>NC_064247.1:43142500-43793333 GCF_003254725.2 Canis lupus dingo | reverse complement strand
AAATGCAACTACTAGATTAAGGATTATAAGTAGTTTTAAATAACACAATAAAGTACATATTTTTTCCTAAACTAGTATTAACAATTTATATTCAGCAGTATATAGAAGTTCCCTTTGATCCACATTCTCATCAACAGTTGGGTTATATTAGAAATCTTAAATTTTGCCATTGTATGAGGTATAAAATTATATCTAATTGTTTTAAGTTCCATTTTTATGAATATTAACAAGGTTGAGCACATTTTTATGTTTAATGCCCATTTGCATTTCTTCTTCTGTTCATGTCTCCTATTTTATACATAATATTTTTTATATTCATTTATATAAAAGTTCTTTATATATCCTATTACATATGCTTTGTCTGTTATACATGTTGCAAATATCTTCTCCAAGTGTATGGCTTACTTTTTCCTTTCTTTAGTGTCTTTTGATAAACCGAAGTTATCATTCTAATGTAGCTGGTTAGTTAGTTAGTATTTTTTGTGCTTTGTTTTAGAAATATTTCCTACTTTGAGGTAATAGAAATGTTTTCCTACATCTTCTTCTAGAAGTTTTTTGTGTATGATAGAATTGATATCTAATTCCATTTTTATATGGATAATGATTATCTCAACACCATTTATAAGTAGGTTATCTTTCCCAGAGATCTTCAAGGTCACTGTCTTAGAGTTGTGTTTGTCAGTCTATAAAATCTGACATTTCCATTCAAGAGATTTATTGGTCAGTTCACTCAGAAACAGAAATGGGCAGAGATTTAAGTTGAACTATGATACAGTTGCAACAAAGGGCTCAGCCCAACCTCTAAGAAGTTCTGGAGTTGAGATAGTGTTTGAGTTCTGCCTCCAGGCAAGGAGGCCAGACAAGTTATACCACCATCCCCCACCCCCTCCACCACCACCAATAAACTAGTGAAGCAAAATAAGACTCAAACCAAAACCATATCAAAATCAAACTAAATGATAGTAGTCTAAATATCACAATTAAAAGACAGACACTGTTAGATCAGATAAAAAAGCAAGATCCAAGAATATGCTACCAACAAGAAATGTACTTTTAGACATAAATAGATTAAATGTAAAAGGATGGAAAATGATTTAAGAAACAAAACAAATGAACATGAGTGGAGGGAATGAAAGGAAAACCAAGAAACAGACTCTTAACTATAGAAAACAAACTGATGGCTGCCAGAGGGGAGGTGGGTAGAGGGATGGGTTAAATAGATGCTGGGTATTAAGGAGGGCATTTGTTGTGATGAGTACCAGGTGTTGTATGTAAGTGTTGAATCACTAAATTCTACACACGAAACTAATATTACACAGTATGTTAACTGACTGGAATTTAAATACAAACTTAATTTTTTAAAAAGATATAACCTGCTATAACACTAGTTAAAAGAAAGCTGGTGGCTACAGTAATATCAGACTAAGTTGATTTCAGAATACATAATATTATCCATTATAGATAAGGCCACTTTACAATGATAAAAGAGTTGATTAGTCAAGAGAACATAACAATCCTACACATTTATATACCTAAAACAAACCTTTGAGTAACGTAAGGCAAAAACAGATAGGATTACAAGGAAAAAATAGACAAATCCACAATTATGGCCAGAGATTTCAGTACCTTTCTCTTAATAAGTGGAAGAAATAGGCAGAAAATCAGCAAGGTTATAGTCAACTTGAACAGCTTTAACCAATCTAACCTGATTATCATTCATAGAACACTCCACCCAATAGCAGCAGAATATACATTTTTCTGAAGTGCACAGGGAACTTTACATGTTAATATCACATTCTGGGCTTTAAAACAAATCTCAATAAGTTCAAAAGGATTCCGTTTATAAAAAGTTTGTTCTCTGATCATGATGGAATTGAATTAGAAATCAAGAACAGAAAGATCCATGCAAAAGCCCCAAATATTTAAAAACTAAATAGCATGCTTTGAAATAATCCATCCATCAAAAAAGAAATCAAAGGAGAAATTAGAAAGTAATCTGAATAGAATGAAAATGTAAATATATGGGATCCCTGGGTGGCGCAGTGGTTTGGCGCCTGCCTTTGGCCCAGGGCGCGATCCTGGAGACCCGGGATCGAATCCCACGTCGGGCTCCCGGTACATGGAGCCTGCTTCTCCCTCTGCCTGTGTCTCTGCCTCTCTCTCTCTCTCTCTCTCTGTGTGTGTGACTATCATAAATAAATAAAAATTAAAAAAAAAAAGAAAATGTAAATATAACATATTAGACTTTGTGGGATGCTGCCAAAGCAGTACTTAGAGAAAAAGTTATAGCACAAATGCCTCTATCATAAAAGAAGAAAAGTCACAAATCAATGATCCTAGCTTCCACCTGAATAAGCCAGAAAAATAAGAGCAAAAAAAACAAAGGAGAAGAAAGAATATAAAGATCAAAGTGGAAATCAATTATATAGAAAACAGAAAAAAAATAGCGAAATTCAGAGAAATCAAAAGCTAGTTCTTTGAGATCAGTAACATTGATAAATTTCTAGCTAGATTAAAGAAAAGATTTAAATTTTTTTTTTTAATTTTTATTTATTTATGATAGTCACAGAGAGAGAGAGAGAGAGGCAGAGACACAGGCAGAGGGAGAAGCAGGCTCCATGCACCGGGAGCCTGATGTGGGATTTGATCCTGGGTCTCCAGGATCGCGCCCTGGGCCAAAGGCAGGCGCCAAACCGCTGCGCCACCCAGGGATCCCGAGAAAAGAGAAAGAAAAAAGAAGACAAAAATCACTAATAGTAGAAATTAAAGAGGTGACATATTTTAGAGTACATATTTTATAGCTATTAAAAGACATTAAGGAAATATTATTATGCCATTAATTTTAATAACTTAGATGAAATACATTCCTTGAAAGACACAAATTACCAAAATTCACTCAAGAAGAAATAGATAATGATACTAATAACACTATATCTACTGAAAATTTTAATTTCTAGGTAAAAGTTAAAAATCTTCCCAAAACTCCAGGCCCAGATGCTTTATTAATTTCATCAAATATGTAATGAAGAAATAATACTAATTGTACAAAATTCTTTCAAAAAAAGAGGGCATACTTTTCAACTCATTCTAGTGGATTACTCTAGTGTCAAAACCAGACAAAGACCTTACAGAAAAGAAAACTATAGATGACTATCCCTTACAAAGTTGAAAAATCTTAAATAAAATTTTAGCATATTAAATTCAACAGTAGATTAAAGGTATAAATCATGGTCAAATTTCTCTTAGAAACAAAAATTTAAAAATTAATGTAATTCATCATATTAACAAACTTAAAAGAAAAATTGTATAATCATCGTCATATGTAAAAAAAGCATTTGATGAAAACCTAACATCCATCCCTGATACAAGTCTCAACAAATAGTAATGTAACAGGATCTCCTCAATGTGATTTATTGCATCTACATAAAAACCTCAGCTTACATCATACTTAATAGTAAAAGGACTGAATGCTTTCTCTCTAAGGTCAGAAACGAGAGAGATGTTTGTTTTCACCACTTCTATTCATGATTGTGCTGCAAGTTCAAGCCAGGATAATCAGGAAAGAAAAAAAAAATAAAAGGTTAAATTCTTTATTTACAGACTACATGATTATCTCAAATTCTTTATGCCAAGGACATTTCTAGGACACCAGACTAGGATTTCTCAATCCAGCACCATTGATATTTTATATATATATTCTTCCTCCTCCTCCTTCTTCTCCTTCCCCTTCCCTTTTCCCTTCTCCTTCTATGCAGAGGAAGGCAGTAGTTGTCCTGTGCATTGTAGGATGTTTAGCGGCATCCCTGGACTCTGCCCACTAAATGCCAATAGCATTCCTTCCCATGTCCCACCTCCTGGAGCTGAAACAACCAATAATAATATCGAGACATTGCAAAATGTACTGTGGTGGTAAAATATGTCCCTTCCTGCCAACATTGAGAACCACTGTTCTACAGTCAAGGTGAAATGTGAATTACAAGAATTTGAGAATGAAAGCAGTTAAGAATACAACTATAGTGGTAAAAATGAAACATAGGGCCTGAACTACACTAGCAGTGAGTAGGCTTGGACTAAAAGGAGCAGGACAACAAGACATGAAAATCATTTGGATGATAAGGTAGAAAAGAGTAAGAGCTCAAGTTTTGGTTTGCATAACTAGGTGGATGACGGTGTCACTAAAGAGATGACCATATCACATGTAACAGAAAACATAGAGGATACGTTTCCTTTGAAGTCTGTCAGTTGCTGAATTTTCTGATTCCAAAGAACTTCCATAAAAAAGAATGAGAAAAAGTAGGACTTCATTAACTGTGCTTTGATTTGATTGTGGCCTGATAAGCATGAACTTAACTGGTCTTCCCAATCCTCAGGATCATGAGAGGCACCACTCACATTGAAATAGAGGACTGTATAGTAGATTTGATTTCTATTAATATGATGAAGCAGCAGAACACCCAAGAGGAGTAAGGAGGGGCATTCAAGTTAAACATGAAGTTGAAAAGAGAATCCTTTCACAGTTCCTCAGAAATACAGACCTTTCCTCTAGAAGGCAGAGGAAGGCATAGGGCAGCCAATTGGAAGTTGCCACTCTACTTTAGTTTGGCAGCTATGCCTATGTTTGTTTTGTTTTGTTTTACCTATAAGGCACAGTATTTATTAACATGCTAAAACTTTGCCTTGCTTTATATCTTAATACACTTCAAACACTGGAAGTTGTTATATGCAATAGTAAATAATGGATTGAAATAATTTACCTTAGGATGAAAAGCAAAACACATTCCAGGAGCCTGCCGAGATATCAGAGCTTCACCTTTTTTTTCCATTTCCCCTCCTTTTTTGCTGCTGCTAGCTGTAGTTCGCTTCAAACGCATCAAATCTTTATTGAAAGAAAAAAACTTTTATCTTATTTACCACATGAAAAAGTATTGTATATACAAAGTGTATCCCTTCTAGAAAGAATAGTGTGATTTCCGCCCTCTTTTGCATGTGATTAGGTTGAAATTAGCAAATACCAGAACAAGATACTTAGAAAAACAATGACCAAGCCCAGTTTCTTTCTTATGTAGCCAAACCAAAATTGGTCACCTCTTACATATGGCTCACTAGGAATTTTAAGGCAGCACATGACAAGAGAAAGATCATTTGACTGATAGATATATATGTATTTATGCGTTCTTTTTACCGTGACTGTCTAGTCCTTTCCGTATAACCCATTTGGAGATTCTTCCATCTGCTGATATAGAAACAAGTATTTCTCTTTTGTCATCACCTGTTGTCCCTCGATCTTGTTCTATCCATTGTAATTGCCATACAGGTCCCAAATGTTTTTGAGGTGATTCACTAAAACGGGGAAAAGCACTAAATATAGAATCACTGTCATAATTTTTGAAAGGACATGAGTATAAGTCATAAGGACAACGCCCTGAAGCACTGCGACCTACTTACAGAATAATGCCTTTATTGTTCAAAACTGGATTTTTACTTAAAGTATTTTGAAAAACGGGGAAAATAATCATTTTGTCACATAATATTTTTTTTGGTATTCTCATTTCTTACAAAAGGAAAATTTTACTGACTTAATCATATTAATTGTAATAACAGAAACAAAAGAAAATATTTTCTTTCTTTTCAGAACGTATTTTCCTTACTCCACTCATTTACTTTTTCCTAGATAAGTTATATAAACTTATATTGGATACATTGAGTTTAAGTATCTTCGCCTTCATATGAATTTTTTTCATAAATGAATAAATTATTTAAGTCTTATTTAAGTAAACAATTACCTCACCTTTCTTTCTGTTTCTGGCTTGCCCACTGGCTTGATTCTCTCTATGGCTGAAATTTAACATTTTTCTGAAGAATTAAAATTGCTTCTCAGATTACTGATTTTTTTATGCAAATCTTCCAAAGCAATCATTCTGAATCTTTTAAATAAAGCTTTGATAATTTGGTAGAAATATTAGGCCCTCTTCCCAGAAACAAGCACAAAGGCCCATGCTTACAAAACATGGCAAATAATTTCAAAGCTAAACTTAAGGGCCCTGCTTTACTGACCATTTTCAGCTCTAAGTTTATTCAAACACTAATATAAATATACTACTTCACTTTTGCCCCACTGGTATCTGATCTATTACAAAAGCCTAACATATTTAATATCTTTCACTTTTGATTTTTTTATTTTCTTAATATCACTCATTTATTCATTCTTAATTAAACACTTAATATAATCCTCCTCCATGCCTGATATTATGTGACATGCTGAAGATACAAAGCTAAGACTTAACTCTTGATTTAAGTTGCTTACAGCCTCTTCAGAAGATATATATATAAACAATATATATGCAGTATAATAAGTGATATAATAATTAATACAAGTGCACAAAATAACGGAATGGGAAGGTTACTTGGAGGAGGTGACACCAAAGCAATAAAAAGTATACTTTCAGTTACAAGATAAATAAGTTCTGGAGATCTAATTTACAGTATGATGATCATAGTTAATAATACTGTATACTTGAAATTTGCAAAAGGGTAGATCTTAAGTCTTCTTACCACACACACACAAAAGGCAACTATAAGAGGTGATGGATGTATTAATCAATTTGACTGTAGTAAACATTCCACGATGTATACATTATTAAATAACTACATTGTACCCCTTTAAAAAATCACATCATATAACCTAATTTATTTGTCAATTATACCTCAACAAAGCTGGGGAAATTTAAAATTTTTTTAAAGAATAAGCATAAACTGTCAAGGAAGTTTGGTGAGGTGGACAGAGAACATGCAGATTTTAGAACAAAGAATTCTAGCTAGAGGAACTATTAAATATTTGAAATATAATAGTATTACTTTCAACAACAATATAAACATTCACTCAAAACTAAATAACATTGGAGTAAATTTTTACTTCTCCCTAAAAAAGTACATATTATATGTTTACCTAATTCTTGGATTCTCACCTACTATCCAGAACTGGAACATTACTGTTGCTCTGTACATTATAAATGGCAATTGTGCCATTGTGATAGCCAACGGCTAGAAGATTAGGTGCTCCAATTGAGAAATCCACAGCAGTAACTCCATATGGACTCTGATAAATACGTTCTGGCCACTGAAGAAAAAAATAATTATATTTTAAACTTGGTTTTGCAGGCCATATAAGGTAGGTTATAATGGTGGCTAAATGGTGGACTGTCTGGTGGCAGTGGAAATGTAAGAAGTGCTAGTCCACATTCAGTTACTCCTCTCCTCCTAACTTCCAGTATAGATGAGAACAAAACATCAATTAGTCATGTCCTTTACTTTGATGAATACTCAGAGCTCAATAATTTTAAGAAATACCACAGCATGGCCTCCTCCAACAATGATCATATTTTGGTAATCTTTCAGCAGTATTTGTATGGTCACCATAGATCATCTTCTTTCAGAAACAAATAATGCTCCAAACAAATTATCTAGCAATGTTCCTATCTTCCAGTATATGTTTCAGATGCTTGGATTATCTAGACATTTCTAAGAAGGATAGAGGAAGCTCCAAAAAAAAAAAAAAAAAAAGAAACTCTTGAAGGTAGAGTTCTACAACTCTACAACTTTGTGAAGAGTTTTATTGTTTTATTTTGCTTGAAGTCTAATCTAAATCCTTTCTTGCTTCTAACAATGCAATCAATCCTTCTACATGTGTAAAATTGCTTCTTCCTTTCCTTCTTTTACTCTATATAAACCCAGCTCCCTAATAGACTGGGACTATTTATAAAAGATCTGATTTTTCCCCCCTCTGATCCTTTTCTAAGTTTTCTACTTCACATTTCTAGTTATTAATTAAATCTAATGTAAAGCTGCAAAGTAACATATTGACTGCTACTGCTTAATGAAAAAGCATGATTGATTCTTATTATTCTTGAAAAATTCATGCTAATAACACGGTCATATTTATCTATTTAATGTATTCAGGATAGCAGAAATCTATCTCATAAGGTGATGATTTATTTATAACCCAGTATTAAATGAAACATAATTTGCAAAGGATTTTCACTTGCAAATTTGTCTTTGTTATGGTAGACAACTCTGAATCATCAGATCTAACAGCCCATGGTAAATGCTCAATAAATATTTATTAAATGAATTTACTCTATATCAATAAGAACAAATTTTAATTCTTACAGATTTTCTTTGGTCATTTTTTTACTTTGTTTAATATCACATACAACTATATACTTTATGAATTATGTCAACATTTAACCGACTAAAAATGGGTTTATTCCTATTTAGTTACCATAGGATTCTTTATTGACCAGCAGCAAGCCAATCCTCTTTTTTGCTCTTTAAATCCAAAGTGCCCATAGCCAACAGCCAAAAGGTCCTGAAAACCAGCAAATTATGTTAAAATAAGAGAGGATGGCATAAAATATTGGGAAATATGTAAAGATGCATATTCATGAACTGTGTTTAAAATAGCAATAAGACATTTCTATTGAGGAAACAAAATACCAGTCTACCATCTATTTTTACTTTACACCTCCATCTTCCTAAGCAAAATAATAATCATCATATCTTCAGACTAATAAATATCTAAAAAGAATCAATTAAAAAGTTCTTTTAGGGATCCCTGGGTGGCGCAGCAGTTTAGCGCCTGCCTTTGGCCCAGGGTGCGATCCTGGAGACCCGGGATTGAATCCCACGTCGGGCTCCTGGTGCATGGAGCCTGCTTCTCCCTCTGCCTATGTCTCTGCCTCTCTCTCTCTCTCTCTCTGTGACTATCATAAATAAATAAAAATTTTTTTTTTTTTTTTTTTTTTTTAATAAATAAAAATTTTTAAAAAAAAGTTCTTTTATATATTGAGATAATCTTCCAAGATTGTATTACTACATTATAATGTTTCATGGGTTTTTGAGAATGACTTAATTATTTCAAATATAAAAACAGAGTACCATTAATTGAATTTTGAATCTTCCCCTAAACTACATGTGTTGCAGCCCTAATCCCCAATATCATTATATTTAAGGATAGGGCTTTAAGGAGGTCACCAGGGTTAAATGAGGTCATAATCTTAGTCCAATAGGATTGGTGGCTTTATAAAATGAGGAAAAGACACCAGAGCTCTCTCTCTCTTCACCATGTGAGAGCATGGCAAGAAGGTAGCCATCTGTAAGCCAGGGAGAGCTTTAACCAGTAACCAAATAGGCCAGCACCTTGCTCCTAAACTTCCTAGCCTCCAATATTGCAAGAAAATAAATTTCTATTTTTTAACCCAGCCAGTCTATGGTATTTTGTTATGGTACCCCAAGCAGATTAATAAAGCAGTTCATCTCAAGAAATGCTTATAGACAAAAATTTAATGATTGACTAAACCCAGTCTCTTCTTCATTATCAGAATATCTTTATCAAAAATATAGGGGCATCTGGGTGGCTCAGTGGTTGAGCCTTTGGCTCAGTTTGTGATCCCAGGGTCCTGAGATCGAATCCCATACCAGGCTCCCTGCATGGAGCCTGCTTCTCCCTCTGCCTGTGTCTCTGTCTCTGTCTCTCTGTGTGTGTGTGTGTGTGTGTGTGTGTGTCTCATGAATAAATAAAATCTTTAAAGATATATATATATATATATTTTTTTTTTTTGCCACAACCCTATCTTCAGGCAAGCATCATCTCTATAATTTTCTGTGCCTTAAACCACTCTACATGGACAATCTTTTATTAATCTTAGACTCAGCATAGGCACCACTTCTTCTAAAAAGCATTCATGAGCATCTCTTATGTATTCCCACAGCACTATTTATTTTCCTTATTAAAGTACATAGAGGACCATTATATGGGCAGGATCTATGTATGACTAAATTACTACTGTAACTCTAATGCCTTATCGGAGTTCCTGGCACAGAGCGAATGTTCAGTATTTGTAGAATGAATTAATAAATATGATAGATGGTATTTGTCATATTTTTAGCTTCACTAAAAATTATTTAACTTTAATCTCTTTTTTTAAAAAAATAGTTTTTATTTATTTATTCATGAGAGACACAGAGAGAGGCAGAGAGGCAGAGGGAGAAGCTCTGTGTGGGGAGCCTGATGTGGGACTCAATCCCAGGACCCCGGGATCACGCCCTGAGCCGAAGGCAGATGCTCAACCACTGAGCCACCTGGGTGCCCCTAACTTTAATCTCAATAGCAATATATTAACTTTTAAAATACTAGTATATTCAGTTTCTAAAAGTGAATTATTCATCTTTATTACACAGTTATTATTATTATTAAATCTCACTTATCCAAATATAGTTTTATAAAGACCAATTCATACTAAAAGTATTTTATGCAATTAAAAAACAATGTGCATAATTTAAATAATGTGTTATAGAGGTTTCTATAAAAATGATTAAATAATTTCTGTTTTTTAATAAACATAACAACTAGCATATTTGCACATAGAATCTTATAAGGTGTGGCAATAAAAACCTTGCATAACTCCATATTCTTTTTTTTTAAGATTTTATTTATTTATTCATGACAGACACACAGAGAGAGAGGCAGAGACACAGGCAGAGGGAGAAGCAGGCTCCATGCAGGGAGCCTGACATGGGACTTGATCCCAGGTCTCTGGGATCACACCCTGGGCTGAAGACAGCACTAAACTGCTGGGCCACCGGGGCTGCCCCAAATCCTTAAACATACATAATACAATGCAGTGTAAATGAACAACTTAGTTCTGACCACTTTAAAAGCACACTAAATATTCATTCCAAAGATATTGTCATTACACAAAAGGTTTTGGAATCCCTAATTGAAAAATCTTGTTTTCAGAAGCAGTTTATAAGCCCTAGGAGAAAATAAGTCTCGTTACTTTATAAGTCTCTCTCTCTCTCTCTCTCTCTCTCCTCTTTTAATTAAAGAGAAGGGGGGAGAAGTGGAGAGAGAATCTCAAGCAGACTCCCTGCTAGGTATGGAGCCCAACACAGGGCTTGATTTCACAACCCTGAGGCCATAACCTGAGCCAAAATCAAGAGTCTGACGCTTAACTAACTGAGCCACCCAGTCACCCTTATAGTCCTATCTTTTTTAAAAGCAAACATACCATTCCTAACTTAATGATTCATATAACTTGCTTCAAGGTGATTTTTGGTGCCTGTGCAGTTAAGAACCCTGGTGCCAGATGTTTGGGTTTGAATTCTAGCTATTTAACTTACTAGTTGTATAACTTTGGGCAATTTATTCATCCTTGTTGTACTTCAGTTTCCTCATCAACATATTGGGAAAAATAGTACCTAACTCAGAGTTGTGTTAATAAAAGTAAAATGCTTGCAATAGCACCTGGAATATAGTAAGTGCTGTTTAAGTATTTGTTATTACTGGTAGTAATAGCATTTTGGGAATCTCAAAATTATTCTGCACATTTTCAGAATCAGTAGATTAAGTATATACTTCTGAATATGATTACTTCAAGAAGAATATCAATTTGGGTACATGAGTTTAATATCTGAAAATAAATCAATTATATATTATCCTCTGGTTTACTTTAAGTATCTGATATGGATTCAGAGAAACTATGTCCCAAGTACATCTCCTAAAATAAAAATGATGATGTTTTCATATTGAAGGAGAAAAAACTTATTTTATAACTATTTTCATTTTCCATTTTTTGAAATATGAACTTCTTGTGAAAGGATATTAAAACTCTGGTTTATGTCAATTAAAATCCCTTGCTTAAAATTGAGGGAAAAAAAAAACTTCATTAGTACTTGACAGTCACCTTATATGCTAAACATAGAATTGTTAAAATGTTCAATAACTTACAGGATTTATTTTATTCCAGGCAAGGCTGCTCACACTAAGGCCTTTGGTTAAATCACAGGAAAAGGACCAAAGTCGTTCCAAAATGGCTGGTATTGTCGACTGTTCTGTACTTATTTCTATTTCTTCTTCTTCTTCCTTCTTACCCTCTTCCTGTGACTCTTCAAGTTTTTTACTTTTTAGAAAGTCTGCAGGTTCTTCAGTTCCTGGTTCTAAAATTAAATCACATAAAGATATTATTATTCTCTATCCTTTTCTATGCAGGCCAAATAAATGGTTACAGGAGCCTGTCAAAGGCTCCAAACAGCACCTCCATCTATGAGACATTTCAAGCACTATTGAATCTGCTGGGTCATATGGCCTAAGTGATAGGACATGCTGAAATACTGCCTGGATCTGTTGAAGAATCTTCTGTCGTTCTGGGCCCCATTCAAGGCTAGCATCTTTTCAGATCACTCAGTAAATGAGCCAGAGTAACACATCCAAATAAGGACTATATTGCCTCCAAAGAACAAAGAAGTCTACTAGGCATAGACACTCCCCCTTTTTTTTTGTTCTAAGAGGTGCCAGATGAAACAACTTATCCTTCACCTTGGTAGGTATATCTTGATATACCCCATACTACCAGACCTTGAAAATTTCACTGAGGTGGAAAGCCCCTAAAAAACCATATTAGATTCATTTTTCACCCTCTGGCATGCAAATGCCTTACCAATAAGTCTACTTCTTGTTCATCAGGTCCAATCAGCATAATATCATCAATGTAATGGACCATTGTGATATTTTGTTGAAGGGAAAATTATCTGCAAACAAAATTATAACATAATTCTGAAGAGATGATATAATTTTGAGGTAGGACTGTGAAGGTATATTGCTGGTCTGGCCAGCTGAAAGCAAAGAGCTTCCAGTGGTCTTTATCAACAGGTCTTGCAGGGGGCCGGGTGGGGGGAGCATTTCTATGTCAATAGTTGCATCCCAGGTACCAGGGTATGTGTTAATTTCCTCTGGCAATGCAACCACATTTGGAGCAGCAACCGCAATTGGAATCACTATCTGGTTAGGTTCACAATAATCCAGTTATTCCCTAAGATCCCGTATTTTTCTATGCAGGCCAA
This sequence comes from Canis lupus dingo, assembly GCF_003254725.2. Taxonomy (NCBI): domain Eukaryota; kingdom Metazoa; phylum Chordata; class Mammalia; order Carnivora; family Canidae; genus Canis; species Canis lupus. The sequence continues at coordinate 43,780,436 of NC_064247.1, read as the reverse complement.
ATAAATAAGTTGAACAGGGGATGTGATGGGAGTCAATACTCCTGCATCTTTCAAGTCCTTGATGGTAGCATTAATCTCTACAATTCCTCCAGAAATGTGGTATTGCTTTCCTAGTTTCATAAGTAGAGGCAACCCTAGTGGCTTCTACTTAGTCATTTCCTACCATAAGAGGCCTCCCTCCACAGCTCAGTGATAAAACATGAGCATTCTGCCAGTTGCGGAATATTTCTATTCCAAAGAATACATTCTGGAACGCGGGAAATAACCACAGAATGGGTTCCGTGACTCACTGGACTCACTAGGAGGTGGACCTGAGCTAAAATTCCACTGATCACCTGACCTCTGTAAGTCCTTATCTGGCTAATAGACCACAGTGATGTTTTGGGTCTTGTAAAGTTAGTGAACCCTCAGAGTTAGTGTGCACTGATCCCTGAAATTTCTGATGATTTCCTTTTCCCCAAAGCACATTCACCTTGGTAAAAGGAAATAGGTTTCTCTGGGGAAAGCTGAAAGAAATATTAACAGTATACATTTTCGACAGTATAGTGTGATACATCCCCTCTATTCAAGGAGTTCTGGGTCTGCAAACTGACTCATATCTAGAAATTGCCTAAAGGGCTATGACTTTATTTTGGTATTTCAAATTAGACTTCTGCTCACTTGATTCTTCTGTTTATACAGATCATATAAGAATTTAGGAGACCACCTTTTATGGGCTGTATTGGGTGTCCCCAAAATTTATATATTGAAGCCCAAATCCCCATTACCTTTGAATGTAAAGGGTTTGGAGACAAAGGCTTTACGGAAGTGATTAAGTTAAAACAAGGCCATTCCTCTAAGTCCTAATCAAATATGACTGCTATCCTTATAAGAAAAGGAAATTTAGATACACCAAAAGACACAAGGGATGCACATGCACAGATAAAAAAAAAAAAAAAAACATGTAAAGAACTGCAAGAGGGTAGCCATCTGGAACCCAAGGAGAGAGGTCTCAGAGGAAACCAACTATGTGAACACTTCAGTCATGGGCTTCCAGCCTCCACAAATATGACAAAGTACATTTCTGTTGTTTAAGCCACCCAGTCTGGTATTTTGTTATGGCAGCTGTAGCAAACCAATACAGCACCTACCTGTATTCTCTTCTAGGGACATCATGATCAACTACCATGGGTGTCTGTGAGTCAGACTATTCTGATTTCTGCTTTGTCTGCTCTGATAACCATGCCTGCCTTTTCTTTAGTAATTAAGGGCTGCCACTTATCCCCTGCCACTCAGGATCAAATTGTTTAAGGATCTCAGTTTACTGCAGTTCCCACGGTAATTTCTGACCTACAGAGAAGAGTGACCACAGAGATCTTCAAGGACGTTGCGATATCCCCTCACAAATGTATTTCTCACAATTGTGGTTAAAGGTGTATTTTCCTTCTGCAGTGGGTGAGCAGGTGATCATGATAAATCTACCCTAATATTCTAATGCCCTAAGCCTTTGGATACCTTTCTCTATAGTGTACCAAGCAGTTCTGACATTTCAGCTTCAGTTAGTGAAGACCACATTTGGGTCTAATATCAGCCAAGAAAATAACAAAAACAAAAGAAAATAAAACTATTAGATCCATTTCTTTTTAAAAAAATATGTATATTTTTTATTGCAGTTGTATTTCCCAACATATAACACCCAGTGATCATCCTGTCAAGTGCCTCCCTCAGTGCCCGTCATCCAGTCATCCCATCCCCTGCCCGCCTACCCTTCTGTTACCCCTTGTTCATTTCCCAGAGTTAGGAGTCTCTCACGTTTTGTCACCCTCTCTGGTTTCTCCCACTCATTTCTCTCCTTTCCCCTATAATCCCTTTCACTATTTTTATATTCCCCATATGAGTGAAACCATATAATGTTTGTCCTTGGCTATTGAGGACATTGCCGCTATAAACATTGGGGTGCTGGTGTCCTGCCATTTCACTACATCATTATCTTTGGGATAAATCCCCGGCAGTGCAATTCCTGGGTCGTAGGGTAGCTCTATTTTTAACTCTTTGAGGAACCTCCACACAGTTTTCCACAGTGGCTGTACCAGTTCACATTCCCACCAACAGTGCAGGAGGGTTCTCCTTTCTCCACATCCTCTTCAACATTTGTTATTTCCTGTCTTGTTAATTTTCCCCATTCTCACTGGTGTGAGGTGGTATCTCATTGTGCTTTTGATTTGTATTTCCCTGATGGCAAGTGATGCGGAGCATTTTCTCATGTACTTGTTAGCCATGTTTATGTCTTCTTTGGTGAAATTTCTGTTCATGTCTTTTACCCATTTCATGATTGGATTGTTTGTTACTTTGCTGTTGATTTTCATAAGTTCGTTATAGATCTTGGATACTAGTTTTTCATCTGATAAAGGATTTTGCAATCCTTTAGATTTGCAAATATTTTCTCCCATTCTACAGGTTGTCTTTTAGTTTTGTTGACTGTTTCTTTTGCTGTGCAGAAGCTTTTTATCTTGATGAAGTTCCAATAGTTCAGTTTTGCTTTTGTTTCCCTTGGCTTCATAGATGTATCTTGCAAGAAGTTGCTGTGGCCAAGTTCAAAAAGGGTGTTGCCTGTGTTCTCCTCTAAGATTTTGATGAGTGTTGAACCAACCTTGCATCCAGGGGATAAATCCCACTTGGTCATGGTGAATAATCTTCTTAATGTACTGTTGGATCCTATTGGCTAGTATCTTGTTGAGAATTTTTGCATCTGCATTCATCAGGGATTTTGGTCTATAATTCTTTTTGGTGGGGTCTTTGTCTGGCTTTGGAATTAAGGTGATGCTGGCCTCATAAAACGAGTTTGGAAGTATTCCATCCCTTTCTATCCTTCGGAACAGCTTTAGTAAAATAGTTATTATTTCTTCTTTAAATGTTTGGTAAAATTCCCCTGGGAAGCCATCTGGCCCTGAATTTTTGTGTCTTAGGAGGTTTTTTAATGACTGCTTCAATTTCTTCCCTGGTTATTGGCCTGTTCAGGTTTTCTATTTCTTCCCATTACAGTTTTGGTAGTTTGTGGTTTTCCAGAAATGCATCCATTTCTTCTAGATTACCTAATTTATTGGCATATAGCTGTTCATACTACATTTTAAAAATTGTTTGTATTTCCTTGGTATTGATTGTGATGTCTCCTGTTTCATTCATGATATTATTAATTTGAGTCTTTTCTTTTTAATAAGGATGGTTAATGAGTTATCTATCTTCTTAATTCTTTCAAAGAACCAACTCCTGGTTTTGTTGATCTGTTCTACAGTTCTTCTGGTCTCTTTTTCATTGAGCTCTGCTTGAATCTTATTAACAACTCTCTTCTTTGGTTGGTGTAAGTTTTATTTGCTGTTCTTTCTCCAGTTCCTTTAGGTGTGAGGTTAGCTTGTGTATTTGAGTTTTTTCTAATTTTTTGAGGGATGTCTGTATTGTGATATATTTCCCTCTTAGGACTGCTTTTGCTATATCCCAAAGATTTTGAATGGTTGTATCTTCATTTTCATTAGTTTCCATGAATCTTTTTAATTCTTCTCTAATATACTGGTTGACCTATACATCCTTTAGTAGGATGCTGTTTGGCCTCCACGTGTTTGAGTTTCTTCCAAATTTCTTCCTGTGATTTGAATTCTAGTTTCAAAGCATTGTGGTCTGAAAATATGCAGGGGACAATTTCAATCTTTTGGTATTGGTTGAGACCTGATTTGTGACCCAGTATGTGGTCTATTCTGGAGAAAGTTCCATTTGTACTTGAGAAGAATGTGTATTTAGTTGCATTCGGATGAAAAGTTCTGTATATATATGTGAAATTCATCTAGTTCAGTGTATCATTTAAGGCCCTTGTTTCTTTGGAGATATTGTGCTTAGAAAATCTGTCATTTGCAGAAAGTGCCATATTTAAGTCTCCTACTATTAGTGTATTATTATCTAAGTATGTCTTTCCTTTGGTTATTAATTGATTGATATCCTTGACAGCTTCCACATTAGGGGCATAAATATTCATGATTGTTAGGTCTTTTTGTTGGATAGCCCCTTTAAGTATGATATAGTGTCCCTCTTCATCTCTTACTACAGTCTTTGGGATAAACTTTATCTGATATGAGAATTGCTACCCCAGCTTTCTTTTGAGGACCATTTGAATGGTAAATAGTTCTCCAACCTTTCATTTTCAGACTGTAGGTGTCCTTAGTCTAAAATGAGTCTCTTGTAGACAGCAAATAGATGTGTCTTGTTTTTTATCCAGTCCGAAACCCTGCACCTTTTGATGGGATCATTAAGCCCATTCACATTCAGAGTAACTATTGAAAGATATGAATTTAGTGTCATCGTAATACCTATTTAAGTTCCCTGTTTTGTGGATTATTTCTTTGGGCTTCCTCTTTCTCTTATAGGGTCCTCATTAATATTTCTTGCAGAGCTGGTTTGGTGGTCATATATTCTTTCAGTTTCTGCCTATCTTGGAGGCTCTTTATCTCTCCTTCTATTCTGAATGAGAGCCTTGCTGGATAAAGTATTCTTGGCTGCATGTTCTCCTTATTTAGTACCCTGAATATATCCTGACAGCCCTTCTGGCCTGCCAGGTCTCTGTGCAGAGGTCTGCTATTAATCTGATATTTCCCCTCATATAAATTAAGAATCTCTTGTCTCTCACTGCTTTGAGGATTTTTCTCTTTATCTTTGGAATTTGCAAGTTTCACTATTAAATGTTGAGGTGTTGAATGTTTTTTATTGATTTTTGGGGGGAGACCTCTCTATCTCCTTCCCTCCCCAAATTAGGGAAGTTCTCAGGTATGATTTGTTCAAATATGCTTTCTGGCCCTCTAGCCCTCTTTGGCACTTTCTGGAACTCCAATTATACATAGATTCTTCCTTCTGAGGCTATCATTTATTTCTCTTAACCTTTCCTCATGGTCTCTTGTTTTTCTCTTTTTTCCCCAGCTTCCTTCCTTGCCATCAACTTGTCTTCTATGTCATTCACTCTTTCTTCCAACTCATTAACCTTTGTCATTAGGATATCCAGTTTGGATTGCATCTCATTTAATTGATTTTTATTTTTTTTTATTTTTTTAAATTTATTTATTTATTTATGATAGTCACACACAGAGAGAGAGAGAGAGGCAGAGACACAGGCAGAGGGAGAAGCAGGCTCCATGCACCGGGAGCCCGACGTGGGATTCGATCCCGGGTCCCCAGGATCGCGCCCTGGGCCAAAGGCAGGCGCCAAACCGCTGCGCCACCCAGGGATCCCTCATTTAATTGATTTTTAATTTCAGCCTGATTAGATCTAAATTCTGCAGTCACAAAGTCTCTAGAATCCTTTATGCTTTTTTCCAGAGCCACCAGTAGCTTTATAGTTGTGCTCCTGAATTGGCTTTCTGACATCGAATTATAATCCATATTCTATAACTCTGTGGCAGAGAGTACTGTTTCTGCTTCTTTCTTTTGTAGTGAATTCTTCCTTCTAGTCATTTTGCTCAGTGCAGAGTGGCTCTATGAGAGGGCTGAGTCAAGAATATCAACCACAATTCATGTAAATTTCACCCTAGATGATTCTTGCTAGAAGCGAAAACCCTTCTCTCTGTAGTGTTCTGGCTGTTCTCTCTTTAAAATTCAGATCAAATTCCTATTAGAGTCATTTCTAATCCCCTGAGCTACAACATTGAATCCATAATCTCTGCTTAGTGGACCCGTATCAGTAAATTTGGTCTGATATAACTTTATATTATTTCCATCATTACCTGATGCCCTTAATATCCATCCCCACATATATCCCCAAGATTTCTGCCTGTATAAGTTGGAAAAGTCAGCAGTCAATTCTCCAAGAAGTCATAGTCACCCCAAAAATGTGTATGGACCTAACAAAATACATTAAACAAAAAACAATAGATCTGAAAAGTGAAAGAAACAAACACACTTATAGCTCAGATTTTAACAATCCTCGCTTAATAACTGACAGAACAGGTAGGCAGAAAATCAGTAAGGATACAGATAAACTGAACATCACACTCAATCAACTTGACCTACTGATATTTATAAAACACTCCATCCAAAAACACCAGAATACATATTTTTCCCAAGTGTCACAGAAAATTTTTTACGATAGACCATATTATGGGTCACAAACAAACAAATAAAAACCTTAAACAAATCTAAAATAATAGAAATCAAAGTATATTCTTGGACCATAATGGAACTAAATTAGAAATTAATAACAGAAATATAGCTAGAAAACCCCAAAATATGTGGATATTAAGCAACACATTTATAAATAAAACGGGTCAATGAAGACGTCTGAAAAGAAATTTTTAAATATTTTAATGAAATGCAAATACAGCATTTCAAATTTTATGAGGTTCAGTTAAAGCAGTGCTTAGAAGGCATATTTTAGGAAAGAAGAAACTTAAATATACATTTGACATGCAATCCACCTATTCTACTCCTAGATATTGACCCAAGAGAAATAAAAGCAAATGTCCATGCAAAGACTCATACACAAATATCCATACTAACTTTATTTGTAATGCTCCCAAACTGTAGATAAATATCAATCAACAGCTAAAAGAATAACACAGTGCAGGATATTCATACAATGGAATACTCATCAGTAATAAAAAGAAATGAACTATTGATACATACTACATTAGTGAATCTGAAAGCAATTTTTCTCAGTGACAAGATGCCAGATAATTAAGAGTACATAATGTATGATTACATTAATATAAAGTTCTAAGAAATGTAAACTATTCTATATGGGGATATAAAGCAAATCAGTGGTTTCCTGAGGATGAGGGAGAAATAGAAAGGAAGGATTCTAAAGGACATGAAGAAAAATTTGAGGGTGATGAGTACATTCATTACCATTATTTATCATTATATGTATATATTGACTGTGGTGGTATATTAAAGCTTATTAAATTGTAAACCTTAAATATGTGCAATTTATTGTATGTCACTTATACCTCAATAGCTGTTAGGAATATCAGTGGTATATCACTCTTTAAACGAACCCAAGAGGGCAGCCCAGGTGGCTCAGTGGTTTAGCGCCACCTTCAGCCCAGGGCCTGATCCTGGAGACCCGGGATCAAGTCCCACTCAGGCTCCTTGCATGGAGCCTGCTTCTCCCTCTACCTGTGTCTCTGCCTCTCTCTCTCTCTGTCTCTCATGAATAAATAAATAAAATCTTAAAATAAAATAAATGAACCCAAGATAATATAAATACTACAGCATTTTTTAATTGTGAGAAAATTCATTGACATAGATTTTATCTGTACAGTTTGATGAGTTTTAATATACACAACAATGTAGCAAACACACCAGTCAAGACAGAGAACATATCCATTAGCCAAAAAAGTTTCCTCCTGTTACTTCCCAGTTCAGCTCTACCCACCACAGTCAAGTACTGGTTTGATTTCTATCACCTTAGATTTAGTTTTGTTTGTGATAGCATATCATATAAATGCGTCTGTTGGTATGTGTTCTTTTGTGTGTGGCTTCTTTCCCTCAACAATGTTTTTGAGATCCATCAAGGTTATTATGTATATAAGTAGTTCATTCATTTTTATTGCTGAGTTGTGATCCATCATTTGTTTATCCATTGACCTGTTGATAGACATCTGGGCTGTTTCCAGTTTTGGGCTCTTAATGAATAAAGTTGCTATGAGCATTCTTACATAAAAGTCTTTTTTGCAGACATGTTTTCTTTTCTTGAGTGAGTACCCAGGAACAGGATAATTGGATCATTCAGTGGATCTATACTTACTATCTTAAGAAACTCCCCAGAAGACTTCCAACATGGTTGTACAATTTTATACTCCCACGGCAATATATAAAAAACCTAGTTACTCCATATTCTTGCTTGGTGTTTTCATTATTTTTAATTTTAGCCATTCCAACTAGCATATAGTAGCATTTTATGGTTTTAACTTGCATTTCCTTGACAACAAATTATGTTTAGTACCTTTTAAGGTGTCTATTGATCATTAATGCATATTTTTAGTGAAGTTTCTGTTCAAATCTTGTGCCTATTTTCTATTAGACTGTCTATATTTTTTATAGGCTGTGGCTTTACATATTCCTAATTTATGTCTTTGGTTAGATGTATGTTGTAAACATATTCTTCTAGACTGTTGCTTGCATTTTTCCCCCATAACAGTGTTATTCAAAGACCAGACACTTTACCACAAAAGCCTCATCAATTTTTTTCTTTCATGTTTTGGGATTTTTGTGTATTAAATAATCTTTTCTTATGCTAAAATCATAAACATTTTTTCTTATCTTCTCCTAGAACTTTATAGTTTTAATTTTTATATGTAAATCTATAGTCCATTCTGAGTTAATTTACATATGATATGACATGGGGGTTGAAGTTCATTTTTCCTCTAAATGGATATCCAATTGTTTCGGCACCATTTATGAGAAGATAGTCTCTTTTAATTAATTCACTTTGGCATATTTGTCAAAAATCAAGTGATCATATAAGTCTGTGTTTATGTCTGGACCACTATTTTACCTCAGCTATCTATATATCTACCTTAGACAAATACCACACTATCTAGATTACTGTAGCTTTGTAATCATCACTTGTGATCAGGTGGGGTAAGTCCTCCAACTTCATTCTTTGTTTCAAAATTGACTTGGTTATTCTAGGTCCTTTGCTTTACCAAATAAAATTTGTGATCATTTTGACAATTTAATTATCTTTAAGGAAAAATTTTAAATAGTAAGAAATGTCTCTTACTTTCACTCACATTTTCTAATTCCAGCACTCTATTCATTTGTGTAGATCATAATTTCTGTTATTTTTTTTTATCTGTCTGAAGAACTTCCTTTAACATTTTTTGCAATGCTTGTCTGCTGGCATGAATTCTCTCAGCTTTTGTTTGTCTGAACATGTTTTTATTTCACTTCAATTTCTGAAGGATATTTTCTCTAGCTGTAGAATTTTTTAGCACAGTAAAAATGTCATTGCATTGTCTTCTGGCTTCTGATGAGAAATAAGGTCATTATTAGCTTTATTCTCCAAATGTAATATCTTTTATCTGGTAACTTTTAAGATTTTTTGACATATATTTATGATGTACCTCAATGTGTTTTTCATTGTGTTTATCTTGTTTAGGTTTCATTGAGCTTCTTATATTGGTTTAAGATTTGTTCAAGTATGAGAAATTTTCAACTACCCTTTCTTCAAATATTTTTCTGCTTCTCCTCCTTCCTTTTCCACTACTACAATGCCAATATCATGTGTTAAGTCACATGACCTTGTGACACAGGTCACTGAGGCTTTATTTTTTTAGACTTACTTCTTTCTCTACCTCAGTTTGGAATGTTCCTATTGCTTTAATGGCCTTTTGCAGTTTTTAGTATTCTGATAAAACCATCCAGTGAACTTTTCATTTCAAGTATTATATTTTTCAGCTCTAGAAGTTCCATTTGGTTCTGTATATAGCTTTCATCATTCTTATTTTCCTTAAATCCTTAAGTATATGTTAATAGCTTTATCTTTAATAGACTTTTTAGAGAAGTTTTAGGCTCACAGAAAAGTTGGACTTAAAAGTGGAGAGTTCCCCTACCCTCAAACCCATATATATGCATAGCCTCCCTCAGAATCATCATCCTGCACCAGTGATATATTTGTTATAATCAACGAACCTACAATGACAAAGCATTATCACCCAACTCCATAGTTTACATTAGGGTTAACTCCTGATGTGTACATTCCATGGGTTTGGGCAAATGTACAAGGACATGTACTCACCATTATAGTATTATAGAGAATAGTTTCACTTCTCTAATAATTGTATTGCTCTGCCTATTAGTTCCTCCTAGCCCTCAAATCTCTAGCAATCAAAGATCTTTTTACTATCTCCATATTTTTGTCTTTTCCAGAATGCTATACATTTGGAACCATACCATATATAGCCTTTTTATATTGGCTTCTTTCATTTAGTAATATGCCTTTAAGTTTTCTCCACATCCATTCATGGCTTGAAAATTCATTTCTTTTTAGTGCTGAATAATATTGTATTGTCTGGACATGTCACAATTTATTTATTCATTCACCTACTGAGGGAAATCTTGGTTACTTCCAAGTTTGGGGAATTATCAATAAAACTACTGAAACCATTTGTGTGCAGGTTTTTATGGGTATTAAAGTATTGAGTAAATACCAAGGAGTGTGATTATGGGTAAATACCAAGGAGTGTGATTATGGACCATATGGTAACAGTATGTTTAGTTTTGTAAGAAACTGCCAAACTGTCTTTCATAGTGGCTAAACTTTATGCAATCCCAGAATAAGAGTTCTTGTTCCATATCTTTGCCAGTATTTGGTGGTGTCAGTGTTTTGAATTTTCATCATTCTAATAGGTATGTAGTGGCACTTCATTGTTGTTTTAGTTTTCAATTCCCTAATGACATATGATGTTGTCTTTTTATATGCTCATTTGCTATGTGTATATTTTTGGGAGGAAGTGTCTGTTAACAAGTTCTTTTGATCATTTTTTTATCATGTTGTTTTTTTATTGACTTTTAAGAAATATTTTTATACTTTGGAAGTGTCCTTTAACATATATGTCTTTGGCAAATATTTTCTCCTGTCTGTGACTTGATTTCTCATTCTCTTAACAATACCTTTTACAGAGAAGTTTATAATGCCTTTGGTGTTAAATCTACAAAGTCATTGCCACACTCTAAAATCATCAAGATTATTTCCTGTGTTGACTTCTAAGGGCTTTATAGTTTTGGATAGTACATTTAAGTCTATGATGTATTTTGGGTTAATTTTTGTGAATGATATTAGGTCTGTGACTAGATTCTTTATTTTATGTGTAAATGACCAATTTTTTCAATACCATTGGTTGAAAAGACTAACTTTTCTCCATTTTATTTCCTTTTCTCTTTTGTCAAAGATCAGTTGACTATAATTATGTGGATCTATTTGGGGGCTCTCTATTCTGTTCTGCTGATCTATGTGTCTATTCTTTTGCCATACCACACCGCCTTGACTACTATAGCTTTAAAATAAATCTTAAAGTCAGGTAAAATGTCAGTCTTCCAGCTTTGTTCTTTCCCTTCAATGTTATGTTGGCTATCCTGGGTACTCTTGACAAAGTTCAACACCCATTTATCCTTGAAAATGTTTAGAAAACTAGAAAGCAAAGGAAATTTCCTCAAACCAACAAAAGACAGCTACAAAAAATTACACCTAACATCATATTTAATGATAAAATATTGAATGCTTTTCCTTAAGTTTAGGAAGAAGACAACGATATTTGCAATCTTGAGGCAGGCAAAGATATCTTAAAAATGACATGGAAAGATTAACTACAAAAGAAAAAAGTGATAGATAAGACTCCATCAAAATTAATAACTTGTGCTATCAAAAGAAAAACATTGGGAAGTCATTGACTTAGACTAAACAGTTGTAATACATGTATCTTTCAAAGAGCATGTTCCAGAATATATGAAAATAAGCTCCTACAACTTAATTTTTTTAAAAAAAGAAAAGATAAGTTAAAATGGCAAAAGACTCAACCAAACATTACACAGAAGAAGATATGTAAGTGGTCAAAAAAAAGTGCACAAATTCAACATGATTAGTCCTTAGAACAACACTAAAAGAACTGCCAACATCAGCTGTTATTAAGAATATGGAGCAACTGGTAATCTTGTACATTATTTGTGGTAGCATAAGGTGGGACAAGTACTTTAGAAAGGTATTTTGCAGTTTCTAAAAAAGTCAAATGTGCATCTATCCAGTGACCCAAAATTCCATTTCTAGGTAATTACCCAAGATAAATTAAAATATATGTCTGCAAAAGACACAAAAATGATCATAGCAGCTTTATCATAAAAACCCCAAACTGGAAACAGTCCAGGTATCCATAAATAGGTGGAATGAATATATGAATAATTATGATATATTCATAAAACGGAACAGTACTCAGAAAAAAAAAAACGAACCACTTATCACACATCAGCTTTGATGAGTCTTAAAACCATTATGTTGAATGAAAGAAGCCAGACACAAAAGCATCCAAGTGGCCCTTGAAAAACACAGGTTTGAACTGTGTAGGTCCACTTATATGTAGGTTTTTTTGTTTTGTTTTGTTTTTGTTTTTGTTTTAGTTAACAGCAAAAGCCACAAGGCATTTATTTATAACTGCCCACCCCAGTCTCCAAAGATGGAACAGAAGGCACTGGCACAGAGGTAGAACTTGCTATATAAGTGCCTGGGGATGCCCCCTGAGGAAAGGTCTGCAGGTAGCCCTATGTGAGGATATGATGGTCAGGTGTTACATTGAGGGCTATCAGGCAGAAGGCTGAGTTAAAGATGATCACACCCAGAAGGCAAGGATGCTATTGAACAGGGAGCCAGCCCCATGTCCCCCAGAGTCCTCCACCAACTTGCTCCAAAGTTGCTCCAGGGAGGCCAAAGGCCTTGGTCTCATTGCAGGTCTAGTGCAGATTCTTCCCTGTGGTAGCCCCCTGCCTCATGGCCTCCTAAAGACCAGTGTGCTCATGCTTGGCTGCAACTGAAATGGCCACTTTCAGGTGGTACACCTGGTATACAACTCCAGGCAGTGGTACAGCTCTATTGTGCCTCTAGACTGCCTTCACTACCCATGGGCCCACTGAGCAGCTGCTACTGCTGAGCTGAGGCCACCAGACTGCAGAACTTTGCTATTCTGGGCCCAGGACCGCAGTCCCTGTCACTGACCCTGGCCCAGGTTAGTGTATATACAAAACCGTAAATGTATTTTCTTTTCCTTATGATTTTCATAATAATATTTTCTTTTCTATAGCTTGCTTTATTGTAAGAATATAGTATAAAATATATACAACCTACAAAATGTGTGTTACTTGACTAGGCTATTGGTAAGGCTTCTGGTTAACAGTAAGTTATTAGTAGATAACTTTGGGGGGGGGGGAGTCCAAAGTTATACTTGGAGTTTCAACTGTGCCAGGGTCATCATCCCTAAGCCCTGCCTTGTTCAGGAGTCAACTGTACTTACTGTATGATCCCACTTTTTGACGTACCAAAACAGTTCATCTATGATGAGAAATATCAGATAAAATGCCTGCTTATGGGAAGTAAGATTTAACTGGAAAATAGCACAAGGGAAATCTTAGGGTTTATCATTTATTCTAGGCAATGAGAAGTTATTGAAGGTTTTTTAACAGTTAAGTTCCAGGTTCAAACCCATTAGCCCACCAGGATAGTAGAGGGGAAAGAGAATTGGGATGAGATCAGAAGAACTTGGTTGAATGCCTACCTTTGTCATAGACTCTACACTTGGAAAGTTTCTATATGTTCCATCCTCCTTATTCAAAAACTGAAAGGTTGAATTAATCTCTAAAATCTTTCAAAATATTCTGTGAACATATGAGATGGGATTTGCAGCAATAAACATAGGAAGAATGCCCTTACAATAAAGTTAGGGAGTGGTAATAACCACCAGAATCTGGAAAGTATCAGTGGCAATGGAGAGGTGGTTTATATATATATTTTTTAAAGATTTATTTTTACTTATTTATGATAGACATAGAGAGAGAGAGAGAGGCAGAGACACAGGCAGAGGGATAAGCAGGCTCCATGCCGGGAGCCCAACGTGGGACTGGACCCCGGAACTCCAAGATCGTGCCCTCCGCCAAAGGCAGGCGCTAAACCGCTGAGCCACCCAGGGATCCCCTGGAGAGGGGGTTTAAATGTGAGAAAATAATTCAATGCAGGGGTGAGAGAAAAGAGCCACGGAAGCTTATGAAGATTATAGTTTAAGAGACTACCTCTTTTTGCGGGGTTTGAACTCTGTTATTTGGATGTTTAATGCTAAAAGCTGTACAAATGTGTCTTTTGGTAAGTGTTAATCCAATCTGGAGGTTACATTTAGAAATAATAACTCCATTTAATTCTTTTAATTATTTAAGATTTTCTTTTTTATTATTATTATTTGAGTTTTCCTAATGTGATTTTTGAAAATACCTTTTAAAATACGAAGCTGACGATAAGCTGCAAGTTTTGGCTGAAACAAATTTTCCATTAGAACTCGTTCCATAAAAAATAAGTCCTGACGAAACTTGTCAGATTTCAATATTGTCTCTGAGTGATCTTCTTCATCCTCATGGATTGTAGTCAGAATTACATTTTCTATATCCATTAAGGAACTAGCTTCACTACCTGTAAAATACAAAATGATGCAATGATAAAATTATTTAGATAGTATTACACAATTAATGTATTCTAAGCATTATAAAAATCCCATTTTGTCATTACTATTTGTTTTCCTCCAATATTCAACAACTTCAACAGACATTTATTGAATAGTTTTTATGTACCAAGCACATAGAACATATACATATATAATCTCATTTTGGAATACTTTTTAAATATTTTATTTAAATTCAATTTGCCAACATATAGTATGACACCCAGTGCTCATCCCATCAAGTGCCATCCTCAGTGCCCATCACCCATTACCCCATCCTCCCACCCTCCTCCCCTTCTGCAACTCTTTGTTTCCCAGAGTTAGGGGACTCTCATGGTTTGTCTCCCTCTCTAATTTTCCCCACTCAGTTTCCCTCCTTTCCCCTTATAGTCCCTTTCACTATTTCCCATATTTCACAAGTGAGTGAAACCATATGATAATTGTCTTTCTTGGATTGGCTTATTTCACTCAGCATAATACCCTCCAGTTCCATCCACATCAAAGCAAATGGTAGGTATTCGTCCTTTCTGATGGCTGAGTAATATTCCATTATATATCATATATATATATATTATATATATAATATATATAATGTGAGATATATATATCTATCACATCTTCTTTATCCATTCATCTGTTGAAGGACATCATGGCTCCTTCCACAGTTTGGCTACCGTGGACACTGCTGCTATAAACTTTGGGGCACAAGTGTCCCATCATTTCATTACATCTGTATCTTTGGGGTAAATACCCAGTAGTGCAATTTCATTTTGGAATTCTTAACCATTCAAAAATATACTGTTTGTCAGAAGATAAGCAGTGATAACCTCATAGGTAATGTATATCTCTATATATTGTTATTCAAATTGAATTAAGATTATTAGCCCTCAGATAAAGGTCCGATTTGACTATTGTTTTATAAAAATGCTATACCACTGCATTAGTTTTTTTGTTCATGAGAAAATAAACTATCAAAAACTTAGCAAATTAAAACCATGCAAATTTATTATTTTAAAGTTAAGTAAGTTAGACACAGGTCTCACTGGGCTAAAACTAAAAAGTTAATAGGGTTATGTTCCTTTCTAGAGGTTCTAGAGAATTCATTTTCTTATCTTTTTCAGATTCTATTTCTTTAAAATTATTATTTATTTGTTCATGAGGGACACAGAGAGAGGGAGGCAGAGACATAGGCAGAGGGAGAAGCAGGCTCCATGCAGGGAGCCTGATCTGGGACTCAATCTCAAGACTCCAGGATCACACCCTGGGCTGAAGGCAGGCACTCAACCGCTGAGTCACCCAGGCGTTCCTCTTTTTCAGATTCTAGAGGCCACCCACACCCTTCCTCCATCTTGAGAGACAACATCATTACATGTCTTTGACCTTCTTCTGTTATTACATCTCTCTATGACCACAGCTCAGAAAGGTTTCGACTTTTAATTATCCATATGTTTAGATTGGGTTCTCCCATTCTACTAACAGAAATCACAACAAACGTTCTTGGCCACATTTTCCCCTCATTCTTTCTGCCTCCTGACCAATCCTGGTGCTTCTCTATGTAGCCCACAGCATAGAATGTCCCCTCCTCTTGAGATCTGTGAGTATAACATTCTTTTCAATGGCAATAGTGTCCTGATCTGTTGGTCTTGTCATGCCTAAATAATAATACAGTCCACATTAAAAAAATATCATTTATAAGAAATGCAATTTAAATGTAAAGACACAGATAGATTAAAGGTAAAGAGATAGAACAATATATACTATGTTAACACTACTCAAAAGAAGATGGAGTAGCTATATTTAATTTCAGACAAAGTAGGCTGCAGAGCAAAAAAAAAAATTATCAGAAATAAAGAGGAGTATTGCATAATAAAAAAGAAATCAATTCTCCAAGAAGACACAGCAACTCTAATCATTTATGCAACAAAAAAACAGGACTACAAAATATTTCAGGCAAAAGTGATAGAACTGCAAGGAGAATCAGACACATCCACTGTTATAATTGGAGACTTTAACACTATTTTAATAGAATACATGTTTTTCTTAAGCTCACTTGGAATGCTCACCAAGCTAGAGCATTCTGGGCCACAAAGCACATTTCAACGAATTTAAAAGAATAGAAATCATACAAAATATGCTCTCAAACCACAGTGGAATTAAACTATAATTCACAGAGAAGTAAGCTGGATAATCTCAAAGCATTTGGAAGTTAAAAAAATACATAAATAAAAAATAGGTCAAAGAAGTCTCAAATAAAATTTTTAAATATTTGAACTAAATTAGAATAAAAATATAACATCAAAATGTGTGAGATGCAACAAAAAGATGCTTAGGGGGAAATTTATAGCTTTTGAATGCATATATTAGAAAAGAAGAAAAAACTAAAAATTAGTAATCTAAGCTTCCATCTCAGGGCACTAGAGTAAGAAGAGCAACATAAGCCTAAAGCTAGTAGGAAACAAATATATATAAAAATTAAAGCATAAATCAGGGAAACTGGAAACAGGAAATCATCAGAAACAATCAATGAAATTAAAAGTTATTTCTTTGAAAAAATCAATAAAACTCATAATCATCAGCTATGTTAGCCAAGAAAAGAAATAGAACATATAAATTTCCAGTATGAGTAATAATAGAGGTCCATCACTACTGATCTCATAAACCAATGGAATAATAAGGAAATACTGTGAACAACTCTATGTCCACAGATTTGATTATTTATATGAAATGGAACAATTCCTTGAAAGACAAGAAATCACACAAAGTGAAACAGATCATCTGAATAAGCCTATCTCTATTAAAGAAATTGAATCGATAATTAGTAACTTTCCAAAATAGAAAATAGGCCCAGATGGTTTTACTGCTGAACTATATCAAACATTTAAAGAATGTTTGTACAATCTATTTCAGAAAACAAGTAGAGGAAACACTTCCCAATTCATTGTCTTAGGCTGGCATTACTCTAATACCAAAACTAGATGAAGACATTACAAAAATGGAGAATTACAAGACAATATTTATTACTTATGAGAACAACACAAAAATCTTCAACAAAATATTAGCAAGTCAAATCTAACAGTGTATAAGAAGAATTAAACAACCCAACAAAGTGGGGTTTGCTCCAGGTATCCAAAGCTAGTGCAACACTTAAAAATAATGTAATCCATCCATCCCATCAACAGGCTAAAGAAGAAAAGTCACATTAAATTCAGAAAACTCTTTTGACAAAAATCCAACACCCATGATGATATAAAGTCCCAAAAACTGAGGTACTTGGGTGGCTCAGTCCATTAGGCATCTGACTCCATTTTAGCTCATGATCTCAGGATCCCAGGATTGAGCCCTGAGATAGACCCTGAGCTCAATGGGGCTGGGAAGGTGGGGGGGGGGGGGGGAGGGAGGTGGGAGAGTGGGGGAGGTTTGCCTCTTTCTCTCTCTGCTTCTCCTCCCATTCACACGTACAACTCCTCTCTCCCTCTCTCTCAAATAAATAAATCTTAAAAAACAAACAAACAAACTCCCGGGAAACTAAGAACAGAAGTGAATTTCCTCAACTCGATTTGAAAAACCTCCACATAACTTCATATTTAATGGTGAAAACTCGAAAATTTCCCCACTAAGATAAGGAACAAGACTAGGAACCTTTATTCAACATCATACTAGAAGTCCTAACATAATAATTCAAAGAAAAGAAATAAAAGTTATACAAATTGGAAAGAAAAAGAACTTTGTAGATGACACAGTTGTTTATGTAGAAAATCCCATGAAAATTATAAAAAAATAAAATTTGGGGGATCCCCCTGGGTGGCTCAGTGGTTCAGCGCCTGCCTTTGGCCCAGGGTGTGATCCTGGAGTCTCGGGATCAAGTCCTGCATGGGGCTCCCAGCACGAAGACTGCTTCTCCCTCTGCCTGTGTCTCTGCCTCTCTCTCTCTCAAATAAATAAATAAATAAATAAATAAATAAATAAATAAATAAATCTATCTTTTAAAAAATTATAAATAAAATTTTCCAACTAATAAGCAATTATAGCAAGGTCACAATATACAAGATTAATATACAAAAGTCAATGGTTTTCCTATAAACCAGTAATGAACAATTGAAATAAAAACCATAATACTATTAATATTACCATTAAAAAGTTAAATCTTAAGGTATAAATCTAACAAAACATGTAGAAGATCTACATGAGGAAATTACAATACTCTGAGGAAAGAAATCAAAGAAGATCCAAACAAGTAAGTTTTCATGGATAGGAAGTTTCCATATTGTTAAGAGGCCAATGCTTTTCAATTTGATCTATAGATTCAGTGCAATCCCAATCAAAGTCCAACCAAGTTATTTTATGGATATTGACAAGCTGATTCTCAAGTTTATACGGACAGTCGAAAGACCAAGAATAGCTGACACATTACTGAAGAATAAAACACTGATACTACCCAATTTTAAGAATTACTATAAAGCTCCAGTTAACCAAGACAATATGATATTTGTGAAAGAATAGACAAATTGATCTGTAGAACAGAATGGAAAGCTCAGAAATAGACCTACTCAAATCTGGTCAACTGATATTTGATATAGCAGCAAGAAAATTCAAAGAAGTCTTTTCAACATATGAACAACTGGACATCCATATGCCCAAAAAATGTAGACATAGAATTTATGACTTATACAAAAATTAATTGAAATGAACCTTAGATCTATTTTTTTAAAGACTTTATTTACTTGTTTGTGAGAGACACAGAGAGAGAGGCAGAGACATAGACAGAGGGAGAAGCAGGTTCCTCACAGGGTGCCTGATGTGGGGCTTGATCCCTGGACTGAAATCATGCCCTGAGCCAAAAGCAGATGCTCAACCACTGAGCCACACAGGCATCCCAAACCTTAGATCTAAATATAAAACACAAAACTATAAACTTTTATAAGACAAGGTAAGAGTAATGCCTGGATGGCTCAGCAGTTGAGCATCTGCCTTTGGCTCAGGTCATGATCCCGGGGTCCTGGGATCAAGTCCCACATCACGCTCCCCACAGGAAGCCCGATTCTCCCTCTATGTCTTTGCCTCTTTCTCTGTGTCTCCCATGAATAAATAAATAAAATCTCAAAAAAAAAAAAAAAAAAGATAAGGGAAAATCTAGGTGGCCTTGGGGTTGGTAATAAATCTTTGGATACAATACCAGAGCACAATCTGAAAGAGAAAAAATATATTAAATATAAATATAAATGTAAAAAATATATTAAATTTAAATATATTAAATTGAAAATTATTAAATTTTTAAATTATTAAATTATTAAAATTTAAAATTTCTGGTCTGTGAAAGATTGTTATGAAAATGAAAAGGCAAGCCCCAAACTGGGAGAAAATTTTGCAAAACACTTCTTTGATAAAGAACTTAATTTATCATAATTCAAAAAACTCAACAGTAAGAAAATAAACAGTCCAACTTTAAACGTGACAAAAAATTCAAACAGACACTTCAGCAAAGGAGATCCACATATGCCAGTAAACATATATAAAAAAATGTTCAGGGCTTCTGGGTGGCCCAGTTGGTTAAGGGTCTGTTTTCAACTGAGGTCATGATCCCAGGGTCCTGGGATCGAGCTCAGTGTTGTGCTCTCTCTCTCTTAAATGAATGAATGAATGAATAAATAAATATTTCAACATCACACATCATTAGTGAATTGCAAATTAAAGCAATAATGAGAAAAAAACAATAATGAGATACCACTATACATCCATTAGAACAGCTTAAAAATTTTTTAAAGTAATGATATCAAACGCTGACAAGAATGAAGAGCAACAAGAACACTCACTGCTGATGATAATAACAAAATAGTACAACCACTTTGGAAGACAGTTTCAAGGTTTCTTAAGAGTCTAAGCATACTCTCACTATATCATCCAGCAACTGTACTCCTAGGTTAACCCAAATGAAGTGAAAAGTTATGTCCACACAAACACCTACACATAAATGTTTATAGCAGCTTTGTTCATAGTCACCAAAAACTAGAAGCAATCAAGAAATCCTTCAACAAATAAAGAAACAAATCATGGCACATCCATACAATTTAATATTATCTAGTGATAAAAGTAAATGAGTTGTCAACTCGTGAGAAGACCACAGAAACCTTAAGGGCCTATTGTTCAATGAAAGAAGCCAGTCTGAAAAAAGTTACATATTGTATGATTCCAACTATATAACGTTTTGGAAGAGGCATAACTACAGACATAATAAAAAGATCAGCAATGGTCAGAAGTACAGATATCTAGGTCAGTGAAACTATTCTTTACAAGACTGTAAAGATAGAAACGTGTCATTATGCATTTGCCAAAACTCATAGAACTGTACAACATGAGGAATGAACCTCACTGTAAATTAAGGATTTCAGTTAATAATAATGTATCAATATTGATTCATCAGTTGTAACAAATGTACCACCCTAATGCCAAATGTTAGCAATAGGGGAAGCTGTGGTTGGGGGAGGAATGAAGGAAAAAATTATAAGCATTTCCCAGTGCTCTTTGCTCAATTTTTCTGTAAATCTAAACCTATGCTTGAAATGTCTATTACTTTTTTAAAATCTAAAGGTTCCATTAAAAAAATCCCATGAGAGAAAATTGAAAATAATCTTTCTCTATGAACTGAGATAGGGTCTTACATATATTCAAAGATGAAAATCATGGTCCTTTTTCCTCCCTCGAATATAATAGAAGGTTAAAATACAACCTGTATATTCAAAGTTTAAATGGAATAGAAATATTTCTTAAACCAAATATGGACCATATTTAACTTTTTTCTTTGTGTTTGCATTATAAAATCTCAGACGCAAAAGG
This sequence comes from Canis lupus dingo, assembly GCF_003254725.2. NCBI lineage: Eukaryota > Metazoa > Chordata > Mammalia > Carnivora > Canidae > Canis > Canis lupus. The sequence continues at coordinate 43,759,401 of NC_064247.1, read as the reverse complement.
GACCCTAGAGGTTATCTAGTCCTAGTTTTTATCTGAATCTCCCTTACATTCTCAATAAATCTGATCATTCAGCTCTGTTGCCAATCTTTTCCTATTTTTTTCATTTTCTCCCTTTTCCTAGGTCGGTTCTCTCCTATCCCCTTAATTGGCTATAATACTAAAATATATTTTTATTTTATTTTGTACTGTAGTTCTTTAATATTGATATGGCTTTATGACCCCTTGTTGCCTTTAAAAACATCCATATACACAAGAAATTAAATATCCACAAACTGAGACTTTTTTTTAGGACCTTCCACTTACACTTTTTCTGTGTCAGTGGCCTTAACAGAGGTGGAATATGTATATCCAGTTTTGAAGTCCCAATGTAATTTTCAGTCTAAGATTGATGTTTTTCCTAGCAACTTTTGGTAGGAAAAATTTTAGCTTCTAAAAGCAAACCTATTATATGGACATTAACATTTAAAGAAAAAATAAATATTTCTTTAGTAATAACTAATAATTCATTTTTCCCTTCATTGTTCTCTAGGAAAATAAACTGGTGTTTATTTTACAAACAACTTCCAGTAAAACATAGCTATAGTCAACATGACTACAAATATAACTTTTAAAAACAAAAAAAAATATAGGTGACATGTTTTTTAAGTTTTAATTTTTTAAAATATTAATCTTAAGATATAACGATAGACCAAACTATTAGGTGGTAAGTCCTGTAGATCCAGAATCTCTGAAGGAAATGTAGTCAGTTATAAATATGGTAATTATTTTCTGAAAATTATCAATTCTCCTTAAACTTGATTTTTCAAAAATATTTCCTATTTTTAAATATTACATTTGTCTTTGTGTAAAAATGAGTGAGAATAGAAATATTTCAGTTTACCTTATGAAAATTTGCTAAAATTTTAACAAAACTTGCCAATGTGTAGTTATTCTGAAATAAGGACTACTCCTTATATGTAGTGATATTATTTTATAAGAAAAATGACTCAAAAGTTCAGAATAGGGAGAGTAAAACTGTCTAACCACAAAACAATCAGAAATGGAACTTAACAAATTCCTTATAGCTGGACTATGTAAAAATTCTTTCAGATTGCTAAGTATATTTGAAAGATTAAAATTTCGTGTTGACTTTAATTATAAGCATTTAATCTTAAAATTTAAAACACTAAAAGCTAAAGTTGTAATGCAGGATTTCCCAACCTTGTAGTGTTATATTTGGGCCAGGTAATTTCTTATCGGGGCTGTTTGGTGTACCAAAGGATTTTTAGTAGTATCCTTGGCTTTGACCCAAAAGATGCCCCCATAGTCATGACACCCAAAAATGTCCCCAGATATTGCCAAATGTCCCCCGGGGAGGTAAAATCATCCCCAATTAAAAGCCATGGTCATCAATTTATCTCCATTTTAAGTTGTTACAGAGCTAGCAGATGTTCTTTTTCTTATAAACTATAGTCTACAGAAAGAAAAACAGAAAATTATGGAACCCACATGTTCCCACACGTATGAAAGAGAACTTAAAAGCAAGTAAAGAAACAACAGAAGAAGATAGAATCTTTGAAACTCTTGACAGATATCCAAGAAAAATTAATTTTTTTAGTTCGGAGTCCAAGATGATGTGAAAAAGTAACAATACTATTTCTGAGTAAAAGTTGTAGTTTTATGTTCCACCAGAGAGTATTATAACTACTAAGAAAGAATTTATTTACAATGGCATGTGCAAACATCATTTTTAAAAAAACTGAAAGAGTGCTTGCTTAGGCAGCACATATAGTAATATTGGAGCAATACAGCATAGCTCCTGTGCAAAGATGACATGCAAATTCGTGAAACATTCCATTTTTTAAAAAATGAAATAAATGAAATCTTACTTTTTTCTATAGTACTCCCTGGCATTCTTTGCTCTCGATCTTTAGGAGGTATACTTGCTCTACTAGTTGATTCAAGCATAGATTGTTTTGCTGCTAAAGATGAAAGCTCCATAGCATTGTAAGAATCATACAAATCCCAAGTACTGGACATTACACCTAAATAAAGAGACAGAAAAGTAAAAATTATTTTAAACCAAATTCTAATAGGCTAGCTTATATATAATTAGTTATAGCAAAATCTAAGATAATATCTACTGTTTAAGAAAAGAATACTATATTTTACAATGGCAGGAAGTAAAGATGAAAAAGAAATAAACCGTGAGGATACCTTCAGATCCTTATACTTTTGCATCTACTTATACATTAGTGTTTTAATGATAACTCCAAATTATCCTCACCATTCTTTCTTATCCCCACACCTCTCTCCCCTCTATCCCAAGCTGATGGAGCATAATCTCATCCATCTGTTAGTATAGGTCTTGGTTGATACGGACCAGGACAATCATGTCACAATAAGGATTTAATGATCCTTTACTTATGATTAACATAGTTATATTCTATAGAACTTTTATTTTTTTTAAGATTTTATTTATTTATTCATAGAGACACAGAGAGAGAGAGAGGCAGAGACACAGGCAGAGGGAGAAGCAGGCTCCACGCAGAGAGCCTGATGCGGGACTCGATCCAGGGTCTCCAGGATCACGCCCTGGGCTGCAGGTTTCGCTGCGCCACTGGGGCTGCCCTAGAACTTTTAATTTATAGTATTCTAATTCCATGTTTGTTATATAAAATCTCCTATATACTTATGTGAAAAGATTATACTTGTTGGAAAAATGGTAGACTCTTTTCTCAAGAAATTTGTAGAGTAGTATGGTTATTATCTTCCCTTTTATTTTTTATTTATTATTTTATTAAGATTTTATTTATTTATTCATGAGAGACATAGAGGCAGAGAGAGAGGCAGAGACACAGGCAGAGGGAGAAGCAGGCTCCATGCAGGCAGCCCAACGCGGGGCTCGATCCCGGGACTCCAGGATCACACCCTGGGCCGAAGGCAGGCGCTAAACTGCTGAGCCACCCAGGGATCCCCTATCTTCCCTTTTGAAAATTTTTGTTTGCATTAGCTACATTTTTTCAAATGATCAAATATAGCAATGATCTCCAAACAAAACTTGCAAATTTTTATGTCCAAAATTAAAAAAAATTTCCAATATTTTTCATTATTGATATAACAATGAAAGGTTCACATAGCAATTATTTTATCAGTGACCATGTAATAAAATATTCCTACATGCTAAACTTGCAAGAGTTTAAAGTACAGTGATCTAATAAAGAATTCTTTTCTCTGAAAATCAAAACAAGACTGAATATAAAAATGCAACTACTTCATTGTTATAATTGTTATTTTCATAAAATATAATGAAGGAGCTCTGGTATTTCACAATGTTTTCAATTAGTAAGAATGTTAACTCACATTTAATAATAACATTTCTATTTTATTGAACTGACCTTAATAATGTCTAACAAAGTTATACACATAATAAATACCTAGTCTATTTTATTGAATTGAAAAGGGTACAGTTTCTGTTGTTTGTAAAGTAAAAGACCATAAAAAGATACTATGTTTTTGAATATTTAATTACCTAACCTTCATTTAACCGAAAGTTTAACAATTTGAGTATATAGGAATATATTGTTACATCGTCATCAATAATTGCTACATAAATAAAAGTACATGTTATAAATGAGCAATGTAAAATGTTAGGGTGATTTAAGGTTGTTTCTTGTTTGAAAATAACAAATAACATTGGTAATATTAGTTTGGGTACCATCATGACATTTGTACATTTGAATAAATTAACCTAAGAAATAAAAAATCCTAAACCATATGCCATAATATCAAGCACAAAATGAAATGATAAATAATGAATGATTGGTTTTTGTTTGTTTTTTGAGGGGGGTTTGGGGCTTGGGTTTTTTAAAAAAGTTTTTATTTAAATCCAGTTAGTTACCATATGGTTTAATATTAGCTTCAAGTGTACAATTTCACACCTCAATACAAAAAAAATAATAAAAAAAAACCACTTCCATACAACACCTGGTGCTTATCACAAAAAGTGCACTCCTTAATCCCCATCAGCTATTTAACCCATTCTCCCACTTGCCTCCCCTCTGATATTCATCAGTTTGTTCTCTGTAGTTGAGTCTGTTTCTTGAAGAAAGAAAAATTGAATGATTGTTACTTCCCAATTTTATAGTTATATTCTATTAAAGAAAGTTTTAACTAGCATCAGAAAAAGGTATTCCCAACTCTACCATGTTTTGAGCATTTCTGAGTCTGGGATATGTCTAAATAGTTTTTGCCCATTTAAAAATATTGTTTCTATCTACTAGTTTAACAGACTATGAAAGTGTAGCAATTAGCCATATAACATTTATAGAAAAATAATTTTACTTTTTAGCTGAGTAAAAAGATATGCTCAACATTAAAGAAGAAAAAAAGATAAATATGACTTGTATTTCCACCACCCAGAGATAATAACTGCTAACATTTTGGTGTGTGTCCTTCCAGATTCACATATGAACAAATACATATATGTATTTTTTTAAATAAAAATTAGTTCATATCACACATTTTTATTAAAAAAATTTAGTATAATATACATAGAAAACAAGCTGGCTTTTTGAAATCTACAATTATAGGATTTATTTTTTTTTAAGATTTTGTTTATTTATTCATGAGAGACACAGAGAGAGAGAGAGAGAAAGAGAGGCAGGGACATAGGCTCCCATGCAGGGAGTACCATATGGGACTTGATCGAGGACTCCAGGATCATGCACAAGCCAAAGGCAGACACTCAACCACTGAGCCACCCAGGCATCCCTATAGTTGTAGGGTTTAATATATTTTTAAAAGTTAGCCAGGAACACTAATACATTCATTGAATTATCCATTTATTTGAAATGCCACTTTTATCATAAATTACTATATGCGTACTATTAAGTGGAAAACTTTTTTCCTCACTTTCTGTGACTCTTTACAGAGGGAATTTGAGCTAAATTAACAGCCTGATCTCTCTATGTCCCTCATTCACTCATTGCCAGAGAAAAAGTGATTAATCCTATAGGAGAGTTTAGGAGAAGGAATTGCGCTCAGCCACTTCTGGGTTCTTTTATTAGGTCTCTTCAAGCATGCTTTCTGGTCTGTTCTCACTCCTAAAAAAGTCTGTGCTTGTCTAGCTGTGCCAATTATGGCTGGTAGGAAGGAAGAAATGGCACGTCCCTAGCGCTGCAGATTTGAGGTTACATTTTTTTCAGTATCTTTATCAGTAATAAGGCTAATACTTGATTTCCATCTCTCTGACTCCTGAATCTCTTTCAATTTCATCCCAAATCAGGCAAAGAAGACATGTGATTTTTTTTTTTTTACTGATCCATAAGACTTTAATACTTATTTGGTCTATATTGTAATTTTTAATATTAACTTTCATTATTTTTAATAATTTTTTTCTGTGAAAAATATATCATGCGCATAAGAGTGTATAATACATATATGTGTAGTGTGAACAGTTACTACCATGTACTCACCAGCCAGGATAAGAAATAGAACATCTCCAGGTACTTAGGAGCCCTGGATGCTCTTCTATCTGGCCCTCTCTTTCTAGCTACCTCCAACAGAAGTAAATCCACTTTCCCTAACTTCTTTTTTTTTTTTTTTTAAGATTTCATTTATTTATTTATGAGAGACACAGAGAGAGAGAGAGGCAGAGATACACGGGGAGGAAGAAGCAGTTTCCCTTTTAGGAGCTTGATATAGGACTCAATCCCAGACCCCAGGATCATGCCCTGAGCTAAAGGCAGATGCTCAACCACTGAGCCACCCAGGCATCCCTCCACTTTCCCTAACTTCTGGATAGGTCATTCTCTTGCTTTGTTTTAAGGTTTTTCTCCTGTGGTAGATGCTGTTGGTGCCCTGCCCATATCTATTACACATTACCTCTTACTAGCCAATCTCCAACTGCCAGCATCTGTATTGCTTTGCTTGGGGCCATCTTTGGCCACCAAGGCCACTTTGATGTCCACAAATTTGGCCTAGAATGCCAACAAACTAACAAGTCCATAAGCCTTCAAACAATGATTTAGAAAGTTGGAGCATGGGATCCCTGGGTGGCGCAGCGGTTTCGCGCCTGCCTTTGGCCCAGGGCGCGATCCTGGAGACCTGGGATCGATTCCCGATTCCCACATCGGGCTCCCGGTGCATGGAGCCTGCCTCTCCCTCTGCCTGTGTCTCTGCCTCTCTCTCTCTCTCTCTCTCTCTCTCTGTGACTATCATAAATAAATAAATTAAGAAAAAAAAAAAAAGAAAGTTGGAGCATGACAAAAATAACTCTGACTCCCAGAGTTCTCTAACAGTATTAAACTCCAGTTAACCAAAGAGGTAATTTGTCAGTATAACCTCTGTCAGCTACCTACCCTTTCTTATTTCACTTACTCTCCTACCAATGTTTCTTAGGATCACCTCCAAAATAAACGATGTGCACTCTGAACCTTTCTTCAGAGGTTTCTTCTTGGAAAACTTTTGAAGTTCAGAATCCATACGCACATAAGGCTCTCCAACATATACATATCTACACAATATATTGTCTAGTTTTAAAAATTGGAAAGTTAAAAAAAATTGGAAAGTTAATGATCATATGGTTTCACTCATATGTGGAATATAATAGTGAAAGGGATTATAAGGGAAAGGAGGGAAACTGAGTGGGAAAAACTAGAGAGGGAGACAATCCATGAGAGACTCCTAAATCTGGGAAACAAAGGGTTATGGAAGGGGAGGTGGGTGGGGGCATGGGGTAACTGGGTGGCAGGCACTGAGGAGGGCATTTGATGGGATGAGCACTGGGTGTTATACTGTATGTTGGCAAATTGAATTTAAATTTTTGAAAATGTATAAGACATTTTCAAAATAAAAACAATAAAATAAAATAAAAATTGGATAGCAAACACTATCACAGATGCATAAAAAAAAAGAACAAAATCACCACTATTAAATGAAGACTACTAAAGGAGGACTCTCAGGAGAAGATCATGAGAACATTCTGGGTCATATTCTGATTTCAGCCTCCCTGAGAGTTTACAAGAGCCACTAATGATGAAATCACATAGTGAGACCATGAATATGTCCTTGGAAACATAGAACTTAATCCACTGAGGTACCTAACAAGCTAGGCATTGAATGTCCAATGAAAGTAATGTCAGGTAAGTGGGCAGCTCTGTATTTTCTGCTCCCCATGGCTTTTGGGCTGCTCTCAGGGTAAAACAGAACATGTATGTGCAGTGAAGTGAATTTCCTCAACTTATCTAAGAAAGCCACAGGAAAGGAGAACAGAAGTACATTAACAATGGTAAAGGCAAGCTAGATATAAAAAAAAAAATCGGCAGATTCAGCTGAGCATTCTATCCAATTCCATTTACAAATGCATCAAAAAGAATAAAATATCTAGTAATAAACTTAACAAAAGAGGTGAAAGAATTGTACTCTAAAAATGTATCTAGGGCAGCTTGGGTGGCTCAGCAGTTTAGCACCTGCCTTCAGCCCAGGGTGTGATCCTGGAGTCCCGGGATTGAGTCCCACATCAGGGTCCCTGCGTGGAGCCTGCTTCTCCCTCTTCCTGTGTCTCTGCCTCTCTCTCTCTCTCTCTCTCTCTCTCTGTCTTTCATGAATAAATAAATAAAATCTTTAAAAAAAAAAGGAAAGGAAAATCTTGTGCATTGTTGGTGGGAATGTAAATTGTTGCAGCCACTATAGAAAACAGAAAGAAGTTGTTCAAAAAGTTAAAGATATAATTATCAGATGATCCGGCAATCTTGCTTCTGGGTATTTATCTGAAGAAAACAAAAACACTAACTCAAAAAGATACCTGTACCCTCATGTTCATTGCAATATTACACATAATCATCAAGACACGGAAGCAACCTAAGTGACCCTTTATGGATACATGGATAAATGAAATATCACATGTACACACACACAAATATTACCCAGCCATAAAAAAAAGAAGGAAATCTTGCCAACAATATAGATGGGGCTTGAAGGCATTATGCTAACCGAAATAAGTCAAACCAAAAAAAAGGCAAATATCATATGATCTCTAAAAAACAACCAAAAACAAAGAAAGAAAAAAAAAAAACCCAAGTTCATGAATACAGATTGATGGCTGCCAGAGATCAGAGAATAAATGGTGAGTGAAATGGGTTAAAAATTATGAACCTCCAGGTCTAAAATAAATAAGTCATGGGGATGTCAAAGTACAACATAGTGAGTATAGTTAGTAACACTATGTTGTGTATTTTAAAGTTGCTAAGAGAGTAGGTCTTAAAAATTCTCACCACACATACACAAAAAAAGAGCAATGCCTGGGTGGCTTAGTGGTGGAGCATCTGCTTTCAGCTCAGGGTGTGATCCTGGGGTCTGGGATCAAGTGCCGCATTGGGCTCCTTGCAGGGAGCCCGCTTCTCCCTCTGCCTATGTCTCTGCCTCTCTCTCTCTGTGTGTCTCTCACAAATAAAGAAATAAAATCTTAAAAAAAAAAAAGTGTTGTATAGTGGTGAGGACTTCTCTATGATTGGGTCCCCTGGAGTTTTAAACTCTCAGACTTGTTCACAATGAACCTTCAGCAATTTATCAATTATAGTTCAGGTTTTCTATCCTAGACTTATTGCAGTAAACATTTCACAATATATCTATGTCATATGCCTGAAACTAATATAATGTTACATGTCAATTATATTTCAATTAAAAATTAAATTGAATTTAAAAGAATAAGAGCAGAAATCAGTGAAATTGAGAATAGGAAACCAATAGAGAAAATCAATGACACCAAAAACTGGGTTTTTGAAAAGATGAATAAAAGCAATAAACCTCTAGCCAGAATAAGAAAAAAAGTATTACTATCATAAATGAAAGACAGCATATCTCTACAGATCCCATGGACATTAAAAGAATAGCAAAGGAATACTATGAACAAGTAATATGCCCACAAATTTAATAATCTTGATGAAATTCAGGATTAATTCATTGAAAGACACAATTTGCCAAAATTTACACAAGAAGAAATAGACAACATGAATTGGCCTATATCAACTAAAGAAATTAAAATTTAAAAAAAGAAATGGAATTGATTACTAATAACTTTCCAAAACAGAAAATACCAGGCTCAGATGGATTCACTGCTAAATTCTATCAGTCATTTAAGGGAAAAAATTATACCAATTTTATACAATCTTTGTCAGAGGATAGAAACAGAGGGAATACTTTCTAACTCATTCTTTGAGGCCAACATTGAATACCCCAAGGCAGACAAAAACATTTCAAAAAACCTCCAAAAAAAAAAAAAAAAAAGCTGACAACTCTCAAAGAATATAGATGCAAAATCTTCAATACATAAAAGCAAATCAAATCCAACAATGTCTAAAAAGAATTATACTCCAAACCAAGTGGAATTTATCACAGATATGTACAATTACTTTAACATTCAAAAATTAATGCAATCTGTCAGACCAGTAGTCTAGGAAAGAAAAATACATGACTGTATCAATAAATTCAGAAAAAAGGCATTTGACAAAATCAAATATCCATGCATAATAAAAACTTTCAGTAAACTAGAAATAGAAGGGAACTTCCTCAACTTGATAAAAACATCTACAAAAAAGCTACAGCTAACATACTTAGCCTTCCCACTATCAGAAACAAGGCAAGGATATCTCCTCTCACCACTTTTTTTCAACACCATATTGGAAGTCCAAGTTAATGCAATAAGACAAGAAAAGGAAACAAAATACAGATTGGGAAGGAAGAAAGGAAGCTGTCTTTGTTTATAGATGATATGTTAATGCATATAGAAGATCCAAAAGAATGCACAAAAACTCCTAGAACTAACAAGTGATTAAAGAAAGGCTACAGAGCACCTGGGTGGCTCAGTCAGTTAAGTGCCTTCAGCCTGGGTCAAGATCCCAGGGTCCTGGGATTGAGCCCCATGTCAGGCTCCCTGCTCAGTGAGGAGACTGCATCTTCTCCCTTTGCCCCTCTCCCTCCTGCTGCCCATGGTCTCTTGCTTACTCTCTGTCAAATAAATAAATAAAAATCTTTAAAAAAAGAAAGTAAGGTTGAAGGATATAAGATTAATATACAAAAAGCAATACAAAATTCCTTTCCTAAATGTTGGCAATGAACAAGTGGAATTTGAAATTCAAAACAATACAATTTAATTAGTGCCCCAGAAATGAAATAGTTAGCTATGAATCTAACAAAATATGTACAAAATCTATATGAGGAAAACTATAAAACTTCAAAGAACAAAATTAAAGAAAGACAATAAATGGAGAGACATTCCATGTTCACGTTTAGGAAGATTCAGTATTGTCAAAACATCACTTATTCCCAAACTGATCTATAGATCAATGTATTCTCAATTAAAATCCCAGCAAGTTATTTTGTGAATATCAACAAGCTGATTCTAAAGTTTATACTCGAAGAAAAATAAAGCTGAAAGACTAGCACTCCCCAACTTGAAGATTTACTATAAGTCTACAGCAATCAAGACAATGTGATATTGGTGAACAAATAGAAAAATAGTTCAAGGGAACAGAACAGAGTTCAGAAATAGACCCACATGATATTAGTCAATTGATCTTTGACAAAGAAGCAAATACAATGGAACAAAGATAAGTCTTTTCGAGAAATGGTACTGGAACAACAGGATATCCACATGTAGAAAAATGAATTTAGATGCAAATCTTATATCCTTTACAAAAATTAACTCAAAATTGATTATAGACCTAAAAGTAAAAAGTGAAACTATGAAAATCCTAGAGGATAACATGGAATAATATCTAGATGACCTTGGGTATAATAATGACTTTTTAGATAGAAGACCAAAGGCATGATTGTTAAAGCAAAATTGATAAGCTGAACTTTATTAAAATTAAAAATGTCTGTTCTGTGAAAGGCAATGTCAAGACAATAACAAGATCATACTGGAAGAAATCATTTACTAAAGGTACATCTGATAAAGTACCGTTGTCCAAAATATACATGTATTTCTTAAAACTCTATAAGGGAAAAAAATAACCTAATTTAAAATGGTCTAAGGAGCTTAACAGACACTTCACCAAAGATATACAGATGACAAATATTATACGAAAATATGCTCCACATAATATGTCTGTCATCATGGAATACAAATGAGAACAACAATGAGCTGCCACTGCATACCTATTAGAATGGCCAAAATCTGGAACACTGACAACAAGAAATCTTGGTGAGGACATGGAGCAACAAGAACCCTCCATTATTACTGACAGGAATGCAAAATGGTACAATCACTTTGGAAGAAACTTTGGCTGTTCCTTACAAAACTAAAAATATGCTTACCATATGATTCTGCAATATGTTCCTTGGTATTTACCCAAAGGAACTGAAAGCTTATTATGTCCACACAAAAACCTGCACACAGGTGTTTATATCATCTTTATTGGTAATTGCCAAAACTTAGAAGCAATCAAGATACCCTTTGGTAGGTAAATAGATTCGACTTTATCCTCTCCAGAGAGAAACTTCTGGCATCTGCTAGAGTAGAAGAGAGGAATTTGCTCAAAGCATGTATCTCTACTTGACTCCTTTTTATAACTCAGTAACATTTCATCAAATATATGTTACACATTATGTTTATCCATTCATCCATTTGTGGACATCTTGCTTGTTTCCATTCGTTGAGGATAAATATTGTTGCCATGAATAAGCATGTACCTGTATTTGAGGGCCTATTATATATATGTATACATTTAGGAATGGAATTGCTGGGTCATATGATAATTTGATTGTTCCTCAAACTATTAAAACTGGTTTTCATGGCAGGGGCACCATTTTGCATTGCAACTGGCTGTGTATATTGGCTCCAATTTCTCAACATCCTCCTTAACGCTTTTTTCCATTTTTAATTATAGTCATTTTAATGGGTGAGAACTGATAACTCGTGGTTTTGATTTGCATTTCTGTAATGAATAACGATGTTGAACACTTTTCATGTGCTTGTTGGCAATATGTATACATTCTTTGAAGAAATGTCTAAGTCCCAATTTTCTTAGTTTCCTTTTTGAAATGTTCATTGACAGTGTATAAAAATACAACTGAAATTTGTGTGTTGATTTTGTATTCTGAAATTTTGCTGAACTTATCTATTAACTCTAGTAGTTTTTGTGTGAATTCTTTAGGATTTTCTATGCTTAAGATCGTGTTATCTCTGAATAAAGATACTTTTATTTCTGATTTTTTTTTTTTTTTTGGATAGACATAGAGAGAGAGGCAGAGACACAGGCAGAGGGAGAAGCAAGCTCCATGCCCGGAGCCCCACGCGGGACTCGATTCCCAGACTCCAGGATCGCGCTCTGGGCCAAAGCCAGGCGCCAAACTGCTGAGCTACCCAGGGATCCTCTTCCTTTCTGATTTAGAGTCTTATTTCCTTTTCTTGCCTAATCGCCTAGGACTTCCAGTACAATGATGAATAGAAGTTGAGAAAGCAGTCTGGATAGAATAGATTTTATCTATTTTATCCTTATCTTGTTCTTGATTTTATGGGGAAAGCCTCTAGTTTTTCACCATCGAGTATAACATTAGCTGTGGGGTTTTTATAAATGCCATTTATCAGATTGGAAAAATTCTATTCCTAATTTTTGAATATTTTTATCATACGACTATGTTTATTACAGTGATTGACATGTATGTTGAATCACCCTTGCATCATTGGGATAAATCCATTTGATCATAGTGCATAATCCATTTAAGGTGCTGCTGGTTCAGTGTAGTAGTATTTTATTGAGGATTTTTGCATCCATATTCATAAGGAATATTGGTATTAGTTTTCTTTTTTATGGTGTCTTTGTCTGGCTTTGGTATCGGAGTAAAGCTGGCTTCATGATTTGTGAGTGTTCTCTTCCATTTTTCGGGAAAATTATTTTTTGAAGGGTTGGTGTTGCTTCTCCTTTAAATGACTGGTAGAATTCACTAGAGGAACCATTTGGTCTTGGAGTTTTCTTTTCAAGATTTTATGTATTTATTTGAGAGAGAGAGAGAGAGAGCGCGCGCGCGCGTGCGCGCGCGCGCAAACGTTGGGGGAAGGGCAGAGGGAGACGCAGGAGCAGACTTCTCGCTGAGCAGGAAGCCTAATACTAGGCAGGGTTCCATCCTACCCCTGAGAGATCATGACCTGAGCCAAAAAACAGATTCTTAACCAACTGAGCCATCCAGGAGCTCCTGGGATTTTCTTTGTTAGGAAGGTTTGATTATTAATCCAGTCTCTTTACTTATCATAGCTCTGTTCAGATTTTATATTTCTTTTTGAGTCAGTTTTGACAAGTTGTGAGTTTCTAGGAATGTGTCCATTTCATTTAGTTATCTGATTTATTGATATACAGATGTTAATTTTTTATGATCTATTTTATTTCTGTAAGGTCAGTAGTAACGTCCCCACTTTCACTTCTCATTTAGTAATTTGAGCGTTTTCTTATTCTTAGTCTAGTGAAAATTTTGTCAGTTTTGCTGATCATTTCAAAGTACCAACTTAGTTTCACTGATTTTTCTGTTTATTCTTTTTGCTTATCTCCATTCTAACCTTTATTATTTTCTTCCTTATGTTGGCTTTTGGTTTAGTTTTATCTCCTTTGTCTCATGCCTTAAGGTGTAAAGTTATTGATGTGAGATTTTTATGATTTTTTTTATTGAAGTATAGTTGATATATAATGCTACATTAGTGTCAAATGGAGATCTTTTTAAAATGTATCTACAGCTATAAATTTCTCTCTAAGCACTACTTTCACTATATCCTATAAGTTTTGTTATGTGGTATTTTCATTTTCATTCATCTTAAATTATTTTCTTACTTCCCTTGTGCTTTTAAAGAGTGTGTTATTTAATACCCAAATATTTAAAAATTTTCCAGTTTTCTTTTGTTATACATTTTTTGTGTCATTTCATTGTGATCAGAAAAGATTTCAATTTTTAAAATGTTATTATCTCTTTTTTTGTGGCCTAACATAATGGTGTATCATGGAGAGTTTTCCATGTGAACTTGAGAAAAAATTGTGTATTCTGCTGTTGGGGATGGTGTGTACTGTATATATATATGTTATATCTAGTTTATATTATTATTATTCAAGTCCTCTATTTTCTTTTTGATAATCTGATTATTCAGTCCATTACTGACAGTGGGGTACTGAAGTCTCAACTCTTTGTGTAGAACTATTTCTCTCTTTAATCCTGTCAATATTTGCTTCATATATTTGGAGGCTCTCTTGTTAAGTACACGTATGTTTATAATTGTTATATCTTCTTTATGTATGGAACCTTTTATCAATATATAATGTTCTCTGTCCCCTGTAACAATTTTATATAAAGTCTACTATGTCTGATGTTAGTAATGCCATCTCACCTTTCTTTGGTTGCTATTACAACTTTCACTTTACATATTTTTGTCTGTGGATCTAAAAGTGAGTCTCTTGTTAGACAGCATATACTTGGATCGTGTTTAGTTGTTTTTTTTTTAATCCATCCTACCAATATCTGCCTTTTAATTGGAGAGTTAAATCCACTTATTTAAAGTAATTATTGCTCAGGAAGGACTTCTGCCATTTTTCTTTTTCTTCTTTATGTCTTATGTCTTTGTTCCTCAATTTTTCAATTACTGCCTTCTTCTGTTTACTTGATTTTTCAATAATGTTCTGCTTTGATTCCTTTCTAATTTTATTTTTTTCAATTTTTAAGTTATTTTCTTGGTGATCGCCATGGAGATTACAAGTAATTTCTTAAAATTTTAACAATCTATTTTTTGAAGATTTTTATTTTTTTCGTAAGAGACAGAGAGAGAGAGAGAGAGAGAGAGAGATGGAGAGAAAGATTGGCAGAGACATAGGCAGAGGGAGAAGCAGGCTCCATGCAAAAAGCCCAAGGTGGGACTTGATCCTGGGACTCTGGGATCACACCCTGAGCCAAAGGCAGACACTCAACCGCTGAGCCACATTAAGCCACATTGTTAAGGCATCCCTTAACAATCTATTTTGAATTAATACTACCTTCCTTTAATAGTATACAAGAACTCCTATACGGTTCCATTACATCCACTTTATGTTGTCACAAATTACATCTTTATACACTGTGTACTCATTAGTATAGATTTATAATTATTGTTTTATGTATTTATTTTAAATTATATTGCAAATAGAGGAGATACAAACCAAAATTACAATACTGGCTTTTTTTTTTTTTTTTTTTTTAAGATTTTACTTATTTATTCATGAGAGACACAGAGAGGTAGAGACGTAGGCAGAGGGAGAAGCAGGCTCCATGTGGGGAGCCTGACATGGGAGTAAATCCCAGGATCCCAGGATCCCAACCTGAGCCAAAGGCAGACACTCAACCACCGAGCCACCCAGGCGCCCACAATACTGACTTTTGTATTTACCTATGTAGTTACCTTTACCAGTGCTCTTTGTTTCTTCATATGTCTTCAAGTTTCCAACTGTTGTCCTTTCATTTCTGCCTGAAGGATTCCCTTTAGCATTTCTCATAAGGCTATTCTACTAGTGATGAATTGCTTTAGCTTTTTGTTATCTGGGAGTAGCTTAATTTAGCCTTCATAGGAATATATTTGATCTTAATTATTTAATTTCTTTATCATGAGAATTATTAGAAGGATATAGACTTCTTGTTTGATAGTTCTCTTTCATCTCTTTAAGTATGGCATCCCACTGACCTCTGGACACCATGGTTTCTGCTGAGAAATTGAGTGTAATCTTACTGAGGATTCCTTGTACCTGAGTCACTTTTTTTTTTTTCTGCTTTCAAGATTCTTTCAAAATTTAGTTATAATGTGGCTGACCTAAGTGTAGATCTGTTTGTTTATCCTTTTTGGGGTTTGTTGAGTGTCTCAAATGTCCAGATTCATGACTTTAATCAAGTGTTGGAAGCTTTTTGGCCATTATTTCCTTAAATTTATTTTGTTCCCCTCCATTTCTTTTTCCTTCTATCATTCTAAAATTCCCTTTATGTGTATGTTGGTATGCTTGGTGGAGCCCCATAGGTCCTTTGAGCTGTGTTCACTTTTCCTTACTCTTCTTTCTTTCTGCTCCTCAGCCTGTATTATATTAATTGACCTGTTTTTTAAGAATTGCTGCCAGCTCAAATCTGCCATAAATACCTCTAGCGAGTTTTTCCATTTCAATTATTGTACTTTTCATCTCCAGAATTTGTTTTTTTAAATAATTCCTATCTCTTTATTCATATTTTTTGTTTGTACATCATTTTGGTTTGCTTTAGCTCTTTGCCCACAGTTTCCTTTAGCCTTATCAGAATATCGAATACAGGGATCCCTGGGTGGTGCAGCGGTTTAGTGCCTGCCTTTGGCCCAGGGTGCGATCTTGGTGACCCGGGATCGAGTCCCATGTCGGGCTCCCGGTGCATGGAGCCTGCTTCTCTCTCTGCCTCTCTCTGTAACTATCATAAATAAATAAAAATTTAAAAAAAGAATATCTAGTACAATTGATGTAAAGTCTTTGGATAATAAATACAATGTACTTCCACTGAGAGAGTTTCTGTTAATTTCTTCTTTAAACAGGCCTTACTCTCTTATTTCTTTCTATCCTTTGTAATTTTTTGAGAACTGAACATTTTGAATATAATAGTGTGGTAAATCAGAATCTTCTTGGTCCTTGGGTTTTGTTTTGTAGTATGCTGTGTGAGTCCTAGTTTGTTTGCTTAGTGATGTTTCTAAAGTATTTTTATAAAGACTGGATTCTTTGTCATGTATCATCTTTGAAGTGTCTGATCTTTGGCTTTTGGTCAGCAAGTGTCCTGACAGAGATTTCTTTGAACACTTGAATTCCTCCCCCATCAGAAAAAAAGGAGAGCAAAGAGAAAAGAAAAAGAAAGGAATAGAGAAACAAAGGGGGAGGGAAATCTCCTGGTCTTTGTAGATTGAGTCTGTGTTAAGGTATTCTTTTAATGCTTAGCCAGGCTGTTTACAAGTATGCCTTAGCCTTCATTTCCTGCTTGTACTGAGCCTAGAGATCAGCGAGAGGTGAAAGATTAGGATCTTTTCAGGTCTCTTCTGAGCATGCGTCCTGCCCTACGTATGCACATGACTTTCTAAATTTCCCTGTACATGCAAGCCTTTTTCAGTATCTTAATTTCCCAAAGAAGCTTCCTCCCTAGCTTTTTCTCTCACGCTTTCAGTGTGTTTCTTGTTTGATTCCCTCTAAGAGAGATGAGTTGTTCATTTGCCTTTCAATATTTGTGGAGAATGCACTATGCACAGCTGCTTTACCACCTGAGAGAGCTCTGAATTTAAAAATGAAGATTAAAAAAAAAAAAAACACACACCAGACAAGTGCTCTGTGTTAGTCCTTTAGGTAGCCTCCCAGATGGGTTCAAAGAGAGAAACCAACCCACTGAGAATAAGGTCTGCTCTGTTCCCTCTGGAACCAAAAGCCAGAAGGCAGACTGCTATCTTTAAGACCAACACCATACTGGGGAGGAGAGTATGGCAAGAGTGAGTAAAGATGCCACAAAGCTTTCCATTCATTATAAGTTGCCCTTTTTTTGATCTAGTACTTGCTTAGAAGTTTGTCTATTTTAATCTTTCAAAAGAACTAGCTTATAGTTTTGCTGAGTAACAAAGGCCATTAAAATTAAAAACTTTCTTCTAATTACCTTTTAAGTCCTACTTCACAGATTGTTCACTATACAGGATTGTTAATTTATAAACATAGAAAAAAAAAACAATAAGTGTAGTAAAGGACTGTCTGAGGGTATTCCTGTGTGCCATGCCAGCTGAGTGACCTTGGCAAATTAGCTAACTTCTCTTCACTTGTTTCTTCCTCCAAAAATGGAGAGTAACAACAGTATGTATTTCATAGGGTTGTTGTGAGAATTAAACCAGTTAATTTACGTGAAAGGCCTAGAATAATGTCTGGCACATTTTAAATATTATTAGTTGTGGTTGATATTCTTTGTGAAAAAGCAGTTTCTCTAAATATTTCATAAACATTTGAAGAGTATAAAATTGCATGAAAGAGTTTCTATAGAAATTAAAAATGGTAATTATGTTACCGAAATCTTCTATATTTATGTTTATTACTCAGCATTTGTCATATTCTAAAAGCTATAGATCACCCATCTACCATTGCAATTTGGCCAAAGTATTTCTATCTTTGCTTTATATGTTTCAACATTTATTTGTTAACTGACAGACTCAGAAAATGTACATTAAAATACGGTAGTTTATCAAGAAGAATAAAATATAAATTACCTTTGTCTTCTTTTATGATTTTGTCACATTGAACATCTTTATTCTTTGGTGCTCCATTAATAGTCTGCATCATCCTTTCAACATATAAGTCATTACCTAATCTATTTCTACAAAGGGTCTCGTAATTCTTGTTTCTCCGACTATAAAAAATAAAGTATATTCAACTCATTAATAAAAAATATTACCACAGATATTATCTC
This sequence comes from Canis lupus dingo, assembly GCF_003254725.2. Taxonomy (NCBI): domain Eukaryota; kingdom Metazoa; phylum Chordata; class Mammalia; order Carnivora; family Canidae; genus Canis; species Canis lupus. The sequence goes on along the minus strand of NC_064247.1, from coordinate 43,740,978 downwards.
TTTATATTATGTTTTCTCTTTAAACTTACCTTTCTTAATGTGGATTACATCAAACATGAAGCGAGAGTTCAAAAAACTCCTGAGGAAAAGATGGCACTGAACTACCTCCAAAGGATTCTATTTACTATACCTCTCAGCATCCTTGCTACTTTCAATGTCTACAGATAAGTTTTATGAACTTTTCTATAAACACTGAAAGCTATACATTTCCTTCAAAGTACTACATCTGTGTCATCCTGTGGGTATCATTTTCATAATTATTTAATTCTGAGTATTTCTTAAATTTCCATTATGATTTCCTCCTTGATTCATGAGGAATTTAGAAAATGTGCTTTTTAAACTTCCAAATGTGTATGTGACTATGTATCTATATTTTTATTGAAATTTGTGTTATTAATTTTAACTTAATTATATTTGTGGCCAGAGAATTTAGTTTGTCTGATACTATTTCTTGGAAATTTTTGAAACCTTGCTTCATAATCTTGTGTGGGGATAATTTTTGTAAATGTTCTGTTTGTGCTTGAAAAGAGTGTATGTTCTGTAATTGTTAAATGCTGAGTTGTGATTATTAAATTATGTTTTTGGTTCAAATCTTTTATATGTATGTGAACTTTTTATCTGAAAGACATACAGTAATTGAGAGGCATGTTTAAATCTCCTACTTTAATAGGATACTTATCAAGTTTCTAGTTTCTGCTTCATATATATTGAGGTTATTTTATTAGGAGTATTCAAAATTAGAATTATTTTTACCTTCCTGTCATTATGAAGTGAACTTCTTTGACCCTAATAATGCCATTGGTTTAATTGTTTGCCTGTGGATGATATGCTTTTTTTTTCTTCTGTTTTTAAAATCTTCTTTTAATATTTGATATTTTGGAGTATCAGTACAACACACTTAGTCCATTTCTTTTTTGTGCTTATTTATATATTTATTCCTATTTCTGAGACATTATGTCTTTTAAGAGCTTGAGAAAGTCCTTACTCTTTTTTTTTTTTTTTAAAGATTTTATTTATTTTTTCATGAGAGACACAGAGAGAGAGAGAGAGAGGCAGAGGGAGAAGCAGGCTCCATGCAGGAAGCCCGATCTGGGACTTGATCCCAGGACCCCGGGATTACATCCTGAGCCAAAGGCAGATGCTCTAACACTGAGGCACCCAGGCATTTCTCTCTCATACTTTATATCACATTTTTCTGTCCAATGTTTATTTTGTTTAATTTATCCAGATCTATGCTTCAATTTATTAAATCTCTGTTCAATTATGACTTCTTTAAATTTAATGTTTACTTTTTAATTTCAACAATTATGTAAACATACTCTATTTTAGAGTTCTTTTTAGATGTTTTTGCAAATATGAGTCATCATTTTTAGTGAGGTGTTAAACCTTTTATTTAAATATTTCACGTATATGTTATATTCTATGTCTCACAATATAGCCCTAATAATATCTCAGTATCCACAGTCATCATGATGTAGATCTAGGGTTTGTTATTTCTTTTAATTCTCATTCATAATGTCTTCTTTATTGGTTTGGTGTGTTTCTACCAAACTCAATCTGAGGGAATTTTTTAAAAAGATTTTATTTATTTATTCATGAGAGACACATGGAGAGAGACAGAGACAGGCAGAGGGAGAAGCAGGATCTCTGTAAAGAGCCCCATGCAGGACTTGATCCTAGGACCCTGGGATCACGTGCTAAGCTGAAGGCAGAGGCTCAACCGCTGAGCTACCTAGGTGTCCCAATCTGAGAGAATCTTAAGACCCTAAATGGGATGTGCTTTCCGTCAGAGAAAATTTGTGTTTGCTTATGATAGTAGCTATAAGACCTGGGATCACTTGAGAAAACTGAAATCCTTTTAATGGTCTTTGAGGAGGACCCAAGATTTAACAGACTCTAGATGCATGTGCTAATTTTGACATTTTTTTTAAAGATTTTATTTATTTATTCATGAGAAACACACAGATAGAAGCACAGACACAGGCAGAGGGAGAAGCAGGCTCCATGCAGGGAGCCCGATGTGGGACTTGATCATGGGACTCCAGGATCACGCCCTGGGCCAAAGGCAGGTGCCAAACCTTGAGCCACCCAGGGATCCCCTAATTTTGACATTTGCTTCTAGCATCTCTCCCTCTCTGATTTCAGATCACTTATCTGTCCATTTGTTATTCAGAGGAAGGCAAATTATCAGAGATAAAGAGGGACATTACATAATGATAAAGGGGTCAATTCTCTCAAAAAGGCATAAACGATCATTAACATGTATGTGTCTAACCACAGAGCTTCAAAATACACAAGGCAAAAACTAATGATTTAAATTTATTAATAAGGAGAAATGGAAAGTCTGCTCTGATACAGTAATTTCAGTTATTTTCCCATTACATATTTTTCCTTCTTAAGTTTTAAATATAAAAATGTCAGTCCTTTCTTAAAAAGAAAGAAGTCCTTTCCTTTTAAAGATTATGGTAAAGCAATGGGTTCTTCCAGTAGAAAAAAGAAGGCATATACAACATAAACACTTTACATATCATTTCAAAGGGCACATATGTAACTTTATATATAATTTCACCAAGCACATATGCCACCAATATTTATCCATGAATCCCCCAAAACAGAAACAAGAATAAGAACCTCTGACTTAGCACTTAAGTTGCAGAAGCAAATAAACAATTGATCCATACATACAGTAGTTTCTCAGCTTCTTCAGATTCCACAGAAATCATGATGGTTGGTAGGTTAAAAAATCTCAGTGTTTCCGTCTCTGTGAGTGTTATCTCTATGGTCTTTTGTAGGTCTTCTTTTGTTACAACTTTTTCAGGTGTTGCCCTTACAACTCGTAAATCTAAAATACATGACTTAATAAGAATCATTTATTAATTGTTATTTTCAATTTTCATTTTACCAAAACATCATGATGGATCATACATTGCAGATGGCTTTATGTGGTCAAAGAACATGTTGTGAGATATATTCAATCGCTCCAAAACTGGAGGAGATTATAATAATCCAATAATCCTCCTGTCTCCCTCTGATAGGATGATCTTCCATGATGTAACAGACACTGCTGAATGCCTAAATTTTCATTGCTAAGGCTTTCTCCCTTCCCTTGCTCTTTGCATTAAGAAAATCAAGCGTTTAGGTTTCCTAGCCTCTCTTGAAGCTGGGGGTGATAAGAGAGAGTTCTGGCCAGTAAGATAACAGCAGAAATATATAGGAAAGAAGGTGGCTCCTGGGAAAACTTTTACTTTCCTGATAAATAAAGGTGCTACTGCCTTTCTCCCTCTCTCTGCCTTTACTGTAGATATATACTCAGAGCTGAGGTAGATATTTTGAGACCATGAAGAAAAAGCAAGAAGCAAAGTGTTAAGGAAACAGAATAGCAGCGCTGCCAATCCAGAGTCTGACAATTAAGCCACAAAATCAAATCTAAAATCTACCCTCTAAGATCCTTTAATATGAGAAAAATAGGTGATTGTTTAAGCTAATGGTAGCTGGGTACTGTTACTTGTTAGAGTATTCCTTACATATCTTAACACCAAAGATCTATCAAGCACTTTTCCCACTTTATGAATACTTATATTAACCCTTCATTATCATCTGAGGAAGAGACACCCTTGCTGCACTCCAAGGCGAATGTTCCTCAAGGAGGTACCCATTTCTTCCAGCACTTTTGATCATCCATTATTTCACCATTCTTCTATTTTCATTTTCATAATCCTTTAGCTCATATTTTATGCTCTGCCTGGAAGGAGTCACTCCTATTTGTTTTCCTGACAAATTACTAATCATTTTTTAAAACCCAGTTCAAAACTCAATAATGTTCTCTGTGAACTCTTTTTTTTTTTTTTTTCCCATCTCAGAGGTGCGACTTTCAAAGTGCTCCCATCACATTCTGCTTATGTCCTATTAGGGCACTGATCACAATGTATCAGAATGACTTGTCTCCTGAGTTAGAAGCAGAATACTTCTAAAGCAGGATCTGTGGTTCCTGAGGCTGGTGGTTCAGGAATCACCTTGGGAACTTTACTACTACCCTGGTAATTCTCATGTAGCTACTCCTTAGGTCAGAATTTGGGAATCATTGCCATAGTTCTTTTGTCTCAAATACTTGACAAATAATAACCATATTTGCTAAAGAAATAATAGGCTGTTACTGAAATAAATTATAATATTTTCATTACCTGTAAAACTAGTCAGTTTTTCCCGTTTATACGAAGGTTCTTCTAGGTCTTCTGCTATTGATTCAGTAGTAGATACACTTGATTTAGTAACTGTACTGCTTCCTAAAACTGACCTTCAATAATGAAAACATGATTCTTTTATTTAGATGTTCTCATGGGTAATTAAATGTATAAATAATAACATTATCATGTTGAGAAATAAAATATACTATAATCACGTAAGAAAAATTGATAAAAATAAACTACTTCTTTAAACACTGAGTTGGTTTGTAGTGTTCCTGAAGTAAAAAGTCATTATAAATGTATTTTAGAGATAAAATATGTCAAACCTATGTTTAAAGTGCTTCGATGGGCTCCCAATATATTTAGTATGAAAAGCTAAAGTACAGTCTACCTATCCAGTCTCTCCATCTTCATTATCACTCTTCTCTTCCCCATTCTCCTCAATCTTGTGGTGCTCTCTTATTTTACAGCCTCAGCCTGGAACTTCTTTTCACTTTTTACTAATTATTTGTCCATCATTCAAATCTCATCTTAACTGTGATTTATTCAATTTTATAAGATTTGAATAAAAGAAAATGTATACACTGGTTGGGAAATCAATACATCAAAGAATACAAAAATAATTTATTTAAACATATGAACTTAATATTCCTTAATGATATTATATACTTTTTTTCCCTTTGTATTTATAAGTCCAACTGTCCTCCAAAAGGGTAGGTTCAATTTACTGGAATATTCTTTGTTTTATAGAGCATTCCTATAGCTACTGTATGCAAATTTGGAGACAGACACTCGAATGACATATTTTCTCCTAGGATTTTGTTCTTAATTACACACTAAAATATTTCCCAATAATCTTTAGATTATTTTAGGACATACTGTTTTATTATTGCATAGATTGAACTTCTCTATTGTAAGCATTACTAAAATTTCAGTAAGTGTCTACATACAAAATACATGCATAACATTTCCTTTATAAAAAAATTATGAGACAAAAGAGAAATCAAACCCTAGCAGAACAGGGATTTTCATGGAAGAATGAGGGGGTGGGACAGGGAGAAGGAAAGCTACTTCTTCCCATAAGTTGCAACATAAAAGAAATTGAAGAAATATGTTCTGTGGTATGTGATGCTAGCCCCACCTTTTGATTCCTCAGGACATACTTAGTAAAATCTATATATTTTCTCACAAATGTTTTGGTATGTCAGGGAACTCTTAAGTTATGCAAAGCTGTACATCTAAGTAAAACATGAGGAGAACATAGATATGACACACTAACGTAGAGTGGCATTGGGAGACTGAAGACAACATCTAAATTACATATATGCAATATGAAAAGATAGTACATATGATATGAAACAGAATATTAGAATAATATACTCTACCTTGTAAACTGCCCTAATATACTAGGATTTAATGTATTCTGATAAAGGCTATAGGAAGATATATAGTCTGATGCATATGATCCTTCTTGTGATGTCAGTAGTTTATTTGGTTTAGCTGTACCCATATGTGGGTCTGGACGGTAAAGAGGTCGGGGAGTAACATCATCTCCTTGTGGATTAATTACCTGTGGAAAATGGTAATTTAAAATGAAATAAGTAAAAAAGAAAAAAGGATTTCTGAGTAACAGGTCCTAGAAAATAGAAATAAAAGTAGGGGATCCCTGGGTGGCGCAGCGGTTTGGCGCCTGCCTTTGGCCCAGGGCACGATCCTGGAGACCCGGGATGGAATCCCATGTCGGGCTCCGGGTGCGTGGAGCCTGCTTCTCCCTCTGCCTGTGTCTCTGCCTCTCTCTCTCTCTCTCTGTGACTATCATAAATAAATAAAAATTAAAAAAAAAATAAAAAAAAATAAAAAAAAGAAAAGAAATAAAAGTAGTAGAAAAATGAATACATTGTTTCTAGCATGGAATGAATATGAAAAATTGAGTGAAAGATTTTATTCTTACAAAATTTCTTAACTAGGCATACTTTTAAAAAGCGTCTTATTCATGTTTTTACCTCTATGCAAGTAATATTATTAATTTTGAGGGAATTCAAAAAGAAAAATAATTCACCCAGATTGTTAATATTTTTGTAAATTTAATTTCTTATGTATAAGCTTTAAAAAGCCCACATTTATTCATTCAATATTTTATTAGAAAATATTTCCCAATTTTTACATATTTTTGTTTTTGCCAATTCTTAATCTTTTCCATTTTGAAATTTAACACATACAGAAATACAGGTCTTACATTCAAGTTTTTAATCCATTTTTAGTTAGTTTTTGTATATAGTATATGTGGTCCAACTTCATTTTTTTGCACGTGCCTTTCCAGGTTTTCTAACTCTACTTATTGAAGATAGTGTTTTTCACCAGTGTATATACCTTGCTCTTTCATTGTAAATTAATTGACCATATATGTGTGTATTTATTTTGGGGCTATTTAGTTCCATTGATCTATGCGTTTATATACAAATACCATACTGTTTTAATTATGACAGTCCTGTAATATAGTTTGAAATCAGACTGGCTGATGTCTCCAGCTTTATTCTTTTCTAAGATTGCTTTAGCTATCTATAATCCTTTTAATATATTGTTGAATTTCATTTGTCAATATTGTTTAGGGTTTTGTATCTATGTTCATTGCAGATATTGGTGTGTAATTTTCTTTTCCTGTGGTGTCCTTGTATAGTTTTGGTATTAGAGTAAGGCTGGCGTCATAAAATGAATTTGGAAGAGTTTCCCCCTCTTCCTTTATTGGAAAAGTTTGAGATGGATTGATATTAGTTCTTTGAATGTTTGCTATAATTCACCAGTAAAACTGTCTGGTCGTAGACTTCTGTTTGTTGGGAGGTTTTTGATTAGTGATTCAATCTCCTTAATAATAATTGGACTGTTCAGATTTTCTATTTCCTCATAATTCAATTTCGATTGGTTGTTCATTTCTAAGGAATTATACATTTCTTCTAAGTTGTCTAATTTGTTGGCATATATTTATTCATAATATTCTCTTATGATCCTTTGTATTTCTGTAGTATCAATTGTAACATCTCTCTTTTTAAATTTTTTAAAATTTATTCATGAGAAGCAGAGGGAGAAACAGGCTCCCTGCAGAAAGCCTGATGTGGGACTTGATCCAGGACTCCAGGATTACATCTTTTTTTTTTTTTTAAGACTTTTATTTATTCACTCATGACAGACACACACACACAGAGAGAGAGAGAGAGAGAGAGAGGCAGAGACACAGGCAGAGGGAGAAGCAGGCTCCAGGCAGGGAGCCAGACGTGGGACTGGATCCTCGGTCCCCAGGATCACACCCCAAGCCAAAGGTGGCGCTAAACCACTGAGCCACCGGGGCTCCCCCCAGGATCTCATCCTGAGCCGAAGGCAGGCTCTCAACCACTGAGCCACCTAGGCATCCCTCTCGTTTGTTTTTGATTTTATTCATTTGAACCTGGTTTTGTTTATTTGAATCTCTTTTTTTTTTCTTGGTGAATATAAAGATTTGTCAACTTTATCTTTTCAAAGAACCAGCTTTTAGTTTCATTGATCTTTATTGTCTTTTCAGCCTCTAGTTCATTTATTTCTGCTCAAATCTGTTATTATTTTACTTCCACTAACTTTGGGCTTCACTTACTCTTTTTCTAGTCATTTGTTTCTTGAGATAGGTATCTCTATGAACTTCCCTTTTATAACTTCTTCCCTTTTATAACTTCCCTTTATAACTGCATCCCACAAATTTTGGTATATGTCCACTTTCATCTGTCTCAGGTATTTTTTTAATTTCTCTTTTGATTTCTTCTTTGACCCATTAGTTATTCAGTAGCATCTACATATTTTTTAACTTTCCAATTTTCTTTGTGTAATTAATGTCTAGTTTTCTAACTTTGTGGCTGGGAATGGTGTTTGATATGATTTCAATTCTTTTTTTAATTAAGACTCATTTTGTGGCCTAACATGTGAGCTATCCTGGAAAATATTCCATGCGTACTTGAGAAGGATCTGTATTCTGTTGCTTTTGGTTGGTATCATCCTCTCTGGGGCTCCATTCATTTTCTTCATTCTTTTTTTCCCCACTCTTGTTTTTGGGTTGCATAATCTCTATAGATCTATCCTCAAGTTTGCTAATTCTTCCTTCTGTCAGTTAAAATCTATTATTTATCTCTGCTAGTGAATTTTTAAAGGTTTGACTAATGTACTTTTCTACTCCAGAATTTCCTTTTGGTTCTTTATAATTTTTTCTCGTGCAACTCAGAAACTGAATTTTATCTGATTAATTTTAATTGAGATATAACTGATACATAAGATTGTACCCACTTTAGGTATACAACATAATGACTTGATGTATGTATGTATTGCAAAATGATTACAATAAGTTTATTTAGGGCAGCCGGGTGGCTCAATGGTTTAGTGCCGCCTTCAGCCCAGGGCGTGACCCTGGAGACCTGGGATCAAGTCCCACATCGGGCTTCCTGCGGAGAGCCTGCTTCTCCCTCTGCCTGTGTCTCTGCCTCTCTTTCTCTCTGTGTCTCTCATGAATAAATAAAATCTTTAAAAAATAATACATTTATTAAAAATCCATTACCTCAAGGGCATGTAGGTGGCTCAGTTGGTTAAGTGTCTGACTCTTGATTTTGGCTCAGGGCATGATCTCACGTGTTGTAACACTGAGTCCCGCATCAGGCTCTGTGCCCAGCAGACAGTCTGCTTAGGGAGTTTCTCTCTTTGTCCCTTCCCTCACTTACTCACTCTCTAAAATAAATTAAAAAATAAAATCCATCACGTCACATAGTTACAAAATTATTTTTTATTATGACGAGAACTTATTTTTTTAAAGATGTTATTCATTTTGGAGAGGGAGAGAGAGAGAAAGCCCTGGATGGGGAGGAGAGGCAGAGGGAGAAGAGAATCCCAAGCAGACTCCATGATGAGTGGGGAGCCTGTCTCAGGCCTGATCCTGGGACCCCTGAGCTGAAATCAAGAGTTTGCTGGCCAAACAACTGTGCCACCCAAACACTCCATGGTGAGAACTTTTAAAATTTTTTTTTATTTTTACCTTTTTAAAAAGATTTTTATTTATTCATGAGAGACAGAGAGAGAGAGAGAGAGAGAGGCAGATACCACATCTTCTTTATCCATTCATCAATTGATGACTAATTCAATAATGCTGCTATAGACATTATGGTGCATGTATCCCTTTGAATTAGTATTTTTGTATCCTTTGGACAAATACCTATGAGTGCAATTGCTGGATTGTAGAGTAGCTCTATTTTTAACTTTTTGAGGAAACTCCATACTGCTTTCCAGAGTGGCTGCACTGGTTTGTATTTTGAACAGTACATGAGGGTTTCTCCACATGCTTGTCAAAAACAGTTGTTCCTTATTTTGTTGATTTTAGCCATTCTGACAACTGTGAGGTGATATCTCCTGGTAGCTTTGATTTATATTTCCCCAGTGATCAGTGATGTTGAGTCTCTTTACTGATTTTTTTCTGAATTGGATGTGACAGTCATCATGCTTCCTTTTACTACTTTAATCATGGTTTCTTTAGTCCTATGAAGACATTTATAAGGACTTCTCTTAAAACTCTTTTTGTTAAGTCTAACATCTGCTTCTTCCCACAGTGTCTATTGCCTTTTTTTTTTCTTGAGTATAGGTCATATTTTTCTATTTATTTGTATGCCCTATGTTTTGTTGGAAACTGGAGATTTTAGATAACATATTGTAGTAACGCTAGGTATTGCTATCTCCGTCCTTTCTAAAACTTGTAATTTCTATTTGTTTATTTGTTTGATTACCTAGATCACTTTGTGAGATCTATTTCCCCATAAAGGGTTGAACTGTGCCCCCCAAAGAAGATATGTTGAAGTCCTCACCTCCAGTACCTCAGATTGTGGAAATAGGACTTTGCAGACTTAACCACGTTAAGATGAGATCATTAGGGTGAGAACCTAATCCAGTATGACTGATGTCTTTATAGAAAGGGGACATTTGGACATAGATACACATACAGGTAAGACATCATGAAAATACATGGGGAGAACATAATGTGAAGATAGAGAATTGAAGTGATAGATCTACAAGCCAAGAAATGTCTAGGACTACCAGAGCTAGAAGAGAAATTAACCCTTCTCTGTTATATTTAGAGGGTACATGTCCACACTAACAGCTTGATTTCAGACTTCTGTCCTCCAGAATTGTGAGACAATGGACTTCTATTGTTTTAAGTCATATACTTAAAATATATACTTAAGTTCATGGTACTTTGCTAATGGAGCATGTGCCCTCTCCCGTCATTTATCCCAACACAATGTTAACCCTCTGATGTTGCTTCTCAGGGACTAGCTACTTTGGGTACCCTCACATCCATCCTGGGATGACAATGGTACTGATAGGGCTGTCTACTACTCTTCAATACACTTAGCTGTTACACTGATTGCTGATTGCTCTACTGTTTTGTTTTTTCTTTCCCAGCAGTGCCCTGGGGCACAAATTCTCTAATCCAATCAAATTGTGACTACTTCCAGGGAATAATTTCTGAGGTCAGTTTGGTATTCTCACTCCAAAATGTTCCTCCTAGCTGCATTATTCCCAGGTTCTCTGTTAACCAGCCAGCCTACAGTCTAGAGTGAGTCTTCATTTGATCCATGAATCTAAATCAATTCCCATTCGCCACAACCTCTTCTAGTTTTTTTTTTTTTTTAAAGATTTTATTTATTTATTTGAGAGAGAGAGAGAGAGCAGACAGAGGCAAGGGAAGAAGCAGACTCCCTGCTGAGCAAGGAGCCCCATGTAGGGCTCAATGACCTGAGATTATGACCTGAGCCGAAGGCAGACATTTAACCAACTGAGCCACCCTGGCGCCCCTACCTCCACCGTTTTTCAGTGTACTCTTAGGTTCAAACTTCTCCATGCTCTATTGTAAGTGGAGTTAGTTCCTTTTGGAAGATATTAGAAGCTATTTGTTTGACAATTTGCTTCTTCCCTCAGATAAGATCTCTGTACCAGGTCTCTGAACGTGAGAGTGGAAATGATAGTAAGCTTCTCTATGAGTGACAGCCTCACTCTAGATGTTAAATGCTTCTTGGAGGGGGCAGAGCAGTAACCTGAAATATTTTCAGCTTACTTTTCCTGACATGGAACCGTTATGTCATGATCCAGGGAAGACCTCAGTATTCTCAGTGTTACACACTCAAGGTAGAATTCATCAGTGGTGATTAGGCAAAAGAAAGGAGTCCATACCTCTCACCTGCACCCACGCAGAACTTGGCTTCAGCAACAGGTATTTGGGGGCAGGATGAGAAATGCTGAAGTTCTGCTTTTGGAAAAGAAACCCCTATACATGGGAGCTAAGGGAAGGGGAACCTTGTGTTCTCGGCTGCAAGCAGTCTAGAGTGGAATATATACCTTGCTAGGCTGGGAGGGAAGCAGTGGTCTTGGCTCAAATGCCATGGCTTTCTTATAAACTGTCATAGACGTTCTTAAATGATTCTTTGTTTACTGTTTGCCCTTAGGTCCATTTCCTGAGGCATTAAATCCTTGTTTTTAAAAAATAACTTTCACCAGTTTCACTTGAGCTGGGCATTGGAGATCTTCATGCCATCATGCAGGAAACATTGAACTAATTATCTTTTTTAAAAATTGTAGTAAATACAGAATGCATAAAATTTATCATCTTAACCATTTTTAAGTTCTTTCACATTAACTACTTTCACACTGTTGTGCAACCATCACCACCATCCATCTCCAGAATCACTTTTATCTCATAAAACTGAAACCATAACCATTAGAAAAATAACTTCCCTGTAAAAATACTATTCTGCTTTCTCTGAATTTGACTATTCTAGGTATCTCACATAAGTGGAATCATACACTTTGCCTTTATGTGACTGGCTTATTTCAATTAGCGTAATATCATCCATATTGTAGCAAGTGTTGGAATTTCATTTCTTCTTCAAGCTAAAAATTTTCCATCATGTGTGTATATACACACATTTTTTTTTAATTCATCTGCTGATGAAAACTTGGGTTGCTTCCACCTTTTAGTTATTGTGAATTACACTGCTGTGAATGTAGGTGTATGTTCAAGTCTCTGCTTTTAATTCTTTTGGGTATAGACCAGGAAGTAGAATTACTGGATCATAAGGTAATTCTATTTTTAATTTTTTGAGGAATCACAATACTGTTTTCTGTAGTGTTTAGACTATTATACATTCCTATTAACAGTGCACAAAGTTTTTAAATTCTCTAGATCTTCACCAACATTTGCTATTTTCCATTGTTGTGTTTTTAGCTATCCTAACGGGTCTTAGCTGGTATCTCATTGTTCTTCTGTTCTGCATTTCCCTAATGATTAGTGATGCTGAACATTTTTTCATTTGCTGTTGGCTATTTGTGGATCTCCTCTGGAAAAATATTGAATTCTTATCCATTTTTTTAATTGGACCACTTATTATTGAGTTATAGAAGTTCTTTGTATCATCTGAACATTAACTTCTTATCAGATAGATAATCTTTAAATATATTTTCCTAATTCTGTCAGTTGCTTTTCACTGTTGTTGTTTCCTTTGATGCACAGAAGTTTCTAATGTTTGATGTGTAGTTCATTATATCCATTTTCTTCTTTTGCTGTATGTGCATTTGCTGTTATATTTTAAGAAATCCAAAGTCAAGAGGTTTTCCCTTATGTTTTCTTCTTTTTTTAAAAAAAAGATTTTATTTATTTGAGAGAGAGAGGGAGAGCGCATGCACACACACTAATGAGCAGGGGGAAGAAGCAGACTCTGCTGAGCAAGGAGCCCAACTTGGGGCTCTGTTTCAGGACACTGAGATCATGACCCGAGCCAAAATCAAGAGTTGAACACTTAACCAACTGAGCCACCCAGGTGCCCCTCTTCTAAGAGTTTTATCATTTTAGCTGTTAAGAGCTTGATACATTTGGAGTTATTTTTGTATATGAGTCCTATATCATTCTTTTGCATGTAGATATCAAGTTTTTCCAACATCTTTGTTGAAAAGACTCTCCTTTCCCTATTAACATAGAATTAGCATGCTTGTCAAAAATCATTTGAACATATATGTAGGGGGTTATTTCTGGGCCCTCTATTCTATTCCATTGATTCATATATCTATATTCATATATATTTTCTATCCTACACCTTTGCTGAATTTATTCTAAGTTTTTGGCTTTTTTTTTTTTTAATGTGGAATCTTTGGGGTTTTCTACATACTAGATCATGTCATCTGTGAACTGAAATTTACTTTTTCCTTTCCACTTTGGATTTTTCTTTTTTCTTCTTGACTAATTGCTCTGGGTAGGACACCCACTACTATGTTGAGAAGCAGCAAAAGTGGGCATCCTTGCCTTGTTCCTGATCTGAGAGGAAAAGCTTTCAGTCTTTCATCACTAACTCTGTTAGCTGTAGTTTTTTCAGAATGCCCTGAGGAAATCCTTTCTTTTTCAGATTAGCTAAATGGTTAAATATTTTTTTTATATATATAATGAATGGATATTAAACTGTTTTAAATGCTTTTTCTTTACCTGTTCTAATGATCCCATAGATTCTCCCTTCCCAGTCTACTAATATGGCAAGTAGTATTGGTATTTATTTATTTATTTAAATGCTTTCAGTATTTTTATTTTTTAATTTTAAAAAATTTTATTTAAATTCAATTTGCCAACATATAGTATAATACCCAGTGCTCATCTCATCATGTGTCCCTAGGGCCCACCACCCACTTACCCTATCTCCCCACTCACCTCCTGTTCTGCAACCCTTTGTTTGTTTCCCAGTTAGGAGTCTCTCATGGTTTGTCTTCCTCTCTAATTTTTCCCCACTCAGTTTCCCTCTTTTCCCTTATTAGTATTGATTTTTATTTTTTATTTTTTTATTTCATTTTTTTAAAAAAAGATTTTATTTATTTATTCATGAGAGACAGACAGAGAGAGAGAGAGAGAGAGAGAGAGGCAAAGACACAGGCAGAAGGAGAAGCAGGCTCCATGCAGGGAGCCTGATGTGGGACTCGATCCCGGGACTCCAGGCTCATGCCTTGTGCTGAAGGCAGGTGCTAAACCGCTGAGCCACCCAGGGATCCCCTAGTATTGATTCTTAAATGTTGCAACAACCTTGCGTTCATTACCCTCAGTTGGTCATGATGCACTATCCCTTTTACATATTGTAATACCATATAGTATGTATGCATTGCATGTATATATGTATAATACATACATATTACATATAATGTGTATATAATAACATGTAATTGTGGACTGAATGTTCATGTACACTCAAAATTCATGTTGGCTTCCTAATCCCAATGTGATGATATTGGAAGGTAGAACTTTGAGAGGTAATTAGATCATGAAGGTGGAGACCTCATGAATAGGATTCATGCCCTTCTGAGAAGAGGCCAGAGAGTTAGCTAAATCTCTTTCCGCCATGTGATATATAGAGAATACATTAGGAAGTTAGCAGTCTGCAACCTGGAAGGATCCTTACCAGAACTCAACCATGCTTGCATTCTAATCTTGGGCTTCCAGCCCTAGAACTGTAAGAAATAAATTTCTTTGTTTACAAGCCAACCAGTCTATAGTACTTTGTTATAACACCCTGAGTTGACTAAGATAATGGTACATGTAATATACATTCAAATATATAGTATTCATTTATTAAAATTAGTGTGTTTTCATTTTTTAGCTATTATAAACAAAGATGCTATAAACACTTGTACTAGAGTTTTTTATAAACATATACTTTCTTTTCTCCTGAGTAGATACCTAGAAGCGGAATGGCTGGGTGATATAATAGGTATATATTTAACATTGAATAAACAACCATGGTTTTTCATTTTCCATTCCTACCAGCAGTGTATAAGAATTCTGGTTCCTCCACATACCTGCCCACATTTGGTATGGATGCTCTTTCAATTTTAAGCATTCTAATAGGCATATAGCAGTATCTCATGGTTTCAATTTGCATTTCCCTAATGATTAATGCTTATCATCTTTGATGTGCTCATTTGCTATCTTTATATGTGCTTTGTTGAAGTATTTGTTCAAATGTTTTGCTTATTTTAAATATTATGTTGCCTTAATATTGTTTTGAGAATTGTTTATATATTTTGAATACAAGTACTTTAGCAGATATATGCTTTATAAATAATTTTTCCCACTGTATGGCTTTTTTTTTCCATTCTTTTAGCAATGTCTTTCTAAGACAGAAGCTTTAATTTGATGGAGTCCAATTTATCAATTTTACCTTTAATGGACTGTGATTTTTGTGTCATATCTAAAAAAAAAAAAAAAGTCAATGCTTAGCCCATTCAGATTTATATATTAATTACTTACATGCTTGTCTGCATTTATACTAAACTTTGATTAAAAGTTTAAAAATTTTAATTCTTAGTTTTCTAATGAGATAACCAATTTTGTGACAATTCATTTTATATTTTCTAGAGTACATTGCAAAGAAGAATGGATATTAGCTTTACTATCTGTAACTGGGTTAGCTATTATTAATACCATAATCAACTAGTTCTTGGTCATGAGTAGACTTTCCTTACTCAACTCTAATGTTCTCATTATTAGAAATGAATTATAGGAACCAAGAGCCAATATTATGCTGTAAGATATGCAGTAAATACTCTAACAAAATTAACATATCATTATTAGAAGTGAGTTGATTATTTCAAAGCAGTATATTTTTTACTTTAACATTTTAGTCAAGGTCTTTATGGTATCATTTTCAATTAAAACTCAGAATTCTAAGGAACATTACCTGTATGACTGTCTTTGGGGTAGAAATATTCATTTTTTCTGTTTTTATC
The DNA here is from genome assembly GCF_003254725.2 of Canis lupus dingo. Taxonomy (NCBI): domain Eukaryota; kingdom Metazoa; phylum Chordata; class Mammalia; order Carnivora; family Canidae; genus Canis; species Canis lupus. The sequence goes on along the minus strand of NC_064247.1, from coordinate 43,724,983 downwards.
TCAGGTAGAATTGTCATGGTTTTTGACATAGCCATTCTACTTTGGTTTGCACCAACATAGCTTTTTGTGAAACCTCCTCTTGCGGTATTAATAAAGCTAATAGATTTCTTGGCCTGTGGGCCAACGTTCCTATATTAAGAAAAGAAAACATAAGACAAAGGATCATGACAGAAGGAAAAGTAACCAACAACAAAATAGCGGACTTTCATTAGAAACATGGAAACAATCTGAACACATAAATAAGAAATAATAGCTACTTGAGAGCTCATTATGTGTAAGCATAGTTCTAGAATGTTTACATTCATTATGTCACTTTTTTCTCATGACCCTTAAGAGGTTGCTGTATCATTTATATAAAGTCACAGAGGCTTAAGAGAGAAATATTCCTCCGAGAGTTGAAATTTGAACCTAAGCAGTGTGATCCAAAGTCTATAGTGATTTCTCTGGGTCTCAGTTTCTTTATTTGTGAGATGGGGATATTAATAGTTCCCTATTAATAGATTATTATGAGGATTAAATGGATTAATTTGTATATTATGGTTAGGAAGTCCCTTGAACATAGTAGGCATAAGTGAGTATACAGTGCAGCCACATAGGCAGAATGAAGCATGAGAAATAAAACCTGGAAAGAATATCGTGTTCCTGTCTCAACAATTACATAATTTTTAATAAGAAGAGAAGATAAAATCAAAGTGTTTGCATCCTGGAGAAAAAAATATGATTTTACTTTTGTATACTCTGCAGATTCCTTAACTCAAAACCCTATCTTGTCATTTCTTTGTTCTGGTACTGATTATACTGTGGATTTCTATAAAATAAGGATGATATTCTCTTAGATTATAAAAAGAAAATCTGTTTCCAAAGAAAACATTTTATTTTTCCATTATTATTTTTTAATTTTAATTTTAAGTAGGCTCCACACCTAATGTGGGGCTTGAACTCATGATCCTGAGATCAGGAGTTGCATGCTGTACTGACTGAGCTAGCCAGGCACTCCCTTGCCCTCTCCTCCCCCACCCCACAAAGAAAACATTTTAAATAGTACTTTTGCTTTCAAAACATAAAAGATCAGACAGACAAGAATGAAATATTTTTAAATGGCAACCATCAATCCACTTTTCATATTTTATTTTTCTTCATAGCTTTTATTACTATTTGATACATTGTTCTTGTTGTCCACTCCTCTACTAGAATGTAAGCATCTTCAGGGCAAGAACTTTGGTCTTGTTAATTGCTATATTCCTAGAACCCACAACAGTACCCAGTATATTGTGGTCACTAAAGAAGGATTGTTTAAATAAATGGATTCCATTCATGTAGTATTTCAAATTAACATTCTTCTAAAGTATTTACTCTATTCTCCCTCTTTCAGTGTCTAAATGACTTCACCTTCAACATCTCTAAGAAAGTAAGATCAGGTGAAAGCTCTTTAAATTATTTCTCTATTGTCATGTTTTTCTTTCATATCCTACAAACACTTCTAAATTCATCTTTCCTCTTTCAGCAAGAGTTGCCATTCCTATCTAAGGCTCATCTTTCTACTTGTGCTCTGAAATCTGTTACTACTTTCTCAGGGACTTTTGTTCATCAATAATTTCCTGTCTACTACATATTACTTCCTATCTTTTCCCTTTGAGCATATAATTATGCTCCAGTCACCCCATCAACTTAAAAATCCTTCCTTTAGCTATGTCTTCCTCTATGTGTTACTTTATATACCCTTCCTTTCATATTCCAACTCTTTAAGTAGTCAATAATACTACTTCCTTATTCCTCTTATCTGCTCCATAATTCACTACAATCTAGCTCTAACTCTTCTATCCTACTGCATAGAGACTACTTTCATTAAAATCACCTAGTCCTTCAACTTGTCAAATACAAAGACTCTTTTCAGTACTTATCTTTGTATCATTTGACAGTTGACCCTTCCTTCTTCTGTGAAACCATCATCTCCTATTCTTCAATGTCTTTGGGACCTCTAACCACTTGACCCTTCCATTTTCTACTAATTAGTACTTTTAGGTTTTTCTTCTCTATTTAATCCAAAATCCACAATTCATCAAATGAATCACTCTTTTACCATTACCTTCAACTTGTATTTGCTTTCTCCTTGACCTTTGCCCCTTCTATCCTTACAAAAGCTAGTCTCCTATTTTTCCTTTATTAGTTTCCTCTTTTGAAAATTACACTCTGGCTCAAACCTCAGTTATCCAGTTGTTCCCTCCCTTTCTCTCCCTGTCTCTTTTTTTTTTTTTTTTTTTTTTTTTTTTTTTTTCTCTCCCTGTCTCTACACACACACACACACACACACACACACACACCTTGAGTAAATGTAAAAACTCAGGGTTTCAATGATTTATATTATATTCTACTTCCTTATGGCAGTCTACCATCAGCACCACCTCCTTTCTTCCATTCCCTGAAGATTTTATATCCTAAATTACTGAACCTTTCTCACATAATCTTGTTCTCCTTGCCATGTCAGCTATTTATTCTCATGGCATACATTTGACCTTGTCCTTAGCAAGGTCAACTGTCACTTCCTATTTTTGCAGCTTATATACCCTCCCCCCCCTTTTTAATGATTTTTCTTGGGTAACTTACTCTTTTTTTTGAGAAGGAGAAAGAGAAACCATGCAAGCAGGAGGGGAGGAGGGAGGAAGGGGCAGAGGGAGAGGGAAAGAAAGAATCTTAAGTAGGCTACATGATCAGCACAAAGCCTAACATGGGGCTGGATCTCTCAACTCTGAGATCATAACCTGAGCCGAAATCAAGAGTCAGATGCTTAACTGAATGAGCCACCCCGGTGCCCCTACACCTTCTTAATACCCAATTTCAAACAACTCGATTTCACTCCCTTCAACTCCATTATCACCTTTAAGCCCTTGATTCTACCCTGCTTTACTCCCTTACTCAACCCTCTCACATAATCTCTTTTCCCCTGAGCTTAAGGTTAATAAATATAATTCATAGTTAATTAGGCATACCTTGGACATGTTGCAGGTTCAGTTTTAGGCTACCACAATAAAGCAAATAGCACAATAAAGTGAGTAAAATGAATTTTTTGGTTTCCTGGTGCATATAAAGTTGTGATTACACTGTACTGTAGTCTATTAAATGTGCAATAGCCTTATGTCTAAAAACACAATGTACATACCTTAATTAAAAAATACTTCATTGCTAAAAAATGCTAACCATCATCTGAGTTTTCAGTGAATCATAATCACTGATCACAGTTCAAAATAACAAATAATTAAAAAGTTTAAAATATTGTAAGAATTACCAAAATGTAACAGAGCCACTAAGTGAGCAAATGTTTGAAAAATGGCACCTAGCTTGACACAGGGTTGCCATAAACCTTCAATTTATAAAATTCACAGTATCAACAAAGTGCCATAAAGTGAAATGCAATACAATTAAACCTGCATTATAACCCTTACACTCTCATCTTCCTTCTCCTTTTTAAAATTCACTACACTTGCTGGCAAAACCAAAACTTTGTTTAATTCCAATTATCTTCTAACTTTGAACCTACACCTGTATATTAACCACATCTCTATCTTTTGTAAACTTGATACTCTACCATTTGCAACACATGTTTATGCCCAATACATTTTGTTCTGGACAAACTGATATGCTCAAGCACTATGCCTGATTTCCTGCCTATCTTGTCACCTCCTCCCCTCCCATGGGCACAATTTCCCAATGCAAACCAGTCTATGCCCAACTGCCCCCCTTTATCAGGCCCTCACACTCTGGGCCACTATATACACCTTCCCTAATCGCCCTATAGCCAGGTACCAGACAACTAAGGATGGTCTCTATGTTTCAGAACCCACTGATATTACTCAAACTAGCAATCTTAAGCCTGCTTATCATGCCTCACCTGTACCCTCCCTCCAAAACCATAAAAAACATGGGCCCACAGTTTCTCCCTTTCCCTCTTCCTGATGTCTGTCTGACCCAGTGCTTTCCCATGTAGTTCCCTATGGGATTGCCTGCCCTCTCCTCTTGAAAACTATGAGTAACAGACTATTTTTTCCAGTGGCAATCATCTCCTAATCTGCTGACCTAATACTTCAAGTTTTCTATTAATATGATATATTTTAATTCAACTTCTGCAGCTAAATGAAGCTGAAGAAAAAATATCCGACCATGATGCCAGATCTCATCTTAAATTATGGATCATTAACTTAAAGTGTCTTTAATGTGCCAGCAATTATACTGTGGTACAAATCACTTTTTACTACACCTTCTAAGGTCACTATTTCATACTTCTCTCTTCTTGATTGTCAACATCTACTCTCCTATCTTTTTTTTTAAGATTTATTTATTTATTTATGATAGACACACACACACACACACACAGAGAGAGAGAGAGAGAGGCAGAGACACAGGCAGAGGGAGAAGCAGGCTCCATGCCAGAAGCCCGACGTGGGACTCGATCCCAGGACTCCAGGATCGCGCCCTGGGCCAAAGGTAGGTGCCAAACCACTGAGCCACCCAGGGATCCCCTACTCTCCTATCTTTACTTTCAGCTAATTAAGTGAGAAAATTGAGCTAATCAGGTAACTTTCAAATATTTCCACTGTTACTACTTGCACCTGATTATATCTATGACTACATTCCTTATTTCTCTCTTGTTACTTTGGATGAATTAGCTATGATTCCAGCTTAGGTCAATTCCTCTACTCATGTACTGGATTCCATTACTTTCTACCTATTCAAGGACATTGTTCTAGTAATTCTCTCATGCATCATGAGCTTTTCTCACTCTACTGCATTATTCCTTTCAGCAGATAAATATGCCATTATTTCTCCTATCTTAAAAAATTTCTCTTGATTCCATCTCTCTACCTACCATCCCATTCATTTTTCCTTTAATTATAGCAACTCCTTTGAAAGAACTGTCTTTACTTATTGTTTCTAATTCCAGTAAAGTTTTAGCTCTTATCATTCTTAAACCTGATCCAGTAAAGTTTTAGCCCTTATCATTCCACCAAAAGAATTCTTTTTTTTTTTTTAATATATAGGTTTTATTTTTTTTTTAATTTTTATTTATTTATGATAGTCACACAGAGAGAGAGAGAGAGAGGCAGAGACACAGGCAGAGGGAGAAGCAGGCTCCATGCACCGGGAGCCCGACGTGGGATTCGATCCCGGGTCTCCAGGATCACGCCCTGGGCCAAAGGCAGGCGCTAAACCGCTGCGCCACCCAGGGATCCCCACCAAAAGAATTCTTGCCAAAGTCCTGTTACCTCCACAATATTAATTGCCAATGTTCTCATCTTACTTATCAGCAAAATTTACCCAGTTGCTCCTTCTTTTTTTCCTTCTTTGTTCTTTAACCTTCCTTCCTTCCTTCCTTCCTTCCTTCCTTCCTTCCTTCCTTCCTTCCTTCCTTCCTTCCTTCCCCCTCCCTCCCCTTCCCCTTTCTCCTCCTCCTCCTCCTCCTCCTCCTCTTCTTCAACTTGGATTGCAAGATACATTTGTTATCTGGCGCTCTTTCTACTTTTTCTGCAGCGTTCATCCTTGGACTTCTTCCTATTTCTGTCCACACTCATAGCCTAGGTGAACTCATCCAACGCATGATTTAAATACCATCTATATGATAATGACTCCTAAATATATATCTCTAACTATACCATTCCTCTGAACCCTATACCCATATACCTACCTGCCACCTCTGACTCAAAATTAGCAGGTGCAAAACTGAGCTCCCGACAATCTCACTCTCACCTTGTCCAGCAAACATACTCTTTTTGCAGTCTTCCCCCATTTGTTAAAGGTAATGCTATTTCAGTTGCTTGGGTGAGAAAATTTCAAAGTATATCCTGAGTCCAACCATTTTGTTATCACCCTTGTTGCCACCATCCTGGTACAAATAACTATCCTATCGTTCTTGGATTGTTGCAGTAGCCTTCTAATTTATCTTCTTGCTTAACTTCAATCCCCTGACATCTATTCCCCATATGGCAACCAGAGTGATCCTTTAAAACACAAGTTAGATCATATCACTACTATGCTTAAAATCCTCAATCTGTTTACCATCTCATAAAGCCTAAGTCCTTATTATGACCTAAAAGTTCTACATGTATCCAGTTAGGTCTCACTTCATGTTCAATACTCTTTCTTTTTTTATTTTTTATTTTTTTTTTAATTTTTATTTATTTATGATAGTCACAGAGAGAGAGAGAGGCAGAGACACAGGCAGAGGGAGAAGCAGGCTCCATGCACCGGGAGCCCGACGTGGGACTCGATCCCGGGTCTCCAGGATCGCGCCCTGGGCCAAAGGCAGGCGCCAAACCGCTGCGCCACCCAGGGATCCCCAATACTCTTTCTTTTGTATACTTAGCTCTTGTCACACTGGCATCCTTGATATTGCCAGGTATATTTCCCTATTGAAGCCTTTGCCCTTGCTGTTCCTTTTGCTTAAAATGCTCTTCACATGAAATGTACATATGTAACATCCTTTCTTCAGGTCTTTACTTAAAACCACTTTTTTAGTGTAGCCTTCCCAGGCTCTTCTATCTAAAATGCCAAATACTCCTCTCATATATTTCATATCCCCTTGCTTTTTCTCCTTAGGACTTACTATCCAACATAATGCATCTTTTATTTAAATATATTATGAGTTAGCTGTTTATCCCCCACTTAGAATTTAAGTTCCATGAGGGTAAGGATTTGGGGCTGTTTTTTTTCCCTATTGTATCCCTAATGTACTAAACACACAGTAGCTGCTTAATGATTATTTGTTGAATAAATAATCCATAAATCATTATATCTAATTCAAAACATGCAATTTCATACTTAGATGTTTAATAGTCTACTGGGTGGCTCCAGCTAAACATCTATAAGACACTCAATGGACCAAGTCCAAGATGGCAGAGACATAAGAGACCTTAGTTTCATCTGGTTCAAGGAATTCAGCTAGCTATCAAATCATTCTGATTACCTGCAAACTCAACTGGGAATCTAAGAAAAGAATAGATGCAACTCTATAAATGGAGAACCAACTACTTTCTTCAAGAATGACAAGATGGAAAAAGTCACCTCAAAAAAGAGAACAAGAGGAAGTACTGACTGCCTGGGACCTAATCAGCATGGATATAAGTAACATGTCAGTCAGAACTAGAATTCAGAATAATGATTATAAAGATACTACCTGGACTTGAAAAAAACATAGAAGACACTAGACAATTGCCTTCTGGAGAAATAAGAGAACTAAAATCTAATCAAGTCGAAATAAAAAAGGCTATTAATGAAATGCAGTAAAAAATGGAGGCTCTAACTGCTAGGATAAATGAGCAGAAGAGAAAATTAGTGATATAGAAGACAAAATGATGGAGACTAAAGAAGCTAAGAAAAAAAGACAACTACTGGATCACAGGGGAGAATTTGAGAGATAAGTGATAACATAAGTGAAACAATGTTAGAATAATGAAGATCCCAGAAGAAGAGGAAAGGGGTGGTGGTGGCAGAAGGTATATTGGAGCAAATTAGAACAGAGAACGTCCCTAACCGGGGGAAGGAAGCAGGAATTCAAGTCCAGGAGGTGCAGAGAACTCCCCTCATAATAAAAATAGGTCAACACCTTGCTATATGAGTGAAATTTGCAAATCTCAGAGATAAAGAGAAAAATCCTGACAACAGCTTGGGACAAGAAGTCTATAACTTACAAGGTTAGAAACATTAGGCTGGCAGCAGACCTATCTACAGAGACCTGGCAGGCCAGAAAGGACTGGCATTACACATTCAGGGTACTAAGTGAGAAAAATATGCAGCCAAGAATATTTTATACAGCAGGGATGTTATTCAAAATAGAAGGAGAGATATAAAGCTTCTAGGACAAACAAAAACTGAAAGAATTTGTGATCACTAAACCAACCTTGCAAGAAATATTAAAGGGGATCCTTTAAGTGAAGAGAGCCCAAAGGTAACATAGACTAGAAAGGAATAGAGACAGTATACAGAAACAGTGACTTTACAGGTAATACAATGGCACTAAATTTGTATCTTTCAATAGTTAGTTACTCAGAATGTAGATGGGCTAAATGCCCCAATCAAAGGATACAGGGTATCAGACTGGATAAAAAAGCAAGACCCATCGATATGTTGTCTGCAAGAGGCTCATTTTAGACCTAGACATCTTCAGATTGAAAGTGAGGGGATAGAAAACCATTTATCATGCTAATGGACATCAAAAGAAATCTGGGGTAGCAATCCTCATATTAGACAAATTAGATTTTAAACCAAAGACTGTAATAAAGGATGAGGAAGGACACCATATCATAATTAAAGGGTCTATCCAACATAACAATAAATATTTATGTCCCTATCATGGGAGCAGCCAATTACATAAACCAATTAATAACAAAATGAAAGAAATACACTGATAGCAATAGTAGTACGGGACTTTAACACCCCACTTACTGCAATGGACAGATCATCTAAGCAGATGGGAGAAAAAAGGGCTTTGAATGACATACTGGACTATATGGACTTCACAGATATATTCAAGCATTCCGTCCTCAAGCAACAAAATACACATTCTTCTTGAGTGCACATGGAACATTCTCCAGAACAGATCACATACAGGGTCGCAAATCAGGTCTCAAATTGTACAAAAGACTAAGATCATTTCCTGCATATTTTCAAACCACAGTGCTTTGAAGATAGAACTCAATCACAAAAGGAAATTTGGACAGAACTCAAATACATGGAGGCTAAAGAGCATCCTACTAAAGAATGAAAGGGTCAACCAGGAAATTAAAGAATTTAAAAACTGATGGAAACAAATGAAAACAGAACTTTTCAAAACCTTTGGGATGCAAACCATGAGAGACTCCTAACTCTGGGAAACAAAGGGTTGCAGAAGGGGAGGTAGGTGGGGGGATGGGGTAACTGGACAATGGGCACTAAGGAGGGCACTTGATGGGATGAGCACTGGGTGTTATAGTATATGTTGGCAAATTGAATTTAAATAAAAAAATTAGATCCCAAAACCTTTGGGATGCAGTAAATGTGGTTCTAAGAGGTAAGTGTATAGCAATACAAGCCTTTCTGAAGAGAAAAGAAAGGTCTCAAATACACAACCTAACTTTACATCTAAAAGAGCCGGAAAAAGAACAGCAAATAAAGCCTAAACCCATCAGGAGAAGAGAATTAATAAAGATTAGAGCAGAAATCAATGAAATAGACACCAAAAGAATAGTAGAACAGATCAATGAAACTAGGAGCTGGTTCTTTGAAAGAATTAATAAGATTGATAAACCCCTGGTCAGACTTATCAAAAAGAAAAAAGAACTCAAATAAATAAAATCATGAATGAAAGAGGAGAGACCACAACCAACACCAAAGAAATACAAACAATTATAAGACCATATTATGAGCAACTACATGCCAACAAATTAGGCAATCTGGAAGAAATGGATGAATTCCTAGAGATGTATAAACTACCAAAACTGAAACAGGGAGATAGAAAACCTGAACAGACCCATATCTGGCAAGGAAATTGAAGCAGTAATCAAAAATCTCCCAACAAACAAGAGTCCAGTGCCAGATGGCTTTCCAGGGGAATTCTACCAAGCATTTAAAGAAGAACTTTTCTGAAGCTGTTTCAAAAAAACAGAAATGGAAGGAAAACTGCCAAACTCTTCCTATGAGGTCAGCATTACTTTGATCCTAAAACTAGACAAAGACCCCACCAACAAGGAGAATTACAGACCAATATCCCTGATGAACATGGATGCAAAAATTCTCACCAAAATACTAGCCAATAGGACTCAACAGTACATTAAAAGAATTATTCACCACGACCAAGTGGGATTTATTCCTGGGATGCAAGGGTGGTTCAACACTGGCAAATCAATCAACGTGACAAATTACATCAATAAAAGAAAGGACAAGAACCATATGATCCCCTCAATAGATGCAGATAAAGCATTTGACAAAGTATAGCATCCTTTCTGGATTAAAACTCTTCATAGAGTAGAGATAGAGGGAACATAGCTCAATATCATAAAAGCCATATATGAAAAGGTCCCAATGAATAACATTCTCAATGGGGAAAAAAATGGGAGCTTTTCCCCTAAGGTCAGGAACATGGCAAGAATGTTCACTCTCACTACTGTTGTTCAACATAGTACTAGATGTCCTAGCTTCAGCAATCAGACAACAAAAAAATAAAAGGCATCTGAATTGGCAAAGAAGCCAAATTCTTACTCTTTGCAAATGACATGATATTCTATGTGTAAAACCTTAAAGACTCCACCTCAAAATTGCTAGAACTCATACAGGAACTCAGCATAGTGGCAGGATATAAAATCAATGCACATAAATCAGTTGCATTTCTATACACTATGAATGAGACAGAAGAAAGAAATTAAGGAATCAATTCCATTTACAGTTGTACCAAACCCCATAAGATACTTAGGAATAAATCTAACCAAAGAAGCAAAGGATCTGTACTCAGAAAACTATAGAATGCTCATGAAAGAAATTGAAGAAGACACAAAGAAATGGAAAAACATTCCATGCTCATGGATTGGAAGGACAAATATTGTGAAAATGTCTATACATTCAATGCAATCTCTATCAAAATATCACCAACTTTTTTCACAGAACTGAGACAAATAATCCTAAAATTTGTATAGAACCAGAAAAGACTGCAGAGAGCCAAAGGAATACTGAAAAAGAAACAAAGATTGATGGAACAGAGTAGAGAATCCAGAAATGGACTCTGGTCAACTAATCTTTGGTCAACTAATCTTTGAGAAAGTAGGAAAGAATATCCAATGGAAAAAAGTCTCTTCAACAAACTGTGGGAAAATTGGACAGCCACATGCAGAAGAATGAAACTGGACCATTTCCTTGCACCATACACAAAAATAGACTCAAAATGGATGAAAGACCTAAATGTGAGAGAAGAATCCACCAAAATCCTAAAATAGAACACAGGTAGCAACGTCTGTAACCTCAGCCACTGCAACTTTTTGCTAGACATGTCTCCAAAGGCAAGGGAAACAAAGGCAAAAATGAACTATTGGGACTCATCAAGATAAAGAGCTTTTGTACAGCAAAGGAAATAGTCAACAAAATCAAAAGGCAACCAGCAGAATGGGAGAAGATATTTGCAAATGCCTTATCAGACAAAGGGCTAGTATCCAGAATCTATAATGAACTAATCAAAATCAACAACTAAAAAATAAATAATCCAGTCAATAAATGGGCAGAAGACATAGACATTTCTCCAAAGAAGACCTCCAAATGGCCAAGAGATACTTAAAAAAATGCTGAACATCACCCAGCATCAGAGAAATACAAATCAAAAACACAATGAGATACCACCTCACACCAGTCAGAAGAGCAAAAATTAACCACTCAGGAAACAACAGATGTTGGTGAGGATGTGGAGAAAGAGAAACCCTCTTATGCTGTTGGTGGGAATGTAAGCTGGTGCACCCACTCTGGAAAACAGTATGGAAGTTCCTCAAAAAGTTGAAAATAGAGCTACTCAATAACCTTCCAATTGCACTACTGGATATTTACCCCAAAGATACAAATGTAGTGATCTGAAGGGGCACCTGCACCCCAATGTTTATAGCAGCAATGTCCTCAATAGCCAAACTATGGAAAGCCCGGGTGTCCGTCAACAGATGAATGGATAAAGAAGATGTGGTACATATACAGAATGGAATACTACTCACCCATAAAAAAAGAAATCTTGCCATTTGCAATCATGTGGATAGAACTAGAGGTTATTATGCTAAGTGAAGTAAGTCAATCAGAGAAAGACAATTATCACAGATCTCACTCATACGTGGAATTTAAGAATCAAAATAGAGGATCATAGGGGAAGAGAGGAAAAAATAAAACAAGATGAGATCAAAGAGGGAGACAAACCATAAGAGGTTCTTTTTTTTTTTTAAGATTTTTATTTATTTATTCATAGAGACAGAGAGAGAGAGGCAGACACAGGCAGAGGGAGAAGCAGGCTCCATGCAGGGAGCCCGACGTGGGACTCGATCCAGGGTCTCCAGGATCACGCCCCGGGCTGCAGGCGGCGCTAAACCGCTGCGCCACCGGGGCTGCCCCATAAGAGGTTCTTAATCATAGGAAACAAATTGAAGGTTGCTGGAGGCAAGAGAGGTGAGGGGATGCGGTAACTGGGTGATGGATATTAAGGGGGCACATGATATAATGCACACTGGGTATTATATAAAACTGATGAATCATTGACCTCTATCTCTGAAACTAACAATATACGTTAGTTGAATTTAAATTAAAAAAATAAAGGAATGGATTTGAAAATAAAAAAAGACATCTCAAACCAAATAGATGCATAATGAAATACCATATTTACTCATAAACCAGTTCTTTCTACTCTCTATAGGACCCAAATAGAAATGAATTAGTGAATGATGTTACATTTATCAATTACCTAGTTATTGGGATCTCGAGAGAGGATTATCAGTGAACCCCCTCCATCTTCATACTTTTAAGTTTTATCAGAAGTTTTATCAGAAGGAACCATGTTTATTATGTCCATAGCTCTTAGCATTCTGCCTGGCAAAGTAAGAAATCAGAAAATACAGACCACTTTTTGAAAGAAATTGAAAGAAGTACCTGTAGCAATTATGTGAGAAATTTATGGTACATCTCTAACTACATTAGAAAATATGTTTTCAAAAGGGGCAAATTAGAGAAGATAACCACTCTGAGGTTTCAAGAGGTAACCACTTTGAAAACCATTACACTTGAAAACAGTCATCATACAAGTGGTCATGTAGAGCTCTATGTACATTCTTTAGTTTTCCAAAGCAGGGACCTAATTTGTTTTGACTCCTGCATCTTCAGTATCTAGGTAATAACAAAAGTATAAGGCATTAAATAGGTATCTGTTGAAAGAACTCCTGATAATCACTTCCATGAAAACAGGGGCAAATGACATTAAAAACATGCTATCCATCCACAAATCTTGCTATGAAATAAATAATCACAAGGAAAAATAAGTGTGGCTTGTGAAAGTTTCTGTATTTAGCCCCTTATTTTAATGAGATGATGGTAATTTCCATCTAAAACCAATACATTTCTTCCACTTATTCAAGTTATTTATAAAACACTGTACATAAGGCCTTGTGCTACACACTGGCAAGGATACAATATGAATCAGATATGACCCCTAAGGAGCTTACAATCTAATAGATAAAACATGTATATGATTATAATAGAAGTACAAAATTTTAGGTGCCACAAAGTACACAGAAGATGAAATGAGCATGGTGGTAAGATTACTTTGGATGAGAAGTATGAACAGAGAAATCACGACAGTGACATCTGACTTAGGCCTTAAATTGAAAGAGAATTCAAAAGAAATATTTGGGATGTGCATGTATTTGTATTTGGTGCAGGAGGAGGTGAAGGAGGACAAGGGTATTGGAGCAGAGTGAAAAATGTACCCTGAGGAAAGACCTTTGTGAACGAGAGTAGAAAAGCATGTGGTATGTACAGGGAATCCTAAATAATTCAATTAAATGCATGAAGGAAAACAAAGTTAACCAAAAACAAAAGAGCCAGGCTATGTTTTTGGAATTTTTTTTTTTTTTAACAAAAGCAAGAGAGTGGCTTTGAAGGTTTTTAAGCAAAAGAGTAAAGTGACCTAAACTATGTTCCAAAAATATTTAACTGTATGCAGGAACATATGCAGGAACATAGTAGAAGTAAGACCGTTAGTTAGATGCTATGGGAATAGTTCAGGTGAGAAGTAATCAAGGCTTAACATGGAGCAGCAGATATAGACATAAAACAAATTACAAGATACACCTTGTGTTAAGCATGTCTTTTTATTTTTTGCATTTTGGTGTTTTGACATCAAAGAACTTGCTGACCCTGGAGGGACTGGCCCACCCAAGGTTAATCAAATCCTATACATAGTAAAAGATTTACCCACAAGCACCCTTACATCTGCAAACCAGCCAATCCAGAGCCTAACCCTTACCAACTCCTTTTCTCAGGCTCTCAAATCTCTTTCTGGGTCACTATCCACCTGCCCTAATCCCCCTTACAACAGGAACCAGAGCCTTTTGAAATTATCCAAATGAGCCAATTCTAAACCTGTTTGTTCTGCTTTGTCTATTCCTCCCACAGAAACCACAATAAAGGTTCTTGTCCATGTTTCCTCTTGCTTGTTCTATCTCCTGACTGGCCCTTGTACTTTCCTATGTGGAACCCTGTGTGGCATGGCATACCTTGCCTCCTTTTTCTATAGATCCATGAATATTTAAAAAAAAAAAAAAAAGACTTCTCCCCTCATAAGAGTCATTTCCATGTCTATTAAAACATAAAAACATATCTTAGGCACCCTTAAAAGATAGCAGATACAGAACTGATAGGACTTGGTAACAGATAATAACAATGCCACTTAAACTTTAAATTTCAAAGAACATCCACCTGTATTTTATAATTTAATTCTTATAATAACTTGTAAGATATTTAAAGTCATGTTTTACAAGTAAGAAAACTTAAACTCAAAGGTCTATTTAAATGCTCAAACTCGTCCAATAATTCATCTGTTTCTTTATTTGTACATTAAGGTTAATAATAGTACGTATCTCATACAGTTAAGGTGGGGATTAAGTTAGTTTTCTAAAACACAGTTAAAAAGTTCAATTGTAGACATGTTCATATTAGATATCAGTGATATCTTGTAGCTGTCTGGTGGCAGTTCAAAATGCAAGAGTAAAGTGAATTTCAAGGAACAGAAGTTAGAGTTGGAGATTCAGATTTGAGAATCTTTGTATGGAGATGATAGTAAATGAACAGAGTCCTAAAATAAAAACCTAAAGGGCACAAAGAGAAGGTAACAGAGCTAGAGGGAGAAGCTGGAGATAAAAGAAACCAGAAAAGTGGCATTTAGACCAGTAATAAGTGAGCCAATAAAGCTCAGGGTTGAGGAGAGGAAGATCAATACTGTCAAATGCTACAGAGAGGCAGAAAAGTTAAGAAAGCCCATTGAATTTGATGACTTTTGAAAGCTTTCAGTCACTCATTACTGACCTTTGAATAGAAACAGAGACAACAGACTGCAAGGGTTAAAGAATGAACATAGATGTTTCTGGTTCAACATGTAAAGACCACAAGTCACCAATCTTGTTTTTATCACAAGAAAGACTTAGCAAACTGAAAATCAACAGGTCTCTTTAGATCCATCAGATCAGTTTATAGATAAACCACTGGCCCCAAAGTTGGACAAGCAGGAGAAAGAGAATCACAATTTAGTGGGAACAAACACTGCAACTAGGGTGTTTGGTAGGAAATAATAGGTAGTGAATGGTAGGAAAACTTAAAGTGTAATTGACTGCTGGAGACTGAGTGTAAACTAATTTTAAAGATAAAAACTCCCAGGGCCCAGTCTCACTAACCGAGCCCTACAAAGACATCCATCAGCCTCTCAGGAAGATGATCAGAGAAAAATGCCCTCATAATTCCAGCATGGGAATAGGACATAACCATTCTAAAATATACCCAGATTGTTCAGTTTTCCTTAACAAAGGTCTGGCTTCAAGGAAAACTATTTTAGCAGAGCCTAATCAACATGGGGGAAGGGAAATAAATACACAACTCCAAGTTTTCCTCTACATTTCTTGTTCTACCTGAGGAGGAAAAAAATATGAGAAAGACTTGTGAAGGTCATAGCTCAAGGTCAAAGGTCCACTAAAAGACTAAGACCTAATTATAGGATTATGGAACATTTTCTCTCCCCTCAATATCTTACCATCACACCAATAGGTCTCCTTCCTGTACAATAACAGGGGATTGAAATGGGAAGAGCTGCAAGGCTCAGGCTCCAAGGAGTCTCTAGGGGAATGTAAAAAAAAAAAAAAAAAAAAAAAAGAGAGAGAGAGAGAGAGACAAAAAGAAGGACACTGGAGGAAATTGAAGCCTCATAAACCTACTGCTACAGTAAACACAGCCTAATTCCTAGCCAGATAAACATAAAATTTCACACTAAAAGGCTTATTTACTTCAGTTCATATTACATGATGCAACATGTTCAGCTTTTAAACAAAAAATTACACAGCACATCAAAGGCCAAAAAACAGTCTGAAGAAACAAAGCAAGCATTAGAGCAGATTAAGATATAGTAGAAATTTTGGAATTGCCATGATTGGGAATTTAAAATAATTATTCTTAATATGGTAAGAACACTAATGAAAAAAAAAGTGGACAGGTAACATGAAAACTCAAAGAACTGAAAGGAAATGCATAAATTTGTAAGAAAGTAGAATAGAGGGACTGGGCAGAGAGGTGGGACAGGGGCATTGAAGAAAGACTGGCTGTTTTATCACGCTGGGAGATTGTTACGCTAATGGCAAACACCTAATACAGAAAAAAATGGGAGAAAGTAAAAAAATGTTAAATACATGTTTCATGAGATCCTTTCCAAGATCAGCATTAAATCTAAAAGGAAGAAGATGAGAAATAACACATTAGGTCAAACAAGTGGTTGTAATTTTAAAATCTGAAATTTTGCTTTGACTGGATAACATCGCTATCTCAAAAAGTGAAGGTTATACTACTTCCCACCTGATTCTTTCCTTAATAGGTAATCTGTTATGAATCTGCCATTATTTAAGAAATCCCCAAGAGAATTCATGAATTCAGCTTAATTTTACTTTGAGATTTCCATACCTATAAGTATAAACAAAAACCAGACAGGATGCACAGTAACCAATATTACTCACATACATTATTCATTCGTTCAGTCAGCAAATATGCTTTCTTCATTCAAGGCAATAGCAGTGAACAGAACAAAAATGTCTGCCCTATGGAGTACCATAGTTTGGGTGAAGACACACTGATGAACATGTATATTATATACCAAGTAGAGATAAGTTTTATAGATAAGTTTAAACCAAGGTTGAGGAACTGGAAGTGCTGGGAATTAGAAGTATTATATTACTTTATGAGAAGTGGTTAGAGAAGGACTTTTTGATAAGATGACATCTGAAGGAAATAAGTGAGTCATGAAAGTATGTGGGGGTGCAATATTCCAAAGAACAGCAAATGCAAAAAAACAAAACAAAACAAAAACAAAAACTCCACAAAAAAACAGCAAATGAATTGGCCGTAAAGTGGGAAAATAATGTGTCTGATATTGTTGTGGAACAATCAGCCAAAGGGAAGAGTCCAAGGTGAGATCCTGTGGGGCTCTGTAATGATGTGAGTTTTTACTGAATGAAATGGAAAAAACTGGAGGGTTTTGAGAAGAGCCATAGTGACTACCATGTGTAGGGTGTTAGTAAGAAGACCATTTAGGTGGTTACTATAATGTTACAGGGACTTCTATTAGTCTTGATTTATTTTGCAGGTAAAAATGATAGTCTCTGCTGATGGAGTGGGGCATTAGAGAAGCCAAAAGAAACTGCAAAGTTTTTTTACTGAGTAACTAGAGGAGCAGAAATTGCTATCTAATGAAATGGCAAAGACTGCAGAGTAGAGAAGAGGGGGAAATAAGGTTAGTTCTGCATATGAATTATGAGATGCCTATTACTTTCTAAGTACAGATGTTGATTTTCTTAAAGTCTGGTTTTTGGAAGAGGTGCCGGCTAGAGATATAAATTTATGAATCATCAGTGTACGGGTGATTTTTAAAGTCATAAGACAAGAGTGAAGGAAAGGGGTCTAAAGACTGACTGCAGCAGCACTCCAATATTTAGATATGGGAAAGAAGAAAAGGTACCACCAAAGTATTTTGAAAAGAAGTAGCCACAAAACAAGGAGAGAACTAGGGAGGAGTGGGGTCCCAGAAACCAAATGAAATGATTCCAAACGAGAAGCGGAAGGGCTAAGAAACTGAGAAATAAGACCTTGCATTTCGATGGGCGCCTATTGCCGACCTTCACAAAAAAATACAAAAAACCCAAAACCAAAAACCAAAAAAACGACTTCGGTGGAGTGGTAGAATGGACAAAGGGCCCTGAGAACCATATTCGAGAGAGAATGTAAGGGTCTCTCCCAGGAACTTTCAGAGTCCTGTTAAGAATGATAAGCTGGGCTGCAGATTGGAGGAGAGATGCTGAAGGTCTGAGAAGAGAGAACAAAAGTGGTCTGAAGTGTAGGAGAGCGGATGAATGAGCAAACTTTAGTGCGGCTGCTGGGGCAGCACCAAGGCATCTTTCGAAGTTTGCAAGCAAAACGGGTCCTCAGAGCTGTGCGCTCTCCTCCAGCTTCTCTCTCCAGTGTTGCAGAAACGTCCTTAGCAGGAATGGGTTTTAAAGCACGAAGGCAGGAGGCAGAAAACACCTGGACCACAGAGCACAGTGAACCTGCGGGCTGAATGCGGGCAACAAGCTTGACCGGCTGACCGGAAAAACCACCCCAGGAGCGTCGGGAGGGAGAGCGGTTCCAAACAAAGTAGATCTTTTCCCGTGGGGCGAACACGGCAGTTGGGGGGTGGGGTGGGGGGTCAACAAGGCCGTACGAGGCCAAGGAAGGGGACAGTGAGGCAGGAGAGCTCCGAGGGCCGTCTGAACACGGATGCAGGAGCCCCGATCTAAACGAGCTCCGTCAGGGACCCAGAAGGACGGGCTAAGTTCTCAGCGCCGGACTTACAGCCAGAGGTTCTGCTGCTTGCGGCTGTTTCCTGGAGAGGTGGGCATGGTGGCGACAGGCGGCGGAGTGCTCGGCCGCCCCTTCCCTAGCTGCTTCCGGAGTCCCTGGACCCCAACGGCCCGCGTCAGCGGCTCCGGCCGAGGCTCGGGAATGTTTGCCGGGCGTCATGGAGACGGAGGAGCCCCGGCTCAACAAGCGGCCGCGCGGTTGGCTGGCGGCTGGAGACCGAGAGGAGGGCGGAGGCGAAGGGGAGGGCAGAGGGTTGGTGGAGCAAGAGGAAGCTCCGGACGACGACTAGAAAAAGGAGGCGGGCGGCCCGGGCCCCAGGCCCCTCCCAGGTTCTGAGTCTCCCCGGCTGCAGGCGGATGGATGGGGCTTCTTCAGGCGGTGGCGGCAGCAGTGAAGGTGGCGGCGGCAGCAGCGGCAGCGGCTGTAAGTGCAGCCTCCATACACCATCTCTCCTCTCCTAGTCCTGATTGGGATGAGGGGCTCCTAAGGTGTCCCCGGTCCCCTTTCTCCCCCTCCCCTCCCCCACCGTGGAGCACCGCCCGGAAGACCCTTAACTTCCGGGGAGGGGCTGCAAGAGAACGCGCCCGGCCCGCTCCCCCTCCCGGAGGGCGCCGGCCCCCCCGAGGCGCATGCGCAGCTGCCCTCCTCCGCGCTCCCCCTCCCTGCCCGGTCTTTTGCTTTGGCGGCGGCGGCGGCGGCGGCGGCGGCGCGCTGGGAATCCGCTGCGGTGTGAGTTCGTCTCGCCCAGTTTGCTTCCGCCCCTTTCTCCTGTCGGCCCCGAATACGGTCGGGGTGGGGCTAAGCTGACCATCCCCCCTGTGGCTCCGCCTCTTTTCCCCTGTAGATCCGGGTTCGGTCCCAGCCCCTGGGAGGCTCCTGCTTGCACTGCAGTGCCCCGTGGTGAGCGGGGTCCTGGGCGGGCCAGCCCATTTCGGAGGGGAGTGAGGGAGGGGAGAGACACTGGAAGAGGGCATTAAGATGAAGGAACAAGGCCCTGCCAGGCCGTGGGAAGATCCCTGGGGACAGATGCCTACCCCTCCTTGAAATGGCCTTGTTCTTGCAGCTTTTCGTGGAAAGACCTCTGGCTTGGAGCCCATCTCTGGTCCCCGTTTGCTGTGTGACCTTGGGCAAGTCACTGCCTCTCTCCGGGCCCCTGTTATCCCTAAAGCTTCCTCCAACGCTTAAACTCTTAATTTTGCAGAAAAGCTTATGCAGTTACAAGACTGGCCCTTCTACTGAGGCCCGCTTAGCCCAGATGACGCGGAGTTGACCGAACCTTCTTTCTTCAGTCATGGATGGAATGAGGCGACCTATTTATTGGGCCGCTTTTATTCCTTGACCGTCGGTTACAAATTGCATGTCTCAAGGCTAATTAATGTTTTCCTAAAATTGTCATGGGATCCTTGTCCTAATTCTTGGCTATCTTTTAAAAATTAGAGACAGGCTGAGAATTAGAGACATGGTGAGCTTGTGGTATCATCGTCTCTGGTCTCGTTACTACTGAGGCTCTCTTTCTTTGATCCAGATGGTGTGGTGGCTCGATTCTCCCAGTGCCTGGCTGAGTTTCGGACGTGGTTAAGAACCAACTGGTTGAGGTTCAATGCAGACAAGACGGATGTGATGCTGGTAGGCAGGGGCACACTTGGAGATTAAGGGAGGGAAAGTCCAAACTCCCTCAAGTAATATAAATACTCCGTTACCCTTTCTGTATATTCCAGTGTTTGAGAATTGATGATAGGCCAATAATTTCCAGAGTTGGGGGTGAGATAAAAATAACATGTCAACAATATTAGGGCTATAAAAATAACATTTTGTGGTAATCTGATAAAGTGGGGTCATTCGATAAAACTCTTTATGTAAAAAAAAAAAAATTATGGAAAAAAAACCCTGTTACTTGAAGAAACAAAAGGCTATGTAAGTGTTTTGGGGTGGCATTAATAATAAAAACTAAACTAACAAAAAGATGATGCTGATTCTTGCATAGATGTGGGGCTTCCGAATGTATTGCATTACTGCTTTGTAACCTGCATTCTGCGTACTAAAGTAAAGGTAAACTCTCAATTTATCAGATATCCTTTTTAAATTTTTTGACATGCAGGTATTTTCAACCAAATTAATAGATATTTGTCAATTTTTACCTGCATTTCATGTGTAGGTTGACACTTTCAAATAAAAATTTAGTAAATAGTCTATCAATCTCAGAAGGACTCACAGACTCTGAAAATGGTTAGGTAGAGAATTTGTTTTTAAGATTTTGAATCTGCTGCATTCAAACAGTCCTAGAGCCTAAATTGTTACAGGTATTTTCTTGGAGCATTATGAGAGGTTCCTGGGTTGCATAACATTTTGTTTATGTAGTATAGGTATATATCTTATATTTGAGTCAAGTATTGGTCCTGAATAAAAGGTTATATTTCTTAGGTAAATGTAAACTGCCAAAGACTTTTTATTTATTGGTTAGTTTAAGGTACTGGTTGAAGTAAAATTGTGACCTTAAAAGGCTTTTGTTAAAACCAAAATAATAATTGAAAGGGGTGTGTGTGTGTGTGTGAGTGTGTGAGATAGCCTCTATGAAAATACTTAATGACTTTTAATGGAGTATCTAGTAAATTGCTTAAAAATGATTTCCAAATATGATAGCAGTTTTGAGAAACTTAAATGTGGTGAAAGTTAATGTTAGTTTGCCTGAAAATAAGGAAGCCTTTAGGTGGGGAATGGGAGCTCAAGAGGCATTTATTCAGGCTTTGTATAGTGGTTTTTTTGTTTGTTTGTTTTGGGACATTAGCCACAAACCTCACATAAAGTTGGAATTAACCACACTTTTTAGTTTAACTTTAAAATATTTTATTATCCAATTCTAACAATTACCATTTTAGACATCATATTAATAAATACTATATAAACGGTAATGATTTTAAACAGCTCATAGGTATTGGTGTATTTTTTCATACCTTTAACTCTGTTATGTCTTATTTTTAGGTCTTCTAGTATCGGTAGGCATTAAAGATTTATATTTTGTTAACCTAAGTATAAATATTGATTGTTTGCACTTAAATACAAAGAAGACATCTGTTGAATTAATCCAAAGTGCTGAAAAACTCAGGGAAGTGGATGGAAGTAACAAGGAGATAGAGTCTGGTTTAATAAAAAGAAGAATGTTCTAAACGTACAGCTTTTTCTGAAAAGAGCAGCCTCTTCATCAGACAGTAAGTCATTGAAGGTGTTTTAGCATAGGCAGAAAAGCCTGATAGTGGGGACACGTAATGAGGGATTCCTATCTAGACAAGGTAGAAATTGGCTAAAAGACCTCTAAGGTCCCATCCAACACTAAGATGGTGTGTGGCTCATGAATGTTAATTTTCATATATTTGATACTGAGGAGGTAAGCAAGAGTTTTTGAGAAAAACTTTACTTTCCTTAAAGTGGTTAAATTTTGAAGGATAAGTATATCATGAGAATAAAATGGGAATAAAACCATACTGAATTCATTAGTAGTATGTTACTAATGACTTAACAATATTGGATTTCTAACTTTATATATTTTTAGAATATCTAAGCCTAAAAAAAGGACTGAACCCACATTTACTAAAAAGGGAGGAGAAAAACATAGAGGGAATTTTTCCTCTAAGTGATGCCACTTAAAATTAATAAAAATGATTCACAATATTAATAAACTTAAAAGTCATTTATCGGTAAGAAGGATTCCCTTCAAATAAGTCCCAGATCCGATTTTCCTGACAATTTCAGAATTCGTTCTATAGCCTAAGGGGCCATGATCCCCAGCTTTTTAATCATAATTGGGATTTTTTTGTTGAGGTTTAACTTAAATCAAAGAGTAAATGGGCTTAAGCAAGCAAGTTATTCCTGTACCTTGCATTTTGACAATACTTTTTAATTTCTGTGAACTAAATTTCATATATTAGTTTAAATGGAAAATCCTCCTTTATCCCATGTTATTTTAAAGCCTGAGTTTCTACCTCTAGGCCCCTTATTCTGTCTTTACCCACCCCAGGTCTATGCACATCAATTGTTCTTTGTCTTCAGCTGTTTTCCATCAAACATCTCAAAGTGAAAACTATTTAAACAGAAACTGACTTTTCAGAAACTGTTTTTTGAGTCCAAAGGACTAAGGTAATTCAGTAGGGTAACTCTATGTACCTGTGCTAAAATATTTATTCTCCCCCCAAGGAATCCTGAAAAACACTTTTATAAAAGTATTCTAAAAAAAATAAAATGAAAATACTGTACAGTACAGTTAATGGTAAAAATTGTTTGTAGATTTGGGAACCTTAAAAGTTTTCCTTTCTCTTCTTTCCCTTGCTTTTCTTTCAGTAGAAAATGTGCATCAGATGTTTATGTTTAATTGGTTTACAGACTGTCTGTGGACTCTTTTCCTGTCAAATTACCAGGTAATGTCCTTTCACTTAGCAGCTACTTCATATACCTGTAAATGCACAAGTTATTCATGCACAAATTATTATCGGACATAAGAATTTCAAGTTAATGTTGAATCTTTGGAAAAAGGAAACTGCTTAATAGAGTGTAGAATTTTAAGGGAATACAAATAATTTAAGAAAACAGCCCATATTGCATTGTAAGTTGAGTATTAAAGAAAAATTGTAAGTGTGCACATTTATGCAGTATATGGTGGTGCTGGCATCACATTATTTGGAAGGAATGACTTTTTATATTTGGTTGATTTGGGTAATCATTTTTGAAATTGCATTAAGAACCCTTGAACATTTAGGGGAAAACAATCTTTTTGAAATTAAGATTTTTAAACTCCTGGTTGAGTAAAATATGTTAGTGCATGTTTTAATATCACCTTTGCATTAGCCAGTATCTGCCTTAGTAGTGGAAGGGAAACATGTTTGTTATTTTGCAATCATTGGCGGTGCAGTCATGAGAGTTGGCGTTGAAGGCCAATTGGCAGTTCTAGGCCAAAATTTTAAAATAGACTTTCAAATTGCTGGCATTTCAGGACATTGCAAATAAGCAGGTTTTCCCTAAATGCAGTCAAGTCAGAGATCCATCAAAGAGCAGCTTTTCAGTATCTCGCATGTAGAAAATTTCTCCAATTGTGCAAAATCCAAACGTTGCACAATCATGTTGCTCCTGGCATCTCAGGAAGTGTGTGAGGGGAAAAGAAAAAAGCCAATGAGATGTGAGGACAGCAGACTACCTGTATCCACAGTCCCTTTCCTTAATCTCTCTGCTCTGACCTCTAGGATTTGGGGATGTGGGATTTTACATTTCCTGTCAGGAATCAACTGAGAGAAATACTTGTCCAGAGACAGCCGCTTTCAAAGCGCTCTACTTTGCGCCCTTGCCCTTGTTGCATCACAGCGACATCCGTTTTCCAGCAAATGCACTTCAAAAAAGGCCTACATGGAGAACACGACGTATCTTTTCCGCTGCGCTGTGAAGGCTGAACGCGGCTTTTTTCGGCACTCTTCCTTGCCCTCTCTGGTCCCTTCGGGCCCTCTCCTTCAGCGGGCGTCGCGGATCGGCTGGGGCGGGGGAGGCGCGTCGCGCGGAGATGCCCACCTCCCCCCAACACCCACCTTGGCTCCGCCCCCTCCGCGCTCCTCCCAGGGAAGGCTGCTGCCGCGGGGCCGCGCGCGCGCGCCGGCCTTTTCCCTCCGGTCCTGCTCAGCCCCGGCGCCGCGAGGGGGCGGAGTGGGGTGTGGTGGGCGCGCTCGGGCGGCTCCTGCGCGTTCCCGCCGAAGCAGCGGCGGCGGGAGCGGCCGAGGCGGCGGCGGCGGCGGCGGCTGGAGTCCTGTAGCCGAGTCTCACATCCGGGTTCTGGCCGTGACCCAGCTGCGGCCGCCGCGGAGATGTGACCCGTCAGTACGGCAAATATGGCGGAGGTAAGGGAGCGAGCTCCCCCTCCCCGTCCCGGAGCCGGGCGCCCCCGGGCCCTGGCCGGGGAGGAGTGGAGTGGGCCTGGCTAGGAGAGGCCCAGCCCTGCTGGCGCCACTGCCCACCTGTTGTCCGGAACAGGCCGCGCTTTTGGGCGGGAGCTTTCCCTGCAACTTAGTTGGGATGGGTCCGGGGGCAGGAGGAGGCGGAGGCGCAGTTGGACTTCGGGGGCAGTTTGAGGGGTCGAGCGCTGCGTGGTAGTGCGTGCCGAGGGGGGTGAGGGGGTGACGGGCTGAGGGGTGAGGGGTGAGGGGGTGGGCGCCCGCCGGGCAGGGGCGTCGGTGGCGCAACTTCGCCGGCCGGTGCGAGGGGCCGAGAGGAGCCGCTGCTTCCTCTTCTGGCGAAGTTTCTTCCCTCCCTCCCCGAGATGCTGTTGCGCCCTTCCGCGTCACCCCCACCCCTTTGCTGCTGACATCCAGTCCGTGTGAATGGGGAAAACGTACGGCAGAATGGCCTTTAGCTCTCCTCCTCCCGACGGTGCTGAGATGAGCGTGGAGAGCTAAACCTGGCCTCCCGCGGGCCGGCCGTTCGGGCTGGGGGACTCCCCGGTACCCCCGGAACCCCCGGAACCCCCGGCACAGTTCATTCCTCCTCAGGGTCGGACCTCTTTTTCTCTCTTCCCATTTCAGAAGAGTTGCTTTCTACCTTTCCCTCTTCACTTTCCCCATATTCCCCCCCACCGCCCCTTGAATATTAAGGCTACCTATTATTGTCTTCCTCTTCTCCCCCCCACCCCCCACGGTGGAAGATTTTTTTTTTCCCCCTCTTTTTCCAGTAAACGAGTTACCGAAGCTCCTTTTTCCTCGGTGGTAATTGTTTTATTTTGGGGGGGCTTCAAATCTTGGCTTAACTCTTAATGATTCTTTCCAACTTCGTGTTGTGCCACTGGAGATTTAAATTTTGTTTCCGATTTAAATCTTTAAACGTGATTAAAAAAAAAAAATACACCCCCCCACCCCCGCCCCTTAACCCTCGAAAGAATTCCGTTATTCTTTACCCCCTGGAGTTGAAGGAGTGATATAGTATAGGGGGTTTTAAGTCTACTTCGAGTCAGAGCCTCACTGAACGGTAAGGCATTTCCTTGTATGAATTACTGTCTTCATGGTCTCCGAGACACCCCAAAACAGATTCTGGAATAGGTGATTTTTTTTTAACCACCCAGTCCCCAATTTTTGTGTTCATTGTTTGCTAAATGAAGTCAGTAGTAAGTTAGGGGAGTAATTTTGGTAACACCATAATGCCTCCTTTGTAAACGTTGGGCTACAGAAACGTGTAGATTAAGGAAAAATACTACTTTGGATGCTTTTTCATGTACCTGTTGAATGGAGGGACCTAAAAGTTAGCTGTGTTGTGCAGTTGCTCTTAGGGTGTTCCTTCTGCCTTCCTTATGGAAACTAACTTTATATTAATGTATAGTGGAGTATTTGCTATTAAAGGAGCGGATTTAACTATAGCAGGACTCTTTTCTGCCAGTGATGTTTTTAAAACATTTAATACTTTTCACTTAAAATTAAATTTAGAGCTTAGATTTATTTCCATTTTTTTTCTTTGTGGTTAAAGAATATGTATTTCAAGGCACATAAGCTGGAGAAAACATAGTACTGTGTGTTTCACTAAAATATCACTGGATTCATTCCACTGGGCTGAAACAATTTTAGTCCTGGTAAGATTTTTAAGTGTTTCTTTTTTCATATGTAAGGAAGGGGTGGGGGAGGGCTTGTAGTGGCTGAATTTACCTACATTTTGTCAAATAGTCTTCAGTGAATGCCCATTAGATAAGCAGGGGTGTGCTGTAATAGGCGATATGGTTTCTTCCCTGGTAGTGCCACTCACGGTGGTTTGAACTCTAAATTCTGTAGTCATATTTTAAGGCAAGCTATTATTGAAGAAACATAACAGTGTTTGAAAATACAGTAAAATTTAAGAAACGTCACCCATAAATTTTAACTGCCTACCACACTGAAAACATGTAAATAGAAGTATATTAATATTTCCTGTTTATTAGGAGCAAAGATGGTTGCATTAATGTAAGAGAGGAAAAGCAATACTTTGAGTCACTAGTCATTTCCTAATATTTTCAAGAGTATGTTTTAGTTTTCTTAAAGATTGCATCACTTGGAGAATGGAACTTTTCATGTTCAGTAGGAACACATGGATGGTTCAATTTCAAGAAGAGAAAACCTGAACTTGGTTTTTGGTGCATTTATTTAGTGACCAGAAATCTTTTAAAAAATTTCTTTTATAACTCTTAAGTTGCTTGTAGATGGTTTTATTTTTAGTGAATTTGAAGGAACCTCCATCTGTGTCCTGCAAAAAATCTAAAACAAGTGAAAGAGTGAAAAGTAAAATTAATTTGTGTTTTTCTGATCTCAATATTTTAGTAATTAGAATGATTTTAGAGCTTAGTCATTTTAAAAAAATTAGGTGTAGAAATGCTTGGTGTATAGAGGGCTTTTACTTGCTTTTGTGTGAACTCTCAGGAGATTCATTCTTTATGACAATATAAAGCATGTGGTAAAATCAAATGTACTGTTGTACTTTTGGTTAAGTAGACTTGAGCATTGAAGTTAACTGATAACATAACAGAAAATACACAGCAACAATATACATTTATTTGATAAATCTGAGGGGAAAACAGGTTATTGAAGAAGTACGTCTCTAGAGAAAAATGTAGATATTATGCTTCTGGGCCTTTTTTTTTTTTTTTTTAATTTTTAGTTCTTACACAGGAGAATGACCCTGACCTTGTTTTTCCAGAGAGATGTTTAATGTTTTTTTTTTTTTTTTGTTTAATGTTTTAATACAAATTATTTAGATGTGAGTTGAATATACTGATTTTTCATACTTGATCTGATCATCTTAGGCAGTCCATAGTAGGAAGTATGTATTTAACGGTTCCTCAAATTGTGGTAACATTAAAAACATATTAAATGTGCTTGGAAGGAATGGCACATTCTCCCTTTCTTAATAGTTTTTGATAGTATTTCTCATTAATTATCCCTTAAAATGATTTATCAATCTTCTAAAAGGAGCTTCTCCTAGTCACAGTTAAAGGAAGGAAATTACAGAGAGTTGCAGCTTTACAAAGGCAATGAGAAAGAAAGCATAAGAGGAAGAAATCGTTGATCCTTTGGGTTTTATAAGGAATGTGGTTGTAGGGACCTTTGGGAATGAACAATTTGTCTGTTATTTCAGAGTTTGTAAACACATGAGGGACTTTTTTTTCTCCAGGAAAAAAAAAAAAAGCCACAACATAGTGCAAGACCTGTCTTTTCACCTAGGCCATATTGTTATATAAAGAGAAGAAAATTTAATGAACTTGCTTTTCTGTATTTTTAAGTACTTAAAAGAATTCCAAAAGTGATATACATAATGTGTGCTATCACATCTATTTGTTTGCTTCTCTTGAAAATAGACTGCTTGCTTAGTGGTTTTTTTAGTGTATTTGGATTTTGTTTTTTAAGGAAATGGATTCATCTTGATTGCTGTTCTCGACAGTGTTAATTTCAATTCTAAACAAAACTTGTTTCACTGCGATGGATTTAGGCTTTAAATAATTCTCTGTAGTGGTAATGAATTTTTTAAAAAAATATTTGTCCTTTAGTGTATTTAGGATTTATCCAGAGTAATTAAGAACGCCAATGTATGAGAGTCTAATAAAGTTTAATTTGGAAGGGGTAATGAAGTACTTAATAAGGTAGGAAAGGTTAGTTGGAGGAAGTATAAAAGTGGATTAATATTAGAGAATTTTTGTACAGAGACAGTTTCTCAAATCAGAAATAAAACACTGCTATTGAAGCAAGAAACTGATTAATAAAAGTAGGTAAAGAATCACCTATATGGAAATTTCTTGATACTAGCTTGAGTCCCTGTGTATTTCAAAAGGTTTGCAAATGGTTTCAAAATTCATTACAGTGATTAAACTGTTCAAGTACCAGTCATCACTTGGGACCCATTCTGTTTGACTTACTCTATGGATTATAAGAATGACTTAAAATTATGTTTGTATAGATAGGAAATTCATAAAGTAGCACCCTCCAGAAAGCTTTTTGCAAGTTGAGATAATCTTTTTTCCAAAACTCTTAGATTAAAAAAAATTTAGAAGATGCTATTAAACATATCCCATTCCTTTAGCTAAGTATTCCTTAGTAGTAATATGTCTTTTGAGCAATTCATAATAAAAGTAAAGAACTTAGATCTCAAAGGAAATTGAACTAGAAGAAGTCTAAGTCTTTCTGTCTTAGGGAAAATGAAACTGAGCAGAGTTAATGCAGTTTGTCCTAGGTTGTACAGTTAGGCTGTGGCACAGGTAAGAGTGGGGCCTAGGCTTTTGAATTTCTAGTGCTTAATAATAGCAACTCACCCTCTGAATTACTATTACCATAGTCAATTTGCTAGTTTTAGCACCAAGACTTTATTAATCTTTTTTATACTCTAGAATTCCTCAGGGGAAAGTTAAGTGACTTAGTTTTGTTTGGAAGAAGAGAAATGATGAGCACAGTTCCCCTGTCTTCACCTGGAGGAGGGCCTCTAACTACTTCCTGGCTTCTATCCCCGTAACTGTAGAATCTTTGGTTTCGTGTCTAAATTTACTACGTTGGTGATGATGATAAAGAAATGATGGTGGAATTGGTTTGAGGGGAGAAATTAGTTCAGACAGTTATGTTCATTGAAAATATGCTTTGGATTGCCTGGAATATAGGAGTCTAATGATTACTTCATGTTTTTACTACCTTAGTGTAATTATTTTTTAATAATGGTAATATGCGAGATTACCATGTTCTAGAAATATACAAAAGAGAAACATTTAGGGGATCCCTAGGTGGCTCAGTGGGTTAGCACCTGCCTTTGGCCCAGGTGTGATCCTGGAGTCCCGGGATCGAGTCCCACATCAGGCTCCCTGCATGGAGCCTGCTTCTCCTTCTGCCTGTGTCTCTGCACCCCCCCCCTGTCTCTCATGAATAAATAAAATCTTTAAAAAAATTAAAAAAGAAACATTTGAACAAACCTGAGACATTGAATACTGTTACAACTATTAGCAACTGAATCATGTATGTGGTGAAAGTATAAAAGTTAACAGTTCATTTTTTAATTTGATTTAGCCTGCTCATACTGTGTGTGGCTGTCTAGTGTTATCTAGTCATGTAATTATGTATACACCTAAAAGAAAACTAGGTTATTTTTCTAAATTACACACCTGTTTAAAAAAAGTGCATGTACTAAATTTTTTTAAAACTCTAAAAGTAGAGGAAGAAAATGAAAATAGCTCATAATTCCACAAGATAATCTCCACTGACTTTAAAAGCAAAACAAAACAATGCATCAACATTAACAAGTGGTTTGGAAATTCTAACAGTGTAGAAAGGTATAAAATGAAAAAAGCTTTATTTCCCCTATCTAATTCCTAGAGATAATTTTTTAACGAATTCTTGTGTATATTTTTGAAGAAAAAAATCTTTGTGTATATTCCAGCCCAGTTTACCCTCTCTATACTGTTTTTTTTACTTCCATATGTATGAGTAAATATGTGTATATGTTTTTTTACATTTTTTCCTCATTCACAAACAGATTTTGTCTCATTCCTTTTTTTTTTTTTTTAAGATTTTATTTATTTATTCATGAGAGACACAGAGAAAGAGAGAGAGGCAGAGACACAGAGGGAGTAGCAGGCCCCATGCAGGCAGCCAGTTGTGGGACTTGATCATGGGTCTCCAGGATCACACCCTGGGCTGAAGGCAGACGCCAAACCGCTGAGTCACCCAGGGATCCCCTGTCTCATTCTTTTTAAAGGATTAATAGTGCTTAAATGTTTGGAAGAACTGTATTTCATTTCTAACTAGTTAAATGATAGATTTAAAAATTTTTCCCCAACTTTTTGCAATGAACCACTTTATGATAGTGACATATCTTGGCATGCTTTTTTTAGCCTACCATAGGGTATTTCATATTAGCAAAATGATCATTAGAATGGTTAAGCCATTCTATTTTTATCAATAATGTATGTATTTTTATCAATAATGTATGAGTGCGTTTTAAGTACATTTTAATTTCAAATGAAAAATCTTTACTACTTGCATTTTAGTTTGTACTTTTTCTACAAATAGATACTGTTACAAATGAGTACCTGTTTAACAACTTTAGTTTTATTTTTTTCCCCTCCTTCTGCCTTTCCAATTTACTTTGCCATTAATGGTAGATGTTTCAGGTTTTTCTGGAGAGTATTGTTAGAGATACCAGTTCCTAACAAGACGTAGATGATAGTCTGATGTGACACTTGACAGCTTGCAGTCACATTTTAAACATGGCTTTGAACAAATGAAAACCATTTTAAAAAGAAAAAGAGGGAGTTAGGAGAGAGGTAAAGAGAAACGTTTTTAATATAGTTTTTTCCTTGGAAAATGTAGAAGCATTCAAGTCCTAGACTTTAGTTCCACCTTTACCACCTATCATGAAGTCACTTTATCTTTTTGGGCTGTGAAATCTATAAAATGTCGTAGGCAGGGCAAGTGTTAATTGCCAGGTATATAGTATGATGAAGTAACTTTATGCATTTAAAAAAATATAGTACTATATAAATGTAAGCTGGTTCTTCTGTTCTCTTAAATACCTAAATAAAAAGTGTTCTCATTTCGTAAACTGAAATTTTCTGTATTATGATACTATACTCTTATTTTGAAAGATAATTGTTTTGTCTGTTAGTTGGGTGAAAGTAATGTTTATAGTATAAACCATTTTCAAATGCCAGTTTTCCAGAAGCTGAATTTTTAATTTAACTGAATAGAATTAACTTTCAGGAAACTAACCTCTCACCCTACCCCAAATGAAACAATGGAATTTTATTTTGAGCATAGAATACTAAAATATATGTTTAGCAGCAAACCATCCCTACTTTCCCTCCCCCATGCTAATCTAGGTGTACATCAGTCAGATCACAGTTCTTGAAACATTCCAGCATCTCTGACGTAAAATGATCATTAATGCTATCTTTAAGTAGAGGGTGCTCTGCTTTATGCCAGCTAAACTTACAAATGCAACCAGTCCTCTAAACATTTGGTATCTTAATTAATGGAAAATATTCGGGGCCTTTTTCAGAACTTTAAAGCGATATATAACCTTACCCAATAAAACAACAATCTATGGTTTGAGGCCTTTTACAAACTACAGACACCATTCACAATTCAGTATCTTCATTATTGCCAATATCTAAAATCATTGAAAATGTACCTTTTATTCTTCAGTAGGATAACATTTTAAATCAGAAACCCTTTTTTTTATGAGAAGACTGTTAAATGAATAATTACTGGAGTGCTTAAAAAAAAACTAAATGTTGAAAGAGCCATTTCTTTTAAGCTCCTAATTTGAAAGAAATGCTGGTTTTTCTTGTTTCTGCGTTGCAAATCATTTCAAAAGTTTACTGAAAAGGAAAAACAGCACTGTGAGGCTACTCTGGATGGCAAACCAGATGAAGATAGTCATCGTTTCTGTAGCCTTGGAGAGAGATTGTGCTTAAACTTGGTAAATAAAGCATAATTGCATGACATAAAGGTGGATTAATACTTTAAAATATTGGTTTGCTGTGTAATAATTTGTGTGGTGGTTAAATCCATTTTGAGCTAGACATGTGTAGCTCTGGCCAAAAGATATTAAGCAAGCTGCAAACCCTTTGTGTAGTTACATTACTCTATCACCCTGCTCTCCAGCTTCCTATTAGAGGAATAGAATTTAAAAAGCAGCACTGTTTTGACTCTATTGTGGCACAGTAACTTTTAAGTTCAGGTAGTGGCGTGACGCTTGAAGATATATAATACCGAATATTCTTTTTTTTTTTTTTTTCCGAATATTCTTAATAGTCTTATTAAAATAAGTTGTTTTTATAGTCCTGAGCCATTCTGAGCATTAAAAGGGAAAAGAATAGGGCCCTTGAAAAAGTGTGCTTCAGATCTAGAATGTCATACTTAAGTACAATAGCATAATGTGGACTGTTCAAAATGGAGTTATACTATCTTATAAGAAATTAGTCTTAAAGGACCCCTGGGTGGCTCAGCGGTTGAGCATCTGCCTTTGGCTCAGGGCGTGATCCTGGAGTCCCTGGATTGAGTCCCAAATCGGGCTCCCTGCATGGAGCCTGCTTCTCCCTCTGTGTCTCTCTCTGCCTCTCTCTCTGTGTGTCTCTCATGAATAAATAAATAAAACCTTTAAAAAAAAAAAAAAAAGAAATTAGTCTGAGAATGCCTAGCCTTTGAAATATTAGGCACTTGTTTTGTTTTTCTTGGCTCTCTGCCTCATTACTTAGCAGAAAGAAGGAAAGTACAGATTTCCTTGACTTATGATAAGGTTATGTCCTGATAAGCCTATCATACGTTGAAAATATCATTAAGTCAAAAATGCATTTAATATACCTAACCTGATGAATAAACAGCTTAGTTTAGGCTAGCTTACCTCAGACATGCTCACAAGACATACATTAGTCTACAGCTGGGTAGAATCCTCTAACACAAAGTGTATTTTATAATAAAATGTTGAATATCTCATGTAGTCTATTGAATACTATATTGAAAGTGAACAACAGAAAAGGTTGTATGGGTACACAATGGTCCTAAGTGTGTTGGTGGTTGTTTACACTCGTGATCGCATGCCTGATTGGGAGCTGCAGCTTGCTGCCACTGCCCTGCATCACAAGATAGTATCATACCACGTATTGCTAGCCCAGGAAAAGATCAAAATTTGAAGTTTGGTTTCTACTGAATGTGTATTGCTTTTGCACTATTGTTAAGTTGAAAAATTGTAAGTTGAGCCATCATTGTTGGGGACTGTCTGTACTAGAATAACCCTATCTCTTTGCTGATGCTTTTAGACTTCCAGAATCTCTGACTTCTCATGGGCATGAAATAGTTCTGAATGAATAGGAAAGATTTTAATTATGAAGTGTGTTATTTGAAGCATGTTTAGTTTTTGTTATTTATAAAAGTTTATGATTGTAGATGACTTGTTTATAGTTGTGAATTAGCTGAAGGTAGATACAAGATAGCCACAAATTGTCAAGTAGCGAAATGAGTTGCTAGCAATTTTATCTTTAAATTTTCTAAATGCTTATAGTTAAATATATGAGAAGTAGAATGCTGCAGTAGAAGCAGCACTATAATTGGGAATGTTTATAATTTTTCCATCAGATAACCTAACCTCTCTAAACGTTAGCTTGAAGGTTACTAATTCTGTGATAGTTTAAAAGTATGTTGTTTTTTAGTAAAGTGTACTATTGTATACTATTTGGTGCTTAATAACGTTTTACTTTTTTCTTCTGCTTTCTTACAATATATCTTTTATTTAAAATGATGTCTTAAAGTGTTTTGGCCTTCCCTCTCCCACACGTTTTAAGCCAGAGACCAGCTTGTATATACATATAAGCAAACCTTGTATGTAATTTCTTCTGTATTGAAAGAAGAAAATATTTTATTTGTTTGTTTGTTTTATAAATTTATTTTTTATTGTTCAATTTGCCAACATATAGAATAACACCCAGTGCTCATCCCATCAAGTGCCCCCCTCCCAGTCACCCCCACCCCCTGCCCACCTCCCCTTCCACCACCCCTAGTTCGTTTCCCAGAGTTAGGAGTCTCTTGTGTTCTGTCTCCCTTTCTGATATTTCCCACTCATTTTTTCTCCTTTCCCCTTTATTCCGTTTCACTATTTTTTATATTCCCCAAATGAATGAGACCATATAATGTTTGTCCGAAAGGAGAAAATATTTTAGAATGTTCCAAGATCCAAAATCAGATCTCTTAAACTACCTATTTTATGACCTATATTTGCCTTTAAAATCTGAATCAATTCCTTATTGTTATCTTTGTTTCTAGATTCAGGAGTGTTTGGAATTTTTCTCTATGTTTAAATAAACATAATATCAGAGAAAGGATTATATAGAAGGTTTTAGTTTGACTTGGATAATTCAGACATTAGAGCTTACTGTGGTTTTGGGGGTCATGCTAGCCATTGAATAATTCCTTTAAATTTTGTAAAAAGTCACTACACAAAGATAATTTTTCTTCTTTTCTCCCCCCTTCCCCCCAGCCATCTGTTGAGTCTTCAAGTCCAGGTAAGTATTTTCTATGTTTTCTGTAATTTCTATTTGACTAATGTTTGTCCTATTAGTTATAAAAAGGCTAGAGGAGTTAGACTATTATCTGACTTGCTTTTCTTCTGAATGCTTCTTTTCTCTGGGGAAAAAAGAAATGGATGAAATATTTGACTGCCCATGAAAGTACAGGTGAGGCTGCTGTGAGTTCAACCTCATGACTATTTGTGGGTTCACTTTTTTAATTATTATGTGCATTTCTTAAGGTTTTGTTATTTGATTTCAAGTATATATGAAGTGTATGTTTTCAAAAGGAGTCATTAACTTCTTAGAAATAATTTGTGCAGGAAACTCAAAGTATTTGAGAAAAAAATAAATGCTTTTCGTGAGGGAGGAAAAAAATAGTATAACCAAAACACTCAAAAATTAATATTTAATGTTGTAAACTAAGTAGGTTATGTTTAGTTTTGAGTATCCTCAAGTTGTACCCTCACACCATGTAGGTTTGGAGTTTCATATTCTCTTCCAAATACAGTACAGATTCATTTTTTCTTAACTTAGAGGCTGCAAACATGTGATTTGAATATGTCTGGGTCACAAAAGTTTTTTGTTTGGCCTTTGTTGTGATCTTAAAAATAAGATGATTTTATATAAAATCTGAATTTAGGCTTCCCATGATTAGTTAGAGGTTCTGACACAGCATTCTTGCATAGCAACAGTTGGTTGGAGCTAAAAAGCAGTCAGGAAAGAGTCCAGTCTTTGCCTCAGTGTCCTGGGACTTTAAGAGAGAAGACTAACTTCTACAATGGAGTACGTGAATTAAGGAATAATACAGTGAAAAAGTCAGAAAGAGAACTCTCTGAGACATGGTAATATTTTATTTGAATATTTAGGTATGATGTGTTACTGAATTCTCCAGATTATCCAAGCAATCTTTCTGTTGTAAGTTTCAGAGAATGTTTGTAAAAATGCTTAATATGTGCCTTTTTTTTAATGGTTTGAGGTCTTTTTCATGAATACAAATCATTGTACTTTGTGTAGTATAATATATCGAATGGGAGCTAGACTAGTGTACCTTCAGATCCCTTCTAAATAACTAGTGTGCTCAATTGATTGTGAGTTTTGTCATATTTATTTCAGCTGCAAATATCTTACTCTTTCTAATATGATTGGGAGTAAAGTAGAGTAGGCTTTGTGACATTTCTGAAACTCAAGGACTTTTTTTTTAACTTCTTAGTTTTATAAATATGTTTGGGTGGTTGAGGTTGGAAGTAATCTGACCTCAGATAAATAGTAGATTATTATATCCTTTTTAGGACATGGAATTGTTCCCAATTTTTTTTTCTTTCAAACACATCTTTTCATCAAAAAAAAATAGGTTCTAAAAAAAAAAAAATAGGTTCTAGTTGTTTTTGTTAATGTTGTCACATTGCTGATAGAGTTTTAGATATTTTTCTATGAATTTTTGAGACATTCATCAGGTAATCTATTAGGCACAAAAAAAAGTAATTACTTCAAAAGTGAAATTAAATGGGTTTCTCATTTTCCTTTGGATTTGAATTGGCATATGCTGAACTGGAATAGTGGAGCTTGAAGAATACAAATATCTTTGATGGCCTTTACTACTTGAAGTAATTCTAGCTGTAGGCAGTTAACAAAAGTTGGTGGGGAAAAAACCAAGAATAGAGGCTTCAATGTAAAAAAAATCTGGTCCACTGGTAAAAAGCTGTGGCCTTTGTAACATCTGTACTTTGGAATTGATGTTACTAATTACAGTCACATGACCCAGGCTCAGTGGTTTGTCTATAGACTTTACCAGTGTAAACCTGTGGAGGTACAATACAGGGCTTTACTCGTAAGACTAGTAACCATAAGAGGTGGGGATTTAGAGAAGGGAAGGAAATAAAATTATTAAATGAGTCACATGATGTGTTATAAAGTTTAT
Organism: Canis lupus dingo; assembly: GCF_003254725.2. NCBI lineage: Eukaryota > Metazoa > Chordata > Mammalia > Carnivora > Canidae > Canis > Canis lupus. The sequence continues at coordinate 43,688,420 of NC_064247.1, read as the reverse complement.
CTTTTGAATCTTTGAAAAGATGTAGGGTGCCTTTTAGTAATTTTTAGTAGGATACAATTTTATGACCAAACTGGTATTTGCCTTAACTCTGAAGCATATTTATTTACACAAAGCAGCAGACTCCATACCTCTAATAATTTATTTTAGGGATTTTTTTTTTTTTTACCTCTAGCAGACAGCTTAACAGTGGGCCTAGTAATTAACAAAAAGGAACAGGATGGTTAATTGGTTTCAACAAAGTAAAAAAGCTGGATTAAACGAAGAAGTCAGATTAAGGCAAGAAAAGATGTGAAATTGAAAGTTAGCAGAAAACAGTGCAGTGTATTTGTAGAGAAAGCATTGGAATAAGAAGGGGAAAAAGGTTTACCAACCGTTTGGTATTTCATGTAGTGAGAGGGTGAAGTGGCAAAGCTTTAAATATAATTGGCTTTGCAAAAAACAAAAAATGGGAGACTTTAGGTAAGTAATACAACATTCATAGTTTGGTGCTATGTATTCATGTGAGGTTTTTTTTTTTTAAGTTAGTGGAAGAGTATGTCGTTAGGAATTAAGCATAATTATTTTTTTTACAGTATTTGTATTCAATAGGAATTATATGTTATGATTAGGATAATAGTATACAGGATGGTGGTGTGAGGTAGTTTTAGGATCTTCCTGCCTACAAAGAAGAAGAAAAATAGAGCATTATTTGTAGGAATACATGATTATTGAATAAACATCTTAGAAGATTGCTGAGTCAACTGAAAAGTTTTGGGAACATTTTTCTTTAAAAACTCAAAAAGAAGGGATAATGGTTGGGACAAAATTGCAACTAAATTAGGAGCTCTCAAGCTGCTCTCATGGAATTTTTGTGTCCAGTCCCTCAACCAGTACTAAGATGACCTAATAAAATTATGCCATACTTTTCTTAATTCTCCAAAGAAATTGATATTATAGAAACTATAAAATATGTTTTTAAGTCATTCTAAAGTCTTCAAGTCATTTTGTCTTTGATAGTGTTTTTAAACTCATTTGTATTATAAGGTAATACCTGATTTAGAAGTTATGTATTTAGTTATTTCATATTTAATATCAGTCTTCCTCAAAGAGCAGAGTGACTTCTAAGTGCTTTACCACCTGACCTGGCTTGCAGTTCACCCATCTTAGTAAAAATAGGTTCTCTGCAGCGCACCTGGGTGGCTCAGTTGGTTAAGCATCCACGTCTTGATCTCAGGATTTTGAGTTCAGGTCCTACTTAAGTTTTTTTTTTCTTTGTAAGAAAAACAAGTTCTCTTCAAGTATTTGAGGCAAGATACCTACTGTTTCTGAGGCTAGGGCTTGCAGGAGGCTTGGAGTACAGTAAAAGCACAGGCATTAGAATTTGTAGACCCAGGATTTAAGTTACATCCTTGCCACCTACTGGTTCCATGAGTTTAAACATGCGCATCACATTTTTGTTTTCATAGGATTATTCGAAGATTAAATGAAATATAATGTATGTGACATGCTTGAGCCATAGTATTTGGCACACAGTAAGCACTGAAAAAATGGTATTTACACTGAAAATTAAGGGAGATGACAAGAACCTTCAGCCTTAGGCACCCTTTATCCCTAATAGTCTGCTTTTCAAGAAATTTAGCCTTTTGACTCTTTGTTTTACTTCCTGGTTCTCTTACTGGACTGAAGAAAGAGTATATTGATGTAATATATTACTAATTAATGATGTTAATCTTTATTAATATAAATTTTTATTAATACAACTTATAGCAGTTTAACAGTTTAAATTGTTAAAAGAAATTGCTGATTGATTTTTTAAATGTTAAGTAACTTGTTTATTAGTAAAAACATGTTTTTGTAAACTTAAGTCCAAGTTTGGCAATAGCCAAATGTGGGGATGGTTTACAGAATGTATATGCCACGTATTTGCAATCTAATACTACAGGCTTGACCCTATTGAGTATAGCAGTATTCCCCAGCCACCAGGCTAAAAATAGATTAGCTTACACACTAGTTAACTATTGGAATATTTTTTTTTTTTTTTTTTTCTATTGGAATATTTTTAATGACTTTCATAAGAGTTCTCTATGCAGTTTTAATAAATTTTGGTTTTATATTCTATATCTGAATTATTTCAGACCAAAATCAATTAAGTAAGTTAAGGATAGCTACCTATATGTTAAAATATGTTTTTGTGGAAGAACTAATAGACTACTACTTGAGTGCAGCTGTATTTTCATTAGACTGTTTATTCATCTGACTGTATATTTCACACAACTTATTCTCATGGGCCATAAGGATTCATGCTCATTGGGTCTATTAAATATCAAATGATTAAGAATTGTGATTTTTCTCACACGAATGATCATTCTATTTGATATGACCTTTTATTCTTTACAACTGAAATTTCATGTTTAAATGAAAGTACACTTTAAAAGCTGTACCTGCATTTTTAAAGCTGTACTCTCCTATCCCCCATACTAGTTGTAATTTTAACTGTGAATAAATAAAGGTGAAACCGGGCAAAAAATAATCCCTTAGAGAAGAGATTTTTTTTGTAGAGGGTAGGTAATAAGTAAGGGTAAGAATTATAGAAAATACAATACTTAATGTGCATAGCTTTTCTCTGATACTTTTATTTGACTTCTCTCTCCAGCTACAAATAACATGCCCATTAAATTAATATAAATAAGATAACAATTTAACTTATTATACTTTTAAAAATATTTTTTACCAGGAGGTTCGGCAACATCAGATGACCATGAATTTGATCCATCAGCTGACATGCTGGTTCATGATTTTGATGATGAACGAACATTAGAAGAGGAAGAAATGATGGAAGGAGAAACAAACTTCAGTTCTGAAATAGAGGATCTTGCAAGGGTAAATAAGAGCTAGAGGATGAAGTAGTTACAGCTTTTTTGTGGAGAGTGGAAATATTTGAAATTTTGGTTCTCTACCTTTGTTTTTTGGGAAAAATGATGTTGTATATAATTGATACTGAAAAATGTTATGTGGTTGTAGGTGCAATATTGAAAGTTTGAAATGAAAGGCATTTTTTAAAAAAAGAATTACTATTACATGGAATAGAATTAAGATAGTTATTTTAGTAAAACATCACAGGTATCCAGTCAAAAATGTCTATATAAAGAGGATGCTTGGGTGGTTCAGTCAGTTAATCATCTCAACTCTTGATTTCAGCTCAGGTATGATGATCTCAGGTTCTTAATCGTGGTTATCATCTTCTTCATTTCCCATTTATTCCCTAAAGTGCTCTAGATAACCTCTGCCCCTTCCTGTAAAGATGACCAATGACCTTACTGTTCTGTCAGTCACTTTTCTCTGTTCTTCACTCTCACCCATATTCAAGAATTACTGTTCCTTCTTTTATTTGAATTCCGGAGTATCCACTGTCTAGGTTTTCCTCTCTGTTTGTTTCAATTCAGTGCCATTTGCAGTCTCATCTTTCTTTACCCAAGGTTTAAATTTGGAATTCCCCAAATCTCAGTTTTGGACTTTCTTCTCTCTGTAAGTCAGTGCTCCTCAAAATGTAGCGTGAAGGTCAGCTGCTTCAGAATGCAGATTCCTATACCTCTCCCCAGGCATACTGAATTAGAATCTCTGTGGGATGTATATACATCAAATTTGAAAATTACTAAATTAGGTGATCTGATCTAATCTATTCCTGTGATATCAGTATTCTTTAACATTAACATATTCCCCGTCCCCAGTTTTATCTAACCCTCTGCTTAACATTTCTGCTTGAATATCTCAGTAGACATCTTTACATTTTAAGTGTCTAAAAGGTGCCTGAGTGGCTCAGTCTGTTAAGCATTCGACTCTTGGTTTTGACTTAGGTCATGATATCTGGGTTATATGGTCAAGCCCCACAGTGGGCTCTGTGCTCAGTGGGTAGTCTGCTTGAAGATTCTGTGTCTGCCCTACCTCCTGCCCGCTCTCTGTCCTGTGCATGCTCTCTCTCTTTCAAACATAAATAAATCTTTCTAAAAAATTTCTTTAAAAATAAATAAATAAATCTTAAATATTCAAAGCAGAACTGTTGGTTGATGTTTTTCCCTTATCTGTTCCTTCCATGTCTTCAGCTCAATAAAAAATGGCACTATTTTACTTTGTTGCCTAAGAAATCAGGGGGTCCTCTTTCTTCAGTCTCAGTACTTGGTCCTAAATAAGCTTATCATTTCTACTCACAAATATCCCTCTTACCTGACTGTTGTTTGATCTCTGCTGCCACACTCTAGGTCAGGTCACCATCATTTCTAGCCTAGACTATTACAATAGCTTCTTAATTGGATTTTCCCCATTTCCTCTTTTACCATTTTCCCTCCGGTATATTTCTATAATAGCCATGATGGTCTTTTCCAAATAACCATTTGTGTCAGCATTTTATTTAAAATCTCTTCAGGGGATTTCTCTTACACAGGAAGAAAATCCAGATTCCTTGGCCGCCAGGCCACCTGCATGATATGGTCCTTTATCCATGTATTAAAATACATGCTACCCCTGTCATGCTATTAAATAGCCACACCACCTGCTTCTGTTCTTAGATGTGCTGTTTCTTTCTGCTTGAAGGCTTTACAATTCATTCCTACTCCTTGATATGTATTTTTTTTGAGACTGGCTCCTTATCCTCTTAAGTCTGGTCTTTTTTTTTTTTTTTTTTTTTTAATTTTTATTTATTTATGATAGTCACAGAGAGAGAGAGAGAGAGAGAGAGAGAGAGAGAGGCAGAGACACAGGCAGAGGGAGAAGCAGGCTCCATGCACTGGGAGCCCGATGTGGGATTCGATCCCGGGTCTCCAGGATCGCGCCCTAGGCCGAAGGCAGGCGCCAAACCGCTGCGCCACCCAGGGATCCCCTTAAGTCTGGTCTTAATGTTGCCTCCTTAGAGTGACCTTACCTTTCTCCTAATTAGCTTTTCTTAGCCACTATACCCCGTCCAATGTTTGGTTTATAACCGACACAATTTGTAGTTACATGTTTGTCTAATTTATCATCTCTGTTCTCCTTTAGTTCTATAAAAGGAGGGACAGTGTCTGTTTTATTCACCAAGGTATTTCTTGGTACTTAAGAGTGCTCAAACATTTTGAATGAATGGAGAAATCAATATAGTATGCTCTTATTAAAATGTACTACATATATGATCTGTACTCTCTGATAAAAGAAGAAATAAGACATCATGTCAACCTTTAAGCATTTGGAGTACGTAATATCATGGAAAAATGAATTCTTGTACTTTTGTAGTAATAAAGACTAAACTTTAGTTTGGAACTTTTTATTTTTTAATTTTTTTAAAGATTTTATTTATTTATTCAAGAGACACAGAGAGAGAGAGAGAGAGAGAGAGAGAGAGGCAGAGAGAGGCAGAGACACAGGCAGGGGGAGAAGCAGGCCCCATGCCGGGAGCCCAACGCGGGACTCAATCCCGGGTCTCCAGGATCAGGCCCTAGGCAGAAGGCCGTGCTAAACCGCTGAGCCACCCAGGCTGCCCAGTTTGGAACTTTTATTTTATTTTATTTTATTTTATTTTATTTTATTTTATTTTATTTTATTTTATTTTATTTATTATTTTTATTTTTTTTAGTTTGGAACTTTTTAAAGTGTACATTTAAACAGTGAGAAAAGGAATCCTATTAATACCTATTCAAATCTTGTCAGATGGTCGCATTTTAGATCTTTCAGTAATTAAAGCTGACTTAATCCACAGTGCCTAGGCAATTCAGTATTTTATTATTTTAAGTTAAAATGGAATTGGTTTTAGTGGCAATTATGTATAGTTGTTAATAAAAGCTCTTTAAGAATGGGTTAAAAAGTACATGAAGAGCCTGGAGTCAAAACTGTTCTTTTGAAGAGGCTGGAAAGTCATTCACAAGACTGGTATAATTTGTTTGAATGATTCAGAATCTAGATGAACATTGAAGGAAACAACAGTCCCTTCATATATTCATAAGTGGAAAGGCAATTATTTGCCTATGAAATTTGTATCACTTTAGATATATTTTTGCTTCTGAGTAACCAATCATGGGATAATACTTAAAGGATGAAAATCTTGTATTTTCCATTTTCTCACCTTCTACATTACTCATATGATTAAGTAGTTAGTCAAGAGGAGATAATCAGTACAGGTTACGCAGTAGAAGGATTATTGTTTTCTTCCACAAAATTGGCAATGGGCTTTGCTAAAAGTTTGGGTATGTATTAGCTTTTCCCATTTCTCCTTTATTCTGCCTCTTCGAGTCTTTTATAGCCTCCCCAAATTTGTTTTCAGATGACACTTCTTAGGGAAAAAACTTAAAATGGAAGTATTTGTAGAGAATATGAAAGAAAGAGACAGGGAACCTGTCTTTCTTACTATTCTCTTCATCCAGGCAGTCTTAGACACCTTCTCAGATGCTTCTGACTTTTCCCACAATAATTAAGGCTTAGGTTTAAGTTGTGCAAAATCAACAATGCATTTATCTGTAACGTGCAGCTAAGCTAGTTCAGGGCCAGTATAAATATAAACTCTTTAGGTAAAAACAAAAACCAGTTTGGTTTGGTTCATATTTTAAAAATGAGTAATATTTTCTCATATTGATTACTGATTTTTCTCTTAGAGAAATGAAACATTAAACAGTTCTCTCAAGAATCAGGTGGTTTTTACCTGGCATGTTGATTATATGAAATGAACTTTTGGTGTAATTGTGGCAGAATTCTGAGAGCTAATCCATTCAGGAGTTATCAATAACTGCGTGACCTGTAGTTTTAAGTTCATTCAGTTTGAAGTCTAAAATTTTAAGTGAAAAAGTAAGATGCTTTAATTTTTATTGTTACATTTCAGTACAGTTCAATACAGGCATGAATCAATATAAAGGTAGTTATAGAAGTTTACCTTTTAAATGTCTTAGCAGAGTTAGATACGCTGGTCGGGATTTATTGTGGTGATCTTAGAAGAATGTCAGAATCATTCCTATAGTAAATAGACTTTTTGCTAGGAATAGCCATATGTAGGTTGGTTTAGCTGTTTTTCAGATGTACTCTTAAAATTCACAGTCTTCCTTTGAATGGCATAATCGTAGCAGTCTGGAAGAAGAGGGATCGGGATCAGCTATATCTTTATGTATTTGCGTCTTCTAAAAATTACATAATAATGATATTATACTTAATATTCACCTTGAAGTGCTAGACACATACCATCTGGTGAATCTCTAGAACTAGAAAATAAAGATTAAAATGTGAGAGATTGAGCTTTTTTTTTTTTTTTTAAATATACACACGAGAATCATATTGAATAAGAAGAAACCCCATTGTGGGAATTATAAAGAAAAGTTCACTGCCCTCAATCCCTTTACAGTTTATCCTGTAGTGAAGCCCTAACCCCAAGAGGTTGGTTACCTTAGGAACTGTCTCTAGTCCAGTCTGGATATAGTCCCTCGACCATTCTGGCTGGACATTAGTCTTCCTTCTTCTTCCCTTCTTCCTTCATGAGCATTTATTGGTAAATCATTTGTGATACAAGGTAGAAGAAGAGTACTTTGTCCATCCACCAAATGGCCCTTGAATGGGGCTTATTTGGTAACTTTACCATATTGTTTTGAAGTTAAAGGACTTATTTAACTTCAGATAATATGTTTGTCATTTATTTATTTATTTATTTATTTATTTATTTATTTATTTATTTATTTCATGTTTGTCTTTTAAAAAGTATTCTTTTCACTTCCATCTAGCCTCCCTTTAGGTTACACAGACAGGATCATTATAGTGCCTATATGTTAACTTATTTCTTAAAACACAGCATGCAGGTATAGTCCACATTCGTGTATTTTTATTCATTTTGTGCTATGTCCATATCTTCCTTTATAGTTCTTACAGTCTGTCAACTCAGTACATCTTATTTCACACTCCATCAGGATGAGGTACACTTAACCTAGGGTCAGGTTTCAAGGAACGCAGTGTATAGCATATATGTGTAAAGGCATTATAAAGCATTTCGTCACACTGCCTGGTTCAAAACTCAACTGCAAATGTGTGATTTTGGACAAGTTAATGTCTTTAAGCTTCAGTTTTATTATACAAAACATGTAGTACAGTGTCCTACATGATAATCACTCAACGAATCTTAATAGTTATATCATTTGTAAAATTCTCAAAGAAATTTATAGCCCCCCAAACTTTGAAAATCCACTCTACTTGACTTGTGATTTTTCTCTTTCACTTTGTTTTCCTCATTTCTATACTCTTATCACTTGTATAAATGGTAAGAAGACACTGCTACTTTATTGTGATGTTTCAGTTGAATGTGAGGAAAGCTACTTATTACTTAGTACCTTGTAGGATATAGACTTTGACAATATAAGTTAATGCGAGATTGTCTGGAACAGGTGACTGATAGGTCCTGATGTAATAGTGTACCATCAGCCATGTTTATTCAGCTTTTAGTCTTTTTTTCAGAGGGAAATGACAAGAAACATTTGTTTTACAGAATACCATTACTGTTTATATCAGAATATTTGGGGGCAAATAATAGAAATCCATCTTGAACTAACTTAGGCAAAATGAGGAATTTAATGTAAGGCTCATGTAATTTTATTAAGGACGGGGAGATATCTAGGCCTTAAGGACTAAAGTGCCACCAGAAGGTATTTTCTATTTTTGCTGTTCTAAGTAGTGGTATCCTTTTTCAGATCAACTTTCTATATGTGCTGTCAGTTTCCAGGTCTCCAAAATGTACTGCTTTAGATACACTGTTTCTTTAATTGCTGATGGTACACATCTGGAAACAAACTATGGCCAGGTTTGGGTCATGTCCCATTCCAGACCTGTGGCAGGGAGGGAATGCAGTGATTCCAATGGGATCAGATGATATATATGTGTATATATATAGTCCAGAAAATGAGCTCTCAATCAAAATACATGCTTGGAATGGAGGAAATATTTCCTGGAAGAAGCTGAATATGGAAATAGAAAGAGAAAGGATTGGGGTGAGGAGGGGGCAGACAACAATGAATTAGCCTTATAAGATATTTGTTAAATCTTATATAATACATAGTAGGGACATAATAAACGCTACTTGAATTTGAAGTTGGGGATTCCTCAGCAAAATTTGATTTTGATTTTTACCGTAGTTGTAGCTGTGTTTTACTGCAAAGATATTTACTTTTTACCTTAGATCAAGTAAGATACTTTCCATACTAATGTCAAACTCTGTTGTATTCTTCAGTGGGTCTTGATTGTTGCTTAGGAACCTGTTGCTTTCTAACTTGATACTGGGTGATAGGTTAAGTTAAAGCTTAATGCCTAAGGAAAAGCATAAAACCACTATATTACTCCTTGTTTTTAAAATTAAGCATTTTCTTGATGGAATAGGCAAGGATATTTTGTTTACACATGAAGCCACCTAAAATTAACTTTGAAGTTTATTGGAACTTTTTAGGACTTTACTGTTTTTAATTTTTTGGTTTTTAATATTTGTTAGAACTATTTTTAGAAGTCCTGTGAATGTGTATCTGTGCACAAAGAGTGTCTGGAATACCGATTCAATGTCATCAGGACCTCTTGATCATTCTTTACTCATGGTTAAATTCTTTTTGATTTCTTTGGGGTCTCAAGTTTTTTCTTTACCACATCCACTAATTTAGTTTAGGTTGTAATTATACTACATGTAAACAATAGCAGTGGATTCCAACCTAGTTCTGTCTCTGGCAAATTAGATCTTTCCCTGCCAAAGTCCATCTTGAACATTTTATTATGTGTATAATTTTCCCTAAGTCTTTCCAATGTTAATCACTGCTCAACAGTTACTCTCAAATGGAGTCAAAAGTAGGGTATAACATTTACTACTAGAAACTAAGTATAACTAGAGAAGGTAGGTAAAAATACCAGGTTTAACTTTCTTATTTTAGTTACTACAATGCCTTCTGCTCTAATCAGGGTAATGCGGGTATTCTTTTTTTTCCTGTACTTGTGCAGTAGTCATTTGCTCTGGCTTAAATGACTTTATTTGCCAGTTCTGTTACGATTTCCTCACATTCAATCAAGTCTCCTCCAGTGTACTGTGATCAACCACTTTTGACTCTCCTCTGTTCTCTGCTTAGCCAATATTATAAGTGGTTTTAAATTTTTCTTTAAGAAATGAATTGTAAAGTGAGTCATATTTCTTCTTCTTCCTTTTTTTTTTTTTTTTTTTTTTTGAAAAAGAACTTTTAATTACTTTTATAAGCAGAACACTCAGTAGTGTGCCCTTAGCTCAGTTTGGTGGTCAGTTCTTTAGCCTTTGCCTTTTCCTGCTTGGCAGTATGAACCACCTACTTTGTACCCAGAATGTTGCCTCTCCAGTGACAGCAGATCTCATTATATCTGTTATTGTAATTGGTCCCGATACCTTGCACCAGCTTAGCCAGAGCTTCTTTGTCTTCTGAGTTCACCTTTGTGAAGGCGACAGTATTGCAGGTCTTCCTGTGGCACAGATGGTCCAGCCTGGCCTTCCCCTTTTTACAGCACAGGGCAAGGTAGAAGACAGCCAGCTCAGTGGGATCCACAGCATGTGCAGTCACTACCAGCTGAGCCTTCTCATTTTTACACTAAGATGGTGACAGTATTAACCCCTGCTGGGAGGACAGGTGACCTCTTAATGGGGACATTCTGCCTGGGCCAACAATCTCTGCTGCTTCTCTGTGTCTTTGATCTGTATTTGTGGGCCAGCTTAAGCAGTTGAGTAGATGTTTGGTGGTCCAAAGCCGGGTGAACTGGTTAATCCCAGGAGGCAGTTTCAGATATTTATAAGAAATAGCCCTTCGCTGCTGCAATTGGATATAGCAGGGACATATGACAAAGTAGGTGGGGTCCCTTTTGGGCTGGATATCATGTCCCATACCAGAATTCTTGGGTCTTTTCTCAAATGGATCTACTACCTTCTTGGCTTCCTGTTTCCTCATGACAGCAGGAGTTGGGGCCATCTTCTTACCCTTAGCCTTCTTTTGGCATCTTGGATGCCTGGAAGAAAGCTAAAGTGAGTCATACTTTGTAAATGCTTATCTAGGAGGAAAGAATCTTGACCTAACCATGGACATGAGACATTCCACATTCCTGAGAGTGATTTAAAAACAATTCCTTTTCATGCACTTAGTATGTCACATACTCTTTTGACACATAACTGAACTAGGTGTCAGGTGTTAGTGATAAACTTTAGTAAAGATAATAATCAAGCTTTATTTTCTCCATTGGAAAGGAAATTTGCAGGTATACCATGAGATACATGATTCTAAAGGTAGTCCGATACCAAGAGCATCAGTATTACCTGGCTCATAGGAAATATGCATACTCAGTCTCCACCTCTGCCCTACTGTAGTAGAAACTTTGGGGTGGGGCCCAGCACTGTGTTTTGATAAACTCTAAGGTGATTCTGCTGCTCTTGAATGACAGACCAAAGGTAGAGCCTGAGGAGGACATGTGATTCATAATATATCCATTTTGTGTAATCTTTCATAGTATCATTATCTCGCTTATAAAAATTAGAGGTAATAGCAGTCTATATTAAGGAAGTTTTAAAGATGAGATAAATAGGAAGTGCTTCATGAATTCTTAATAAATGTTAGTTGCAAACTTACGTTGAGGTGGGTTTTTTTTGGTTTGGCCCTTACACTAGTGACTTCTTTGGCTCTTGTTCATAGTAGTGACTGCCATTGTTATACATTCTAATTTGTGGTACAGAATGAGTTCATGGGAAATAGGAGCTGGGGTTAGGTCTAGGTATTAATAGAAAATACCTGTCAGAGCATGGTCTTTATTTCTACTTAGTTTTCTTATTTCTTTTTTTTTTTTTTTTTTTAGTTTTCTTATTTCTAAATAAAGGTAGTAAATACTCCCACTGGTACTTTTAAAGATCTGTCAAGATTACATAATATTCTTACTCTACTATTGTTCAGGACAGAGAAGAGAATAAGATAGTGGAATCAAAGTACTTACCACAAAGGCCTGGCATATAGAAGACACTTTATGGCACCTGTTTCTTCTTATTGTGTATACAACCAACCTTTTGTATATCTTTCTCTTACTCCATTTTCTTGATTTTGAAGTTCTGCTTTAGTTCTTAAATCCTGATCTTCTAATTCCAAATTTCTGTCTCCTGTACCAGGTCCTTGGTACGTAGACCAGATAGCTGCATGAACTACGTCTTTGAACACCTCAAGCACTGTTTGCTATTGCACTTTAGGAAACACAGTAGGAGATGTCAGTTAAGTATGCCAGCTGGTCATTCAGCTGGAGTGGTAGTTCCTTACCTGATAGCGTTACCACCATTCAGGTTGTGGCTGCTGCAAGTCATTGATCAGGGCTCTCAGAATTTTCTTTTTATAGTCAGAATGCTTCAATTTCCCTGATACTTTATATTATCACTTGATTACTAATTAGAGTGAGTACCTTCTATAGCATGAATACCTTCTGTAGAAAACTTGATTTCATTGCATATGGATTTTTCTTCATTTTATTCTCAGAAGGTATATTTATTATGGATTGATCCCTGGTTGAGGCAGCATGATATACTTATGAGTGTGGGCTCTTGGAATTAGACTTGAAATCTGGTTCTACTACTTATAACTTGTATGATTTGGGGAGAGATTGCTTAATTTCTGAGCCTGCGTTTCCCCATCTGTGGGTTGGAGGTAATATAACAGTTTTGTGAAATAGATAGCAAAGATTGCCTAACAGGTTTTATATATAATTTTAAGTAACCCTAGAAAAGAAAGTATGGCTAATAGAACTCAGTATTATTCCTGTATCATTACCATTTTCTTTTAATATGTTTGGACTGGGCTGTGAATTTCATCTCCTTTTCTGAGTATGTTAACTTAGTTTCCAATCTCTCTTCTAATTATATTTTCCCACTCCCAAATTATTTATGGTATTTTAAGTGTGAGCATCTGTATATAGTGTTGACTGTCAGTATACATTTACTGAATTGATTACACAGAACAGTTCTAAACCAGTGTCATGTTTTATTATGCTTAAAGGCTTTGTTGTTAGCTATTGGAATTGATTAGTCTCTTTTAGAAATTCTTGAAAGACTAGCATTTTCCTGGATTTCAGAATTCTTTTTGTTCACCTTTTAGGATTTGAGAATTCTTGATACAGTTCTCTAATAAGATAATCTCTATGGAATGAAGATGTGAATTACACGAATATAAAATATTCACCTATTCAGAAATTAACTTTTTATTTGGTTTATTTAGGAAGGAGACATGCCAATTCATGAACTTCTCAGTCTTTATGGTTATGATAGTACTATTCGACTACCTGAAGAAGATGAGGAGGAGGAGGAAGAGGAAGAAGAAGGTGAAGATGATGAAGATGCTGATAATGATGATAACAGTGGCTGTAGTGGGGAAAATAAAGTAAGAATATATACATTTATTAAGATTGTAGTCTTTATCTTTGTTGAAGTAAAAATTTCTTAATTTTGGAAGTCCCCTGTAACCTACTCCTGAAAAATAATAGTTTCATCTGTGTCATTCCAGATTTCTTTTGAATGCCTCTTCTAAATAAATTTATACCAACTTTAAAAAAAATACTACTGCTTTTTAAGTAATAAAAGCTAATGGATAGTTTGTATTCAATTTTTTAATTTTGTTTTGAAATAATTTTAGATTTATAGAGCAATTCAAATATGGTATAGAGTTTCTCTGTACTCTTCACCCAGTTTTCCCTATTTATTTATATCTCGTGTAACCATGGTATATTTATGAAAAGTAAGAATTGATACCATACTAGTTAAACTACGGGCAATTCAGATTTCACCAGTTTTTCCACTAATACCATACTGCATTTAGTGTATTTATTTTAGCCATTTAGTTTATTTGGAATACTGTAACTTTTCCTCTGCAACAATTTTCCTTACATCTTAAAGAAGTTTATTATTCTACAGGAAGAGAATATAAAGGACTCATCAGGTCAAGAGGATGAAACTCAGTCTTCCAATGATGATCCCTCACAATCTGTTGCTTCTCAAGATGCCCAAGAAATAATCCGCCCACGTCGATGTAAATATTTTGACACAAGTAAGTGTCATTAGTTGCTAATGTTTGGATAATTTTTACTAAATATATGATGTAAAATGGCACTTCTTTTCCATTCATCTGTTTGAATTCATTTTACTCTCAAATCTGGCTGAACAGTAACGTATTTTATTCTGGGTTATTCATTTAGCAGTGTTAGGGCCTTGTTGTCTATGAGTAGATTGCAGAGATTGTTGTGTCACTACACTACTTGATTTTGAATGTGTTCCTTTTTTCCTTCCTCAACATTTCTTTAAATTTGTCTCATGACCATCTTTTTATTTCATCTAGTCTTTTCCTCAGTTTTCATTTTCTACTTTCTTTTCTCTTAGCCTTTTTAAGCTATATTCATAAGCATTGCTTTCTCTAATCAGTGGCTCCCAGTTCTCAAAAAACTGGCTTACTCTTGAGGTGGTAATATGTTATACACAGAGAACTCTTCTAATTTTACTATGGTTGTGATCTAGTCAGAGATCTGCAGTAGTTGAAACAACATTTAATGTATATAACTTGGATATTTGCATGCTTCATCTACTCCATGGTGTTTCATTCTAAGCAGGAATCATTACTATGGATAACAGCTCTTTGATAAGAGAAAAGCAACCATTAGTGTTATTTAAACTTGTTTGGATTTCTGTGCTTTAAAAGAAAGAAAAACATTTGAAGAACAATAACCTCTCATGAAATGTAGCGATCTAATAATTGATTGAACATGGCTACTGCTTCCTGTCAATGATTTCTGATACGTATTTAGTTTAGCAGTGAATGTAGTGCTGCTAATGATATTTTATTGTGAATTTTGATCAACGATTGATCCACTTAAAAAGCGTATCAGTGTAAGGAAAGATTACTGAAATTGTGTTAATATTAAGTTTGGGGAAAACTTGGTATTTTTCCTTTTTCTCTTAGGTAAATTGCCAAAGTTTGCTTAAAAGTGGGATGCTAAAAAAAAAAAAAAGTGGGATGCTAAGTGACTGCATTTTTAAAACAATATTTATTTCATACTTCTGATCTGGTATGTCAGTTATGATGTATGCACAGAAGCTCTATATATACTGCTTATCTTAGCTTTTCCATGGGAAGATTTAACTTGCATATGTAATATTACCCTTTTAAACTTTGTATTCCATTAATTTTTTTGTAGAAGATCATTTCCTGAGAATACAGTGTTCTAAGATTATCCTAGAAAGTTTTTATGGGTTATTTTGCTTTGTTTAAAACGGTATTATTTGGTCAGAAATATCTTAGTCCTATTCTGCAGATACTTTTAGGCATACTTAAATGTTTGATAGTAGATATAAAAATAATATACAGATGTGGATAGGATAAATAATTATTTTCTAATACTATCTTCTTTTATCTAGATAGTGAAATAGAAGAAGAATCAGAAGAAGATGAAGATTATATTCCATCAGAAGACTGGAAAAAGGTAGTTAGAGCCGTATTTTCCCAACATTTAGGTAAATTAATATTAAAAAGCAAGTATTATTTTACTAGCTGTATATTGGTATTGTTGAGGTAAGCCCTTTTGTGACATTTAAGTGTTTCAAATTTCCCCTTAATACATCAAGGTGAGAAAAATATTTTTTTACAAAATAAAATAATGGTATAGAAAGAATTTGACTTTTTTGAGCAAATCAGTCTCAAACCAAGAATAGAAATTGAAATTTTTAACTAGTGCTAATTTAGATATTTGGGAAAGCATTTGAGGCTTTGGTTTTGTTAAGTAGATTTTAGTAATTTAGATTTTTAATTATAAAAGTGTATGACTGTACAACTTAGTTATACAATTGAGTAGAAGAATTAATCTTAAGCTGTTACAAAGCAGTGGTACTAGGAAAATGTGTCAAAATGTCATGCAGAATTGATTAGAACAAATCATTTATATAGAAGAAATGAAGTCATTCTTACTAAGCTAGCTTACTCGATTTTGCTCTATAAAACTGCATTGTTTTGTTTTGTTTTTTGCTGTTCTTTTTCCTAGGTCTGATTTTAAATTTAGTGTATGAATAGTCATTTCTTTGGAAGCAGAGTAGCTCTGAACATCATGTTGAGTGGGCTTTCTGCACTTTGTTGTACTTGTTAGTTAACACTGTTGAGTCTTTCCTGTGGCTTTTTTGTTGTTGTTGTTATTTGTGGTGGTGATAGTTTATAGTTTTTGGTTTGCCTGGAGCAGACTTATAAAAGAGCTGACATCGTTGCTGATTAAAATAAGGGAACATTTCATACTTACAGAGTTTCTATTAGGAAGAATGAAGTATTCAAATGAACTTGGACTGGACTGGGCTACCCAAGGATTGTAGTCTTCTGCCAGAATTGATCCATTTCTGGGGGTCCAAGGAGATGTTTAGAAGAGAGAGACTGTCTTTCAGTGTGTTAGAATGGTAAAAGAAGGTGTCAGTTAGAATGGGAGGGAAGGTTAGCCCTGTACAGTATGTATTAATTAATTTGAGTGAATGATGAATGAAAAATGAGGCTGAAGACCGAAAACAAGGGTCACAGAGTTACTGTTTATGTGACCCATTGGGTAAGTGTTCTTCACTTTTACCTGATTCCTACACTATGCAGCAATTATGAAAAAAGCTAGCAACCTTAGAAGTCATCTTAAACTGTTATAAATTCAAGTTTCTGTATCTTTTAAACTATTCCTTTAAACTTTATCTTCAACTTAAATTGTTTTTTGTGTCTAAAATATATAATAGATTATTTGAGTAGGTGTTGAATTATTATTTCATTTTTATTTTATTTTATTTTATTTTTTTTAATTTTTATTTATTTATGATAGTCACAGAGAGAGAGAGAGAGAGAGAGGCAGAGACACAGGCAGAGGGAGAAGCAGGCTCCATGCACCGGGAGCCCGATGTGGGATTCGATCCCGGGTCTCCAGGATCGCGCCCTGGGCCAAAGGCAGGCGCTAAACCGCTGCGCCACCCAGGGATCCCTTATTTCATTTTTAATGAAGGAACAAAAGCCCAGAGTAGAGAGACATAAGGGAATATTCCTTTCCTCAGGAAAATAACGTAATAAAACAGGCCATAGTAGATCTAAACTATTAATATGATTTTGGTATAGTAAAAATTGTCAAGATTCAGATTCATCATCTAAGGCTTGTAAGATAGTGAATTTTTCTATTTTCTAGAAGCTGGGGTAGAGGAGACAGCTTTGAATCAAATTTGAGTCCAGGCTATAGCCTCAGAACTTAATAGTGCAATCCTGAGAAAATGAATTTTTTGAGTGTCATCTCCTCACATATAATACAGGAATAAAAATTAGCCTTTTCAAAGTTGGTGAGGATTTAACGGAAATTACACATAAGAGACTTTGTACATAATGCTCCTAGATGCTATTTCCCTTCCCTTCCCTACAGAACAAATCAGCAGGTAAAAAGAAGTGCTCTAAATTCAGTAGGAAAAAGGAGTTGTCTTATTTTTGTACTAGTCCAGAAGCTCAAACCTGGCTCCATGTTAGATCACTTAGAAAATTTTTAAATTCTGATATCCAGGGACTTTGTCCTGAGATTCTAATTTAATTGGTTTGGAATAGATCCAGGCATTGATATTTTTAGAAGTGCCTCAGACAAGGAGGGTTGAGAACTTATTTTCTGGTAGGCATTGGAAGTAAAGGTAAAAGAGGCACAAGAAGTGATGATAGGGTACTCTTTTTTTTTTTTTTTTTTTTTTTTAATAAGGAAAGAAAGTTCTCCTATAAGAGTAAATTTTCATGTGATACTCTCTTTAGAAAATTGACTGGTTTTCCTATATAGATGTAGCAATTAATTACAAAGCACATGTCTTTGGAGTTGTGCTAGATAAAATGAGATACATATCAATGGGTTGACAGAAACAAGAGAGGCACTGTTTAAATCCTAGGAGTTATTTAAACTTTTTTTTTTTTTAATTGATTAGAGAGTGAGAGCACACACACATGGGTGGGAAGAGGGGAGGGAGAGAGAATCTCAAGCAGGCTCTGCACAGAGCCCTACACGGGGCTTGATTTCATGACCATGAGATCACAACCTGAGCTGAAACCAAGAGTTGGATGCTTAGCTGACTGTACCACCTAGGTGCCCCTAAACTATTTAATCGCTAATCTTTTACCTTAAACTTGCAACTTTTCTGCCTAGGTCTTCATTTTGAAAACATGGTGAATTTATTCTTAACATTTAGCTACCAGATAAAGGAGGGTCTGTAATCTTGATCCCTCTGTTTTGTAACATCTCATCGGTGGTGATCTCATTATCTTTCTGAACAGCCAGTTTCCCCCTAATCTGTGATTTGACTACATAGATTTGATGATCATGTTTCCTAAAATAGGATTTTAATTATGTTTTGGGGAGGTTACTTTTTTCATTTTGTACTGTTTTTATGAAAGTCAGGCACTATCCTGCTTATCCATTTGGTTTAGAGTTTCATACATTTGGCCTCTACTAAGCTTTATACAAATCCTTTTTGTTACTTTAAACCTGTAGTTCTCAGACTGAAGTCTGTGTTGGAATCACCTGGACAGCTTGTTGAAATACTACTTCCTGAGTCCCATCCCCAGAGTTTCTGGTTCAGAATAGGTCTCAGGTGGAACTTGAGTATTTACATTTCTAACAATTTCCCAGGTGACTCTGATAATGCTGACCCAGGGTTTATAGTTTAGAGTGTAAATATCTTAAAATAGCTGAATTTAATTTTGTTTTTCAGGGTGTTTGCAGTTATCTTATTAATTGAATTATAAGAATTCATTTTTATTTCTTTTTCTCCATATTTTGAAGTAAAGCTCGTATTCATTGTGTATATTGCATTACCCATTATTACTAATGTTTTCATCCAATCATATCCAAGCCCTTATCTATTGTTAACTCATTCATCCTCACAATACTCCTCTGAGGTAGTTAATTGGTTGTATCTTTTATGACTGAGAAACCATGAACACTTTACCCAGGAAAATGGTTAAGCTAAAAAATGGATATAAAATCTGTGTTACTGGGTCTTACCTAGTGTGTTATGTTATTTTTAAATAGGAGATTATGGTGGGCTCCATGTTTCAAGCAGAGATTCCAGTCGGCATTTGTAGATACAAAGAAAATGAAAAAGGTGGGTTATTAGTAAAGTTACAAAGCTTAAATTCATGCTTTCGAAGTGATGAACTGTTACTTTATAGGGAATAAGACATGATAGTTTGTTACCTTACTGATTTATGAAAGAGGACCCTTCATTATTTCTATAAGAAGATACATGTTTTTTGTTTTTCCAGTTTCATCCATAGAAATCTAGCAAGAAAAAAAAAATGAATGCCTTTTTTTCCTTTTTTTTTGAATGCCTTTTTGATACTGAGTTAAAACATCTCAGCTTTTAATTTTTTTCATATATAAAATACTCTGAATATACTTTTTTTTGTAACGTATAATTTAAATTTAAAAGGTTATTTTTTGTTTGGTGAAGCTATTAGGTTTAAAAAAAGTCAAGCAAACAAAAATATAAAAAGCTTTAAGTGTTAAAACTTTCAGTATTACTAAAATTGAGTACTTTGATATTTGTTATTTGTAAAATAATTTGGGAAAACGTCTGTGCTTAAATTTGTAAATAATTTTTTCCCATCATTTTATCTGAGAATTGTAAGGTAAGTCATAAATACTTAAACTTCAAGTAACATAATATACTTAAGGACTTAAATCTGTTTCAGATTATTCATTTTGGATGATTTCCAGAAATGTGTGTTTCTAATGAGTTCATGTGTAGTATGAGATCACTCAATGCTAGAAATTTTTCTTCCATTTCTTTTTATTTCAGTTGTCTTCTTCACCTTTCAGTTTACATATGCAGAGCCTTTCAGAGTTGTAGAATTCTTTTGCTTCTCTTTTAGTATTCTCTCTAAAAACTTCTTTTAGGGCAGCCCAGGTGGCTCAACGGTTTAGCACCGCCTTCAGCCTAGGGTGTGATCCTGGAGTTCCGGGATCAAGTCCCACGTCAGGCTTCCTGCATGAAGCCTGCTTCTCCCTCTGCCTGTGTCTCTGCCTCTCTCTGTCTCTGTCTCTCATGAATAAATAAATCTTTAAAAAAAAATTTCTTTATATATTAAGTATGTACCTGCTTTCAGGGCAAGCAGTAGACAAGAGGCAATTAAGGGAACACCACAGGCCAATAAATTCTAGTGACGCAAAAATGTTTTATCATACCAGTAATAATTGTGCTCACTTTCAAGTTAATTCCTGCAATATACAGGAATGTTAAAGGTGTCAGTATGGAGTGACATTTTATATAGTGAAATCCTGTACATATGTTTTGTTCTGAATACATTGTAATGTGTGCAAAAATAAGTGAACCATTGGCATTTGTATTTATATTTGTAATTGAATTTTGAATGCTATGCTTTGCTTATATGCTATATAATGATCAGTGCATTTTCACCATTGAGTTCTTTCTCCAACTTAAAGAACTGAAAGTTAAACATTACTTCTAATAAATTAATTTTTTTTAAGTTCTGACTGAAAAATAATAGGTCTGTTCTAGAAAATTTTGTGTTTTGTAGGTGGATAGGAAAATATCTTTGTTTTATATGTGGCAGGTGAGTGTTAGAGCTTTTAAAGATAGTTTTACTTACATCTTTTTTTTTTACTTATATCTTAATGTATTTTAATACATGTTTATATTGTCATATCACTAAATTATCATGATCTCTAATATCAGTGTTTTAAATTTTGGCTTAATGCTTTCAGTTTTATTATAATTTTAAAAAGCAATTATATGTAGTTTTTTTCCAGGAAAGTTGATTTATGAAGCTTTCTCATTGTGTGAACTTAAAGCATTTTAGATTGTGTGAGAATCAACGTAGATTTAGTAGAGTGATACTGTGTTGGAGGGGTCACTGTGATAGAGGGACTTTCCTCAGTTTTGTATTTCTAGGAATTCTAACTTTTGTCATAATACTCAGAATTTGTCACCACTTAGGGTACCCTCCTGTGAAACTTAGGTAAACTACACCCTTAGAAAAAAACTGTCAAAAGGATACTGATGGATTAGTACATTCTTTCCCTTACAGGATAAAGTTTGCAAGATATTTTTCATTGGTTTGGTGAGCACACATTCAAAAGGGAGAGCATTTGGTTTGAGTGATTTTGATAAAAATGCCACTAAACTAAGATATCTTATGTCTTCACTGTAGGAATTATTTGACAAGTGGATTACAATTTTTTCATTGATACAAGGCAAACCTATTACTGAGTATCCTGGAGAGACACTGATAAGTTTTTTCTCCCTCTGATATCTGATTTCTTTTTTACTAGGCTCCATGCAGCTTATATATTCTTCATCAGTTAACACTTCTGTTTCAGTTATATAAACAAGATTTGTTTATATATGTGTTCAAGTCCTTTTCCTTTGAAACTTTATCTATTATTACACAATCTCAACTACTGTTAACATTTTCTTAAATTTATGTAAATTAGCACTTACACTCAGCACAGTGTATTATAATCATTTGTTTATTCATTTTTATATTCTTAATACCTAGTATGATTTATTACATAGGTACTCAGTAAACATTTGGTGGTTGAGTTTTTAGGTAGGTACAGAATAATGTTAACAGAACTGATATGGAGTCAGTAAACTTTGATCAGTTCATAGGCATTTGGCCTTGGACATATTTACGTAACTTTTTCTCCTCATCTATAAAATAGCTGTAAGAGTGTTTATTTACAGAGCCTTTCATAAGGATTTGCATGTGGTATTTTTATGTGTAGTTTTAACAGCATGGTGTATGGTGCATAGTAAGTGCTCAGTGAGTGGCCTTAATGTTCACTGGATGATTAATCCTATCCATTATGTTTAGGTTTTATTACTCAGATTTTCAGAAAGCATCCGTTTATGCTGTTTTACTTACAAGTGGTAAAAACCCAGTTCAGTTAGCTTCAGCAAAAAAGAATTTACCTGATTGTTTAACAAAGGTTCTGTGTGGCTTCAAATATAACTGGATTTGGGGTTGTTATTATTATATCAACTGTTCTTGTGATAAGACTGAATTAAATGCTGGTGAACATCTTAAAACGTAGAGGGCTGCTATCACTGCCCCACGCCCTACCCCCACCCGATAATTATTTACCCAAAGTGTCAGTACTGCTGAGATTGAGAACCCTGAACTAGACTGACTGAGAATTAGTTAGTCTACTTATAGGGATAAAGGTCAAAGGAAGGAGCTAAGGTACTTACCTAATTTTGATGCTTGCATGGTAGAATTTTAGAGTAAGGAAATGATGGCTAGAAATTAGGAAGTAGTGAATAGCAAAGGACCATGTAAATTGTTTCTAATGAACATGTGAAAAATTACTGATTGTTACTGAGAAATGTACACATATTATCTTTAGTTGATGATAATATTGTTGAAAAGGCAGTTCATTTAGCCTGTATTTAGAAAAGCTCTGTTAGACAACTTAAAATGTAGGTCATTCATTAATCACAGTGTGACTTTTAAAGAATGTGGGAATTTTTGTTGTAAACTTCATTATCATACCATAACTAATTATGCATTTTTAGCCTCATAAAGTATTGATTAGATTGAATTTTTATTTAAGGTATTAAAAGTGGAATAACACTTTTTTTCTTAAAACTGAAAGTTAATAAATTTATTCATTGGGAATTAATTTCCCAGATTGCTGAAGTTTGTGGTTTTTTGATGGTGGTTTCTCAGGTATCTACATTAGTACCTCCCACTACCCACACACCCAGTGAACTTTGTTAAATTATTTTGACAACCCATTTTGTTTATTTGACAAATTTAATTTGTTACTTACAATGCCATAGTAAGCACTTTCCTAGCTAACTTATGTTAATACACTAAGTATGCTCCTGTCTGCAGAGCTCTCACTTACTTAGAATCACAGGTTAGGTTGTATCCACCATTATATATTTGTGGTTGCTTTTTAAAGATTGTAATGTTTAGGCTTCATAATTCATTTAGAAATAGTTTCAGAAGATGCTCTTACATTTCAATAATTGTGATCTTTCAAAATCCATCATGTAATTACAAAATCATTTAATAAAGGGTATTTGTTTCTTTTTGTTGCTTTTATAGTTTTTATATTTTACTTATAGATGTTATTTCTCATGTATTTTAGTATGTTTTACCATAGTGATGTTCTTCTGATTTCTTGGCATTTAGTTGTTCTACAACAGACATTTAATAAAAATCCATGGTGGTGCCTGTTTTATCTAGATCATAGTCAAAACTCATATTTTATTTAGAGTGAAACAAGTGGAAAATAATTTGGTCTATCTCTGGAACCAGTAAAGGCAATGTGGTTTATTCTCTGTGGTAATACTAGTTGTTCTCATCCATGGTTATTTTTTAGTATGTTGTAATTGTATAAAATGAGATGTGTTCTCAGGGTCAGCCTGTCTGGCTGTCTTGTTACAGTTCGGGGTCTGGCTTATCACTTAGCGCCATCTGCTGTTTGTGTACTTACTTTAAATATCCCTGCATCCTTTGGCTACCTAAAACTTACAGAATGATTCCAGAAATATCTTCCAGGTCATTTGTGCTTATTTCATAGGCACAACATAGGGATATTTAAATGGGAGAACACAAGGACTCAGAGATCACCTTCCATGATTCTTAGGGTTTCCTTTGTAAGACCTTGTTCACCTTCCACCCATCAGTCTGAAGAACACGAAAACTATTCCCCCCCCCCCCTTTGGTGAACAGAGGCTAAGCAGAGAACAAAAATCAGTAGTGTATCCAAATTCACTTTATCTTGACATTTTTATTGTATTTACAATTTAAAGTTTGACTAAGATTATGTTACCAGGTTAGAAAAGGAATGAGATTTACTAATGAAGATTTTCTAGAGATTGTCCTTGTACTTTAAAGAAGAATGTATCTGTTTTGGGGAACAGAAAGATAGAAGGATATTTTAAAGTGTATATGTGTAGTGGTGGTGGAGTGTGAGACAAGGTAATTTATATGAAAATACCTAACATAGCGCCTGATACATAGGAGATGCTTAGTTAGCTGTTTATTCCTTTTTCATAACACAGGAACTTTGGTGCTGTCAGTTAGCCTCTATCTCTTAAATTCACATTTTTTCTTTAGCTGGCCCTCTTCCTGTTGTCATTTAAGTAACTGCCTCCCATGTTTAAAACCAACAAAACCAGAAACTTTCTTCTGGATGTTACCCCATCTCCTCTCTTGAAGCTGAACTTTTCAGAAGTCCTCTGCTTTCTTTCTTCTCCTTCCATTTACTCTTCAGTCATCTCCAGTGTGGCCTTGGCTTCTGTCTCTGCACAGAAGCAGCTCTGAAACCTCCTCCTCCTTGTTAGTACATCCAACATACCTATTTCAGTTTTCATATTGGCCATTTAACAGCATTGAACCAGTCTAGTACTCCTTGGAACATCTTCTTCACCTAGCTGCAATGGTGCCACATTTCTTGTATTTTTTTCTGTCTTGTGACTGTTCCTTAATTTTATCTATGTTTCCGTCATCTTTCACTTAGAATCACATAAGGCTCTCTCATCTTAGGTTTTCCTCCTTTCCTTTCACTTTGTAAATCATGATGGGATTTAGGCTTTAGTCTTATTATAATGGGAATTCTGATGAAAGCTACATGCTTTTTTTAAAAAAGGAAAGACTTTTGTTTTATGAAAATAATTTATGTTCATTATAATACATTTTTAAGTTTCATAGAAGAATACATAAAAGTAAGAAAAATTACCCCAAATCTTACCAAGTAATAAACAGTGTTGACATTTGGTGAGCATTCTTATAGATATCTTACATCAAAAATTATTATTATAGGTAACATCCATTGAACCTTAATATATGCCAAAATTGTTCTAAAGTGGTATAAATCTTTACAACTCTATGTGATAGTGTTTTTATCCTCATTTTGCAGGTGGGGCAGAGAGCAGGTCATACTGTATGCCCAGGGTCATATAGGTAGTGAGTGGTGGTGGTACTATTCAAACCAAGAAATCTTGGAGTTGGTAAAATCAAGCTAAGTCATTTTAGCTTGTGATAAGAGCTATCAAGTGGTATCACTCTCTTTAGATTGCTTAAATTGCTAAGGCTATAAATATGGCCCAAGAACAAAGGTGGGCAAGTATTAGGACCACACTTTACCTCTCAGTTCTCAACATTTTGGCTCTTAAGTATGAGTTATTCATTCAATGATAGTGGTTTGACACAAACTTGAACAATTTTTGGCTTTTTTTAACGTTATGTTTTACTACTTTAGTATATGAAAACGATGATCAGCTCCTGTGGGATCCTGAGTACTTACCAGAAGATAAAGTGATTGTATTTCTTAAGGATGCATCTAGAAGAACAGGTGATGAGAAAGGTGTAGAAGCAATTCCTGAAGGATCTCACATAAAAGACAATGAACAGGTACATGAGTAAGAAATAACTATTTCATTATGGAATGAGTAAGTCACAGGAATGAAAGGGACAGCATAGGGAATGTAGTCAGTGGTGTTCTAATAGCCTTGTATGGTGACTCTTGTGAGCATAGCGTAATGTGTACAGTTGTTCAGGCACTGTATTGTAGACTTGGAACTAATATAATACTGTTCTATACTATAGTTCAATTTAAAAAAAGAAATAACTAAAAATTTTCCCTAAATAACCATATATATTTGTATATTATAGATTTACATTTATAGAGGCAAATGCTCTCACATTATTCTATACCGTATACCAAAATTGCTATACTGTCATCTGTGGGGAATCTGAAATAGCTAGCATGCACACTCACTTCATTAATATCATTTCAGCCAAAAAAAAAAAAAAAAAAAAAACTCCTTTTGCCTGTGTATATACTTATTAGGATTTTTGAAGTTCCGTTGGATGTCCCTAAGAACCTGTGGATGTCATCAACTTGGGAATACATATCTGGAATAATGTTATCAGGGATATATGATAGACTAATGCCTACCATGAACCTGATAACAGCCTTTTTTTTTTTTTTTTTTGCCTTTTATCATCAATGCTTTGCTTTTCTGATTTAAATTTGAATGGAACAGCAAAAAGCCAAAAAGAAGGGATTTGTGATTTTTATAAAATAGTTTCTTTTCATTTTTAAATTTCTGAGCTAGTATGCCTGCCAAGTTAAGAGTATTAGCTTATCCTGTTTTCTAAGTATTTAGACACTAATTATCAGGATTGAATTTGTTTTTCTGTAGTGCTCTGTGTGTTGCATTCACTAGAATTATTTGTTGTCCAAACATTGGATTCAGGAAGAGCTTTTACTTTCTTAAGAAATTGTAGCCTTGAACTTTGTGAAGAGTCACATACTGAACCATTTTATTTTTCTAGGCATTATATGAATTGGTTAAATGCAATTTTGACACAGAAGAAGCATTGAGAAGATTAAGATTTAATGTAAAAGCAGCTAGAGGTAAGCATAAAAAATGTATTACATTTTTATTTGGTTTCATGACTTAGCAGAAATTTAATAAACTTTAGATCTCCAATCTACATAGTTATCTACATAGTTATATCCTAAGCTTAATAATCCTGATCTTTCTGAGTTCAGTAAGTACTTGCTGAGTGACAAATAACTTGTGACTTTTTAAATAACTTATATATAACAAGCATTATGGGAAAGTAAGGCCACTACAATAAAAATACATGATGGATTTCAATTTCAGGGCATTTTTATTAAATATTTTCTTATTTGATCTTGCTAATAATAGTCCTATGAACTCTAGAATGTGACAGTTTCTACCTTACTTTCAGAATGATGAGACTGAGATCTCTGAACTGAAATACCTTTGCTGAGGCAAACATAATTTATAAGTAATGAAGCCATTACTAAAATCAATCCAGTTTTTAATTTTTTTTAGTCTAAAATGGCTCTCACCCTACTTCACTAAGAACACTGTTTATGTATCATTACATAGCAAACAATTCAACAAAAATTGGAGGACCTGCTAAGCTCTGAGGACATAATTATAAACATAATTATAAACCCCTGCCCTCATTGGTGCTTAGAGCCTAGGTTAGGGAAGCTGAGAAATAGTTACGAGTTCTTCTAAGGAGAATTAGAGGGTATAACTCAAATTTATTGCAGTAGGACTTAACCTAATTTGGGGGAAGAGTGAGGCTTTTAGGGAAAGTTTATAGAACAAAGTGATATTTTTGCTGGGCTGTAAACAAATGAGGTAGGTGAAAAGAGAGTAAGGCAGAAAATGATTATAGGCAAAGGGAATAATAGCATCACAAAGTCTAAAGTGAGAAAGAACCTAGTGAATTTAAGGAAATGTAAGGTGGCTAGTATAGTTAGACCATAAAGGAGAAAATGATCCAAGTTGAGGTTGGAGAATTAGGGATCAAATCACCCAAAATTTTATTAAATACAGAGTTTTTGTCACTTCATCTTTTGCAGCCATCAATAATAGAGCTCAGGAGTAAAATACTTCCCTTATTGTTATTAGAAACTTACATTTTTATTTATAACTTTATGTATAATATTTAGGAAAATATTGCTTTAACAGTTTTCTCTCCCGTTTTATCAGAGGAATTATCTGTTTGGACAGAAGAAGAATGTAGAAATTTTGAACAAGGGCTGAAGGCCTATGGGAAGGATTTTCATTTGATTCAGGCTAATAAAGTAAGTAATGATAAAATGTTCTCTCATTTATAAAAAGATAGTTAACCTAGATCATTTTATATCTTAATTACTTCCTAATGTTAAAGATTCTATAATAAATGTTTTAATACATTGGTTTTTCAGGAATTATAAGCATACCTAGACTTCCTGGCATATGATATTGAAGCCTTTAAGAATTGGACTGCTATGCAAACATATTAATCAACTTCTGGGTGGGATGTTTGTATACAATGTAATTACTTAAAGCTGTTTTCCACAAACTTGTGACATTTTTTAAAGGACTGGGCTTTAAAATAATCTTGAAACTTTAAAACATTTTTAATATGACAATATTTACAATTAAAATTTCTTTTACATTTAAGTCCTGAGTGTCTAAAATCAGACACTCAGTATTTAATTTGGTTTTAATTAAGATTTAATTTTCTAGAAGACTATCTCAATAAATCAGCTTTATATTATACATTATAATTTTATAATTTGACAATTTTATTTAACATGACTCATTTATCATTCCATATTGATAATATCAATTATAATGTCAGCGTATGCCAAAAAGAACTTCGTAATTACTTGCAGGTTTATTTTTAGGTTTAATTCTCTTTAACACTAAAATCAGGTAAGATTTTTAATAGTAATTGTATAATTCTATAGAATAGAAAAATGTATTGTCTGTGGGAAATTAGGATGTGCAAAATTAAAATCTCAGTTTAAATGGAGGAAATTAAGTAATTTCTAGGCTTATATAAATATAACAATTTTAGTGAAAAGAAATGACAAGGAACTTGGCTTTCCATGTTTCCGTAAAGATAGTATCTGAGTTTTGAGTGATGGCTTGTCTAGGATGGGGTTGACTGAGTTCTAAATAGTCTGTCATCACATTCTTCTTTTTATACCTCTAGATGTAATTGGATGGTGTCTACTTAATTTGTTTCAACATATTTAACTATTTTTATGTTCTATAAATAGTTGCTTATAAATCCTGTGAGCTTATTTTTCTTATTTTTGTTGTGCATTACCTAGTTTGCTTTTTTTTTTTTTTTTTTTTTTTTTTAAGAGAGAGAGAGAGTGTAGGGGTAGGGGAGCAGAGAGTGAGAGAGAGAATCTTAAGCAGGCTCCATGCCCAGCACGAAGTTTGCCATGGGGCTTGATCCCACAACCCTAAGATCATGACCTGAGCTGAAATCAAGAGTTCAACCAGCTGAGCCACCCGAGCATCCCTAAGTAGTTTACTCTTGATTATCTTCATTTTGATAGTTGACATCAAATATAACTACTAAGAGAAATTTTAAGTCTTAGCATTGGTGTTAAAAGTGTGTCCTACCCCTTAGTGTTGTGTCCAAACCATCTGATCACCTCTAACATAAGGGAATATTCTGTGAAAATAGTGCATTATACTAATGATTAAACATGTATGTTTCTGACCGTAAAAAACAAAAAAATTACATTGTTTCATTGTTGAATGGAGCAACATTTTGGGATAAAAGAGTTTTCTAGCACTGCTGCTTGGATTCAAACACTGTTGACCAAACCATGCTGGATTATCTATGGAGGGGACTCCTGGAGTGATAAGCTGGTAAGATAGCTCTTAGCAATAAGAAACCCCTGAACACCCCACCAAAAGCCCTTTTAGGGAATAAGAACTTAATAGGTGACTTGAAGTGACTAGCCAAAAAAGTGTTTAACATAATATTGGAAGTAAGACCTTGATTTCTTTATAAATATTTGAGATGGTGATATTTCAGTATTAGAGAAGTCACCTGACCCATCTATGTAATTTACTAGTTACAATGAACAAAAAGAGGGCAGTTATTCTTTAAGAAGGAGAATTAAGACTTTGTTTTTATACCCAGAATTGAAGTTTGGATCTTAGTCATGAGTTCTACTATGTAGGCTTGCTTTATAGAAGATTTTTCATAAGACTGTTAATGTTGCATGCCCCAAAATAGCTTTCCAGTTTTCCATAATAAGATTGTAAAGGAGGAAAAAAAAGGAGTTTGACTTTATTTCTTTAAAAAAGCCTTGAAAATCAGCTTTCAGTCTTAGAGCAACATGGGCCAGATTTGTAAAGTGCAAGCATAAGGGAAGAAAGAAAAATGTATGTCAGGTATTGAAATGAAGATGTCATCAAATTGACTTTGGGTGCAATCCGTCTCACAGGATACCTCCTTCAAGATTAGAAATTTATGGTTTTAAAGTAATATGGCCTAGCATCCCAGCACTCATGCAGATAGCTTTTTTCTTTTGAACTCCCTGTACTTTATTATATACATCAACCCTACCAGTTCTCTAAGCTAAGTAGCAAAAAGAGGGATGTTGTCTACATCATTTGCCAGTCCCCTTGGTGTTGAATGTCTGTGGAAGGGGAGCAGTTTATTCACACAAATAGGTATAGCACAGTTACTGGAGTAACTTAGTAAACAACAAATTAGCAGTGGCATTATTATTATACTTTTCAACTCACTATAGAGTATTTTCAGCCTTTCTAGAAAGTCTGGATCACCAGTGGGACTACTAAGAGAATCTTCTAAAAGGAAATTTAAAGGTAGACTCCCTAGGTACCTTGTGAGTAAAAGTATTTGCAAACTGTTTATAACACTAATTTTAACTCAAATGCCACTTCCAGATATTTTCGATAGAAGAGTGTTTATAGTAAATTAAGATGATAGTTTTTTAAAAAGCATAATGTTAAATATCTGAAGACTTGTTGCCAATGTATGATTTCTCTCCATGAGAGTTCGGAAAGAGCAGTTTTTAACAAAGCTGCTGCATGTTGTATTTTATACAGAGTATTATATATATTACTTACGGTACATAAAAACTTGTTTTCAGACCTCAAATATTTTTCATGAAATAACTCCTTTAAGGAGGAGATGATTCTTAAAAACAAGTGTTTGTTTCTTATAGGTTCGAACAAGGTCAGTTGGTGAATGTGTAGCATTCTATTATATGTGGAAAAAATCTGAACGTTACGATTTCTTTGCTCAGCAAACACGATTTGGAAAAAAGAAATATAATCTTCATCCTGGTGTAACGTGAGTTTATTTTTTCTGTTGAGTCATTAATTTTTGCTCTTGAATTTCTCTTAAGAAAATTGTAATTTTCAGAATCTTCCTTTTTCAGTAGGGTAAGAGTTTACATTAGTTTTATCCATTTGTAGACATATTGTCATAGGGCATTTAGACTTTTCAGTGTCTTATGAAACAAATTACAATTCATATTGCTTGAGACAATAAATACATCAAAGCAAGTACTTTAATTTCTATTCCATTCAGAATAAGCACATAGTTTTAATCTAGTAATACTTATGAGCACAGTGAGAATAGGAAAGAGACTCTTTTCAAAAGCTATAGGGCTGGTATGCCTAATAGAGGCCCTTTAAGAAGGAATGGAAATTAGTATTTTTCTTTGTCCAGTCTACTTTTGATCACAGGAAGTAAAATAAGATTTGGGTATAGATGATATAAAAGAAAAGACCATAGAAATAATGAATCAGGTCAAATTTCATTTTCATTTTTGTTACAGGGTTTTTTAAAGAGGAAAGAACATGTCCATGATGACTTTTTTTTCCCTAGATTTCCTGAAACCTTTCCTCTAACTGAAATATTTAATAATTAGTCCTGCAACTTTAGCTTACTCCCAGTGAAATATGGAGTGTGGGTTGTTATTATATGTAGTCTTCACGCAAAATGCCTTGTATGCTGTATCAGTTCCCAAGCACCAAAATCTCTTAGCTTCATTTAGTCTAGCTTTGGGAAAAAAAACTATCCCCGCTAAGTACATAGAGTATTGAATAAACCACACCCTTCAATCTCGTCTCTCTTTGAGTTGCTCTAAAATGCTGATGAGTTGTTAAGATGGAATTAACTTTACTACTATCCTTGATTATTTCCTGCTGCTTACAAAATAAAAATAATGCTAAGTTGTAATTTCATTTGGTCATTGTGTACCAGTAAAGTTCTCATGGTTCTCCAAATAACTGCCTTTGAAAAATGGGCTTATATGAATTTTTGACTGTGCTTTTGCGAACTCCTAGGCTAGACTATGTCTTGGTCATGTTCACTTACAGGTGTTTCTGCTGGTCACTTCTTTGGAGGATCACTCTATATTCTAAAGCAAAATTGTCTAAAAGGGAATAAATGGGTATGATTGCCCTTGGAAATCATGGGACATTGGACTCTGTGCCTCATCCCCCATTATTCAAAGCTCATGATGGCTAAAGTGGAATTTCATACATAGTATTCCAAATTTTATCTAATTGCTTAATGTTATAAATTTATAGTTTATTTTTTTCTGGATGGTTTATTGGTGATATTGAGATATAATGATGTAGAACTAGATATAGCGATTTATTCTTCAGAGTATTTCTTAAAATAGTCAGTTTTCAAGCTATTCTACAGGGAAAAGCACTAGTAACATCTTTCATTTTTTTCACCCATTTCAGAAATATTGTTCACACACGAACTACAGGCAATCTGTCGTCACCAGCAGTAAGAACATAAGAATTTCCATGCTGGGTCAGACCCATGGTTCATCCAGTTTTCTCTTTCAGAAAGCATCACCAAGGAAAGTGTTGTGGGCTGGCTTAGTTGGTCCTCTGTGCTGTCAATCTCAACAGGTTAGGTAGGGATGTGCTGCCAAACATTTTAGTTTCTCTAATAATCCCTCCATAGCTTCTGGAAACTTTTTGAAGATCCTTATATCTGTGACCTTGATTCCTCTTAAGTATTCAGTAGGTGGAGTAGATGCAGTTAAAAGTAATCCCTGTATCATCTCTTTTCTCATGCTTTTAAGATTTTACAGTGGTCCCCTGGTATAATAGTATGAGGTGAACAATTGTTGTTTTTCCCCCATAGGTGAGAATCCTATGGTTTTATGGGTTGTGGGCTTCAGTAATGTCTCCTGTAGGTGTTTCATAAAATTATGTTTGTTTGTTTTTTAACTGAACTGTAATTTTTTTACTCCTACTTCTCCCTTTTAGCTCTAGTACATCTTCTAAAAGAAGCTGTGACAGACTATATGTTATTGCCCAAATGGGGAGAAAAATTGGTTTTCTGTAAACATGGAGATTCTTTTCTAGTTTGCTTCCAGAACCACCTCCTGTTAATAGTTATACTTCCAGTGCACAGAACATTTATTATAAGACAGAAATTTGAATGAGTTTTCTCATCTTCCTTTTTTAGTCAAAATCCATAATTAGAACACATTATCCTAAAAGATATTTGTTCATTTTTCTGTTACATTTTTACCTTCTGTTTGTTCACCAGAATGAAGCACATTTGCTGTTTTTATGCCTTATAAACAGCCTTTGCAAGATCCTCCCGCAGATTGTCTGTAGTCATTACCTGGAAGAATTGGTAGCCATATGCAAATTAGAGATTTTACTATAATAGCCTTTAAGTAATATTTTTATTTTATTTTATTTTATTTTTTAATTTTTATTTATTTATGATAGTTAGAGAGAGAGAGGCAGAGGGAGAAGCAGGCTCCATGCACCGGGAGCCCGATGTGGGATTCGATCCCGGGTCTCCGGGATCACGCCCTGGGCCAAAGGCAGGCGCCAAACCGCTGCGCCACCCAGGGATCCCAAGTAATATTTTTAAAGTAATAGTTAATCAACCCTCCATAGTTCTGATTATCGGAATGCTACTATGACCTCCTGGATGGCCCACCTGACTCTTCTCCTTCCTTAAGCATTGTGGATGCCATTAATCCTTAAGAAATAATAATTTCTTTCACAGTATCATTGCAGTATCTAGTCAACTTTAGCTTCCTTTGCTTGGCTTTTCTTCACATCCTCCATTATCCATTCCTGTCATACCAAATTTATTTCCAGCAATTCTCATGGTGTATCATCTGTTATTATTAGTCTTAGCTTCTGAATCCCTTGGGCATTCATACTCATTTGTGTTTTTTTGTGTGCTTCAAATTCATTACATAATTGTTCTGGAGTTACGGTGAATGGCATAAAGCTGAAGGGAGGACTAAAACACCATCAGATTTAATTCCCTCTATTTATAGGTGAGGAAAATTAGGAAGGCCTAGAATGTTAAATTGATTAGGTCATGATTATATACATTTCTTTGATGTGTGTTTGTACTTCAAGCTGTTGAAAGCTTCGTGTCCCTTTATTATATTCTCATAACCTAGGGGACAGTGTGATCTTGTAGTTTGACATTACAGCTATATTTAATAATCTATTCTTAGACTATTACCACAGACTTTCAGTAAAATCCTAAGCCTTTCCACTGTTTATTTCTTTTTTTTTTAATTTTTTAAAAAATTTATTTATGATAGTCACACAGAGAGAGAGAGAGAGGCAGAGACACAGGCAGAGGGAGAAGCAGGCTCCATGCGCCGGGAGCCCGACGTGGGATTCGATCCCGGGTCTCCAGGATCGCGCCCTGGGCCAAAGGCAGGCGCCAAACCACTGCGCCACCCAGGGATCCCTCCATTGTTTATTTCTTATCCACATTCTTACTTCCAAGCTCAGAAATTCTAAAGATTCATCTTAATATTTCTATTATAATTATTCTGAGGGAATTTTAAAATATGGTTAAGGTTTTCTTGAGCTTCTATTCTGTGCCATGCACAGCTTAGGCACAGGTGGTGCAGTGAACAAAGACTAAAATTCCTGCCTTTGGGAAATTAGTCCAGCACTGGTATCAGCAGACTTTCTCTGTAAAGAGCTAGAGTATGTATTTTAGGCTCTGTGGGCCTTCAGTTCTCTTGTAACCACCCAGCTCTGCTGTTGTGCAGTCATAGATACTATGTAAATGAGTGGGTGTGGCTGTATCCCATCAGAATACCATTCACAAAATTGTGGCCAGCCTGCAAGCCATAGTTTGCTGACCTTGATTTTAGTGACTTCATAGCACTTCATAGTTTACAAAACTACTTTCTTGCACATATCTTGTATAACAACCCTGTGTGGTAGATACATACATGATGTTCTAGGTAAAGACACTAAACCTCAGAGATGAGTATTTAGCCCAGATCTTCTAACCCCAACCCAAAGTCACTTAACTGCGGCTGTCCTCCCATGACATATAGTTCAGGAATGACTTAGGGAAGAAGTCAGTTCACCTCTAATGATATGCTGGCAAAGCCAGCAGGTAAGGTCAGTAGCATAGCTTTTAATAGCTCAGATCTAGCGGAAAGTAATACAGGAGATATCCAGGAATGTTCAGGGAAGTGATTGATTGGTAGGCCCTCATTTGTCTTTCAGGTATTGCTATAGCTATCACATAAATAGGAGCTTTAAAATTCCAATCTGTGTTTGTGCAGAAATTGCTTTGTACTCCTGATTGGCATCATCCCTCTCTTCACTTAGAGATCCTCTGATTTTAGTTGAGCCACTCTGAGCACTTGTCTATAATTTTAAAAGCTTTAAAACTTCCTATTGGGGTCTAAAATTTGCTAGTTTAAAGCCCTTATGCTTTTTTCCAACAAACATGTAACCAAAAGTAGCTTTCCATTAAATGTTCAGATCCTGGTGGGGTAGATGAGGCACTGGAATGAATGGAAGTGAAAATTAGGACATATTTATTAATAAAAGTCTTTAAAAGTTAACCTGAATTTTAATTTTCAGCTTTTTTTAATATAAGAAAATAATTATTTTTTCACTTAATTTTAAGGGATTACATGGATCGTCTTCTAGATGAAAGTGAAAGTGCTGCTTCTAGTCGAGCACCGTCCCCTCCCCCAACTGCCTCAAACAGTAGTAACAGCCAGTCTGAGAAAGAAGATGGCACTATAAGCAATAGTAATCAGAATGGTAAGCAACCAAAGAAGCACTTGTTTATTCTTAATGAAGGGCACTTTTCCTTTAGTAGTCAGGGCAGTATGGTTTGTATTAAACTTCCAAAGCCAAGAGTTGTAAAAATAATAATTGTAAATACCTATGGAACGAATGTACATAATACCAGCATACATATGTACTAACACAGAATACAAATTGGAAAGAATTCCTGTTGATATCACTAAAAACTTAAGTTGAATAAAAATAAACCATCAACAGTGACTTTCTTTTAATTAATTTATTCTTCTTGAGTAGCATCGATTTTCTTAATCAGTTGGGATGCTTGGATAGAATGTTCTTGTTAACTCTTAGACGGAAATGCCAGCCATTTCACATCAGAAGTACACAAAGCTGTAACACTTTTATCAGGAAAGTACTTTAAGCATTTGGTGGAAAGAAGTAGATAAGGGCATGGTTTTGTATAGTTTTCTCTCTGATAGCATAATAACCTTGAAGGATGCGAAAAGATAAAGCAGGTGTCAGGCTCTGCATTAATACAGTATGGAAACATTTCTATTTTTATCTCTGCAAGAAAGAAGCAAATGACATTCCATTATGTTTGAGGTTCGGGTAATGTTCTTATTTGAAATACAATGGACCAAAGATCACTGTGTTCATGAGTAACACCTAGTCAGAGAATTATTTTGATTTCTACTTTAATTAAAATAGTCTTCCTCAGTAAGACAGTGGCCAAGCAGAGAGTAATAAAGCCTTTCACTCCTCTTAAGGAGGAAAGTGGTGAATTAGAGATAAGCTCTGCACACCTACATTCTGATATAACAGTCAGTAGAGGGCCAGTGGAGAGCTAACCTCCCTGACAGAAACTAGAACAACACCACTGTGAACGATTATCCCCTGACCTTTGGTATCACACTGGCATTACTGGAATGAATATACTTTGTTCATTTGATGACCCTACTCTATTCCCTCACCACCTTCCCCTAAGAACAAGAGAAACAAACAGAGAGGGCCCAGCAGCCGTTTTCTGGTCTAAAGTAAGAAGCTAAGACTCTGAACTTAGGACTACAGGTAGAAGCTCAGGGAGGCATAGTTGTTTACTACTTTGGTCTTTTCCTGTTTGCTCATAACACCAGATTGTTTCTCTTTCTTTGTTTTCTTTTTTAACCATTTGATTAGAACGTGCAGTTAAACTAATAAGGTGTTAAATTACCTATAAATTATTCAGTAGCCCAGAAGCCATTCACCCAAGGTACCCACAGCCAAGATTCTTGGGTCTTTTCAAGGAAAGGAAGGAATTCTTCAGTGAAGTTTCTCTTTCATTAAGGAGCTTGGTATCTTGAAATCTTACTTTTTACCTTCTCCAGGGGTTTTTGGGCTTACTATAATAGTATCGCTCCTTCTGCATCATGATGCATAATCCCCCTGTGCATTTATGATTTGAGTGTACTTTTGAGTTGGGGGCATAGAATATTTTCTTTGACCAAAATGTAATATTTGAGGCTCATCCTTGATACCAAATATTGTTCTAATAATTAAAATTTACTTACCTCCAGTGGCACATTCTATATTTTACATTACATACCCAAAATGTCTACTCCATTTCCCAGTCAACTCTAACATGCCTTTTTTACTGTAACTTTTAGTAAATAATTCTTTCTTTTCTCACCTGTTTCGAAGGAATTTGTGTTTGCTTTTATCACTTTTAAATATATGTTTGGACAGTGCAAGCATTAATTTTTTTAACATTGTGGCCAATTATTTCAATCCATTTAGATAAATAAAATGTGTGATCTTTACCTGTAAAGCACAATACCCATGGATTTACTTAAAAATAAAAGTGATGTCATTTTATATGGCAATAGAAAACTCACGCTTCTATAGATGGTCATTTTTTTTTACATAGTTTTAGAAAGTTATAACCATTTTGCTAATTTGCCCACATCTTGGCTTTAATTCGGCTTATTTTAGACTCTTAGACTGAGTGCTTATTTGTTACATAACACCAACATGCTCCTAATATATGCCAGAATGTTAATTCTTTACATTTATTAACTTAATTTTCATAGCAACCATGTAAGTCCCTTATTATCCTCATTGTAATATGTGATGAAACTGAGGTACAACGAATGTAAATAACTTTTGCCCAAAGTGATGCAGTTACTCAGTAAATAGAACCAGGGTTCAGACCATAGGTATATATAGATTTGATACCTCTCATCATTGATGAAAAGCTTTTTTACAATAGCTGTTTTAGAATAGTTTACAGAGCTAACTTTTTAATACTAGCAGTTTCACTTAATGTTTCTTCCAATGTAGGGATGTCATCTAATGGACCAGGGGAAATGTTGAACAAAGAAGAAATCAAAGTTGAGGGGTTACATGTTAACGGACCAGCAGGTGGAAATAAGAGACCACTTCATGCAGATATGGATACTAATGGTTATGAAACAGACAACCTTACCACTGACCAAAAACTTGGCCATATGACTGCAAGAAATGAAAATGATTTTGATGAGAAAAGTGAGAGACCTGCCAAAAGGCGAAGGGTAAACAGCAATGGAAAAGAAAGTCCAGGTTCTTCAGAATTTTTCCAAGAAGCAATGTCACATGGAAAATTTGAAGAGCTTGAAAACACAGATGACTAAATCTTAAACTTATTTTACTTTCTTTGGAGTAAAATCTGGTGTGACTAAAATTTTCAGGGTTGATGGGTTACCTTAAAAAGTTGATTTCCTTGAAGCAGTTGGTTAAAATTTTGAAAATTTGAATTGAGTCCTAACTTTAGTAAATAAGATTTCATAATTCTGCCCTTTGTAGACTTTTTACTTTAAAAAGTGTAAAGACTTTGTTAAGGATATAACAAATAGTTTAGTAAATCTGAATGAACTACAGAAATATCTGTACCTTCTCATTTGCTGTATTAATCTTAAAAGGTCACTTACAGGTACTTTTTGCTTAGTTTGATGGCAGAGAAGAAAAAACCAAGTTCAAATTTCTGTTTGACACCAGTTTCTCTGAGTTTCTTGAAATGTCTTTATCTTTTATATGAGACATTTTTCTCTCCATACAAATTGAGTGTCATTATTAAGGAAACCCTTATGAATCCTGAAAGTTATGCTAGCATGATTTTTTTATATATAGAAGTTTAAAAATAAACCAAGTCAGGTTTGTATATGTAAAATTGTTGACATCAATGATGTCTTTCCATATTCTTATCTGGGCTTAAGAAATACATTCTGTATTTTTCCAGATTCTTTGTAGCCTTTGAAAGATTTTTACAGTACATATGTCTTGACTGAGCTGTCCTTTCTTAATACAAAAGCTTGTATAATTTTCTTAACTTGTACAGTTGGTAAACTTTTATGAGAGGAATTGATATTCTGAGTCTGTCAGCTTTCATTTTATTTTGCTAAGGTTTTTCTAATGAATTTTTAAGTGTTTGTGTAGTAACTAAGTCATGTTTCTTATACAGGTGGTAAAAGCATTCATAAAGGATTGTGAAAATTTGTTTTTTCAAATTTCTACTTAAGGACAAATAGTTTGAGAATTTTGAAATTAAGCATGATACCTAGATTGCATAGTTGTTTTGCGTTTGCTATAATTTTGAAAATTATTTTTGAAGCAAGACAAAAGTTTATTGTTGGCTTAAGTGCTTCAATATATCATGCTGACCAGAATCCTGTTCGGTTATTTTTATATGCATTATAAAATTTCCCATTTTTGCATTAACTAAACCGGGGAAAAGGTCAAGCAATATTTAGATATTGGCACACACAAGGAGTTGGCAGGAAACAATACTGATTTTATGAGGAAAAAGTGATGACGTGAGCGTATTTCCAAAATGAAAATAAGATGTAGGACCAGTGCTCTGTGTGATTACAGATAGGATCATCCATTTGCATAGCCTTGCAAGAGTGCCATTTTATTTTTAGTGCAAAATTCTTGTTAAAAATGTAGTTTTATACAGCTGATAGACCAACCTATATCCAAACTTTTATAAAAGATTATTAACTATTCTTGTTTTTTTCACACAGGCATACCCCAAATGCTTCTACTGATTCATTTTTAGCCATCAGTTCAAGAGCCAATGCCTTTTTAAAATAAATCTTCTGTGGTCTTGTTTTTAATGGCTCAACTGTTTCATGCAATTGAGTAAAGGTTTGCACTGAGAAGTTATGATTTAGGCCTTACCCTCATGAAGTATTACTATTATTAACATATGTTCAGACTGCTTCCTTCCACCAATGTGAACAACTCTTTTCCCCAAACAGTGTTAAAAAGCCACTTTACAACACTTGACTTCATATAGTGCACATTCACTGTTACATACCATATATGAGTAAATCAAAGTTTTGGGTGGAAGTGTTGAGAAGCTTGAATCTTTTGTTGTTTTTGTTTTACCTACAATATCAATTTATCCAGAATGGCAGCTTTAGCAGATGGTCACAATCCAGTTTCTGAATCAGTTTTTATTACATGAATCCAAAGTATCCTAGCTCCTAGTTCTTTGTCAAAGATGGTCTATCGAAGTGTTTCACATGAAGAGTGATGCTGTACTTTTTAAGTCGTTGCAGTAGAGACGCTATTTTCACCTTTTTTTAAAGATCCATTTTGTTTGCAGGTTTGTGAAGTTCTTGGAAACTAAAATTACAGGAACGTTTTTAGTAAATTCTCAGGCATGTTTGCAAATATGGCACATGTATACTTATTAGGAAATTTTACTTTTCTTAATCTTACCTTTTTAAAGTATGCCTAATGAAAGACATTCCACTATTACAATACATAATGCTCAGCTTTTTGTGAAGAATATTTAATTGTATTTTGTGTTTATGCAGGTATTTCACACAGTACTTTGTTCTTCATAATGCAGCCACTATAACTTGATAAGTCATTGCACTACTTTAAAACTTTTAGTAATATCATGAATTTAATTTGCTTTAAGATTTAGTACATTTCATAACTCTTGAACTCTTAACAAACTGCATTGGGAAAAGAAGCCTTTGTTAATAGTTTCCCCCACCCCATACCCACCCTCAGCAAAGCACTATCATTTTCATTTGAAATGGTATTCTGTTTTATAATGTGTTTTCAAATAGAGTTCAGAATCTGCAACTCAGTTCAACACAAATCTGTTGAGCTTTAAAAATGTATTTGAATATTTAAATAGGCATTAAAATTATGAATTAGATGTTTTTAAATTTATGCATAGTAGTTTTGCACTGTAAAATAATTCCCTTTTCCCATTCCCTGTCTGCCATTCTGAATATGCTTATTAAAATATTTTTTTAAACATACTTGTCTACATAATACTGTGTGGATGATTTTCATTAGGTTGATTCACTAGGTTTTAATTACAGATTTTGTTTGTATAATATACATTGGTCACAATGCAAATAAGTATAATCTGTGTTCCTTCTTCTCCTAGATACAGCATATGAACCAGTGTTTGAGTGGCTTCTGGTCCATTTGAGACCCCATCTTGTGTGATGTATTGTCTTTTTTTGTATTGTCTTCTTTCCTCCAAGGAGATCCTTTGGTCTGTGGACCTCTATTCACCCATTTCTCTTCCCCTAAACTATGTAATTACAAATTTTCCCCATCTTTTGTATTGCAATTCATATCACATAGTATTTTGCAAAAAGCTTTTGTCACAATAGTTACTTTTCTCTAAGTGAAAAATTAAGAGTGGGCACCCTTAATAAGTGAGATTTGGTGAATCTCCATAGGCAAGGTGTATGCTGATGACTCTAGAGGTATATAACTAACTGGCTTTATATATATATCACCACGAAGTACCAAAACAAAGTTTCCCATAAATAATTCATATTCATGAAAATTTCAAGTGTGGAAATCATATAATACGGAGAACAAGAATTTCCAAATTTTAAACCTTTTATTCTAAAAATGATGTTTTCTTTCTGTATTATATAATTCCAGATTAATTTTTATAATCATAAAATCAACTCTTTAACAATCAAAGTTATACTTTGCAAAATCTTAACAGAGTCATCCCCCCAAGTCATGGGTTGATGGAGTAGCATCATTTTCTAATATCAATTTTCCATAACCTCATTTATTATGTGCCCTTAGTATAGACGAAACATATTTTCACATCGGTAAGCACATGAGTTTTTCCTTTTCTGACCATGATTGTTGTTTTTTAATCTTCACTTGTTTTTATACTAGCGCCTACGATTTATTTAGGATGTATGATATACTTAAAATGTCATTTCGCTGGCTCTGAGTAAGAAATTTGAACACCATCTTAAAGGCTACCTATTCTGTGACATTGAAGAACTGCCACATAAACGAGCTGAACTCCCAATTCTCTGCAAATTGATGGTAAAGGCTTCCTCACATTTAAATGTCAGCGGTGAAAGTTTATATGTATCCTATTCAAATATTTGGGCCTATGCTTGTAGCATCTACTATGCTTGTGGCTTCAGAGACATGTAGCACGTTTTCTTCTTCAAAGAGATGGCATTAGCAGGTAAGGACTGTGGGTAAAAGTGTACACTTGGCACAGGGTGCCAAAAGGACAGAAGCAGTCACAAACTGAAGGAAACCATCTAGGCTTTGTGCCATAGAATTCTAGCTTTAAAATAAGATTTTCCTTGAGCTTTCATTTCGGTTAGAAATTAAGCAATATGAAATTAAGCAAAATGAAAGCAGTATGAAAGAGAAAAAGAAACAATTCCCCTAAGACCATTTAACTTTTAGTGCAGGACTGATTATAACGGTTATGGAGTATTTGGGACTCCTCCCTTTTCTCACTCACTGCCTAGTGAGTGCTACTGTCAGGGTAGGGAGTCTCCTGATTTCCTAAAGTTTGGCAAAAGTGAGCAAGGCCTAATGCAGATTTGGCCTGGTTATAAAATAAATTCACTTTTCTGCTGTTTTCATCATCGTTAACATGAATGGTTGACTGTAGATTGGGCTAAATGTGTTTTTCTGCACACTAGCTAGAACTTGCTTGTAGAGTTCAGGTAGTTCTAAAATACATAGTTTTGCTCTTTTGTCTCTGGAAAAATGGATTTTGGATTAATTTAAGGACTATACACTTAGAGTTTATTTTTATTATTTATTATTTTAATTTATTGTTTACTTTTATTTATCTATCTATCTATTCATTCATTCATTCATTTAGAGGTGGGGAAGGCCAGAGGGAAAGGGAGAGAATCAGACCCAACACAGGGCTCTTATCTCAAGGACCCTGAGATCATGACCTTATCCAAAATCAAGAGTTGGACTGAGCCACCCACGTGCCCCTACACTTAAACCTTTTTGTTTTTAAGATTTTATTTATTCATTCATGAGAGAGAGAGAGAGAGAGAGGCAGAAACACAGGCAGGGGGAGAAGCAGGCTCCATGCAGGGAGCCTGACCTGGGACTGCATCCCAGGTCTCCAGGATCACACCCTGGGCTGAAGGCGGTGCTAAACCGCTGAGCCACCGGGCTGCCCTACACTTAAACTTTTTAAAGAGAATGAGGAGATCTGGACCCTGAAGTGGTTTTTCTCAGAATTGTAAGAGATCAAGCAGAGAGTGGCACCAGACTAACCTGAACCATAGTAAATTCCTGACCAGAAAGAAAAGATCTAGTCGAACTTGCTCCAAAAAGGGACATTTTAATAATTTACTACTTCGTGTCAGCAGTTGTGCTTTAGCTGAGTAAACATGGGAGATCTGTTCTGGCTAGGAGCTAATAGCGCTAGTCATTCTGAGTATGAATATTGTTAGTCTTCTCCTAACATGTATTTGTGGTTGGTGGAAGTTTATTTGGATGGCTGGTTATTTGAAACAGCCTGAATTATGAGCTTCATGAACTGCTTTGCCACATACCTCTCTATGTCACTGTCTGCCTTTGTCCTCCAGTGTTTATAGTAGGCATTTGCATTTAGGAACATAGTATAAACACCTGAACTGCCCATCTGTAAAAAGATAAAACTAAGTCAGTATCACAGGGTTGTGTTGGGATTTAAAAATCACACATTAAGAAAAAAAATCACATAAGAAATCTCTCTACAGAGCACTAGATAAAGATCCAGCAGTAGTAGTATACAGGTCTACAGTCCCTTATCCAAAATTCTTGTGGCCAGAATTGTTCAGATTTTAGAGAGGTACTATGTTTTAAAGAATATCCATATCCAGGTCTAGAACCTATGGTTAAAAACACCTGTCCACCATAAAATGTATTCATATTCACACACATTTCAGGTCAGCTGCTGCTGACAATTGAGTTTGCCAACAAATTCAAAAACCTTGGATTTCAGAATCACGAGCTTATAGCAGCCTTCAAATTTCGCTAGTGCTCACTAGCAGTTGATTCCAATTTCCTTTACTTTGCTATGTAACTGGCAAAGAGGCACGTAAATAGGGAACCAAACTAGCAAGGTGTGTTTTGGTATGTACAGCAGCTCCAGCTGAACTCTGCACTCTCTGCACCTTCTAAAGTGCTAACAAGTACTCTAAATGAAGCAACTGGTGAGAGGAGCCTGCCAAAATCCAGATGTGACCCTTTTGGAGCCTCCCAGGGTCCTCTCATTTTACAGAAGGGAAAACCTTAGGCCCAAAATGGAAAAATGACTTTTCCAACAAGACTCAGCTGCTTAGACAAAGTCCGATTCCTCTGTCCTTTTTCTTCATGGTACTTAATAGTTTATAATTCTGTACTTCTGGCTAGAGCCATGGCCAATCTGTCCTATGGCCATGGAAGTGAATCACTAGCCATCCTTTAGCCAACCCATCATTGTGGCTAGGCAAGTGGCTCTCATAAGGTGGCAGCTCTTTTTGGATTCATTTGGCTTGAACAGTTGGGGAAGAGGCATTCCCTCGAAAGGATCATGTGTTGGTCACAGAAGAATGTTAATTTGGCGGCTAAAACAAGCCTATTGTCAGTATTATATACTATTATTCACTGTGCTACACCCTCATCATAAACCAATCCTCACAACATTACAAATTATTACAAATGGGGAAATAGCTGTCTCGGTAAGTTGAAAGACTTACACTTTGCAATGATCTGCATTTGTTCACCTAGTTTCCTAAGTTAGATCTTTGCATTCACGGAAGATGTGTGTTGTAGTGCAGAAAGCATGTTATTTGCAAACAACTTGTTCTACCCTTTCCCCTCTCAAATCTGAGTTCTGGAAAGGAAAAAGTCCCCCATGTTGGACAGAAGCTGGTCAGCAGGCTCAGAATAGTTGGAATGCGAGTTCATTCTCTAGCAGGACGTCAGAGGAATGGTTGCACGGGATGTAAAACATGCTGGACTCCATGCATTGAGACCTTCCAGTAGTAGCAACCATCACAGTGTCGAA
The DNA here is from genome assembly GCF_003254725.2 of Canis lupus dingo. Lineage (NCBI taxonomy): Eukaryota > Metazoa > Chordata > Mammalia > Carnivora > Canidae > Canis > Canis lupus. The sequence goes on along the minus strand of NC_064247.1, from coordinate 43,643,730 downwards.
GTTTGGAATCTGCAGTGCCACCTGCCTTCAAAGGACACCTTGGAGATAGTCACTAAGGACTTAAGCAGTGACCATGAAGGACTGAAGATATTCCCTCTTCTGAAGAAGATTTCCTCTTCTATTTTCCAGGCACCATGCAATTCCTGGAAAATGTGGTTTAACCTTAGAGAAGGATTGGGATTGAATTTCCTGCTGGGTGGTGAGATGGGGACTCATCTAATTTGATTTAAAAGAAAAGTAATTTGACATTTCTTTCACACAGGAAGGCAAATTACATTCTGTAAAGCACATTTTTTTTTTTTTCCACAATCACCACTGTTCAACAGTGGAATCTTTCTGTACCTGTTTCCTCACCTCTAAAATAAGAATAAAACTTAACTTTAAAGGACTGTTTAAAGGATTAAAATCCATCCATATGTAAGGTGCTAAGAAAAAATGCCTACCTAGCAGTAGCAAATGCTCAGTAAATTTTTTTATACTGTGGCTTAGTAAGTATTCTGTTTGCTATACTTCAAATACTACCTTTTTGGAAAACATTTGGAAACCTAACTTAAATACCCTTAAAATGTTCATCTTGGTCTCCTGGCATTCAGATGGTGGTCTTGAATATAACAGGCAAAAGAGAAAATCACCACAGCCTTACTTATAAACAAAAATGAGAAACTGATTTCATTATCACCTGTAAATCCTACCTTCTAAAATAATGTTTCTGTATTCTCTGCTTTCACAACTACACCGCAGGATCCCATCATTTCTCACCAGAATGTACAGCAATCTTCTACAGCTGATAAACTTATCTGTACAGTCCTGCCCTTTTTTTGACTCCCGTCTGACAGTAATCTGCACAGCATCCTCAGTGATCCTGTTAAGAGTGCAAATCTGATGTATAGTAGTTCCTCAATTTAGGCACACCAAGAGCCAGGGGGCCGAATCTGCCTGGCAACTCTTTTGTTCTCATTGAATGCCTTTAACAGGTACGTACCACAAGCCCTACCACTATGTATTGAATCACTGAGATTCACACTTTTTACCTGCCCAGCCCTTACCTGTAAGATTTGAATTTGTCAACTTCTGACCTACAATCCCAATACTGCAGCTGGCATGATCTTTCTAAAATGAAGATGAGGCCATATGTCGACCTTGCAATGCTTAAAAAATGTAGCCATTAATGAGCTACTCCTTGTCTAGAAGTGTTCATTCAGAAAATATTTACAGTGTAACCACAGTGTGCCTGCACTGTTTCTAGGTGCCAGGGACACTGCAGTGAACAGAACAGACCAACATCTGTGCCTTCATAAAGCTTAAATTTCATCAAAAGAGACAAGTGCTATAGAGATACAGCACAGGAGAGGAATAGGGACAATGGTGGGGTACAATTTCAGATAGGCTGGTCACAGAACACCCACAGAGATGAGGGCGTCTGCTCTAAAGACATTACAGGGGGATGCATTTCAGACATAAGCAGACACAGTGGCCGTGGAATGCTAGAAGGCTGTCTGTCCCCTCCAGTGGCTCCTCAGTTGAATACTAATTGTCCCTCAGGAATCAGCTTAAATGTCATTTCTCTTAGGAAAATTTTCCTACCATTCTCAGGAGGAAATGTATATTCCTCCTATACATCCTTCTGTGTCAGATAGTTTCATGATTCTGTTATCTTTTGTAGATCTTGTCCTCAAAAATACTCACTGGAAAAATTACCTGAAGGATAAACACACAGGATGAGGCATTCCTGAAGAAATTGTCCTAATATAGGGAGGTTATCTGGAATTCTTTGGGAAAAGATTTCAGAATTAAAATCCGCATTTAAATTTACAGCTGAGGGAAGCTGGAAAAATTCCTTTGACTAAGCCACTATTCGCACAATAGTAAAGTGTTGTAATATGAAAAGACATGATAAAGGCCTAACTCCATGAAAGAACACAGTAGACTCTCAATAAATAATTGCTTTTCATGCAAACTACTCTCCTTTATTCTTCCAATGGCAGCTGCTGCCACAAGAGGGCCCCATCAGTACAGCTGGAAAGGGTCTACCTTCTATTTAACCAGCGACCAGCTCCTGCCCAGAGCTTTAAGTCATGGTTGTTCGAACTCCAAATGAAGAATGGCATTCGACAGGCATGTACTGGTGATGAGCTTGGTCCCACCAAATCCATTACAAGCAGATGTGTCAAAACAAGAACCTAACGCGGTTGTAAAAAGCAAAGGTCTTTTGAGTCCGGCTGATTGGGATTTGAATGTGAGTTTCACAACCACACTGGACAATTTACTGACTCAGCTTCATCTGTTAAATATAATTTTGCCAGGTCTCTGCTAGGGGCTGGGTGCCAGCCCGTGAAGTCAGCCTAACCTAACGGACGGATGAACAATTAACGTGATGAGAGCTGTAGGGAAGTCCTGGGCATACCCAGGAACTGCTCACCTGCTACAGATACACGAAGGCACCAGTTCTGTGCTTTGGTCCTCTCAGCAGTGCCTCTCATGCGTTGGTCCCCAGTAATGACAGCCCTGTGCATGGAAGCCAAGGTGAGCCAAGAAACCAGCAGGGGGCTGAATGAAACCATGCATCTGACAAGTTAGAAAGTCAAATTCTGAGAGGGTTTTTAAAACTTAAACAAACATGCCTTAAAAAGCAGTCTCTTCAACAAATGGTGTCAGTAAAACTACATGCAAAAAATGGAGTTTGACCCTTATACCATATACAAAAATAAAAAATGGATAGAAGACTTAAATGCAAGACATAAAATTACAAAACTCTTAGAAGAAAACATAGGGGAAAAACTTAATGACAATGGATTTGGCCATTATCTCTTGGATATAACACCAAAAGCATAGTCAACAAAAGCAAAAACAATGAAATTGTACTACATCAAAATTTAAAACTGCACCAAAGAACACAAGCATGAACAGGCAAACTACAGAGTAGAAGAAAATATCTGCAAGTGATGTATTTTATCAGGGGTTGAAATTCAGAACATATAAAAAAAAATCAACAAAAAAATCCAACCAAAAAATGGACTTGAATAGACATTTCTCCAAAGAAACTATATAAATGGCCAACATGCATATGAAAAGTTGCTCAACACCATTAACCGTGAGGAAAATACAAATCAAAACCACCGTATGATCACCTCACACCCACTAGGGCTGGCTACTTTCAGTAAAACTAAGTGTGAAGAAATTGGGGCCCTTGTGCACATTGGTTGGAATGTAAAATGGCAAAACCACAATAGAAAACAGTATGGCAGTTCCCCCCCAAAATAAAAATAGAATGACTAGATGATCCTGCAATTTCAAAAGAATTGAAATCATCTTTGTACTCCTCAATATACATTTTGTGTCCCCCACAAATTTTTCTGTTAAAACCCTAATCCATTGGAGATGAGCCTTTGGGAGGTAATAAGGGTGGCCCCTCATAATAGGATTAGTGCCCTTATCTATAAGAGGCAAGATAAAACTTCCTCTCTGCTCTCCACCAGGTGAGGATGAGAGAAGACACGTATCCCACAAACCAAGAACTGGGTTCTTACCAGAGGCCAGATCTGCCAGCACCTTGATCTTGAACTGGCCAGCCTCTAGAACTCTAAGAATAAACGTTTGTTGTTTAAGCCACCCATTCTATGGTAATTTGTCACAGCAAACTGACTAAAACACCAGGTTTCTGCAGTATTTACAATGCCAAGGGTGGAAACAGTACAGTGTCCATCAACAGGTGAATGGATAAATAAAATGTCCTATATACATACAATGGAATATTATTCAGCCTTAAAAAGGAAAAACATAACATACTACAACATGGATGGACCTCAAGGATGTTATGTTATTTGAAATAAGCCGGAAGCAAAAGAACAAATACTATATGATTTCACTTATATGAAGTTATCTAGAGTAGTCAAATTCATAGAATGTAGAATGGTGGTTCCCAGGGGCTGGAAGGAAGAGGGAAATGGGGAGCTGTTTAATGGGCATGGGTTTCAGTTTTGCAAGATATAAAAGTTGTGGAGACTGGTTCTACAACAATGTGAATATACTTAATACTTCTGAACTATATACTTAAAAATGGTTAAGATGGTAAGTTTTATATTATAGGTTATTTTGCCACAGCTTGTTTTAAAGCCTTAATGTACTCCTCATTCTGTTGAGCTTGCCTGTACCAAAATGTCTCTCTTGATGAACACTGTGTTATTTTAGGGTATTTCCTGGTCAAGCTACTCAGAGGCTTAGACACCTTGATTACGCAGATGAAATATTTTAAAAGTAGAAAGATTAGCACTTCTTTCCTTTGAATTTGGCACAAGTATGTCAGAGACACAGGGTATACTTAATTGTAGGTACTATTCATTCAAAATATTTGTATGGCTATAAAGGAAAAATTCCTTCTGTATCTTCTCTCAATATTCTACTATTTACCAAGAAAATCCATAATACCTGCTGCATTAACCACAACACAGTCTTGACACTATCTGGAGCATCAGGTCCTGTAGTTCACTAAAGACTCACGGGCTCCATGCCACATGATTATCACCTCCATGACTGTCACCCCACCCCCTTCCAAGTCAAATCTCAAGTCCACGGTTAACTTGTGCATCTGGGCAACCAGCTATAAACCAGAGCTTCCCAGGACCTGCTCAGGTTTGAATACTTTGTTATGATAGGTCATAGAACTCAGGAAAAGTTTATTAAACTACCAGTTTCTGGGAGGCCTGGGTGGCTCAGCAGTTGAGGGTCTGCCTTTGGCTCAGGGCAAGATCCCGGGGTCCCTGGGATCCTGGGGGCCTCTGCATGGAGCTTGCTTCTCCCTCTGCCTGTGTCTCTGCCTCTGTCTCTCATGAATAAATAAATAAAATCTTTAAAAGAAAAAAACCTATCAGTTTCTTATAAAAAGATGTAGCTTGGCAACAACAACCAGATGGAAGAGATGCATGGGGCAAGGTATGTGGGAAGGGGCAGGGAGCTTTCCTGCTCTCTCCTTGAGCACCATCCTTCTAGCTCCTCCATGGGTTCAGCAGCCTGGATGGAAGCTGTCCAAACCTTGTAGTTCAGGAATTTTTACAGAGCCTTCAATGTTGACATGATTAATTAAATCATTGGCCACCAGTGACTGCTCGAACCTCCTGTTTCTCTCCTCTTCCCCCAGGAGGGTAGGGGCGAGGAGACTGAAAGTTCCCAACACAAATCACCATGATTGGTTCACCCCACAACCAGCTCCTACTGACCCTTTGGGGCTCTCCAATGGTCACTCAGGTGCAGTTGTTCAAAGAGGTGCATTATGAATAACAAAAGACACCCATTGCATCTTTATGGATATGGACCTATTTAAACAACTGGGAGCAAAAACAGATGTAAGAGCTAGAGGAATATCTCTTGTTATAAAGAACAAGAGTTTTAGGAGCTAAGTGCCAGGAACAGGGACAAAGACCAACTATAAATTTCTATTAATAACTCACACTATCATGATGGCAAACTGTTTATTACAGGGTTCCAACCAACCAATTAGATGCTTAAGTGTGGGCAGACTTATGGCTCTTAGTATGCACTTAGAAAGGAGGAAAAAAAAAAAAAAAGAAAGGAATTTTAATACATGTGTTCAGGAAAAAAGTATTTATTTGACATCTTTACAAAAATATTTAGGCACATAATTTTCATGTTTATGTCACCTGATTTACATATTTCAATCCTTAGTATGGTTTAAAAACACTAAAATGGTCATTTGGTAAATAGGATCTGTATTGAAAAAATACTGTGATAGGCCAACATTTGTAGACAAAAATCAGTTGATCATCAGCATGAGAAAGAAATATTTATGAACAAAATAATCTCTAAAAACACTTTTTGTGAGACAATAAATCTAACCAGTAGATTTCTTTTTAAAAAGTAATTCAAAAAAGAAAGCTTAAAAAAACCCTCCAGTGAATGTCTTTTCTTACCATCATGAAGTGGCACCCTCACATAAGACCTAGGAGACAGGTTCAGAACACAGTGATGGTGCCTGAGGCTCCCAAACACCCACTCCCGAGGGAGGCAGAGAGGCGTGGACTCAAGAGGCAGCACCAAGCGAACGCGTTTAACTTGGAAGAGGGAAGAAGGAATGTCTGGCTTATAGAGCCTGGAGAGGGCTTCACACCTTAAGAAGACAAAACGGGAAAGTGTAACTCTGTCACCATTCTGAGGTGAATATAGAAAGTACTTTTTTCTTTTTTGAAATTCACCACCAAAATGTAAGTGACTTCGTTTTTTTTTAAAAACAGGTGGAATCACCTGTATCACATAATGGGCACAATTATATCCAGCAGTTTTTTTTTTTTTAAAGACAACTATTATTTAAGCATTCCAGAGGCAACAAAGTACAGAGTCACATTTTTCAAGAAATACACCCACTGCCCAGCCTCTAGTATTTAAGGAACACAGATTAAGAATCTAGTTTGCCTACAGTCTCACCATGAAATGACAGTAATAACATTTGCTGGGTGCCTAATATGTACTAGGCATTGTGCTGAGTAGTTTCACATCCATTATCTCATTTATTGTGAAAATTACTGTTTTGCCCTCAAGGAGGGAAAAATCAATTACAGCTTCCTTCATAAGGAGGAACTGATAACAGAAGTCCCCTCCCCCCCTTTATCTGCAGGGGATTGGTTCCAAGACCCCTAGTGGATGCCTGAAGCCATAGACAGTACCAAACCCTATACGTGCTTTTTCCTATACATAAATATGATAAAGTTTAATTTATAAATTAGGCATAATAAGAGACTAACAACTATCAATAAAATAGAAAAATTATAATATTCTGTAATAAAAGCCACATGAAGGTGGTCTCTCTCCAAGTATCTTATTGGACTGTACTCACCCCTGTGATGATGTAAGGTGATAAAATGTCTATGTGATGAGATGAAACAAGGCGAATGACACAGGCATTGTGACATAGCATTAAGCTACTACTGACCTTCTGATAATATGTCAGAAGGAAGATCATCTGCCTCCAGACCTTGGTTGACTACAGACAACTGAAACCAAGGAAAGGGAAACTGAGGCTGTGGGGTGACTCCTGTATTATGTAGTTATAGAGAAGAAAAGCATATGTGAAATACAGGGAGGGGGAACTCAGGCTATTCACAGAACTCTTAACAGCCCTGCACTTCCCTTAGAGCTAGAAGAATAGCAGGAGTTATAAAAGTCCTTTTAGATTAGAAAAAAAGTGATTCAGCTCTACGGTGGGTGGCGCATCCCTAATCGTGGTAACTGCTCTTACTTTCAGATCACTGACTCCTTTCATCTCCCTTCTCTTGATATAGGTCTTATGGGTCTGGCTAAAGAATCACACATTCCTTGAGAGCAAGAACTATTCATGGTGGTTTCCCCAGAGCTTAGCATAAAAAAGATGCTCAATAAATCTATGTTCACTGATAAGACCATAATAATGAAAGCAGGTCCAAAATCCTGGGCACTACTCCAAACCAGTCAAATATGAAACTCTGATAGTCTTTCTGTGAAGAACCTCAGCGTAATTGACCTGAACTTTCCATGGATTGTTGATGCAACAGGACTACAGAAAAGTTGCAGATGCACGGTTTTTTTTTAGACCTACATGCTGGGTCCTACAAATGAGAGACTTATAAAGTCAACAGCCATATGAAGCAATTAAAAATCACTGGACACATCGGCAATGTGCAGTGTGGTCAGTCAGGGTTATATGAATCAATCTGGCATGGAATAAAAGCAGAATGGCCAAAGAGGGCTTTGAGGTCATTAACTCAAGAAGAGGAGCCACTAGTCAGAATCTAGTTTTCAAAATTCTCACCACAGCTCATCTGTCTCAAAGGGCAAACTAAGGATTTAACTGTGAAGCTGCCTCTCTTTCTCCCAGGAGGTAGTTAGTAGGTCACAGCATTTTTGCCTTGTAAGTTATCAACCTTGGAGCAATATCCTGACATTCTGGGTGAGGTCAGAGTACCAGGTAAACCTCCAGCTCACTATAACCAAGCCTAACTGAAAAACTCCAAAATTGGCTGGCCAGTCTACTCAGTCTCTGGCTTCCCCAGGCTGCTTTCTCTTATCTTGACGTGGTGGTAGTCAAAGGGGGCAACCAGCAATCAGAACACAGACGGGGCAGGCAGAAGCTGCAACTTGCCAGTCAGAAAGTCAAGGACAGGTGGCGGGCCCTAAGGTCATGTGCATTTAGCGAGGCTGTAATTACACGTGGTTTTCTCAAACCTAGAGAGAGGACAGATCTTCAAGGAACCTGAACCTGGAGAAACAGTTCAATCCCTCCTGGGGTTCTAGCCCAACAGCTCTAGACACATCCAAAGGCCTTTCATGATGAGAAATTCTACAACACAAATTATTTCTAAAGTCAAACTTCCCTCCATGTGGCTTGACAAAAGAAGGAACAAAACCACTAACAGTAACTCTCACGATGCCTTTCCACCTCATCCAGGCAAAACCTGGATCACAGATTTTGGCAGTGGCAAGCAACATTCACAGCCAGAATCAGCTGAGGCCAGCCTGGAATCTAGACAGAAGCTCTCCTATCTCCTAATCTGCAAAGCCTATTTATTCCTCTTTTACTCCAGATTCAACCAAGTACTTGCCTCCTTGACAGAGCTCAAGCTAAATCAGCCAGTGTCCCCATTTCCTCACTTTCTCAGAAAAAAGGGGCAGTTAATCAGTGGCAGCATAGTTCAACAGAAGAAACATGAATTTTTACTTCTTAGCAAGCCACTGACTTCCTCTGAGTCTTGTTTTCCCATTGGTAAGAGAGACAAGAAAAATCTTACATAAGATAATATCCTACTCCCCCCTCTGGAATTTTCTCAGGTCAGAGGACCCTGAAAAAAGGGAGCCTTGGGAGCTTTGGGCTTAGAAGCTGGCCTTGAGGCTAATTCTAGGGACCCAATACCACTGGCCAGGCTTTAGGAAAGACAAACGCAAATAAAGGAAACACACGAATATGAAAATGACCTCAATATAATTTTTTGAAAACAAAAAGAAATCAAAACCTTCCAGGCCTCCTGTTAAGCCATCAAAATATTGTTTGGAGCAATAGAGCCCTGTGGTGGATTCCAACCCCAGTAAGTAGAAGTTAGTGTGTACCAGTGCAAAAGTACCCAGCTTCTTCTACACTGACTGCACAGCTGGCCTGTGCAAACTCATACTCAAAGTTCATGGATATCTCTGTGCCAAATCACTGGGCTGTGATGAGTGAAGCCCCTTCCTGCCCAAAGAGGCAATGTAGACAATGCCCATTCACAGCTGCTCTCGCAGGATGCAGCAAAAGAGAAGCTGCCATGCCCAAGGAACACAGAAAGTAGGCGAGAGTATCCGGAGGAGACAGGTATGCTCATGCCAATATGGAAAAGGATGATATGGCTCTAACACGGACACTGCCAGACAAAGACCAAGCCTTGACAATACAGACACATCTAAAAAGTCTTCCCTCCAGCCCCAAGCAATACATTCAGAATTGTAAGACTTAGTTGTATTAATTCAGAGGAGTAAAAAGAAAGCAACCAAAGGGAAGCACAGGAAAGAGATGGTGGCCACCTTGCTTGCCTGTCATTTTCACTTAGAGAAGAAGGGCTGAGCTGCATGTTTTACAAAATGCAGTTTTCATGCAACTCTTGATCTTGGGGTATGCATTCAAGCCTCACATTGGGTATAGAGTTTACTTAAAAAAGGAAAACAAAAAAAAATTTTAAATAAACAGAATGCAGCTCTTCACATGCATGTCCTCCCATATCGTAGCACCTGGTTTCACCATTGTGGGGTAGGTAGGGGCAGGTACTTCTAAACCCATTTACAGACTCACAGTTTGTTTCTAAGAGCTAAAAAAAAGCTTCTGTGACTTGTTCAGAGTCACAGCATCTTCTGAATGGATCATAAAGTTAAGTTTTCTCTCTTGACTCTCAGTCACAATAGCAGGGGTGAGATCATTCAACTACTTCCAAAAGCATCTCTGTACCCTCAGCACTTAGCATAATGCCAGGTACATATTACATACCCAGTACATTTTAGTTGAATGAATGAATCACATAGATGAATAAATGAGTAAAAGGCCTACTTCCTCCATCCCTTCATTATCCCCATCCTACACAACAAAGAGGGAATAGCATAATTTCAAAGAATGCACTGTGCCCATCCCATGATTTCTTAGGGAAGCCAACATAGAAACCAATACAACTTCAAAGCCCACGTATTTTTTAGTGCCAAAGTTGTCATCTTTAGCAAATGCAGTGATGACACCATGATGAAGAAAATGCTAATGGTAAGAAAAATTCAAAAAGGAGAAATTTAAGATACTTGGCTGCATTTCTAGGAGAAGGAAGGCTAAACTGCCTCTCTATGCAGCAACGTTTGAATGAGGAGGCCCTAGTCGAAGCACTGTATATATGCAGCTCTAAAGGACACCTGGATATCAAACTATGGAATAAAATATCTTCAAAACACCGATGTTTCAATGTCGGCATAAAAGAAATAAATTATAAAGCCCAGTACATTTTCCAGTTTGATATAAATTAATTCCAATGGCATATTTAAAATAGAGACAATTATAAGTTTCTCTCATAAAATTTTAAAAGGCAGCAATCAATCCTTAGATTGTACAAGTGCAAAGGAATGGTATTTTCTCCATACTCAAGACACCTCAGTGTCTGTATAAGAATTGCCAGTGTTCTCGGTTGATCAAAAACTTGGGCCTATGTAGTCGAAGCAATTCTCTGGTCATACTGCTCCTTTTCCCTTAATGTCCAGCTTGTTACTGGCCTCTGACTGTTTGCTCAGCTGCTCTTCAGAGAAAGTGATGTAGGAATACACCAGGCTCCCGGCAATGCTGCAAAACAGAAAACCACCATCAGGGAGGAAAGGAAGGAACGGCAAATGTATGGGAGACTGGTGTTGAGGACTGGAGTCACTTTCCTAAGTCAACAGCACACAAAATTAAAACAGACACAGTGTCTTCATCTACAAGAGATGCTCCCTCATCATGGATATCATCCACTGTTGTTGATGCTTTGAGGAAATGAATGTTTGCACATACCTGCCAGCAGGACAGGAATATGACTTATTGAAATCAAAAACCTTAGAATTCTGCTTATCTTCTGACCTAGCAATCTACTTCATGGGAGAATTGTGTACGTCTTCACAGATTTATCAAGAAAGAGTTTACCACAAACTTTATAGCAGAAAATTAGATAAACGGTAAATGTCCCAAGAGGGAATTATATAAATTCATACAATAGAATATATGTATCTCATGAAATCATATAAAATGAAAACAGCAATGACATCTTAAATGAAAAAATAATCTCACAAAACATGAAGTATTGTCTAATCCCATTTTATTTAAATAAACATGAATATGTACATTGATATACATCAGAATAAAGTCTACAGAGAATATAAGACTATTAATGGTTACATCTAGATGGTGAGATCACAAGTGATTTTTTTCTATTTTCTGTATTTTCAAAAATAATAACTCAAGACAAAGAGATGTAATTTTTAATAAGAATGAAAAACATCCCAATTACTAAGTAAACATGCAAACCTTGGGGGAGTCACAGAGCAGGTTTCTCTCTGACTAGAATCAAGTTCACAGTGGAGAACCTATCACCTGAGCCATCGGTCTCTGAGCTGGTTTCTGGTACCCCTCACTTGTCTACCACACTTACCACCAGGAGGGTATGTGTGGAGGGGGAGGGAGAGGTAGTGATTATACTTGTCTATTTTCTGTGGCAACCTCGAACCCACAGAGGATACACATAGCCCCGTTGCACCAGTCACTAACTACAAATAAGCTGGGGGAGCTCACAGAGACTAGACTGTTTTGACGTGCTCTTTGGCTAAGCCTGACACCTGTGACTCTCTTGAGTCTCTAGTGGGCATTTTGGCCCAGACTCTGCTTTTAGACCTTCCTGTCCTGGATTTGGCCTTCCACCTTTTGCCTGACCACTCGATTCAGGAACTTGCTGCTTATTTGAAATTAGTTCTATTCTCCTCTAGGATTTGGGGTTCCCAGCTCCACACCAGCTGCAGCAGGGTAAGAGATGCCTAGCTCCTGCAAATAAGGAAGCAAAATCAGGCAGTCACAGCACTTAATCTTCAAATTGTGACCATTTACTAAAGTCTACTACGTCAAGCATTTAACATACATCTGCCATTGCAAGGTTCCTGCAAAGTACAATATCCCTTCATTTTGAAGACGAAGAAACTGAGTTCCAGAGTCACAACTTGCTCAGGGCCATAACATATCCTAATAATGGATCAGAATAAAATAAAATCCATGTCAATCTGATTTTCTCCACTGAAACAACTTCCTCCCTTATGGCCCCTGCTCCATTTGATGTTAGAGATATTGGTCCTTATTCTGTTCCAATCAGCCTATAAATCTCTAAGACCTTACTCTTACTTAGCTCTACAAAGTCCTTTGCACTGGCCTGACACTATATGGAAGTATGATAAGTAACTGCTGGGCCAATATCTGTGACGGTCCATTCAAACAAAGCAGCCTTACGAACCCAATCTTTGTGCCAGTTTCATATCCTTCATCTTCTCCTTCATCTGGTAGTTTTTTTCCCCCATTTCTTCTTTTTTTCTTTTTAGAGAACCTGATCTCTCAGACTTTTCTAGAAACTCTTCTGGTTTTCTAGTGCATCAAGTAGATGATTTCCCTGGTAACTGGGCCAGGATCCAAGGAAATGGCTTACTGGAGCCTTCCTGACTGGAAGCTAAAAATTCTTTGAGGTTCACATGTTCATGAGAATCCATTTCCCTTTGCCTCCAACCCCACCCCACCTCACAACCAAGCAGAAAGATTGCTCCTTCCTTTCTTTCATTCTGTCCCCTAGGTTCCTCCTCCCACAACAACCTTAAGCATAACAATGCTTTATTTTTCCTGACAAGACAATCTGATGTTTGTACTAAGCTGATTTCACCTGGATAGAAATAGTAGAGCAGTGTAGGATTGAAGAAGACAAAGAATACTCCAGAATTTCTTTCAGGCCTCATCCTTATGGTGATCCTACATCCTTAGCATAGTGAGTAATGAAAAAACATGGACTTTGTGGAGTTAGATCTTGGTTCAAAACCTGAATATACTGCTAGCTCTATGCCCCTTCGCAAATCTATTAATTTCTCTGAGATTCTATTTCTGTATTAATAAAATAATACTATCTATAAATGAGATAATGCATGAAGAACCTGATCCTGGCACATGGTAAACAATCAGGAAATATAAATTCCCTTCTCCACCCCTCCCCGTCAGCCCTGCTAAGCACAGACTAGAGGGGAGATGCACTGTTAGCAAAGGCAGGGTGGTATAGTACATAAACTTCACCTGATGCAAGAGGAGGGCACATTGTTGCCACAAGGTTGTTTGAACCAGGGCAAAACCAAACCACAGAGACTGCTGTTCTAAACTCTGGGGATTAAAGAGCACAGACTTTTCAAATTCTTACAAGTTCCAACATGAGGTAATAATAAAAGACTTTTCATTTCATCTTTATTCCTGACTTTAACATGATCAAATATTCACATTTTCAGAAATGGCCATTCCCAAATCATCTGAAGAGAAGAGAATCCATCAACAATGATCCTGTGTGCCAAGCAGTAGTAAGTTGATGCTTTGGAAAGGAATATAGGGCAGCCCCGGTGGCACAGCGGTTTAGCGCCACCTGCAGCCTAGGGCATGATCCTGGAGACCCTGGATCGAGTCCCACGTCAGGCTCTCTGCATGGAGCCTGCTTCTGTCTCTGCCTCTGTGTCTCTATGAATGAATGAATGAATGAATGAATGAATGAATGAATGAATGAATGAATGAATAAATAAATAAATAAATAAATAATCTTTAAAAAAAAAAAAAAAGGAAAGGAATATAAATTGCATCCTGGCAGTTTTGGTAATGAGGGTAAGCTTTGAGGAGGGGAAGAGGAGGCTGGAGAAAACAAACGAAAAATCCCAGACTCAGGGTGGGGCAGTCTAAATGAATCCTGATACATCATTACCAAATGGTTTGGAATTAGGATCTTCTACAACTTCAAACCAAAAAAAAAATTCTCAATCTATTGGCTCCATAAATATTCACATTAAAGATGATGACTTCTGATACTCTGGATTTATTTACATATTTGACCATCCTAAATACTCATTTTTTTAAATCTCAAGCAATTTTCCACCTGCCTAATATTCAGATCACAGTGCTACCAACTATGAATTCACTGAACCCACTGTGACAGACAAAGCTGGGAGATAAATAGAAGAGAAAGATGAGGCTCCACTGAACCACAGACACGGTCTAGTTAGAATACTGCAAGACTGGCTGGAAAGGTGCTGATTGGTGCCACTTCATCTGCTCTGACTTCTCATCTTCCCAAACCATGCAGACATAATCTACATGTCCTAGACCTGTACATATTTACCAGCGTCAGACAATTAGCTATCTGTTCTACAAATATATGCTAGAAATGCCTTCCATATAGCGACTCCATGGTCAGGGAGCAAGAGCCTTAAGGTCCAGTCTATCTCCATCTCAACCTTGCATCTGACACATCTGCTCATCTAGCCGGGCAGCTCTGCCTTTCAGATTAGACTCTGTCTTCTGTGTATTCCACCTGTACAATATGTCAACGTATACCAAACCTATGACCCAGGGTAGTTTGACTTTTACTGCTATTTCCTAAAATACAGTAATTCCTCCCAAATAATTGCAATGGGACCTCTGGCTACATTCTTCCAATACCCCATCTTAACTCCCCATATAGCCCACTGGGAAGCCTTCTCTCCTCTTTCTCACCAGCCAAATAAAGCAGAGCCATGTTGCCTCTGTATATATCACCTTCCAGAGCTTTCCAATCTAAACAGAGAGAAGCACAGAGGTGTTATGGGGTTGACTGTTGATGCTGACATTCACAAAGGTCTATGATGGTGGACAAGTTACTTAATCTCTCAGAGCCTCAGCTCTGTGAAATAAGCCCATCTGTGAAATGGCAATTAGAATACCACTCTTTGAGGACTGAAAGGAGAATTAAATTATGTAATTTATATAAGAGGCTATATAAAACTATATAATTTTATAATTTAAATTCTATACTTCATTATATAATAGGGCAATAGACCATTTCAAAAGGTTAGCATACAGTAGACATCCAATAGGGATAACAGTCAAAACGCCAAAGCACACCAGGAGCTAATATTGCTAAAAAGCAAACAGAAGAAACAGGTTTTGCCAATTGCTGCTCTTCCTCCTCTTCATGGCTGTACATCCACTCACCCAGAAAAATCAAGGAGTCCTAGGTATAGTAAGTCCTTTGTCTTTGGTCATCCCAAAGAGGCCTTAATTGTACTCAGTGAGCAAGCCTTGACCTAACCTCTATGATCCGCAGTTTAGCAGTAACCCTCATAGCATCTTCCAAGTTGGGTATTTCTCCTTCCTGTGTTATGAGATACTCGAGGTGCCTCACGCTCAAGGCCAGCCTACTTCTCCAGCACTACTCTTGTGGAATCCCTTACTCCAGCCATCCCAGAGTACCTGCTGCCGATCCTCCCAGTCTCCCATCCAACACCTGCACTGGCTCTGTGCTTTTGCCCATGCAGAATTCAATGGAATACCTTTTTCCCTTCTATTTCCACCTCAAATCCTACCTACTGCTCAAGAACTCATATAAGTAGCCTTTCCTTTATGCAGTTTCCCAAGCAGACAACCCCTGCCTTATGACACGTTCCAGTCTGGACAGCTACTTTGTGACACTCTTGTGATGACAGCTGTGGAAAGCTCTCAAGAGAATGTAGAGAAGTGCCTCATCATTGCTGCTGTTAAGACCATATAAATGCCTAATGTTATAATAAATGCTTTATGATTCCTACATGAATGAAAGCCATTACTGTTAACTTCATCATTTTATACTTTCCCTCCTCCTTCTGCCTAAGTGTCAACACAGTGGGCAAAGTAATCCCGTTAAAGCTAAATCAGATCATGTCACTCCTTTATACAAAATCCTCCAACATCTTCCCCGCTCTTAAATGTAGCCCCCACTCTGTTACTCCACCCCATTACCTGCACAGCCCCATCTCATAACATCCCACCAACCTGGCCTCACTTGTTCCCTGAACACACCTAGGCACACCCCCACTTCAGGCTCTTTTCACTTGCTCTTCCTTCAAGAAACTGATGTGGCTCATTCCCTCCATTTTTTAGGTATTTACACAAAATGTAATCTTCTCAGTAAATGTCCCTACCCCCTAAAATACTTATTCCCCTTCCTTGCTTTATTTTTCTCCATACTATTTATCATCACAGCTAACATTCACCAGCAAATATTTCACTCATTTATCTTCATTCATTTTTCTGTCTCCTCTACTAGAAGGAGAACTCCATGAAAGGCAAGGATCATGATCAGTTTTTTTTTTTTTTTTCATGATCATTTTTGATAGCAGCTCTATTCCCATTGCCTAAAACAATGTTTGCCAGGTATTAACCATACTCCCCAGCTTAATTACAAATCCCCTGAAAATAAAAATTAGTCTCTGGCTTTGCATACACTAAGTCATCACTTTCACTAACATATGCACAGAATGGGTTCAATTATTCTGATTCTTACTTTGCCTACCAAAGGAGATAGGAGAATAAAGACAAATGAGTGGTAAAAAAGGAGGTAAACAAGGTGGCTCTGGGAATGTTCAAAACAAAGAGGGGCCACTTAATCTCTTATCCCATGTGCCCTTGCATGGCTAAATCAAGGGGCAGATTTTTCTAGTCAGATCAGGGTTAGATCACAGTTCCACTTCTCACTAGGGCAGCTATGTGCCGTTGGACAAATTACTTTACCTGACTCTCAACTTCAGTGTCATGTGAACTGGAGATGACTAAACGAGCCGGCACTGTAAAGGTGATGTCATGCACATCGTACTCAACAACTTTAACTCCCTATCTGTTGCCTTTCCACCATGTATTTATGTCCCCTCTACACTAGGGTAAGTGTGGTCTGTGCACATACTTTAAAAATAGAAGTACCTTTGTCAAAGATCTGTCTGTCTGGCCAGGATGAGAACCATTCCATCTGCCCAGGAGTTTTAGGAATTCGCCCAGGAGTAAATTTAGAAAAATAAATAAATAAATAAAAGGCTCCCAAATCCTGTAGTGATGTTTTTGGAACTCATGGGCCGTGACAAGGATATTTTTTGCTTTATTATTATTAACTGATATGAATCAGGCAAATGTTCTAAGATCAGAATTCTGGAGAGGCCCAGATAAGTTTGTTATTATTGTTGCTGTTGTTTTTAAACACTCTGCACTAGAAAAAGGTTACTGAAAAACAAAATCATATAAGCCTTAAAACTTGTTTTCTGCCCACCCTTACTGTTTAATGTTAGTTTTTTGGAAGAGGGGATTTTCTTAGCTATTCAGAAAGAGGTTTTTTGTTTATGTGTTTGTTTTGCTTTCTTGATATCTTTGATACTGTTCCGTCAACTTGGGGCTGAGTCCAAACTATCTTCAGCACATCCATCATTGGCTATACTCCTTTTTCTTTGCCTCTTTCTCTGCCTCTTAAAAAACCTTAAAATGTGGTTAGATGCCTCCTATCAGAACTAAAAGGATAATATATTTTATGGTTCCTTCCACACCTGCAGGAAATTCCTTCCAATGTCTTAAGTCTCCCGCAAAATAACTAGACCTACTGAGCACATGGCAGTTTCCACAGGACTCCCACAGGATGAGTCAGAGAAGTTTAGTGGCAAAATTAGGACAGACAACTCTCAAGTTCAGAAACTGAGAGCAAGAAAACAGGCTGCGAAAGGTGAATTACAAATAGCTTGAGGCAGTCCTGTAACAGAACACAGTTTTTGCTATATTCCATTTCACTGCTCTTCTGTCAGGAATTATGATATAACCAGCAGCTAGCCAACCTCCCTAGATTCTATTCGAAAGTCTAAGTTACTCTAGTGACACTGATACCAGTTATATAACTCTATAAATAGCCTAGTGGATATTACATCAGCAGCAGCTAACTGGTAATTCAAAATATGTCCTTCTCGCTCTCCAAATCAGAGAATCACTCAGCCAAGGAAAAGCATATGTCCTTCAGGAGAAGTCTGGAACCAGAATAGAGTCTACCAGGATGGAATTATGCAGGAGGAAAAGCAGTCTGAAAATCAGAAGCAACTTACGTTTTCTAAGGAAATAGGCAAAGAAGTCCAAAATGAGGGAATAGATTCAGGTGCTGAACAGAGGTAGTTAGACAAAAGGCCTCAGGAACCAACTTTGAAGCTATTCTGAGCTGCACCATGTCCCATCTCAGAGACTGTGTAGACCCTTGTGTGCCTCAGAACAGAAGCTACAGTAAAATGAGTTTTGTGATACTAAAGGAGGCTGACTTAAGAATATGTAACCAGTATGATGTCATGTCATGAAGGGAGATGAAAATAAAATTAATCCATTCATCTATCCACTACTTACCAGACTGTGGTTAAGAATAAAGACTTGGAAGGCAAATCATGAATTGAATACTTATCAGCTGGCTATGATGGGGCAAGTTTTTTTAAGGATCTCTGGGAAATGGAATATTCCACAGCATCTATTTCACAGGGCTGCTACAGAGATTAAGTATAATACTCAGGACAATGCCCAGTACAAGTAACACATAAAAAATATTGGCTAACAATTTGTTATTATTACTAGTTGAATGCTTATTATGGGCCAGACGCTGATAAATATTGGCACAACTGTAAATAAGACAAGTGATTTCTGCCCTCAAATAGCCAACAATCTAAAATGGCAAATGGAGACATATTCAGTACTAGGCTACATCGTAGTTACTCAGTCATTTGCTGAATGATAATGCATTAAGGAAGGAGAACTTGGGACTCTGAAATACAACCTGTCTGGGTTAAAATCCTTGTGACATGAGTTACTAATCGTGTGACCTTGGTAGACCTAAAGGGGAATGCACCATGTCTCTCTAGAACATAATGCCTAGCATACAGACACATGCTTCAGAATGCACTCAGCTTACTTGACTTTTTCTAGGCTCAGCCTCCTCATTTATAAAATAGTGACATTAAAAAACAAAAGAGTATTATAAAGAACTAGGCAAGGAAAAAAAAAAAAACTAGGCAAGGTACTGGAACAACTGGATATCTATACTGAACACACACACACCAAAAAGAATTTTTCATTCCAATCTTATACAATATATAAAAATTAATCCCACAATGGGCTATATACCTAATTGTAGAATAAAACTGTAAAACTGGAAGAACACATCAGAGAAAATCTTTGTAACCTTGGGCTAGGTAAAGATTTCTTAGATACCTAACACTGAAAGCAGAGCTCACAGAAGAAAAACTGATAAAGTAGCCTTAAAAATTGTGCTCTTCAAAAAAGAGTATTAAGAAAATGAAAAGACAAGCCAAAGACTGGGAAATAATACTTGTAAGTCACATATCTGACAAAGGATTTGTATCCACAATAAATAAAGAACTCTTAAAACTTTAGAAAACGAAATAAAATTAAAAAAAAAAAAAAAGGGCGCCTGGCTGGGTCAGTCAGTAGAGCATACACTTCTTGATCGTGGAGTTGCAAGTTTGAGCCCCATATTGGGTGCAGCAATTACTTAAAAATAAAATCTTAAAAAAAAAAACAAAAACCCAATTTTTAAAAAATGGGCAAAATATTTGAAAAGTCATTTTACCAAAGAATATATACAGATGGCATATAAGCATGAATCATTACAGAAAGTAAAAACACAATGAGCGGCACCTGGGTGGCTCAGTTAAGCATCCAACTCTTGGTTTCGGCTCAGGTCATGATCTCAGGGTCCTGAGATCAAGCCCCACACTGGGCTCCACGCTGAGTGCACAGTCGGCTTACGTTTTTCTCTTTCTCTCTCCCTCTATCCTTCACCCCCCACCACTCTCTCTCTTTCTCAAATAAATAAATCTTTAAAACAAAACAAAACAATGAGATACCACTACAGACCTATTAAAATGTCCAGAATTTAAAAAACAAAAACAAACTGACAATACCAAGGGCTGGGATGTGGAGCAACCATTATAAAGCATCATATGTGGCTGAGGGATATGCAAAATGGTACAGACATTTTTGAAAATAGTTTGGCAATATCTTATGAAGTTAAACATACACTTACCAGACAACTCAGGAATTCCACTCCTAGGTATTTACCCAAGTGAAATGAAAATTTATGTTCACAAACTTTTAAGCAAGTGTTATAACAGCTAAATCAAAAGAGCTAAAAACTGGAAGCTACCCAAACATCTTTCAGTTGGTGAATGGATAAACAAACTGTGATATATCCCTAACAGAATATACTCTGCAATAAAAAGTTACAATCTACTGATACATACAACAACACAGAATCTCAGAATGCAACAAGGAATCTCAAATGCAGTATGTTAAATAGCGAAAGAAGTCAGACCAAAAGCTACCACTTTATGACATTCTAGACACTACAGGAAAAGAAAACGGATCTCTATTGGGTTGAGCAGAGAGGGAGAGGTTCAATGCAAAGGGACATGGGAAGATTTTAGAGATAATACAACTGTTTCATATCTTGAACGTGGTAGTGGTAGTTACATGACTGTATGCATTTGTTAAAACTCACAGAACACTAAAGGGGTGAATTTGACTGTATTTAAATCATCTATTCATTTTTTTAAATGGAAGGAAAAAAAGAATCACAGATGAAGATGAGTCCCAGAGATTCTAGGAATTCTAGCCTGGGAAGTTATGAGGATGATGTCATTATCTGGAAAGGCTACATTACTTAGGCCAAAGACACAGGCCAAGTCCACCAACTGATGGAAATATAGAAGCAGGCTTGTTGCCTTTTTGGGCTTGGGTGGTGAGCACTCAGTAAGTGGCTACTGGGAAAAGGCATTTAGAAGAGTTGAAGACAGCCAGGCTCTCAACAGAGCCCTACTGGGGAAAAAAAAAAAAATCCTCCTAAATCACAGAATCAATTTGGATGAAGCCTGAGTAAGCTACCAGTGCAAACCTCCTGCTTCTTGCACTTGAATCACAATAGAGACAAGGCTATTTAAACTTTTCCTTTTTCTTTTTTTTTTTTTTTAAAGATTTTATTTACTTATTCATGAATGACAGATAGAGAGAGAGAGAGAGAGAGAGAGAGAGGCAGACACAGGCAGAGGGAGAAGCAGGCTCCATGCAGGGAACCGGACTTGGGACTCAATCCCAGATCTCCAGGATCACACCCTGGGCTGCAGGCGGCGCTAAACCGCTTGAGCCACCGGGGCTGCCCTATTCAAACTTTTCTTAAAACAACAAAGAAACTAGGCAGGGTAGAGGTAAGCTAGATGTATCTGGGTCTAATCATAGAATCTTTTTTTTAAGTCGGTTCCACACCACAGTGGGGCCTAAAACTGGGCCCAAACTCCTGACCCTGACATCAAGACCTCAGCTGAAATCAAGAGTCAGATGTTTGACTGACTGAGCCACCCAGGCACCCCTAATTATAGAATTTTTAAGAATATGATTTAATTAGTGATTTCCTTCTAAGTGCAAAGGTGTACTGACACCATTTCCAATTCAAGTGAAATATGACAGCCACTTTAAGTTTGGTTTTTACATTAAAAAAAAAAAAGTAGGGGGATCCCTTGGTGGTGCAGCGGTTTGGCACCTGCCTTTGGCCCAGGGCGCGATCCTGGAGACCCAGGATCGAATCCCACGTCGGGCTCCTGTTGCATGGAGCCTGCTTCTCCCTCTGCCTGTGTCTCTGCCTCTCTCTCTCTCTGTGTGACTATCATAAATAAATAAATAATTAAAAAAAAAAAAAGTAACATTCACAACCTGTGAGTTTGCTTACCAACTAGTGGAAGTAGTAAAAAAATATAAATAATAAAACCGTAATTTTCCTTCTAAAGAGAAAAAGTGAAAAAAATTAGATAACATATACTTTCCTCTACAAAAGCTGAAAAGCACACTGTAATGGAAATAGTATTCAAACAAAAATTCACTGAATTTTAATCCCAACTCTGCAACTAACTTGGCTGGTTAAGTACATCAATCATTCTCCCTAGCCTTATAATAAAAGAGGTAAAGAGACAGGATATGTAACATTTATTACAATAAAATGTGAAAGCAATTAGAAATGATCAAAAATACTAACTAGGGATAAATACCAACGACAGTCATTATCATAATTATCACTATCCAGTAAACTTGTTAGCAAACTGAGACTGTTTAACCAGAACTAAAATGCACCATGAGACACAAAAAGAAATTCTACTGGAAGAATTTTCAAGATAATGGATTTGATATATGTTAGATTGACATATGGAGTAACATTCCAACATACTCAGATGCTTTAAAAATTCTGGGTTTTTTTACTTAAGATTTTATTTGTTTGAGAGAGAGAACATGAGTAGTGAGGGAGAGGGAGAAGCAGACTCCCCACTGAGCAGGGGGCTCGATCTCAAGGCCCTGAGATCATGACCTGAGCCAAAGGCTTAACCAATTGAGTTTCCTAGGCACCCCTAAAATTTTTTTTAAATAGCCTGTTATATGAAAAAAGATACCTAAGCTTTCTTATAAGAACTCTGTTATCTTACAAGAGATTTGAACTGCAGAGATCTGAAAATGCAAACAGAAGCTTTTACTTCATTTTGGCTGTAAGGTTATTTATTTGAAGGGAACAAAAAAGAAAATCAAGGCATCTTTGAGTCAGGTCTATATGGTGTCATATGATTCTTTAATCCAAATTTTTAGAAGTGAATGAAATGTAAGTCACATCCAAAGTCAAAACTATTCCATCAGGTTGCTCATTATATCCTAGCCCTTTCTCACAAACATTAATGAAAGAAACTGATACTTACTCAGCACAGTGAATTAGGTATTTTATAATAGATTACTTCATTCTAACAACTCTAAAGAGATACAGATATTTTCATTTCAACATGTAAGAAAACTGAAGCTCAGAAGAGATAAACAACTCACTCAAAGTCACACAGCAAGCATCAGAACTGCAACCAAACAAGGTCTGAGGCTGAACTACTCATCTTCAAGCTTCTATAATATGTGATCCTAGGTACATATGACACCCACTCCCCCCAACTCCTACCCCACAAATAACAAATGACTTTTCCTCTCAAAGACAAAGTATACTTGCAAAATTCAATGTCAGAGAAGGGACAACAATGAGTTATTAACCTATTACCAATATTAGTATTAAATTCTCATACTGATTCATAGAGACGGTAGAATAGGTATTATTACTTGTTTACATTTAAAGAAATAAGAGTCCAGAGAGGTTATATAATTTGCTGTAAGTTAAAAAAAATGGCACTCCCATATTCTAGAAGATTCTTTTTAGTCTCCAAAGTGCTTTTTCAGCAATCCATAGTGAATTCATCAAACACTTATGAAGCAGTAGCCTGATTCATTCTAGGAGCGAGCTTGGGAAATGAGTGAACAACACAGGCAGAGATCCCCATCCCCATCCCCATGGAACTTACATTCTAGCAGGAGAGACAGAAAACAGCAATAATATAAATAAGCAAATTATACAGTACATTAAAAGAGATTAAGAGCTCTGGAAAAGACAAATAGAAAAGCAGAGTAAGAGGGTTTGGGCAGTATCAGGAAGGGAAGAGCAGGCTGTAATTTTATTTCAGGTTGTCAGGGTAAACTTCCCTCAGCAGGTAAAATCTGAGCTAAAGCATAGAGGCATAAAGGAGTTAGCCATACAAATGGAGAAGACTAGGTGGTAATCTAGGCAAGAGACAAAGAGACATTGTTGGCTTAGATGATGACAAAGCAATGCAGAAGGTGAGAACTGACTCTTTTCTGGATCTATTCTGAAGGCAGAACCAACAGAATTTGCTAACGCACCAGACACTGGGTAGAAGACTGAAGAGCCCAGGATGACTCCGGGGTTTCTTAACTGAGAGGCTAGAAGGATAGCATCTGTAGCAACTGATATCTACAGGCTGTGAGTAGAGCACACTTTGGAGGAAATAAAAAAGTTCAGTTCTGGATATGTCAGCTAGAGAGGTCAAGTGGACTGTAAGATATAGAAGCTGGAGTTCAAGACAGAGGTCTGGCCCAAATACAAATTTGAGAATTTTTAAGAATACAGACAGTATTTAAAACTATGAAATTAATTCTGGAACTAAAAAGGATCTTTCATACAAGTCACTGTCATCACTGATAAAGTCTGGACTAAATGAATCCAGGGATATGTTCACGGTCAGACACATATAAAGCAATTCTAACAGAGCTGCTCTTCTTCAGCCCTGTATTTTCCTGAGAACCATGTACTGCCATCTAGCATAATAAGTAAAGACTATTCTTTGAAGGCTAATAAAGTAAAAGGGGTTTAACTTCCAGAAAAGATTTCCTAAATGCTGTGCATAAATATGGAACCATTTTATCCCCATTTCTTAAAAAGCATTATGTGAAGACATTAAATATACAATATATTGTAAGTGCTCAGTAATTGTTTAATAAATGAACAAATCTGCAATAAAATAGCCCCTTGCTGTGACACTATTTAAGTATCCAAATCCCACTTGTCAAAGTGGTTACAGTTAAATATTTTTACTTACCTGATATTTAAGCCAATGAAGTTTGTCCATGTGAAAATGTAATCTCCACCAAAGACCATTCCAATATAAGTTATTAATATATTCTACAAAGAAAAATGGCAATATGCTGTTACACAGGTCTGAGCTTTTTCAATATTCACATAAACTCACACACACAATGGCCCAAATACCTACCCCTAAAATACAAAATCAAATAGACAACAAAACCCACCAATCCGAAAACGAGTATACTAGGAAATAAGGAATAAGAAATGACATTAACCTCTTGCCAATCTATCCCTCCAAAAGCTAAACTGAGAATTGTCATCAGATTATCAACTTCCTGGGTCCTACGGTATGGGCTGACATTATAAATCTAAATAGAGAAACACCTGGGGTAGAAAACACTAATGCATGTTTCACAACCTTAGAAAAGAATGCTTTTTCCTCCCACTGAGGTAACTGCTGACTTGTGAGGGGAAAGTGAGGAAGACGACCTCACATGTAAGCATCTTTTCCTCTTTTTTAAAAAGAAAAGAGAGGATGGAAGGGAGTTTACCAACGTGAAAATTGTTTTTGGAGGCATCTTCTTTGGTATCTTAAAAAAAATACATGCATATAGGTTATTAAAATTAAACACTGACTTTCAGGCACGATCCTTTTTGGCAAAAAAAATGCTAACAACTGGCCTATCTCTCACATTCTTGCTGTTCTTTTTCTTAAGATGCAAGCCATTCACTGTGCTCTTGAAGCATTTACTTTACAAAACCAAAACAGAGCTGAGAGCTCACCTGAGGGGCTAAAACTATGTTAGCAAGCCTGGGCCTGAATATAGATTAACTGTCTTTAGCTTTCATGGGAATTCACACAACTACTTATAGCTTAATTTAGCATTCTATTTACACCAAACACTCCAATTCCATGACTTGAAGTCACAGACCTGAAACTTTAATCCAAATCTAGTTTCTAAAGTGAGGGCAGGTGTACACCACTCCACGGAGGTGTAAAGGGAAACAGCAGGGCAGTAAAAACTATTTTGCAATCCCTTCCCTCACTATTGACAAATGGGGAATCAGAAAGGAAGTCCCATAGCAAGCATTCTCTTTCCCAAAGGATTAAGGACCTACCTCTCTATCTTACCTTTTTTAGAAAGCAAGCCTACCCTGCTAATTCATTTGGAAATCAGGCATGCTGTGGCTTCTTGGATCTTAAGGCACCAGAAGCACAAAGTCAGATGAAAGAGGCCTTGGGCTTCAAGCCACAAACTTCAGCTTAATATTCAAGTCAACTTGGCTCTCCTGGCTGAAGACAAACGAGCCTCCCTCAAATAAAATGGATCAGGAGGAAATGACATCACTGGAAATGTCAGACACAGCTTTTAAAAGTGAGCCATTTAAGGTTTGCCTCATGCACTGGAAAACTCCCTTAATTAACTTCTGGCAGGCGTCCTTTCCCTACGACAGCCAGAACAACAACCAGAACGCAGTAAGGCAGAGAACAGAACAGTTTTCACTGGGGGTTAAAGGGACAGGCCTACTGCTACCAAGCTAGCCACCTACCCTGTGAAACAAGCCTACTTCCTCTACTGAGGTAACCCATTCTCCTTTTCCCAAATTCCCCAAAGCTGAGCTGCCTGAAAGTGGAGATTATGCCCTGAGTTCTTAAAGAGCATTGTAGAAACCATCACCACAATCTGTCAAACCAAGATAATCTGTGAGGAAAGAAGGATAATGGGGTTTAAAAAGCCACAGCAGGATTCAGAGTAACAATTTTCAAATACAGCAGGTACCCAAAAGATAACAGTATTTTTTCAACTCACTTTAATACAGCCAACTATTGTAGTTGTAAGAGCAGAATTATACTGTGTGCAGAGTACTGTGGCATACATCAAAATAAACCTGGAACAAAGAAGGAAGAGGTATAAGTGCCAGTTGCTTACTTTTGAGCAATCTTTAGCCAACAGAAACAGTGTTGAAATGCTAGCACACTGTAGTCACTATGAGCTTTCTCCACCTCACCCCTGCTTATACTGCAGCTTTAAATTTTTTAAATTTCATTAACGAGAAACACATGTCACTTATTGACCAAGTGTTCTCCCCAACTACCCTCACCAAAACCTTGAAACGACCATTCGTAATCACTGAGTACTACTCTTTTTAGACCCTATTACCACGAATTCACTTTACCCAGATAGAAAGCTGAGTGCACAGACCATGGCTCAAGTGTGCACCTCCAAGGAGGTCTATAGGACCTTGGAACAGGAAGCAAGAGAGATTCTTAAAGATGGAAAAAAAAAAAAAAAACAAATTAGCACTACTTTTAAGAGGGGATATAAGTTCACTTAACAACTAAGTGGCAGTAGTTGAAACAGACGGATTTACAATGAGGCTTCTGAGGCTGACTCGTACCAAGGCACCATGTTAATTTTATTTTGAAGCACTCATTCACTGTGTACCTACCCTGTGCCAGATCTAGTCATAAACACCAACCAAACTGACTGGCTGAGGAAAAAAATACCTTAGTATTTTAGGGAAATACAAGGGGAAGAGAAGAGACACATTAGCAGATACTCTCTTGCCTTCCACATATACTCTTCCAAGAGGAGGACAACCTGGTAGAGAGAGTCAGACAGCCCCAAATTCAGAGAGCCACTACTGCTGCCTGCAACTGTGCAAACTATGACAATTTACCTGAGTTCTGGGACTGCTTTCTCATAGGTAAAGAGGACAAAATATGTGTCAAATGGTCAATGTGGAAATGAAATAATGCATTTTAAAATATAATGGTGCTTATCACATAATACGTTATTGGGTGAACAATTTCTTGTCTCCATTCTTCTAAGTATGACTTTGGAATCAGTTTAGTAGCCCTTAGGGCACATTCCCAAAGGCTGTGAAACCACCTGAATCTGGAAGTTTCATTATCCTGTGCTGATACACTCAAGAGACAGAACAGGATACTGAGAAATGAAGCAAAAGGACCTAGAACAAATTTCTCTAGGAAAACTATCTGCTAACAAGGCAACAAAGGCTTACCCCATCACACAAGAGAGGGTGAACTGCAGAAGAAAGAGGGTGTCCGCCCAGCCTTCAAAATCCATTGCCTGTAATATACAAGAAAACATCTGATTTTAGAGCAAGCCCTCAAAATCAGCTGTCCTATTCTTTAATTAAAATCCTGTGTACTGGGGATCCCTGGGTGGCTCAGCGGTTTAGCAACTGCCTTCAGCCCAGGGTGTGATCCTGGAGTCCCAGGATCGAGTGCCACATCAGGCTCCCTCCATGGAGCCTGCTTCTCCCTCTGCCTGTGTCTCTGCCTCTCTCTATGTGTATCTCTCGTGAATAAATAAATAAAATCTTAAAAAAAAAAAATCCTGTGTACTTCCTCCCACCACACATATACATATATACATTTCCCTGCATCACTCACAGGGTAGAGAATGATATTTAAGAATTTGATATATATGGAGCTGAACCAAAAAAGCAGTTTCAGAAGGTTTTCTCCTTTCTAAAATATAATGTGAGGAAGATTTTGTACTTTTCCCTACTGATACAAAGAAACTGATACTTGCTTGAAGGCAGAAGTCATTTCTGCTTAATCCGAGCAGTTCTCCCAGATGGCTAGTATTAAAAGCTTTCTCAAACATTAAAACATACTTCTTCCCTATAACACATGAAAACTCAAGTACACCCTTAGTTACACAAGTTCAGTTGAGGTCTATCCAGGGAGAATTACTATTTTAAACCAGCTGATGGCAAAAGCGAGGTTTTGTTGCCATTTTGTTTTTTTAAGCCAAAAGCAAAGGAAGGAAGAGAAATGAAAGGGTGCATTGATCACCTCATCTCTCACCCAAGGGGGAGGGTTTCTCTCTCAAGTACATAATTTCTCGAGTATCAGTTTGGTAAGCAAATATGAGAAACATTCCACCTTTTATCTTTCTGCCAACCTATCCAGCTTCAATTCCTGCCACTTCAACATAAATCTCATGGCTCCTGGGCGCCAGCAATATGAAGCCCTTTACTATTTATAAAATATAACATGCAGTTTCACATCCACATGCCTTTGCTTGGAATGCCCTTCTCATCAACACTCTTCAGACTCCTGTTCACTGACGAGACAAAAACTCAAGCAGCCTCTGTGTGGGGCCTTCCCTGATAAGAACCCCGTCCTCTGTGCCTCAGCAGTACTTCTTTCTAAGACTCGGAACTGCAAATCTTTCTACACGGTGTCTACCACCAGTGAGCTTCCTGTAAGAAAGACTCACATCCACCTAAGTGAACTCCTAACAGTACTTGGCAAACAGTAGACATTTGTTTATGGTTCTTTCTTTGTTGAGGCATAATATGTAAAAACTAAAATTAATCACTTTAAATATGTATTTTAATGAGTCATGACAAATGTATATAGTCATGTAACTACCATTATTTCTTCCTTCATAATCTGTGTAACTTTTAGTCTCTCATTTTTACCTTATTGCATTGATGACATCCTCCAGTATAATGTCGAATAGAACATTATATGAGTGCAGCCATTCTCCCCATAATCTCAATCTTAGTGAAAAGGTATTCAGTTTTTACCATTAAGTATGTTAGCAATAGATTATTTTTTGATAGATGTCCTTTATTAGGTTGAGAAATTTTCCTTCTATTCCTAGTTTGCTGAGAATTTTAAACTCATGAATGACTGTCAAATTTTATCAAGTGCATTTTCTGCATCTTTTGACATGGTTCTTCTGTTTATTATTAATATCTTATTAACTCTTATTAATGTGGGGAATTGCACTGATGTTAAACTAACCTTAATTCCTGAGATAAACATAATGGTCATATAGGGCCCTTTTTACATATTGCTGGATTTTCTTTTTTAATATAATTTCCACTCCCTGCCCCTGAAATTTTTTGTCAACAATTAATTAGTACAGGGTATGCTGGCCTCATAAAAGTCAACTGTGAAGTATTCTCTCCTTTTCTACATTATTTTTTTTCCTTCCTTTTCTACATTCTGAAAGAATTTATGTAGAATTGGTATTATGTCTTCCCTGAACATTTTGCAGAATTATCCAGTAAAATGATCAAGACCCTGTAGTTTTCAAGATTTTTAACTAAAATTCAATTTTTAAAAATAAAGATAGAGCAAAACAGTCCAACTGATGAGGGCTAGTTTAAGTAGAGCTATTTAATTATTTAGTAGACTATGGCTACTCATGCTATTTCTTCTTGAGTAAGCTTTCGTAGTTTGTCTTTTTTAAGAATTTGTTCATTTCGTGGACATAGTTTTTCACTTTATGGCATAATGTTGTTCATAATATTCTGTTATCCTTTTAGTATATGCAAGCTCTGTAAATATTGCTCTTTCATTCCTTATATTGATAATTTGTGCATTCTCACTTTTTGTCCCAATCAATTGGCAATTGAGCAATTTTAGTGATCTTTTATTGACCTCCAAGTTTTAGGCTGATTTTTCTCTATTGCTTTTCTTTTTCTCTTTTTTGAAGATTTTATTTATTTTTCATGAGAGACATAGAGAGAGAGGCAGAGACATAGGCAGAGGGAGTAGCAGGCTCCCTGAGAGGAGCCCAGTGTGGACTTAATCCCAGGGCCCTGGGATCAAGACCTGAGCCAAAGGCAGATGCTCAACCACTGAGCCACCCAGGCACTCCTCTCTATTGCTTTTCTGTTTTTTATTTCATTAATTTCTGCTCTTACCTTCCATATGTTTTCTTTAGGTTTAACTTGCTCTTATTTCTTCTAGTTTCTTAAGGGGAAGGCTTACGCTGATTTAAGACCTTTGTTCTTTTCTAATATATGCATTTAATTAAATATGGATTTCCCTCTAAGCACTCCTTTAGCAGCATCCCCTAAATTTTGCTTGTTTTGATTTTTATTTAGTTCTAAATGTTTTCTAATTTTTTTCTTGATTTTTTTTCTTTGATCCATGTGTTATTTAGGGGTGTGTTTATTTCTAAATATTTGAAGTTTTCTCATTTATCCTCATGTTATGAATTTCTAGTTTAATTCTGTTCTGGTTAGGGAACATACTTTCTATGATTTCAATTATTTTCAACTATTAACACTTGTTTTATGGCCCAGACTACAGTTTATCTTGGTAAATGTCCTATGTGCACTTGAAAAGATTTATTCTGTTATTGTTGATTGGAGTATTCTATAAATGTCGATTAGGTCAAATTAGTTGACGGTGTTGTTCAAGTGTTCTATAGCCTTAATGGCTTTCAGTTTAGTTGTTTTATCAATTACTAAAAGAGGAATGTTAAAATCCCCAACTATAACTGCCAATTTCTGTTTTAACAGTTTTTGCTTCACATATTTTGAAGCTTTCCCATTAGGTACACATACACTCAGGACTGTTATGCTTATTTGATATATTAACTCTTTCCACATTATGAAATGTCCCTCTTTATGGTATAGTTTCCTTTGTGCTTAATATAACTTATAGTTTGTTGAGCTTCTTGTATGTGTGGCTTTAGTTTTCATCAAATTTAGGGGAAAAATCAGCCATTAATTCTTCAAAAATTTTTCCTACCCCTACCCCCCTTCTTCAGGACTATAATTACACATATATTAGACCTCTTGATACTATACTATACCCACATGTTATTAGTAATCTGTTCGTTTGTTTTCCAGTCTTTTTTCTTCCATGTGCTTCATCTTGGATAGTTTGGTTTTTTGTTTTTTTTTTTTAGATTTTATTTATTTATCCATGAGGGACTCAAAGAGAGAGGCAGAGACACAGGCAGAGGGAGAAGCAGGCTCCATGTAAGAAGTCCAATGTAGGACTCAATCCCAGAACTCCTGGATCACGCCCCAAACCGAAGGCAGATGTTCAACCGCTGAGCCCAGAGGTCCCACATCTTGGAAAGTTTCTTTTGCTATTTCTTTAATCCACTGATCTTTTCTTCTGCACTGCTTAGTCTGCTATTTAATACCTTCTGCTTTATTTTTCAATTCAGATTATTACATTTTTTATCCCTAAAAAGTTTCATTTGGGTCTTTTCATATCTTTCATTTCTCTTCTCATCCTCTCTCTCCACAATCCTTTACTACCTGTTGTCCAATGTCTGAAAAACATTTTCACATATGTTTGATATTCCAAAAGGTTAATGTAGGAAGGTAAATCTTGTCCCCGTTATTCCATCATGGCTAGAAGTAAAAGACCAAATTCAGTTACTGACTTGAATTATAAACCTATTTCAAATGATGCTTCCACTGGGAAGCTCTGCACAAAAATCCACATTCACATTAGGCTCTTTCCTGCCAAACTGTCCAGAACACTAAGTGCTACTTTGATCGCTGACACTGCATGTATGTTGAGTATTTGTGACTCTCTGTATCAGTATATACATGATTATCTATCCACAACTGTGAATGCCTTCAGGGTTTATCCTTGCAACCACAGTGCTTAACAAAGTGATAGCAAATAGAAGGTGTTCCATAACTCTTTGCTAGAAAATGAAGACTAAATGAAAGAAGTCATACAGAGTATTATGCTATGCTCTTTCATATCTGTAAACAAAACCTCCTCTCTGGTGAAAAACCATTAAAGCACAATAAAGCACAGGCCTAGAACTCAGGAGACCAGCCTCCATCAGTGAGACTATAAATTCCAAGAGAGCAAGAATTATGTCTTATGTCACTTCTGCATAGTTCCAAGTGTTCGGAAGTGTTGGGCACAAATAGCTGAGGTGAATTAAATATCCATGATCTCTGGCTTAGCATCATTTTCTACAGGCAGATGAGACAAGCTTTCTATTTTAATACACCCACATACCTACCTATACATGATACTAAATAGATTTCAAGTTTCATATTAAATCTATATCATTTTAAATTTTCTTAAAATGGTAAAAGTCATTTTATGGGCATACAACTCATTAGTTTTTGCCCTGAGTTTATTTTTTCTTTCTTTGAAGAGAAAACGTGTAAGCCAGCAAACCAGAAGGTGGGCACTAGAAGTATCTTTGGGAGGGTTACTGGCACCCTGCAAGAAAAGTCATTGTACCTTAAAAAGCAGCATGCCAGGATCAGAAGGCCAGTACCTTGTACGAGCTTAACACTTCTTCATTATGCCAGCCTTAGCTTCTGTAACGAAGGTTAAACTGGGTGCACGTTAAGGTTTCTTCCAACTCTAATACGAGTGTTAAGTCAGCTTTAAAAGGTGAGACCTTACTTCACTCAAATTGAAACACATAAAAGAAATCTCAGGCCTAAGAACTTACCTCAACCCTAAATTATCCCCCTTTCTTAGATAACCTAGTCTTTATAAATAAAGCTGAAGTGATGGACCATAAGGATTCTCTGAACCTTAGTTTCTACATACATAGTAAGAGGAATAATAAAGCCTATCTTGTAGGGTTGCCCTAAATTATCCCCCTTTCTTAGATAACCTAGTCTTTATAAATAAAGCTGAAGTGATGGACCATAAGGATTCTCTGAACCTTAGTTTCTACATACATAGTAAGAGGAATAATAAAGCCTATCTTGTAGGGTTGTTATCAGAATTAAAGACAATATGGAAACAATGCTTGACATGAAGGAGGTCCATCCAGTTCAATAAGTGATGTCAGTTATTATGTGTAACGTTACTTTTTTTTTTTTTTTTTTTAACCAGTGACCTAGGAGTGGAAAGAAATCAGTTATTTGGCAATGGCCTCAATAAACTTCTTTATGCCTGAGATCCTTCCTTTCCTTAGTTGTAAATATCTCCTCTGCTGTCACTGTACATTTTGACATCTAAGTCCCCAGTCATGCGCTAGGCCCCACAATTGGCCTGAGGGCACTAAACTGAAGACAGTTTAGTCAGATTTGCTATTAAATGAAGGAACTAACTTTGGCAATAAACAAGTTCTACCTTAAATTTGTGGAATGCTTTATGGTTTGCAAAATGCTTCTGTATATTATGCTGTTTGATCTCCATGACCATTCTGTGAGGTAGACAGGCCAAGCCTTATTATCCTCAAAAGACAGTAAGTGACTTACTTTAGGTAACACAGCTAATACAAGGTAGCCTTGAGTCTATCTATATACTTCAAGCTTAAGGTTCTCTGAGCATTAAATTATATTTAGAAAAATGCCCAACTATATACTGCACCATCTCCTCTGGGAACATAATAATTGTATCTATAGAATATCAAAATAAATCTCATGAACATGATTTCATTTACATAAAATTCAAAAATAGAAAAACAATTTTCGTGGGATTGTTTTCCTTCCCTAAATACTAGGCCTATTTCTGGAGAAAGCCAGTATGGCACACACAAGCAGCCTATTGCATTCCTCTGCTTTGCCACAGGAATGGATCCTTGGCTGCAAGAGAACAAGCAGCAGCCATCTGAAAGTATAGCCATAGACTAAATTTGACCCAAACAGTACTACAACACATGGAGTCTACTCTCCCTATCATAAAGATGATATAAAAAAATAAAGCTGCTACTTATTAAGAACCTATTTTGTCCCAGGCTCGGAAATGTTAAGTAATTTCCCCAAAAGTATCTGGCTACTAAGTGCCTGCTCAGCTACATAACCTAAGTACTGGGAAAACCAAAGGCAAGGTAATATGTTCTGAATTTTTTCTCCTAGATAGCTTCACATGGTTATTGTTGTTGGATCACTGAGTCAAAAATTGGGGGTTTGATTCTAAATCAGCCATTAACTTTCTGTGAGTCCATCATAAGTTCACTTAACCTCTCAAAGCCTCTATCTACATTACAAATAGAGACAACAATCTGCTACAACTGCCTTTGTGAGAGAATGAAATGCAGGCACTTTATACAAAATTCACAGAGATTATTATTCATTTAAACTTCCATCACTGTTATCTCTCAGTGACAGATTTGCAAGCAAATTTTTATTTTCCCTAACACAGGGAATAACGGCATAGTGAACATATATTTTATTAATCAGGAGGGGGGAAAAACAACATTTAAAACAAAACTTCTGCCTCTCGGGAAAGCTAATAAAGAGCCATTGTGAAGAAAATGACCTGCTTGGTCATTCTGTGTGACAGAACTAGATGGGCTCCCTGTCACAAGGCCTGCCGTCTTCAATCTTGGCTGAATGGTAGCTGTGATTATGGACTGCACATATAAAGATGTTCAGGCTCTCCTGTTTTGAACCAAGTCTCTGGTTCTACAGGTGCTGGTGGTGTAATGTAATACAACAGGCATGAAAAGAATGTGGCATAATAAATGGGCAAATGGGTAATGTGAATCTACCACTTCCTAAAACTAGGTATTTGGTTTGAATGAGACTTTCAGTTAATAAAAACACTTGGAAAAAAAAAAGTTAAATTAAAAAAAAATGTGTCATCTAGTTGCTTACGTGAAGGAAATTAAGAAAGGGAGTATCTGAGTAAGATTAGGCATTAAAAGCACATAACATAATCAATAAAATCTAGTCCAGGGATACAGATTTTGTCTTATACCAGCTCTAATCAACTGACTCTGGCTGTCTGAACCACTGTCTTTTTTTTTTTTTTTTAAGATTTTATTTATTTATTTATTCATGAGAGACACAGGCAGAGACATAGGCAGAAGGAGAAGCAGGCTGCCTGCAGGGAGCCCAATGCAGGACTCTATCCCAGGACCTCCGGATCATGACCCGAGTCAAAGGCAGACGCTCAGCCACTGAGCCACCCAGCCACCCTGAACCACTGTCTTGGTGAACAGTTGGAGGCTGTCTAGGCTTAGCAAGATAGTGTTGCGACTACGTGGCAGTATCTACAACGAGCATAGGATAAGCACCAATTCATCACCCCGATCTAGTAAGCATGGACTAATTTCAGTGTACACTGGAGTCTTAGACATAATCATTCTCACTCCTGTGAAAATTTGCTAATAAGCAGTCACCAACTTGAGATTTGAGATAGAATCCAAAGCATGAATATTTTTTGCATGAATATTTTTTACATGTTTTGATGCCTTACAAGTTTTGAAACCTGTTTACAAATCACTTACTCTTAAGCCTTTATGTTAAAGAAGCATTCTATTTGGAAAATTCTTTTCCCAAGACACTACTAAGAAAAAAATTGAAATCTTATCCTAGAAAGTAAACTGCTAGGAAACGTACTAAGGCAGAAGATAATGTCTGTAGAGCAAATGGCCTCCATGGCTGCCTGCCTACCCTGCAAAAGTCAGACAAGTTCACAGAGCCAGCGGTCCTGGGTTACCCACCCTATCCTCTCACTACTCTAACTACTAGCCACCACTTCTGCTCCACCTCCTCCTGCTTCTAGCTCCAACAAGGAACTGGAACCCAGATACCTTCACTATCTTTTCTTGCGAGGCTCTGCCACTTATATAAAATCTATGTATTATAACAAAACCACACAATCCAGCTTATTAATAGGGTCTTTTACTATTATTTGAAAAAAGACATACCCTCAAAGGTAAGAATGGCTAAACACATTAGTTTGTCAGTCAAACAACATATAGGGCAAAGAGAAAGTCACTCTTAACTGATGCATCCCCCTTATTTTACATATGAGGATACTAACACCCAGAAAGCAGAAGGGACTTGTCTAGGAGGAAAGAATAATTCAGGGTTTGAGAATCAGTCTGTATGGTCTACAGAGTAATCCAGAAAAATTAATAACCTCTGGACAGGCTAAACCAACAGCCTAAAATTCTTCATTGTTTAGTCAGCAATGCTTAGTAAGAGACACCTCCATGTAAACCATCCATGCAGCAACTTTTCCTGTAAAACTCATCTGAGCCATGTAATTTAACCAGTGATATAATGAAGACATTATACAATGTACCAGTGACTACAGTACTGGCCTTATGAGATCTACAGCAAGGGGTCTGTTCCTCCATCCCTACGTGAGAACACCTAGCAGGGTATACTGTCAAAAAGCCAGGCTCCAGTTCCTGTAACTGTGAATCACTGGCTTTGTGCTGCAGGCAGTCCCTTTTGGAGGAAACAACTAACAAGTTCAAACAGTCTTTCCTAACTGACACTTTGGAAAGCCGTTAGTCAACTGATGCTTGATTGACCTTTATCTATGTTAACAAGATATCCTTTATTAACAGTGACCTGGCTTTTAAATGCACAGTTTCTTAAGAAAGAGAATGTTTTAGTATTAGAAGACACATTTTAAAAAACTAAATGTTGACTACATTGGTTCATTGGTTTCTGGTAAAGCTAGGACTTTGAGAACCTTGAATAAACTTCTTTAAAAATTACTTACATACACACAGACACACACAGACACACACACACACACACACACACACACACACACACACACACACACAAGTTTGGCTTCTCAGAAAACTTTGCCAAGGACTTGCATTAAGCACTCACTGGGATAAGTTGTTCAACTGGATCCTGCTTTTCAATTTTTATAGTAATTTAGGCTTTTCCTTCCTTGGCCTTCAATTCTTCCATAAAAACTATGTCAGCCCTATTAACTGCTCCTCAGAACTCCTGCCTCCCTGGGGAGCTGAACTTTCAGAGCCTTCTTACTGGATTCCTGTCCTAACACAGGGAACTTTTCCCTCTTCTGCCTCCTAAAGTTAACAGTGAGATCTTGAGAAAAATAATTTGGACATGATTTTGCTTCTATTTGCATCCTAGGTTAAGGGTCTGCAACTCTGAATAATGAGAACAAATTAATTTGTCTCACCACACCCAGTTATTTTAAACAGGGATTCATCATAAGATACTCATTATTTATAGAAAAACGTTATCCTTTTCTTATTGTTCCTTTTATAAAATATAATTTAAAATATACCTAGATGGCTCTATAATAAAAAATTATAAAAAGATAAATAGTGAGAAGTCTCCCTCTCATTCCTGTTCTATACTTACTCTCTTCTCACACACATGCTCACACAGGAATTGGTGGTTATTTTATTTATTCTTTCAGAGTCTCTTTACTTAAATTAGTGAATAAAATGTATATGTGTATATATAGTCTTATTTTCCCTTTCTATTTTATTCAAAATGTAGTATACCATAACACAATTTTACACCGTGCTTTAACAATTTACCTTGTTGATCTTTTCACGTAACACATACAGAGCTTCCATGCAAAATGGCTCTGGGTCAAGAAAGCCAGGAGTCCAACAAATGAGAGCAAGTTTATAAGCATTGGTATTCAGGAGTCAGGGAGCAGATGGGCTCACGCCAACCATCAGAACAACAGCAGCCTAGTCTTCACACTGGCAGGTCTTCTGCTCCTCAGAAATTCTGTCTCAGCCCAGAAGGGGCCCTACCTAAAAAACTAGCCAATTCATTGATATAACCTACTCAGTTTATACATGACAAAGCAGTGTGAGGAAGGAGAAGGGACTTGTCCAAAATCAGGCAGTGGTCAAGGACAGAACTGGATGTTACTAACTGTTTCATCTAATTAGATGTTGCTTCTGCATTCCACCCCCAATGTTTCCACTGTACCTCTTATATCACAAACTCTTAGGGACTCATCATATCTGCAGAGTAAATTTTAAATTCCTATATCTAGCACTTGTCCCAACTTAGATAAAA
This sequence comes from Canis lupus dingo, assembly GCF_003254725.2. Lineage (NCBI taxonomy): Eukaryota > Metazoa > Chordata > Mammalia > Carnivora > Canidae > Canis > Canis lupus. The sequence continues at coordinate 43,605,682 of NC_064247.1, read as the reverse complement.
GAAGAGCGTGATGTGGTGGGAAAAGCGAGAATAATGGTCATGGTCAGAAAATCAGAGTTCTAGTCTGAGCCCTCTCTGGGCCCCAATTCCCCCAACTGTGAAAGAAGCTTGAACTAGATGTACTCTAAGGTCTCTCTGAAGGTCTCTAATGTCGTTGACTGCCACTGTCTAAGCATACTGAAGAGCAATGCCTATGCTCATGGTATTAGTTCCACCTGGAGCATACCTTTTGTTTCTCTTCCTCCACATCCTTCAAGGCCCACCTTGATCTTCCTGGTAATCACCTACTCAAAAAATGCTTCTTGTAAACAATCTGAGCACTCCTACCTTAGCACTTAGAACCTGTTTTTCCCTCCAACCAGAGGACTCCTTCTAAAGAGCCACACAAACTACTCTCAGTCCATTCAATTCAATGTCTGCTCAAATGACACTGAAGATGCTTTCCCTAACTACCTTATCCCAAGTAGCACTTCCTCAATCACTCTCCTCCTTATTCTATTTCTCCTCATAGTTTTATTATACAATTTATGTTTAGTTGATCTCACCCAATGGATTGCAAGCTCCTTTAAGCAGGGACAGGTCTTTTGTCCTTTCTCTTTTCTTTCTTTTTTTTTTTTTTTTTAATTTAGAACAGCACCTGAGTAAAGCACTCAGAACACTTAGTAAATATTTGTTGAACAAAAGCAATATGATTATTTGTAAAAGATTAAGTAACAACCAGGCCAAGCTGCAGAAACTGTACTTCTAACACTACTCTGAAGGTATTTCTCACATTCAGTGGCTTTTTCTGTAAGAAAGCCCTGCACAAACTCCCAAACAGGGATAAAATATAAGTCAGAGAGGTAGCAAATGACTCTGAGAGTTGTAGTTATGCTAACAGTAAGAGATCTATCTGGAGTCAGACTGATTCTAGTTCTAATGTCTGCCACTGCGGAGCCTTAACCATGTCCTTAACCTCTATAAATCAAATAACAACCTACCTCATAGGTATGCAATGAGAATCCGGGAAAATGATTTATGCGAAAGTATCTTGTCAGATACAAGGCATCATACCCTGTAAGTAAAGTCTTCCTAAAGGCCAAAAGTAGCCTCAAATTGTTAATATGGGAACAGCTTTATTTAATGATAAACTGCCTCACGAAGAGAGTTCATTCTTAAGAAAAATACATGCACACACAGGAATGTCTACTTATACACATATGTATCTTGAAGGAAAAGCACAAGTTTAAAAGGTACAATGAAAATGAACCCTACTTACTAGAATTCTTACCCCAAATCCTGCCATATATCCCTTCTGTAATATGAAACCCTTTTTGCCACGACTTCAGACATACAGCCTACTGACTACTATGAAACTGAATCTTCCAGGGGAGGAAGTAAAACTGTGACCTCTTATGGAACAATGAGCCTCTTAGATGTGTCAGGTCATCTGTGGCTTCCACACATTGTCTCTGTGGTGGTTAATAAAAGTAAATCACTCAACTACCTAAGTTATATCTCTAACCACTCCCAGAACAGGTTAGCATTACTTGTTGCAGTTAGTAGATAAGAAAACCAAACCCTAAAAAGCCAATCTTGATATTCAACCCACACCAATTTCTTCCGAACCTAAATATGTATTGTACTGACTGACAAGCAGGTACTTTGATGCTAGATTTTATGCCATCTCTGTAGCATGCCAAGTTTTCCTTGTATGACAAGGAGTATGTCATAGTTCTCATATATTCCCAAGAGAACTTAACATAGAGCTTTCTTAGCATAATGAAGATGCTCAGAAATACTCATCTGTATTGAACTTAAAATGAAATTGCAGTAATGTGTCTTACAAGCACGCAAGGAATTCAGGAACAGAGTCAAACAGAATTCTCACTTCCTAAGTTTCAAATGCAATTTATAGCCTACCAAAACAACACTGATTATTCATATCAGTTGTATTTTAATTTTGTTTGTAGGCAAGCCTCCACGAGGTATCTCATCCCCTACAAGGAGACAAAATTGACCCACTTCCATATTATATCTCATGATATCCCCAAAACACTTCTCCCACAGAACTTACAACTGTTTATTGTCCTGATGTTGACATGTCTACTCCCCAAGACAACTGTATGGTCCTCAAAGGCAAGAAAACCATCTAATTCATCTTTTTTTTTTTTTCTTATCACCTAAGCCTGAAACTGCAAGATGTATGGTAACACTTAACTATTTAAGAATGTCAGAATGATACCATGTAAAGAAGAGAATGTTAAGAAAAAAAGCATGATATTGTAAGACTGCCAGTGTGGCCCCAGTAAACGTTTTATAAGAACAATATTAGTAAGAATGAGGATAAACATTAATGTGAAACCAAAAACATTGACAGGGTTTGATCACAGAACAATAAATTCAGCTTCCACTAGTTTATCATACCAACTTGAAAAGTATTTAGGTGACCTCTGTCATTCTTAAAAAAATTTCTTCCAAAATAAGCCTTTCTTGACCTTGGCCTGGCACTTTCGTTGGAAACCACAAAAGAATTACTCAAATTCTACTCTTCTGCATAAAAAAAGAAGAAAAGAATAAGAGGAAAATCTAAATCTTATCCTCATATAGGTGATAAAGCAACTTTTTCACTCTGAGAAAACGTTCTCAATTAAACTGAAGCATTTCCAGTTGAATGTTACTGAACTTTCAAATATGCGTGAATTACGCTATAACCTGGCAGATAACTTCTAGTTAAATGATCATCACTCTGGAATGAAGAAATATCTCCTTTGGTCAATTTTTTCAAGTAGCTACAAGCTACTAGTCAAAGTTTCAAATTAATGAGAATCGTATCTTTGCCAAGTCTATAAAATACCTAACCACATTAATTCTTCCAACTTTCTCAGGTACAGATTGGCCTCAAGATTTGGAATTAGCCAGGCTGCCATGTGGGGCCTGGTTACTTTACATTACATTCTTGCCCCAAAGCTAAAGAGTAAGAGGTGCTTCCTGCCTAGAGAGAGGAAGAACACCATGGAAAGACCAGGGCCTCTGGAGGTAGGCCTGAGTTTAAACCCTGACTCTATTCCCTGACAAGTATGGCACTGGACAAGGGACCAAGTCTTTCCAAACCCTTATTTCCACGTTGGTAAAACAGAGATAATTCAAACTTTCTGGAACTGTTGTGGGGACTACATTTATATTATGTATTAAGTCACTAGCACACAATAGGAACTCAATAAATACTAGTTTCTCTTCCCACTTTTTTCACAGTCACAAAATACTTATTCAACACTCTTTATTAAACAGAGCAACAGCTCCATTTCCTACTTTGGAGTCACTTTTAGATCTGCTGGCAGCCAGGTCACAGTTCACTAAAGCATTTATAGATGTTCAAGATGATCTATATCAGTTTTTTATGAATAAAACAAAGCACCTTTATAAGCTTTATACGGTCTTTTCCTATCTTTGATAGAATAACAATTTTTTAATAATCTAACTAATTTCAAAACTTTTCTTTATTTTGGCTGCCACTGATATGTGAGAATTGTCACTGTCATAAGAGTAAATAACCAACACATTTATTAGCCAGAGGCATCATTAGATGAAATCTTGTTAGAAATTTGGCAAAATTCTAGGTTTCCATTTAGTTTGTAAAATTTTGTGAACTCTAACAAAGTGGTATCAATTTTTCTCCTATGAATATGGGTTTATTTTATTTTATTTTATTTTTTGAATATGGGTTTATTTTAAAGAAAAATTCATTTTTCTCCCTTAAGAAAAATTCTTACGTAGATTCATTTTGCTACTCTATTATGGGTTTATTTAGGTAATCATTTTAGAAAATGAGTAAACTATAGTTGCTATTTACACAGTTAAGTTACCACATGGTGCTAAATATCTCCTGAGGAAAAAACCCAGTTTGGGATTTAAGCCAGCATGACAACAGTACAACAGAAAGCCAAACATTCTGTTTAGGTTTGAAGAATTCTACTAGTTTAAGGTTTTTTGTTTTTCGAGGATAACCTACCCCTATTCTTACTTTGTAGTTTAGTAGAAATGTAAAAATTCCCTTCCTCTAGCCTTTTGACACGTAAGAGAAGGACACTAGTTGGCATGCACTCTTTTTATGTTAACAGCCAAAGCTATTTTGAGTCATTTTAGTAGATCCAATACTTATGCCAAGAAAAAAGGTTAGCATGACATTAGCAAGCTAAAAAAATAAACTCTGTTTTTGGTCACTCAAGAAACACATCCCTTTTTAACAACCCCACAGTCTATCTTGTGGACATAAGTAATAATACAGCTCAAAAAATAAGCCATTAAATCATAATTAACAAGTCCTACCTTTTGCGCATCTCCTGTAAAATAGGCAATGGCCAGAGTGGGCAGAATCATGAACAGTGCATTGTAATAGAGCAGACCATATTTTCCCAGCTCCTGGAATAGTAAATAATTAGGTGTTTCATTTGGTTCTAGCAGAAAGAAATACACAACCTTATACAGAATACCACTCTTACTACTCACACATACACACACACCCCTCCCCCACAATATAGTGAATCAGCTAAGTCATAAGTTTGGCAAACATGAAGTAACCTAAGCTTTCAAAAGGAAAAAAAAACAAAAAACACAAACATACAAGATTTTAAATTAATTCCAAGTAAATTCTTTGAGTGCTTAAAATCAGGGAATAAAAAATAACACCAACTAGCTACCTCAAAACAGTAAGCAGGGAAGAGGTTATTCTGTTTTTCTTTTTTTTTTTTTTAAGATTTTATTTACTTATTCATGTGACACAGAGAGAGGCAGAGGCAGAGACATAGGTAGAGGGAGAAGCAGGCTCCCCGTAGGGATCCCAATGCTGGACTCAATCCTGGGACTACAGGATCATGCCCTGAGCCAAAGGTAGATGCTCAACCACTGAGCCACCCAGGGGTCCCAGGAAGAGGTTATTTTGAATATATACATGTCTTTCTATAAAAACACAATCCTGAGGCCCTTTCCTATCCAGAACTAAATCAAAAATCAAGTCAGTCTTGAACTTTTCAGAACCATAAAGAAGTCCCATTTAAGAGAGATAGGTAGATACCAACACATACACTCACACCTAGGCCAACACAGATAGACATAACTTGCCAGTGAAGTATTTACAAAAATATATGTGAAGTACAATGAAAATTCAGATTACTCTATATACAATTCCCAAAAGTATAGTTTGTTGTGCCCTCAGTTATTGGGAAGGAACAAAAGAACCACATACAGCTTCAACATAGGGAGCCTACAAGTAGTCTGGGCTCACTTCCCACTTTTAATTCACACTCTTCTAAGACATTCAGCCAGAAGCAGTCACCTGAAAAGGTAGGTCAGAGTTTGACCAGAGCAAGGGGGATGAAGTACTGAGTAGTGAAGATGGGGGCATGATATTTGCCTAACTTCTGTGGTGAGAGAATTGAATGATATGAAAAGTCAAACTACCTTCTCAAAAGCCACTTTGAAAAACTGGAAACAAATATCCAACAATAAAAAAACTACTTAAAAAAAATAAATAAAAATAAAAAATAAAAAATAAAAAATAAAATAAAAAAACAAAAAAACTACTTGATTAGATGAGGATACTACAATGAAATATTATGCAAACACTAAAAATGTTAGATACTGACAAGAAAAGATGTTCATGAAACTGTACTGAAAAATATAAATTAGAAAACATTATATATTGCTTTTCATTTAAAATTTTACAAAGTGTCTACATACACATACACATACTTATCCTCTAAAACTGTGCTGCTCACTTGATAGTAGAATTAAGGGAGATTTAGATTTTCTTCCCCTTACTTATATGTTTCTTCTACTCTCATTATAAATGTGTATTATCTGTATTATTTCTTTAAAGTTAGAAATGTTTTAACATTTCTGTTAAATGTAGCACTAAGTCTTTATGCCACATGACTTATGCTCAAAGACAAAGAACCATGATTTAAGCAGTCCTGAAATTACAGGAAATAACACTTCTGATATATTTATTTATTAAAGATTTTATCTATTCATGAGAGACATAGAAAGACAGGCAGAGACATAGGCAGAGGGAGAAGCAGGTTCCCAGAGGGGAGCCTGATGCAGGACTCAATCCCAGGACCTCAAGATCACAACCTGAGCCAAAGGCAGACACTCAACCACTGAGCCACCCCGGTGCCCAACACTTCCAATTTATTAACAGCATCTTGGGGCAGGCATACTGCCTTTCAGATAAACCAAATAACTAATTGCCAAAGCCACCACAAGCATCAATGAAAAGATGTGCCTCATTTCTAAAGCAGCAAGAGAAAAACCATCACAGAAAACAACCTTTTTTTTTTTTTTAAAAAAAAGATTTAGTTATTTATTTATTCATGATAGACACACACACAGAGAGAGAGAGAGGCAGAGACACAGGCAGAAGGAGAAGCAGGCTCCATGCCGGGAGCCTGAAATGGGACTCGAGCCCAGGACTCCAGGATCACGCTCTGGGCCAAAGGCAGGCGCCAAACCACTGAACCACCCAGGGATCCCCCACAGAAAACAACCTTAACAAGAGATGCCCCATCAGTCAGAGATGTACTCTAGACTGTGCTATCCTATACTGTAGCCACCAGCCATATTCAGTTATTTCAATTTAATTATAATTAAACAAATATAAATATAATTAAACAAATATAAATTTAGTTCCTCAGTTGTGGCAGTCATCTATTGGGTGCTCAACAGCCACGTGAGACTAGTGGCTACTGTTAATGGACAGTAGAGATATATAAGATTTCCATCATCACAGAAAATTCCATTGGACAATACTGTTTTATACAGGTGAGGCTGCTGGACAAACCAAATGTTATTACTGGTACCTATTTTCCAAAGCAGCAAATGGGCTGAGGAAAATACAGAGTACAACTATTTCCAACTGCTCCCTTTTATCTAGCTATTTCAAAAAGATAAAAATGTCTAATTAAGACACAATCATCATACAAAATTGTCAAGACAAATAAATTGAGAACAAAACACAAAGTTATACTTAAGGAAAATTTGTTGGAAACAATCTACATTGACCCTATTTCTTTAAAGAGCTTCAAAATAAACCTTCTCTGAGAATAACAAAAGCTACTGGGATGGGCATTCACTCTATGGTTCTTTATGGAGAAGGAAAAGCCCCCTGCCAAGACAATACCAACTTGACACTATTACTACTTTTGAATAGTTGGGCATTAGTATTTATGATCTCAACTCAAAAAAATGACCTGAAGTAGTTTTAGAAATAACACACATAAACAGAGCAGACTAAAAACAAAGCAGGTAAGTCATGTGGCTTAGAAAACACAGGTAAGGAAATAAGATAAAGTCATAGTCAGTTGCAAGATTTAATTATAAAAATACACCACTGTTCAGGAAAAACTATGGTAGCATCTATGAAATCTCATGTGGGTCCTTACACAGGATACATCATAATAGAAAGGACAGCTCCTTCAATAATAATAACCCTATGATATATGCACCTGAGTTCTACACAGAGGCTTTTTTTTAAAGATTTATTTATCTATTTATTTAAGAGAGAGAAACAGCTCATGTCTCTGAGTGGAGTGGGAGTTAGGGGTAGGGAGGGATAGGCAGAGAACCCCAAGCAGACTCCCCACTCAGTGCAGAGCCCACATGGAACTCAATATGACGACCCTGAGATCATGACCTGAGCCGAAACCAAAAGTCAGACGCTCAATCAATGAGCCACCCAGGTGTCCCCATGTAGCTGCTTACAATAATGCGAATTTATACCATAATGCGGTGAAAGCAGTATGACTCAAATTTCCTGCTTTCTGATGGCCTGGCTTAACTTAAAATTAAAATTGAATATGTATTTAATTCAAAGTATATAGTAGACTAACAAAAAATATCTGTAAAGCCTTTGTGTGCATGATGCAAGTTAAGAGAAAAGAGCTGGATATGTAAAGTTCATATATATGAGATCTAGGCCAAAGAACTCAGTATTATTCCTAAGAGAGAGCAATCCTAATGCTCCCTAAAGTTTCCCATTATTTGTGGGACAAATAAACAAAGTCTGTTCTTGTTCTGCAGCCCCTCTTGACACTCACTTCTCCTCAATTCTGCTCAAGGGTTTCCAGATATTTCTTTCTTGTCCAGGTCCCTCACCAACTCCTCTAGAACACAGCCATGAACATTTATGGCACTTTTCTGAAATGAACACCCCTCTCCCAAAGTCAACAGTCACTCAATCTCTTCCAGAAAAGCTAACAATAAAATCTACTTGCTAATTTATAACTGAAAAAGTTCCTTATGTGAGTAGCAAAGTATAGGCATTGTATCCTTAGAGATCCCTAGATCTTTCCCTTTTCTCCTATTTTTCTTTATTCCCTGCTTTTTTCCTGACAAAGTGACATTTCCACTCCCAACATCAGTAAACATCTCTTAAAGATTTAGACTGCTACCTACTTTTGAATCTAGTTTCTGTTTTACATATGCGCCATTTGCTGCTGTCAGGACATCATTTATCAGAATGAAAACATATCCTTCCAGATCAAATGCCAAATCAGAGCTGTAAAACACAAGCAAGACTTTAATAACTTACATTTAAAGAACAAGCATGTAATTTTAAATAGGTCCGAAGTTCAATAAATGAAAGAACATATTCTTATCAAGGTAAGTGAACATTAGGCATTTTATTGGCTATTAGTATTTCTTGATTCCTGGTGATAATTTGCAATTTCATACTCAATAGGGAAATCTTCAGAAACGAGAAATACTAATACTTAAACACAATCATTAGCAATAATTGATCATGTCAGTTAACAGCACGCTGCTCTGAATTCAAAGTCAGACAACAAGAACAAGTAAAATTCACCATTATAATTACATCTGAAGCAGGAAGAAGGCATCAGAGCTCAATTTCAAAGAGAAGGAAACCAAAAAAATGAGGTTGTTAACAAGTCATTTTCCAAGGATTCATTCACACAAAAGGCAAGCTGTACAGGTGACTGGGTTACTGTGTAGAATTTCGGAAGCATAGATTGTAGTGAGTTCTGAGATCAAGCTGCAGTAGTGTCTAAGCACATAGGAGGAACTCAATTACTTAAACGGTTGCTTAGAAAGCCTATGAGATATAACTGGCAGGATTTGGGAAACTGAAGACTTCTAGTATTTAGTTGAGCAACAGACACAAGATAAAAACTTAGTAAACTGAATAATGAAAATCTATGCCTTCAGTATACTTTAGCACCCTAGTTAAAAAGCGGCCCAATATCCTGTGATTGTGCAAAACTAGCTAACTAAGCTAGCTAAACTAGCTAAACTAGTACATGGAATCGACATCTGAAGAACTCTGTGTCCCTGCAATTTTAGGCAGAACTAGCCTAATGTATATCCCCTCTTCCAAGCAGCCTGACAACCTTCTAACTTCAGACTCCCTCTGCCCAATCTCCTTCCCAAGTAAAAGGTTCTGATTAGATAAGGCTGATCCAGAGAGCAAGCCTCCTCAGAAACTTTTTGCAGGCCAGGGTTGGCCCTGAGGAACTCCTGTTGTTTGGTTCAATTCTGGATCCCACAGCTTTAAGGAAATGCTTCAAAGAGGTTAAAGGCTCATATAAAATATTTCTTCAAGAAGGTGATATTACCTAAAGGGAAAAACAGTCAGCTATATAACTAAATTCTAGTAACCAATTTTTCTATCCTTTTCCTTTTCTTTTTTTTTTTTAAGAATGAAATTTTACTTGGAGATTTAGGGTGGAATTTGACTTAGAATATTTCCCCCCACCTCTACCACAGGAATGATGAAGGTAAATGAGCCAAAACAAGAAGCACACTGAACTCCCAGACAGAAAATCTACGTCGGACAGAATCTGTGGTATTAGCAAACCCGTATATGCCTGCCCCGGCTAAGTAAAATGTACAAAGCTTCTAGTCATTACGTTAATTTTAGGAGTCTTTGGGCATACATTTTTCTCCCTGCATTTTAAAACTGAAACTTAAGCACAATGGAAAAAAGCTTCGGTAATTTAATAGAAGATCTAAGTTACGGCATTCGTGATAGATCTTAGGTGAGGCCAAATAAAGAAATTCTATTATTTATTATTCCACCACATGGCAAATAATTCATTATCATTTGTCTTTTCTGAGACACTATTTTTTTAGCACTATGTAAAGTAAAAGAATAGCACATGATTTAAAAAGCACACAGGCTTTGGAGTCAGACACAAATTCAAATTCCAGCACTGCCATTTACTAGCTGTGTAACCTTGACCAAATTTCTGAACTTAGCTTTCAGTTTCCTCAACTAAAAATAGGAAAATTATACCCATATCTTTCAGAGGTGTTGTAAAGAATGCATAAATACGTGTAAAATGCCAAACATACTACGTGACATATGGTATGTGCTCAGTAAGTAGAAGAATCAGGTTTTGCCAGCCTTGACCTTAATATGGCCCAAAAGATTTAACTTTCCAAAGAGTCTTTGGGATGCTTTTCAAAGACATGATTCTTACTTAGCCTATAAAAATTCTCTTTATTGGTAATTGATTATTATCAATAATTATTGATAATTTCCAATGTGGTCTTAAATACATTCTTACCTGGCAGCTACAAAGGCTCCAATAATCATTGCAAATACAGTCATCTTAATACCCCAAGAAAAAGTCTTCCTACAAAATAAAATTTAAAAAGTGCATACATGTGTCTTTAGTTATTTGCAGAGACTCATTCTTACAACATAGACAGAAAAAGTGTTTTCCTTAAAAAAGCTATGAACATCATGTTTTAAATGTTTTCAAGGAATTGGATATTTCAAAGAATCCTTTTGATGAAGCAAAAACTTAAACAGAAAAGTATACTCATTTTTTCCTTATTCTTATATTTACTATTATTATTGAGCTTGAATCTTTGTAAATCAGAATTTCTTTAAGTAGAAAAAGGTCACACACATTTGTAATATTAATAGCTAAGACAGGAATACTATTTAAAACCTATATTGAAAAAAAAATTTTTTTTAAATAAAATAAAAAAATAAAACCTATACTGATGTTTCTGACCCAGCACCCAATGGCACCAGTAGGTATAGGAATTCCTGAAAGTGTATCTCATGTTCAGACAAATGCCAACTTCAATTCATAATCTTCCCAACTACTCCTCCCATAAACTATCAACTCCTACAGTAAAAAAAAAGTAAGTGCATAAACTTCTCAAAAGATAAAGTAGAAACAAGACAGATAATTTTACTATCTCACATATACTGGGACCCTTTTCAAGATGACTAAGGTCTGTTTAGGACTAAATATATCAGAAATTTGGCTCACTTGAGTAAAACTCCTTCAGCAAACATTGTAAACAGGATGGAGAACCTTCTCAGAACTGTAAACATTGGCAAGCTGGAAAAAAAAAAAAGGAAAAAAATACAATTCGTTAAAATAAAGTTTAAGAATTTATTTTTTAAACTAAACCTCTTCATATAAATACCCTAAAATAATGCTAATCTCTTCCTTCCATTATGCTGATTAATTCTGTTCCATGTTGATTAATCTGTGATTGAATTCAGCTTTTATTTCTCTCTAGAAATAATTATTACTTGAAAGCCTGAAAGAGTTGCTTTTATAAAACTACTAGAAGTGAGAAACACCAAGCTATCTATAAAAAGTGGTAGAGATCATATAGCTATTATCAAAGACTAGTATGGCCACTTTTTAATTTTACACTACTTATCATACAAATCCCCTCAACAGTAACCATGTTAGTTTTTAAAAGAAAAAGATTCCTTTCTTCCTTCTTTACTAGACTGATCTTACTTCCCACCCCCCAATCACAGCATCTCCAACCCTCCAAAGAGCACCTATGATAATCTCACCCCATGAAATATTTGCTTGTCCTTTTGTGGAAGTACTTTTTTCTTCCTCTAAATTACCAGAGCACTTTGCTTGCACTAATCAAACACACAGCCTCTTGCAATATAGTTATTTCTGAATATATCTCATCTCACTCCAAAGTGCCTTATACTTAGATGGCAACCAAAGATAGGATATGAATGAATGGATGACTAAATGCATGACAGTGGATGAAAAAGAGCAAATTCTATACAAGCAGCACTTTGCAGCAGGTCTGCATTTCTTTCCAAGTGGGTAGTGAGATGGAAAAGGATGCCCCATCCATGATAAATCTGACTTCTATGAACCCTCTCCCAGAGATACCATTATGGTTACTCTGCAAGGTTTCTTGAGTCTGAAGAAAGAGGAAATGAAAAATGCTTTGTCTCTGATCCTCAGAAATCTCCCCATTCTGTTTTATAATCATCTAATATGCCAAGGGGTTAGCTTAAGTGGAAGTAGTGAAACCATGGATTTCTGTTAAATGGCTTCTCCATGTGTATAATTTTAATATCACAAACACCTACACACTATACTCCTTAAGTGGAGAAGCCAAGAATTAGGAGGTTAGAGGATAATAAAACAGTAATGTCACAGAGCACAGAACTATTGCTTCTTTCTAAAAGTGAATATGCTGCCTCTACGGTGATATGATCATAGGTATAATATTAATCCTATTTGTATCAGAGTTCCATCGGATGTCATTTTAACTACATCACGTTCAAAGAAAAACTACAAAATTTCTCACACCCACCCTCTGATTTGGCTTTAGGGAACTTGCCTAAAATATAGTATTTATAAATTGTATTTAAAGAATTAAAATCCCAGGAGCCTAGCCTATAGTCTTCACTACTATAGGTCTGGAAAAATAATGAAAATCTCCTATAAGCAATTTGCAATATTTTAAGACTTCTATAATAAAGTAAGGGGGGGGGGGTAAAAAACCCAAAACACATAAAAAGTCTTTCTCTTCAAACTTAAGAGAATTTAAACTAAAACCTTTGGTGTAATCTTATTTACTAACAAAAGCTTTCTGGTTCTTTCATATTTTCCAGAATCAATAACAATGTGTTAAATATTTGACATTCAGGTACAGTTTTAAGAATACATATTAACCTCACTAGTAAAATAAAGTTATCCATACTTCAGTTTCTTTGTGCTGAACAGTCCCGTGATTTGGTTCCCAAAATATAGTAGAGGTAGTGGAAACGTCTAGAAAATTTAAAAAGGGATAAAAGAGCTCAATAATAAAGATAGCTAAAACAAAGTCCTTTCAAACATAACAGTTTTGTTTATACGATCAAATTCTTTCTGCTTAAAACATAAGATTAGAACTCATACACAATTTTGGCCCCCATGAAGCCCAAAAAACATTATTCCTGGATAAACAGCACTACTATGGCAGAGAGAGGGAAGAATGGAGAAGAAAAAAGAAACAGAAATATGAATATGATCAAATCACATGAGATAGAAACATCACTTGCTCTAAAATATGATACTGTATTAGCCCATGGCTCTAATGTCAGCAGAAAAGGGAAAGGTATTTCATCTTTATGTGGAGTCAAGCAGAGGCAGATAGAAGAGTAAGAAAACAAACCCAAGGAATAATGAATGCAGGATACACTGACCTGATTTGATTAGATGGATGTAGAAAATGCAAAACAGCTATACTCCCAACAAGTGTTCATTAATTAAAACAACACAAGATTTCTGAGGGCTTTCTTCCCTTAATTTTAAAGAATTGGTAGGACTTTTTAAGACACATATTACTCCATTTATTCTTTGCCTTCACTATACCCACTCTGGGTGATTTCAAGACTGCAATTTTTAAATATGCAGAGGACTGATAAAAATATAGAACGGTTTTCAGAAAATAAAGTGTTTTTTTTTTGTTTTTTGTTTTGTTTTGTTTTTTACCTTTCGAGGTACATTTCTGTCAAGGTCAGGAAACTTGACTACTCTGAGTGCCTTTCCCACCCAGAGAACTGCCACTGTGGCCACCATCTGTAAACAGAGAACACAGATTCACTGTTCTACATATAAAGACACACACAGAAGCTCTAACGACATAAACCACGTAATGCTGAAGATTCCAACTAACCTGGCCAAGTCCAACACATAGTGAGGAGGGAAATCTACAAAACGGTAGAGAGAGAGAGAGAGCGAGAGAGAGAAAAAAAATACAGGGTCAGAAAATGCCAAACACAGCTCTGTGAATTCAATTCGCACATCTGCAACCTTAAAATGCATTTTGAAACAAACACCAACGTCTGCCCCTTAACCAAATGAAAACGTGAGGGAAAAAAATATCCCTTGCGGGTTGTCAGGCAACACCGCTGATTTTGTAGCCTCGGGCGGCCACTTGTCTCATCCTGTCCGAGTCCACAATTTTCAGTCAGCTGCCTGCAACGAACGGATGTTTCAAGGGAGGGAAGATGCAGGTCTCCCCGATGGTTCACATCTTTATTTATTTATTTTTTTTGTTTTTTCTTTTCTTTTTTTTTTTTTTGGTTCACACATCTTTTAAAACAAAAACGCTTCTGCTTCTGCCTCAGGGTCCCAGTGACAGGATCGGAATCTTCCTCCACGAGCCGGAGGATGCGCACGTCCCCGGAGGCTGTCAGCGAACTCGGGGACCCCGAAGCCCCGGCCCTCGGCCCCGACTGCGCGGAGGGCGCGGCTCCCACCCCGGCACAGCCCACGAGCCAAAAGTCACGGGGCAACTCCGCTCCATCGCTCCGAACCGCCAGGTTTCCTTCCAGGGCGCCGCTCGGCGGGCGCTTTCCCACAGCGGGCGGAGCGCGCGCGGGACGGTCCTCAGGTCCGCGCGAGGAGCCGGCGCCGCCCCCGCACCCCGGGCCCGCGCGCGGAGCCGGCCCCGCAGCCGCCCCGGCCGCGCGTTCGCCGCCCGCCCTCCTCCCCAGCTCCCGCCCAACTTTGTTCAGCTTTAACTTCAGCGGCCGAAGTCCAGGGGGCCGGCGCCCCGCCGCCGCCGCCGCCGCCGCCGCCGCCGCGCGCGCTCCTCCCCACGGCCTCGGCCGCCGCCGCCGCCGCCGCCTCGGCCCTACCTGTAATTGGTGAGCACGCTCTTGTTGACCACCACGATCAGGAAGGAGCTCACGCCGTAAAAGCCGGCGGCCAGCAGCTTCAGGAACACCGTCAGCGTTTCGGCCGACGCCATCCCCAGCTCCTCCTCATGTCTGTGTGTGGAGGATTTCGCGGGGGCTTCTCCTTTAACCCGGGCATGCTGACGTCTATGAACTTCCGCCATGGCGGCGGCGGCGGCGGCGGCGGCGGCGGCGGCGGCCCGCGAGGGGAGCGGCGGGCGGGCGGGCCTGGCGGCGCGGGGGCCTGCGGTGCTGGCTCGGGGGACTCGCGGCGCCCGGGCCGGCGGACGGTGCCGGCTGCGCCCTCGCCGCCTCGGCTCCCCGCCCGCTCGCCGCCCGTCCCCGCCCAAGGGCAGGGACGCCGGGTTTCACGCGCTCGGGGACTTTGCTCGGGCATGATGCAACGCCGGGTCAGAGGGTAGGGGCCGCGCCGGGGTGGCCAGGACCGGGCCGGGGAGGCCCGGGGCGGGGGCCGCGGCGAGCCGAGCGCGGGCGCGCAGGGCGGACAGGCCGGGGCCGAACCACTCGGGGACTGCGGGGCGCCGGGCGCCACAGCACAGCCACGGGCGCCGGAGCCGGCTCGCGCCTGCGCGAGTCTCCGGGTCTGGCCGCCGCCGCGTGCCCTCGGCGGGGAGGCTGGCGGCGGGGGGCCCGGAAGCCGTATTCTCCGGATAACAGTCGCCACCAAAGGACGAACAAGCCTCCCCTCGGGAACAGGTGGCTGGCTAAGTCGTCCTCGGGTGCGAACGCGTCGATACCCACTTGGAAGGCTCTTTTGGTCTCCCTTGCAGAAAGTCCAAAAGCCCTTCGGAAGAATCATACGTGGATAAAAGGAAACACTCAGGGCAGCCCCGGCGGCCCAGCGGTTTAGCGCCTGCCTTCGGCCCGGGTGTGGTCCTGGAGGCCCGGGATCGAGTCCCACGTCGGGCTCCCTGCGTGGAGCCTGCTTCTGTCTCTGCTTCTCTCTTTCTGTCTCTCTCATGAACACACAAAATCTTAAAAAGAAAGAAAGAAAAAAAAAAAGGACACTCAACATTTCATTCTGTATTCCCTCGGGCTCCTTACCTTTTCTGAACCTAGGAACCCCCCACTCCCAACAATACTTTGCAGATCAAGGGAAAACTTGCTTAAGAAAAATGTAGACATGTCTAAAAATGTAGTAAGATAATAAAGCAACTTGGGGATTGGTGATGGAGCAAAGGTTTGGGAACTGAGTTCCAATTCTAGGAATCCTAGAAATGCCCTCTCACTAACCGCGAGCTCTTGGGCCAATTACTTGACCTCTCCTTATCGCCATAGATGTAAAACTAGTGCACAGCTAGTTTTCAGTAAGTGACAGCCATTGTTACATTACACAAACAAATCATTATTATCAGCTTGAACAGAGAAATGACATACCTAATGTCAAAAAAGAAAAAAACTTTTATTTCTCTATCGTTGTCTTTTTTATTTTATCCCGTATTTTTAAATTGTGGTAAAATGTACATAACATAAAATTTACCATTTCAACCTGTTTTTTATCATGATAAAATGTGCTTAGTATAAAATTTATCATTTTACCACTGAGTACAATTCAGTGGCATTAAGTACATTCACATTGTTGTGCAACTTTCACCACTAATTTTTTCATCATCTCTAACTGAAATTACGTAACCGCTAAATAGTCATTCTCATTCCTCCTCAACTCCAACATCTGGTAACCCTATTCTTTCTGTCTCTATGAATTTGACTATTCTGGGTACCTCATAGAAGTGGAGTCATAGGGAATTTGTCCTTTTGTGTCTGACATTTCACTTAGCATAATACTTTTAAGGTTCATCAGCTTTTAGGATACGTCAGAACTTTTTTTTTTTAAGGCTAGATAATACTCCATTCTGTGTACTCCATTCTCCATGCTTTTGATCCATATCTTTTTAGTTTTTCCACGAATATTCCTTAGGAAACACTGGTAAACAGAATGAAGTTCTTGACATGGCGCACAAGGACTTAGGGGATGTGGCTTCTGCCCACATCTCCAGAGGTGCTCCTCACATTTCCCTACCGAAGCTGTAACTAAACTAAACTATGCCCAGTCCCCTGAAAAACAATGTGGGTTCCTGCTTCTGCGTCTTTACTCCCATTTTTCCCTCCTTCTGGGCGGCTTTTTCTCTCACCCTCCTCTCCCCTATCCTGAAGAACTCTTACTTTTACTTTAGTATTTAGGCAGTATTACCTCCTCTTTGGGTACCCTCTTTCATACTGCCCTCCACGCCCTCCAAAGAATTGACATCTCTCCTTTGTGCCCCTGCCACCCCATCTTTGTACATCCCCATTACAGAGGCTCTGGAATTATATGTTTACATGTCAGTCTGTTCCAGTAGACAGTGAGTTCCCTAAGGACAAGGACAAGCAGGGACACCTAGCACAATTTAAATGTTTTTGCTGAATGAATAACTTTTTAACAATGAGGGAAAATGGCCAGATGTTTAACTGCTAGCAGCAAAAGAAAAATAACTAGAAAATTATATTTTGGGATCCCTGGGTGGCGCAGCGGTTTGGCGCCTGCCTTTGGCCCAGGGCGCGATCCTGGAGACCCGGGATCGAATCCCACGTCGGGCTCCCGATGCACGGAGCCTGCTTCTCCCTCTGCCTGTGTCTCTGAGCCTCTCTCTCTCTCTCTCTGTGACTATCATGAATAAATAAATAAAATCTTTAAAAAAAAAAAAAAAGAAAGTTATATTTTGGGAAACATCTGTGAAAAACTTAGTATAAAAATAACAAAAGCAAACAAGCAAAATAGACTTGTAGCACATAAAAGTATCTTCCCCTCTTCCTCTCCTACCAACCCTTTAAAGAAAGCAATTGCTAACAGTTCAGAGGTTGTATTTAGTGCCACGCTTCATACACATATGAATACATACATGCATATATATGTATGTACATATCCATATCTATACACGTTTATTTATGGTTTTTAATACATTTTTTTTGACATACATAGAATAGAAGCAGGTAAAAACTGAGCCTCAAGCCAGACACTGCCTCTGACCTTGGGCAGTTTACTTAACAATACTGCGCCTCATTTTCCTTATCCATAAAATGAGGATTTCAATAGCACCCACCCCATAGGGTTGTGGTGAGAATTGAATGAATTAATACAGGTAAAATACTTAGAACATACTGCATACTTCACAAGTGTTTATAATAATAATTACTATTATTATTATAGTAATAATAATACCCCTAGTCTTTTGGATGCTTTTTCTCATTTTGCTTTGCTGGCTCTTCCTCTTTTAGATTTTTTTTAAGATTTTATTTATTTATTCATGAGAGACAGAGAGAGACAGAGAGAGGCAGAGACACAGGCAGAGGAAGAAGCAGGCTCCATGCAGGGAGCCTGATGTGGGACTCGATCCCAGGTCTCGATCCCGGGTCTCCAGGATCACGCCCGGGGCCGAAGGCAGGTGCTAAACCGCTGAGCCATCCAGGGATCCCCCCACCCCTCTTTTAGATCTTTAAGATGAAGTTTCACATTCCTCAGGGCTCGGTCTTGGGTCTCTCTTCTCATTCTATATATTCTTACAAAATAATTTCATCCCACCATATAGCTTCACTTATGATTCGTCATTTTGCCAACACTTCCCAAATCTACCTCACATATGTTCTTTTGAGCTCCAGATTATACAACTGTCTCCTGAACATCTTTACTTGAATGACTGAGTCTCTTTAACATGTATAAAACTAAATCTATCATTATCCCCTCAACCACAGAAAATTTTCTCCTCCATTGTTCCCTACTGTATCAAGAATTGAATCCTGACTATCTAATATATGCAAGCTTTTTACTCAGCCATCTCATATTTTTTACTATATCTTGCTTATCAGGTCCAATCAGCATAATTCAGTCACTATATTGAGTCACCCGATTTTTTATGATCACCCTCAGATACTTGCCAACATCTACTTTCTGCACTGGACAAAGAGACAACTTAAGTGGGAATGTAATAGGTATGACCACTCACACATCTTTCCAAATCTTGGTAATGAACACTAATGTCTGCAATTTCCCTAAAGATATGCCATTCATTTTGTTTACTGTCCTGATAAAAGGGAAAGGTTGTAGATGCTCCCTCTTTCTACCATTAGGGTTCTTATTCTATGGGTCAAAAAACCAATGTAAGGGTTTTGCCAGTTGCCAAGAATTTCTATTATGTCTAAACATATATCTCTTCTAGCTACATGTATTCAAGAACTGGAAATATAACCACACAATGGGGCTGTAACCCTACTGGGTCCACTGTGTTTCAAATTTGGAATCTCCAAATTGATACCAACTGATCAAGACTCCAACTGATACCTGACTCATCAAAGCCTCCAGTTTCACTGGTAGACTACAGTGATATGGATACCCAGGAATTAGTATCAATTAGCCTATGTTTGATAATCACCAAAAGGTCTGGGTATTTCCTTTTCCCTAGCACATAGTCACTCTAGTAAAAGCCTACAGGTCCCTTTGAGGAAGACTTAGAGGAAAATATACAGTATTTCAAATTGAAATTTCCCATAATTATACTTGGCTTACAGCCATGATGGAACTTCTCAAGGATGTATATACCCTACAAACAAATGTGTTTTTCAGCATGTTGGTGATCAGAGTATTCTCTGGATGGATCCTCTTAGGATGTAGTTGAGAGATGTGTAAACTATGCATGATAAAATTACTCCAAATATCCCTATCTCCCCACACTTTCCTTTGTCTACATTATGATGCTGAATATTCTGGTATCTCAGTCTCATTAGGAGGTCCCTATAGAGCCCAAGTCTCTGTCAACTGATAAATGAAATTGTTAGAATATTTCTACCTTCATGAGATAACACATTAAATCCAGAACCTCTGGTAAATGCACTCATATCAATACATTTGGTGTAATCCAATGTTATGTTCCATCTTCCTTAAAATCCATTCCTATACATATTCCCCAGGTTTATATTGATGTAAATTAGGAAAATCTTGCAATTTTTTTGTTTATAAGCTGCTTCCTCCTGGGTCAGACTTTGTACTTGTTCCCCTGGAGCATGCTGATATCTGACTCTAGTTGTGGGGATAGTGCATAGTTCTCAAGCAAGGAAAGGCTAATATCCTCAGACACAGAAGGACAAGCTGCTTGACAGAAGAGGTTCAAAGTGCCTTGAGATTTCAAAATTCTCAACTTGGTCTAAGTCTAGCCAAATGTATCCCCCTTCCAAGCTTTGGGGTCCCTCTCCTTCCCTATCATTTTCCTAACTTCTACACAAGAGAAATGGCAAGGCTATAGAGTCAACTGACGTAAAATCTGTGTACTGGCCAATTAAGTGTTTGTTCATTTTTAGCAATGGTAGCCCCAAGGCTGGGGAGATTCTTTTAGGCCTGCCATGGAATCTCTCTAATGAGACCTGATCAGAGAGTATAAGGACCAGAGACTAGTACTTTCTGTAAGTGCTTTGGTGTACTCAGAAGAATTGATTTCCCACCAGTCGTCATAGTCATTTGTTACTGTTATTATAGTCAAATCCAGCAGGTGCATGATCCAAGGCACTTGTTTCTGTAGGTTCTTTATCACAACCAACTACAGGTGATGATTTAATTAATCATGATACTTCTACACGACATGGATTACCAGCATTCATTTCCTATTAGCAGGGAGTTCAGCACTACACTCAAGCCCAAGCACAAAATCAAGCTAATGCCCAGATCCCATCTTTTAGGGTCTGTTTCTGGGACTACTCCTGGCAACAATTTCCGTAACAATCAGAGACCAGTTAGGAGACAGAAACCACATTGGTTATTTGCTTAGAGAGAATTTAATATAAAGAAATACTAACTAGGTAAATGAAAAGTTTTTTTTTTTTTTAATTCTCTAAGGTATTAAGGAGGTAGCAACTGCAGGAAAGGCAGAGGTGATAAAAGGGAGAGACTAGAATTATTAAACCTTAGAAACTTAGAGGGTTTCCCTGATGCTAAACTCAGACCTCTGAGAAAGAGAGGCTACTCAACTGATCTTAGAATATTTGAGTTAGAAAAGACCTTTGAAGAGGGAACACCATCTGGTAGGCACTATTAGCTCTGAGGGGCATGACTAGACTGACTTTGCAAATGCAGGGAAAACTGCAAACTGCATTCAGCTTCTTCTATGGAAAGAGCTTGCTGCTTCTGGGGTAATGAATCATTGGGGGAGAGATGCTAACAGGAAGCAGACAGTAAGGGGCATTTCTTTCTTTTTCCTCCGGCTTTGCAGTCTCCCCAACAGCACCAATGTCAGAGCCTCACATATAGCCATTGTCAAAGCCGGTATGTGGTTTGCAAAATACAAGCATCAGGTTCATAAAGCAGAATAGAGACAGATAGTCCCAGGTTCGGAGCAAAGAGGCAAAAACTTAACAATTGGCACTCCCATGTTAGAAAAAGGAATCACCATCCCCCAAGTTGCTCATCTTAGAAACCTAGTAACTAGTGGTTCTTAGGGCTTCTCTCCCCTTACTGATCATCCATAAGGCCCTAAATATCTCTGAAGTTTGAACCGATTGCCATCAATCATCATCCCTCACCAAGATTAGATAACTAGCATCTGTGCTTCTCCAGTTCATTCTGTACACAGGAGCCACACAGCAAGCCACAGTGATTTTGTAAAAATGCAGATCTAATTGTTAGGATTAAACCTAACTCCTGCCTTATTTCACAACATTCTTCTCCTTTTGGCTCGCCCTACTCTACACTTATACTTGACTTTCTTTAATTCCTCAAGCACGTCCTCTCATTTCTGGATCTTTGCACCTGCTCATCACTTGACTTATTATAGATTAATCTTCCATCCCCACAAACCTCACCTCCATCTGCTGGCTAACTTCCTCATGTCTTAGATAAGATAATCTTCAGTGTGGTCTTTCCTGCCCACAGACTCATTAACATCCATGCATGCTCCTAAAGAGGCATAATAACTTCAGTTACTAATTGAACTATTCCTACATTCTGCCTATTTTCCTTACCACTCATGTTCAGACCATAATGCACAGGCTGTTTACCACAGGTGGTGGCTATTGAAATATACTCAGAGCATAGAGTGCAAATTCTTAAATACTGTGTTTAAAATTCAATGATGCATAAAAATTTTAGAAAAAATCTATTTCCCCTTCTTATTCCTTCTAAGCCAGATAAACACATTCCAAAAACATCTCCCCTCTTAGGCTTCCCCAAATGAATTGATAAAAACTCTATTCTTCCGACGTTTATGCCCAAAACCTTGTAGCCATCTTTAACTCCTCTCTTTTTTCGCAGCCCACATCTAACTTTCAGTGAATCCCATCAACTCTATCTTTAAAATATACCCATATTCCAACATTTATTACTTCTACTGGCATCCTAGTCCAATTCTCCATATGCTCTTGCTAAAATATTGTAATTTTTTTCAGCAATGTTTTTTCTGCTTCTATCTTCTATCCCTAAAATCCTTTCTCACTGGAACACCCATAGTGACCTAAAAAAATGAATTGAATGTCAGATCTCTACTCAAAACTGTTCAATCACTTCTCATCTTACTCTAAATAAAATCCAAAACCTTACAATGGCCTACAAGGCCTTACATGATCTGGCCTCTTATTACCCTTATGACTTCATGAGAATGCCCCTCTCCATTCCACCTCACTTCACTCAGCCACAGTGACTACCTTGTTGTTAGAACCCTCAAAGCACACCATAACTCAGGACCTTTGCACTCATTGTGCTCTGCCTGGAATAATATTCCTCCAGATAGCTTCATGATTCATGCTATAGCTTAATTCAAGTCTTAACTCAAATTTCATCTTATTAAAGCAGTTTTCTCAATACTGAAGAAAGAAATTAAAAGATAGCTAAAAAAAATGAAGAGCTGTACTGTGTTCATAGATTGGAAAATTCAATATTGTTAAGATGTTAATTCTCTCCAAATTTATCTACAGGTTTAATATAATTCCTATAATTTATGTGATATAGCCATTTTCCATTAAAGGCATATACCACATTTTAAAAATCCATTCATCCACTGAAGAATACTTAGATTGATTCCATATATTGCCTATTATGAATAATGCTACAATGAACATTGGTGTGCAAATATCTCTTTGAAATTCTGTTTTAAAATCTTCGATAAAAAAAATAAAATAAAATCTTTGATATAAATACCCATGTCATCGCAGCTAGAGAGTATTATGCTAAGCAAAATAAATCAGTCAGAGAAAGACAAATACCATATGACTTCACTCATATGTGGAATATAAGAAACAAAACAAATGATCACAGGGGAAAATCAGAGAAAGACAAACCAAGAAATAGATTATTAACTATAGAGAGTAAACTGATGGTTGGGAGGGGGAAATGGGTGAAATAGGTGATGGGAATTAAGGAATGCACCTGTTGTGATGAGCACTGGGTGTTGTATGGAAGTGTTGAATCACTATATTGTACAACCTGAAACTAATATAACACTGCAGGTTAACTAACTGGAATTTAGCACACTTAAAAAATCAAAAATCAAATCAATAATCTAATTTTATACCTAAAGAAGTAGAAAAAAATTTAATTTCTTTATATAAATACCCAGAAGTGAGATTGCTGGATCATATGGTAGTTCTATTTTTAATTTTCTGAGGAAACTGCACACTACTTTCTATAGTGGCTGCACCATTTTTCATTTGCTTCAACAGTGTACAGGGTTCCTTCCAATTTCTCCTCATCCTCACCAATATTTATTATTTTCCTCTCATTTTGTTTTTTTATAATGACCATCCTAACAGGTAAGGTAGTAGCTTGTTGTGAGTCTGACCTGCATTTCCTTGATTTTAAGCATCTTTTCATATGCTTGTTAGCCATTTGTATGTCTCCTTTGGAGAAAGGTCTATTAAAATCTTTGGCCCATTTTTAAATCATATTATTTGTTTTGTTCTGTTTTGTTATCACTGAATAGTAGGAGTTCCTTATATATTTTGGATATAAACCTCTTGCCAGATACATCCATCCCAGAGGTTGCCTTTTCACTGTTTTCTTTGCTGTGCTGAAGCTTCTTAGTTTGAAGTAGTCCCACTTGTCTATTTTTGTTTTTGTTGCTTGTGCTTTTGGTGTCATATCCAAGAAATTATTGCCAAGACCAATGTTATGGAGCTTTATTCTTATGTTTTCTTCTGAGAATCTTATAGTTTCTGGACTTTAATCCATTTTGAGTTGATTTTATTCATCTGGTGTAATATCAGGGTCTAATTTCACTCTTTTGCATATGGATATTCATTTTTCCTAGCACCAATTGTTGAAGAAACTATCTTTTCCCCATTTTCTAGCTTTGGCACACCCGTTGAAAATCATTTGACTGTATATACATGGTTTTCTTTCTGGGCTCTCTTTTTTGTTCCGGTGGCTTATGTCTGTTTTTACACCAGAATCGTACTATTTTGGTTACTGTAGCTTTGAAATATGTCTTGAAGTCAGGAAGTGTAAGACATCAGCATTGTTCTACTTTCTTGATACTACTTTGGCTATTCAGTGTTTTTTGTGGTTGCATATGAATATTGGGATTATTTTTCCTATTTCTTAAAAACATGCCATGAAATCTTGATAAAGATTGCATTAAATCTGTAGATTGCTTTGGGTGGTATGGACATTTTAGCAATATGAACTCTTCCAATCCAAGCACACAGGATGTCTTCCCATTGATTTGTGTCTTTTTCAATTTCTTTCAGTGATGTTTTGTATTTTTCAGTGTACATGTCTTCCATCTCCATTGCAAATACCTTATCCTTCCTCATAGTTTTTCCACTTCTTGACATGTTATATTAGTTTTTGTCTTTCTCTTCCCAGTAAAAATAGTAGCCTCATGAGCAGAGGTAGACCCAAGTTTTATAAAATCTGAAGCTTTAAAAAAAAAAAAATCTGAAGCTTTTGTAAATGCTTTTTAAGAAAAAAATGCAAAATTAAGAATGTAAAATGAGATACAAAAATGAATATCTACTTAATGTAAGAATTCAGAACAAGTTTTTAAAGCTGACAAATAGTAGAAAATCCATGTTATGAATTAAATGCCTATCATATTTCTATATGTTTTATCTATATTTTGGTTGCATACTTATTTGACTGCTTCTCTTTTTATTTATTTTATTTTTTATTTGACTGCTTCTGTAACAATAATTTTGTAATATATTTTTGATAGAGATAATACAAAAAAAATCAGTCTTTCTTCTAGCATGGTTTGACTGGTTTGTTTTTATTACTTATATGTGTGATTTATAAAGCATGCATCCTCACACCCAAACTCACTATAGTACTGCTCCAAATATGTACCCTATACATATAGATATTCTGATAAGTTCTATTTTTCATGATTTCCACTGAAACTGAAAAAAAAAGTATATATTTTTTTAAGATTTTATTTTTTTATTCATGAGAGACACACAGAGAGAGAGACAAAGACATAGGCAGAGGGAGAAGCAGGCTCCATGCAGGAAGCCTGAGGTGGGATTCAATCCTGGGACTCCAGGACCATGCCCTGGGCCCAAAGCAGGCTCTAAACCACTGAGCCACCCGTGCATCCCTGTAGAGTGCCTTTTTAATTGTATACACATTAAAATAGTATTTGCCAATGAGAGAGAACTCCTGTTTTGACTAAGTATTGATGAAACCTGAATTCCCCCAATAAAATTGCCAATAATTTTGTTCATTTGATGATTAGAGAAAGGTTTCATAGATAGCTTCCAATCCCATATGTTTCAGATCTTGTTTCTCCCTGTCTAGTCCAAACTTTTGGTACTGGCCACTGTAGGATGCATTTTATTTCATGATATGTCCCCTGGGCCTATAACTTTGTGTCATATGGTAGATAAAGTACGACAGTAGATAGTAGAGGTATTCTAGGAAGGCATTCCTACATTAAAACAGCTAAGTAACTCTATACAGAAGTGACTGCATACCACCTATAATGCATCCTACTAAACCAGGCCATATATTGCTAATTTCTCCAAATAAGCATTCTCAAAATATTTTCCATCATTTAAATGGAAAATGATATGAGGGGAAGTATGATGGTTAAAATATTGAGGTAGAAAGAGACAACATTCTTAACCAGTGATAGCTAAAATATCTTCTGTGAATTTTATAAAATGTATAAAATATATAAAGCAGAAGAACATATTTCTAGGGCCCCTCCTGGGGCCTTAGAAAAAGTTCATACAAGTGAGGAGCATGAATTTAAGTTTCATTAACTTCATAGTCAACATCTGTAAGAGTGGAGGACTTCATTTTTTTCACAGCTGTATTCTTGGTACCTAAAGGATAGTGCCTTACAAAGGCATATTGTAGGCATTCAATAAGAATATGTTAAAAGAGAAGAAAGTAGGAAGGAAGGAAGGAAGGAAGGAAGGAAGGAAGGAAGGAAGGAAGGAAGGAAGGAAGGAAGGAAGGAAGGAAGGGAGGGAGGAAGGAAGGAAAGGAGAGAGAATAGGAAGAGTTCTTCACATAATTTTATTACAGAAGCATGGTTTCCGCATACTTGGCAGAAAAAACTCATTAGAGTTATTTCCAAGGAAGGAAAATACAAGTGGGCCTAATGAGGTAGTCTAGGACCTGAACTCTACTTATTAAGATGACATATCAATACAAGTAGGTAATCTGGACTCAAAAGTATCTGGACTCAGAAGTAGGCAGAACTATGAGATGGCCCAGGAGAGAAAGCTTCCGGATAGAAACTTGGGTAGACTCAAAAGAAGTTACCATGGAGGGTTTACATACATATGTCCATCCAAGCAGACATCTCTAAAAATGTTGGGGTACTGCAGGTTTCTTCTGATGACTCTGGAAAGACCAATGTTGTTGGTAAATCACATAGTCTCCTCAATTCTTCTTAGGGTTAATATTCAATAGCCACTGACCAGACTGACCAGTCTAGCCACTCTGTTAGAATATAGGTATATTTCTATAAATGGTGGTAAACAGTAACTTCCCCGGTTTCTCTCAGACTTGACCATGGTCATCCTAGTCCCTCCTCTGGAATCCCCCAGATCTCCCCATAAACCAGCAACCAAAGGAGTAAGTTTGGAGTGACATCCTGCTTCAACCATAAGTTTCATTGGCTAATGCTTATCCAGTGCTCATTATTAAATCTTTTGCATATAATCCTTGGTTCTACTAAGCAATCAACATAGCTGCATGGGAGAAATTGTGATCTGGGAGGGGGCATAGCCTCATCCTCTGGGTACCCTGTGGGTTAACCTAAGAATAGAGTACTACAATTTTTTTGCTTAGAATGATTATTTTCCCTAGAGTTGAGCTTCCCGAGGGTGGAGCATTGGATAGGTAGTCAACATCCCTATCAAACTACGTAAAGGGCATAAGTCAAGTCTGTTCTGATCACTGTTAGATTTCCAGCAACCCGTACAGAGATGGCACATAGTAATCATTCAATAAACATTTTTTGATGAGAAGATGAATAGTAAAGAAAGAATCTGAAAGGTCTATATTTAGAAAGGTTATCTAAAATCTTGGGGAAAAATCCAAGTTTTCCCTGCTATTCAAGAGGAGAATGTGAGGCTTGACAGGTTGAAGGTCTTACCCAAATAGCCATGAATTATTAACAGAACTGGTTGTAGAAGCCTGGCCTCTTGGATCTCTATCCAATGCTTTTTTCCCTACATTAAGCTGCCTCTTTTAAATCCAAGGAACCAGGTAATTCTACTTCAAATTTCTCATAGCATAGAGAAATTCAGAGATGATCAGTATGGTCACTCACATGTGAACTGGAAGATTTAACTAAACTCCAGGATTACATGAGGAAGTAATCTCATATTACAGCTGCAGCTGGCTTTGCTTCCCTCCTATTCTTGGAACTGGTGGGCAGGGTAGAGTCATGAGTTTGAGCAGAGTGGGAGAGTTTGGAACAGCCACCATGAATATGTGAAAGGAAGTCAACACAAGTTAAGAAGATAATTGAGAGCTTGAGAGAATGAGGTTGACATTAAGTAGGATGACTGTGTGTGGACCTCCTCAGCATGGTGGATGAATTTTCTCAACAATGTTGTCAGCAATAAAGAGTTATCCAGCCCAAAATGTCAATAGTACTGAGTTTGAGAAACCCTGCCCTAGAAACATTTTAAGTGTATAATAGCCACATGTGGCTAGCAGTTATATATTGAATAGCACAAATATAGAACATCTCCATCACTGCAGAACATTGTACTGGACAGCTCTGGCCCAAAAAATTTTCAAGGTCCCTTGTACCTCTAAGGTCCCAAACAAATTAGTGAAAGAAAGGAGGAAAAGAGTAAGACAGTAAGAATGCTGGGAGGGGAAACAAAACAAAATGAAACAAAAGAATGAATGAAACTGTCTTTAGAGGCATCAATTACCAGTTATTGCCACTAAACATGTACAACTGATATCTGAAACAGCCCATATTTTGATTCTGGTTCACAAGAGTATAGTGTTTGGATCAAATTAACTGTTGATTAAATTAACTATGTGGACAAACTAAATTCCCACTTGAGAATCTGCACTGTGGCTACTTGTTTGACTAGTTCTTTGTCTCCTTCTTGTCCTCCCACTGCAATAGCTATAAATGCACTGTCTTACCTCTTTTTTGGGCAGAGAACATATATAATGAAGGTTTTATTTAGAGGGAAAGAGGCTGTAAATAGGATTTGCATTTAATAATATCCCCTCAGCTTTATAATGGTTGGTTTTGATTTTCCCTTTGGGGACTGAAATAAAACACCCTCCTGCTTATACCACACCTGTGACTAATCCTGAACACCTGACTCTTGGAGAAAAATGAGATGTCTCTGATATCTTTAAATATCTGAATGACTTCCAGGCTGAAGGAGAAATGTTTTTCAAAAGTATCCAGGGATCCTTGGTTGGCTTAGTGGTTTAGCGCCTGCCTTTGGCCCCAGGTGTGATCCTGGAGACCCGGGATCAAGTCCCACCTCAAGCTCCTTGTGTGGATCCTGCTTCTCCCTCTGCCCCTCTCTCTCTCTCTCTCTCTCTGTGTGTGTCTCTCATGAATAAATAAATAAAATCTTTTAAAAAAAGTATCCAATATTAGAAAAAAGAAAGGTGATTATTGGATATTCTTTTAGTGGAGTGCAGGGAATTGTAAGGTGGATTCTTAATGTATTAACTAATTTTTATGAGGGTATGCACCTTTGGCTAACAGAAAAGTTATCTTGAAGAAAATCACTTGTGATGCAAATTACTCTTGTCCCTAGCACAGATAAATTTTATCTGTTGAGATATAGTTGATTTCCCTCTGGTAGAAAGGTAACTCTAAAGCTATAAATTTATTGCCTTGTAAGATATTAACCAGTTTTGTATTTATTAGCATATTACTTTAATATTCATTTGGCTATCTTGACTATATAAATCTGTCTTCATATTTTCTTTTGTGTCAGTTTTACCATCTCACTCTTTACTCATTAATGGAAGGTTTGAATAAAATCCTTGATGTATACTCATATATTTCTGAGAGTCATGGCTTTCAATGTCTTGAAATTATACTTAAATCTAACTTAGTCACATAATGCTCCTGGATCAAATGGGTTCATCGGAAGCCACAGATTCTTTTCTTACCATAAAGACTATTAATAGTGTGTGCTCAGCATCTTCCGACTGATTCTCATGTTTACTCACAACCCAGCTCTGTGCCCTGGAAGGTTGATTTCTATGGATTAAGTCAATGGGCTCTCCTCACCCAGGGTTGGGACTAGATGAGGCAAGAGATGCACCTAAGACAGGGCATTGAAGGAATCAGTCCCAGGGCTGATGCTGCAGTTGCACAGCTCTGACAGGGAGTGACTTCATGTATATTGTGACCTAGGCACCCCGTTTGCCTCACTCTGGTCCCAGCCTTGTCTTCACTCCAGACTTGAGTGCATACTGGCATACAGGCTCAAAGAGTGACTATCTTTTGAGATGTGCTGTTCTGATGGTGGAAGATGGAAGCAAAACTAAATCATGCAAGTCATATGTGCTCACATTTTATTGGTTAAAGTAAGTTTTCTGCCTACCTGTCTCCAATTGTGGGATTGCCCACCCAATAGAACATTTGAGTCTGCACAACAGACACACTGCATTTCTTGCTGCTTCTTCTAAACTGGGGCAAAGAGGAAAGAAAATAATCAATTCCTAAGTGTTTATAGTCTTTTAATAGATTAGTCATACCCAGTCATGAAACTTGGCAAATTGCTGCCACCCATAATGAGGCATCTCATTCCTTCTTAATGGGGAAAAGTGACTAATGGATGGGGCAGGAGACCGTGGGGGAAGTCCCACTCTCCACAGGGAAACATGAGAAGTAGGGAAATAAGTATTTTTCCCTAACTTGACCTTACCTATTGAACTTAGTCATCAAGTGTAAGGTCAATCAGGGAAGTGGAGAGGTTTGTAGCTATCAGAGAAGTTCTACTCCTTACCTTTATGAGATTGCACCTTTTTAAATTCTCCTAGAAATGCTGGTCATACTGTGAATTTTGCAACCAGAAGACTGTAAACTATAGGTTAATCTTATATTAATTAACTCCAAGACCATGATGTACTGAGATAAAAATTTCATTTTCTATTGTATTTCCATTTTCATATTATGGCCAGGCCATTGCCCAGTATGATCTATCAGAGGTTCTGTTATGAGATTAATGTATTCCAGTCATAAAATGCTAACAACATAGAGATGATTTTGAATATAAACCCCCTCCCACTATAAAATTCCTTGTGAAAAGTTAAAAAATTAAGTTCCCAAAATGACAGTGTGTTAGAAGGTAAAAGAGGGCCAGTACTGTGCCCTCCAGACTAAAAGTTACTTTAATGCCAAAAAACAAAGCAAGCCACTTCGTACAATTTACAGAGTTTTATTTGGTGTAATTTACTGACAAGGGCAATCAGGCTGGTAGACAGATGATCCAAGTGGTACTACGCAGCTATTTTCTGCTCCATATTCACTGCCCATTCTCACTACTTTAACCCCCAGCTTCTGTGGAGTGAAGGACATAGTGGTGAAGACACAGGGTAAATATCTAAAGTGATGCCATCTGGGGGTGTCTGGGTCGCTCAGTCCATTAAATCTTTGTCTTTGGCTCAGGTCATGATCTCAGGGTCCTGGGATCAAGCCCCATGTGGGGCTCCCTCCTCAGCAGGGAGTCAGCTCCTCCCTCTCCCTCTGCCCTTGCCCCTGCCCATGCTCACTCTCTCTCTAAAATTAATAATATTTTTAAAAATATTTAAAAATAAAGTAGTCACGTCTGCATGCCAGAGGGGAGAACAAGATGGAGGGCCAAAGATGGGTTCAACATTCCTACATTGCGTTAATCTGCTCTTGTTGTGGAAGTAACCCAATTATTTTGTGATTTACAACATCAAAATATTATGTCTTAATCATGTTACACAAAGGCCATGGATTGATTGAAGCTCTTCTGGGCTTTGCTTAGCTGGCCTGGGCTCTAAATGTATTCTTATACTGGCACACAGGCTCAAAGAGGGACTACTTCCTGAGACATGCTGTTCTGATGGTGGAAGATGGAAGCAAAGCTAAATTATGCAAGTCATATGTGCATAATTTTATGGTTAAAGTAAGTATCATTTTATTGGTTAAAGTAAGTATCGTGACCAAGCCCAAGTCAATGAAGCCCGGAAATACATTCCAACTATGCAGAAGCATGGCAAAGGCAGGGAGGAAGTAATTGTAACAAATTCAAAATATTGTAAACAATAGTGTTCAAAATTTTTGCCCTTCTCATTTGAAGTCCCCAACCTCCACTTCTTTTTTCTTTTCTTTTTTAACATTTATTTGAGAGAGAGAGAGAGAGAGAGAGAGCATGAGTGGGGGGAGGGAGAGAGGGAGAGAGGATCTTCCAGCAGACTCCTGGCTGAGCATGGAGCCTGAGGCAGGGTTTGATTTCACTATCCATGAGATCATGACCTGAGCCAAAACCAACAGTCAGATGCTCAACTGACTGAGCCACCAAGGTACCTCTTCAACCTCCATTTCTAACCCATCTTTTTTACTTTGTCTTCTGCCATATTTGTCTGACTTCTGCATTCTTCTGCTTTCAAGGGATCATATGATTACATTGTGTCCACCAGTAATTCAGAATATTCTCCATATTTTAAGGTCAGATGGTTAGTAGCCTTAAATCCTTCTATATAATCACTTCACAGCAGTATCTAAGTTAATGTTTGATTGAATAACAAGGGACATGAATCTTGGGGAGACATTTTTGAAATTCTGCCCACCACACTGACTTCAATAATAAAGTAAGAAAAATGGCTTGTGAATTCATCTAGTTGGTGAATGTCACTCTTCTAGGAAATTAGTCTATTCCAAATATCCATTCCTAGAGGTAAATTTTGATCATGTCCTTTTTGATAGGAGATCACCCACTTTTTTCTAGATTTTTCAAATTTTTTGGCATAAGTTTTTTTTTAAGATTTTATTTATTTATTCATGAGAAACACAGACAGAGAGAGAGAGGCAGAGACACAGGTAGAGGGAGAAGCAGGCTCCATGCAGGGAGCCTGATGTGGGACTCAATCCAGGGTCTCCAGGATCAGGCCCTGGGCTGAAGATGACGCTAAACCACTGGGCCACCAGGGCTGCCCTTGGCATAAGTTTTTATGTAATATTTCTTCTGATTCTTTTCCTCTCTTCTATGTTTTTTTTCTCATTCATAATTTTATATTACTTTTTTTGCTCCTTTCCCTTAAATCAGGCTTGAGAAGGGCTTATGTATTTTAAAAACAAACACACAAAATAACTATTACTTTAATATATCCCTTTATACTATATTTTTATTTCTATTTAAGTATTTTTAGTGTTTCTTTGTATTAATTTCCTATTCATAATTTCTTGTGGCTTATTTTTTGCTTTTTTTATTTTCCTGAGATGAGAACCCTGGGATCCTTTTCACTAAATGCTTTTTTAGCAAGAAAGAGAAGGAGGAGGAAGAGCAGGAGAAAGGGGGGGGGGAATGAAAACTTGGCTTTTTCTTTTGAACTAGCTTTAGCTGTTGTGCCACAGGTACTGAAATGAAATGGTTTCCTTTTCATTTTCTACTTTATAATTCAAGTTTTGATTTCTTCTTCATCCTTTATTTTCAAATAGTAGATAAATTGGATTTTGCTTTATGTTTATTCTTAACTTTATTGGATTATTTTTTATAAAGTCCTACCTTTATTTAAAAAGAAAATATGTTGGCTACTTGAATTTGAATTGAAAGAAAGAAAGAAAGAAAGAAAGAAAGAAAGAAAGAAAGAAAGAAAAAATATTGTGTGTTTCTATGTAAGCCACAATATAATCAATTTTCTATGAACAAATCCCCAAATCTTTTCTCTCTGTTTCAAAGAAACAGAGGTCTATATTCATTACATCAACTTTATTAATTGCATTATATAATTACTTTGTATCCATACTTTTTAAAAAAGATTTTATTTATTCATGAGAGACAGAAAGAGAGAGGCAAAAACACAGGCAGAGGGAGAAGCAGGCTCCCTGCAGGGAACCCAATGTGGGACTCCATCCCCAGGACCCAGGGACCACACCCTGAGCCAAAGGCAGCCGCTCAACCACTGAGCCTCCAGGCATCCCTGCATCCACACTTTTTGCTTATTTTACCTGTTTAACTCTAAAAGAGACAAACTGAGGTCCTCCACTATAGTTTTATATTTATTACATTCTCCTGGGATTTCCAGTAGTTTTTACTTTATACATTAGCCTCTTTCTTCTTTGGCACATACATAGGGCACCGAAGATGCTGTTTTCATATTTTGTGCTTTTATTATTACATAAAGTATAAGGTCCTCATCTTATTTACTGTTTCTAACCCTAAATTTTAATTTATCTGATCTTAATAATGCCACTCTCACTTCTTTTTGTTTCTCTGGTCTGGTATCTCTTTCCTCAGTCCTTTATTTTCAAGATTTCTTTATTGCTTTAACTATATTTCCTATAGGGACGCCTGGGTGGCTCAGCAGTTGAGCGTCTGCCTTCAGCTCAGGGCATGA
Source organism: Canis lupus dingo (assembly GCF_003254725.2). Classification (NCBI taxonomy): domain Eukaryota; kingdom Metazoa; phylum Chordata; class Mammalia; order Carnivora; family Canidae; genus Canis; species Canis lupus. The sequence goes on along the minus strand of NC_064247.1, from coordinate 43,571,714 downwards.
TCCCGGAGTCCTGGGATCGAGTCCATTTCAGGTCCCCACAGGGAGCCTGCTTCTCCCTCTACCTATGTCTCTGCCTCTCTCTCTGTGTCTCTCATGAATAAATAAATAAATAAAATCTTTTAAAAGAAATATACATGTAAACAGTGTATAGTTAAGTGCTATTTTTTAACTTAGTCTGAAAGTCTCTATCTTTTAATGGGAAAATTCAATCTGTATAATTATAGCATAATGATAGTTGATTTCAATATTTTTGGGATTTACTTATATTTGTTCTTTTTCATTTTCTTTGTTTTGTTATATTAATCCCATTTCCCCTTTTATTTGGAAGTCTTAATACTCTATTCAATCAATCATTAACTCTTCTATCAAGATTATACTTGGAGGTAATAACAAATGCAACCAGTATCTTAAAGGAAATAGTATAACGAGTGTGTAAGTGTGTGTGTGTGTGTGTGTGTATAGTGTGCTGCACTTGAATCTTTGTATTATTTTTCTTGTCAAATTTCTTCTTGTCTCCTCTAGCAGTTTCTGTGTATTCTGTTTATTTTACAGCTGGTTATCGAAAGAGTTGGATTTGGCAGGGTTAGGTAACAGGAAACAATTTAATTTTTTCTAATTATTTTTTTCACTGCTAATCCTACAGAATTACTTTGTTTACGTATTCCTCCCCAACCCTGAATGAGATCTCTGGGCAATTTTCATAAATTTACTCTTTTCTCTGTTACAGTCTTGCCTGGCTGGCCACTGGCTGCTGCAGGGTGCCTTTTGATGGATTGTTACTTTTCTAAGTTGGCTCGGGGAAGCGCAGGTCTGTTTCTGGCAATATCTAGTGACTACAGTACTGTTAAGGTAAAGTCTTGCCCACTATGCAGTGGTGCTATAGAAGCAAGCAGACCACAATCCCCTGGTGAGGCATCTGAGGGAAAATTCATAGACCTCTGACTACTCAGTTTTCTCAGAGGTTTAGTGGTTCCTTTTGGCCTCTTGGGGCCAGTGAGACCAGAAACACATAGGACCAAAGACAATCTTTCTCTTGGGTAATCCACAGCTCCCCATGGCCAGCTGGTCTCAGGACAGCAGAACCTCCATCAATGCCTTGTGATTCAGAGTCTGGTCTCCAGGGCCATACACAGATCTCAGCATCAAATTAGGAACCCTGTCTATTCTTGCACCCCACTGCTTGATGACCTCAGCAGCTATTTGGCTTAAAAGATGACAGATGGAAGCTGAGAGTAGAAGAGAAAGGTGCAGAGTTTAGGTCAGTACCTTCCCAGAATCCACTGCTCCCAGCTATCCAGCTGTTTTAGTGAATTCTCAGCCAAATTGAATTTTTAAGTTGATTTAATGCCTTCCTAAAAGATAAAGCTCACAAGTTACAGCAGAAAGTTCAAAAAATAACGAATACAAAAATCCTTAGTTCTAATTTGTGTCTCCTTTGAGCTAAAATTCGAATACTATAGTTAGGTCCAGCATTTAACTTCAAAAAGACTGAAGCATAACTTCTGGGAGCATCTTTTAAGATGTTATATTAAGAGCACAGGAAAGAGTGAAAATAGGAAGGGAATTTTTAATGAATGTTTACTACACTCAAGTACTCAGGTACTGCACATTACTTTTAACACTGAAAATAGTATACTGGGGGCACCTGGGTGGCTCAGTGGTTGAGCATCTGCCTTTGGCTCAGGTCGTGATCCTGGGGTTCTGGAGTGAGTTCTGCATTTGGCTCCCTAAGGGGAGCCTGCTTCTCCCTCTGCTTGTGTCTCTGCCTCTCTCTGTATGTTTCTCGTGGATAAATAGATAGAATCTTTTTAAAAATGAAAATAATAATACCGTAATAAGGTATTGTTGTCCCATCTGGGAGTAGGGGGTGGCTAACAGTAACCTGAGGCTCAGACAGTTTATATTCTTTCCCCATGTTTACTCATATATGCCCATATCCAAGATCCACATTTCATTATCCTACACTGGGTATCAGGAAAAATTACCATCATTACTTATGATAGAAATAGGTATGTTTTCTATTTCTTGTTATTTTGATTGTTAGTGATTAAAAAGAGTTTGCATTTTATCTTCTAAGCCAGCAGGGTAGTTAGTGAAACTGTTTTGCTTTGCAGTGAGCCTGGGAGGAGAGAAAAGGGGGATGGGGCAGGAGTGGGGGGTGAAGAGACTGGATGACAGCAAGACTAAAGAACAAGAGGATCAATCCCTATTTGTTGGAAAAGAGAAAGATGACTTCATAACTTTGAGTGCTGATGCTGGTTCTCCTCCAGTAATCAGAAAAAAGTTGAAGAGCCAGGAAAGCCTGTATACTCCTTCTCTATCTCCTCTGTACCTGAGCCCAGTCATTTTATCTTAAAGCCTTTTGCTCTTGCTCTTCTCTCATTTACAGAGTTCCCAGTTGCTCCCCTCTTTCCTAACCCCTCCCCCACTCCCGTTTTCCCCTTGTCATTCTGTTTTAGAGCCAAAACCTGACTCTCATTGGGAAGAGGTGCCCAAGAGCAGCCTTGGCACATGGTAAAAACAAAACAAAAAACAAACAAACAAACAAAAAAAAACAAAAAAAAAACCCTCCACCCTGAAGTAGAAACAGGAACCTGAACAAATTTATGTCTTCATCTTCGGAAGTTTCCAAAGGCCCCTACAGCCTTCCCCTAACAGAAATGTTTCTAATTAAACCTACTTCTCCTTACATACTAACAGTTCAGATTTTTAAAAATTCTTTAAAACAAATGGATTAAAAATAAACTTTTGAAATACAATTCTTTTCTAATTTGAATTCTGCCTTTATACTGTTTGGGTTAATTAGAAACAGTAAAACAGCAATATAATAATATATGTAATGTTCAATACTTTATAGGACTTGGTATCAGATTTTTTAGCTTATTTAAGCTATTCTTTTAAATTATTTAATAATTTTGAAAAAAGTCAAAGTTATACTTGGAAAAGGCATTATATAGCAAGGAAGTTCCAATGTCTACTAACAAAAAACTATTTTAAAATTTACAGTCTTTTTAATTGCGTGAAATGCTAATGTAAGACTATTTTCCAGTGATTATCCAAAATGCTGATACACGATTAGTTCCACATGCATCAAGTTAATGGTACATTTGTCTTATTTGATACTCAATTATTAAGCAAGAGTTATTGATGTTATTTGGCTTCTAACAGCAAATTTCCAGAAACAGTCTGTGCCATTCTTGGTCCCAAATCAGACTACTGTAGAAATGCTGATGATTGAGGAATCTAATTGAGATCATAAAAATTCATGAACTACTTCTTGTTGATAAATGTTTCCTAATTTTGTACTTTTATTTACTAAAAATGTTGGCTTTTCTTGAACAGATGACTGTTGACTTGTAATTCCAGTGTCTATGCTTTGCTTTCTTATAGCATCCATTTGCACATTATTTTGGTAAGAATTTCTTCTATGATCTTTGAACGTCATTATTTGATTTTTGTTACTAAATATTGCTGTATAAACAATATTTTCTGAGGTGTCTAATTTTCATTTGACTATTTTAACAAATCATCCAGTGGTGTTATATTACTTAATTTATGAACTTCGAGTATAGTTTTTAAAGGCTTTGAGCCATATTTGACAGGTAAGGCACTGAATTTGCTAATTGGTTTTACTGTAGAAAACATTCTTTCCAAGTTGCCATGTCTGGCACTCATTTCTTGAATAACAGTTTTATCAAAGAAGCCCACAAATTTTTTTGTTAGGCTGGAAAAAGTCTGTGAGAAATCATAGAGTTTGCTCCAGGATATGTTTTCAAATGTCTGCTTACTCGTTTCCTTCTTTAGTTTACCCTCTACAACTCTATGGCCCACTTTAAAAGCTAGTGCTCGTATATCTCTTTTCCATGCAGTAGGCATAATTCTTTTAGGTTTGGAAGGAATAATACATTGATCACTAATTAAAGATTTGAGGATTTCACAATTTCTTTCTAAAACAAAATCTGGTCTTTTATGTGGGTAAATGTTTTCCTTTTCCATGGGATAGAGAGGAAGTCTATTTTTTGTCAAAAGTAACATTTGTACATATCCAGTCTCATGGAAAATTATGGGATTTGTGTCATTTTGTTCCTGTGGATTAAAGAAAAGAGTACTTAGTCACCAGTCCAGTGAGTCAAGGCGGCTACCTATATTTTTAAACATGAAAATAAAATAAGATATTCTAAAAATGACTACTAAGAAGTTTTTAATATGAGCAATAATGGTATTCAAACAAAAAAACATGTACTTGTATGTGACATACTTCCTTCTCTTAATATTCTGTCAAAATGTTAGGGGTAAAATCTGAATTTCTGGCCTACAAAAACCCTTTTTGAATAAAGTGAGATATGACAAAATAAATACACTTCTTAGATGTGTGAATGTTGTCATTGGAAAAATAGGATAGTTGGTGGGACGGAACATAGTTCTGGCATTTCTTAGGTCCCACACTCAGAAATAAGAAGCATACCAAAAAAAATGAATCTTGAGTCAAAGATCTTAAGAGACATAATTAATTATAAGCCAAAATTACAAAGGCTGGATATTCTAATAAATACTTCTAAGAATATAAAAATATCTTTACAACATTATATTTATTCTTGTACTCCAACCCTTACTTAGCACATAAAAAGCCTCAATATATATTTGTGGAATGAAATACCCAAAGTAATAGATTGACTTAAAAATAGACTATTTTGTCACAGCAGTAGCAAAATTTGTATATTTGGCCTATTCACTAAACTCCTTCCCATATTTCCATTGTAGGGCAAAAAGATTAATTCCAAAGAAACTGGTCAAATATACATATTACCAGTATTTACTTAGCAAACTTTAAGTCAATGATTGCTACCTTTCCTTTAGAAATATAACTAATGAAGTAAGAAACCAGTATCATCCAGTTGTACATCAGTATACTTAGTGAGAAAGGTATATTATTGTCTACAAATACTAAAAAGATGATGAAAATCTAATTTTACAATCCACTGGGATGTCAGTTTTACCCATTTAGCCACAGTAGTGGAGATTTGTCCTATTTTTGGTCTGTCCAATACCTCTGGGAATTTCCCACCTTACAAATCTATGTACTTTTACATAGAGGCAAAGACTAGCTTTCTAAGCCTCCCTTGAGATTAGAACATAGGCATGTGACCTAGGATCTGCCAATCAGATACACCTGAGATAGTCTTCTGTTCAGAGAAATCAAACACTAGGAAAAGGTGGGCATTATGAAAGCTACTCTAGTGAGAATGGTAGCAGGTATACCTGCTTTGAAGGGCAGCAGTGGCAAAAGTCTTAAAAATAGTATCTCTTGGGATGCCTGGGTGGCTCAGTGGTTGAGCGTCTGCCTTTGACTCAGGTCATGATCCCGGGGTCCTGGGATTGAGTCCCACATCAGGCTTCCCACAGGGAGCCTACTTCTTTCTCTGTTGTCTTTTCCTTCCTCTCTATGTCTCTCATGAATAAATAAATAAAACCTTTAAAAAAAAAAAAAAAAGCATCTCCTAACCAGAATCAAAGTCACAAACTCCATAACAAAGCATGGGTCCTGGTGGAGCAGTCTGGGGTTGTAACTGGGTGACTCCTAACTGTATAGCTTTCAAGCCAGATTGTCTTAGTCTTCCTAGAGACTCTGTGAGCTACCAAATAGCCTTAAATGCATGTATTTTCTGGTTCAAAAAGCTAAAATAGATTGTTAGAAAGGTGAAACATAATGCAGTCATTTTTAAAAATGCCATTTTTGTTTTATATTTCTTTTATAATCAAGAAAATTTTATAAGCCTTCTTCATAAAGAAAAACACAAAACTTTCAGCTGATGCAAAGGAATCCCCACTTTTGGGGTGGCAGTTCTAAAAAGAGCATTAAGAATCGAAGTGTTGTCACTTTGCAATGTGAAATTGAAAAAGTAAAAAGAATTTTTTAAAAGATTTTATTTATTTATTTATTTATTTATCCATGAAAGACACACACACACACACACACACACCACACACACACACACACACACACACACACAGAGGCAGAGACACAGGCAGAGGGAGAAGCAGGCTCCATGCAGGGAGCCCGACGTGGGACTCGATCCTGGGTCTCCAGGATCATGCCCTGGGCCAAAGGTATGCGCTAAAGCCCCCCAAGGTTCCTCAAAAAAGTAAAAAGAATTTATCAAAGATTCCAGTCATTAGAATATAAGATTCCTATAAAGAGTAATTATACACATATTTACTGAACTACAGTAGATATTATTACCATTACCATATGAGAAGTTACTGTCTTTGCTGGACTAATGTTGATTATCTTGGCATTTGGCTTTTTCAATTCATCCTCAAAGCACAAGGGGAGCAAATTTTTCTTTCTTATGGAACAATATTCACTTAATTGATCATTTCTGATGGTTTTGTTTTCTTCTTTGCTAAAATCACCTGTCTGTGGGGGAGATTTTCTTCTGAAAATGAGCACAAGTTCAGCATAAATAATGATAGGGTTGATTTCAGTTAGTCACTTCTTGTCTGTCTATCAATCCCTCAAAGTCACTGCCAACACTTCCCTCAAATCCAAGCTGAGGTGGAAGCTATACAATAATATATATCCCTCTTTGGCTCTTGAGTGTGGAGGAGATATATTATGCAGGGTGAGGAGAATACCAGGGGTAGAGAGATATTTGTCACATTCTTTGTTGAGATTCTGGGGTAAAAAGAGCTTTGCAAGGGCAGCTTCCTAACAACATAGGTTGGCTTCAGCTTTGTTAACAGAATGCAACAGTATGGTATGGTTACAGGCAGAAAGACGATGTAGTTTTCATCCCAGATTTCCTTTGGTTCACATAGGACATGGACACTGAGTTTAGTCTTACCAAGTTGGCTGCTATTTCCGGGGTGAGTTAGCCCATATCAGAGGCCTGGCATGACTGATGGACAGATAAGGTTGTGACAGAGGCTCAGAGTGTTCTCCCACAGTAATGAGAGTTGAGAATGGACCCTAACCAAGTTCTGAGAGAATAGACCATATATTCATGAACCACAGATGTCCACAGCCACAGAATACCTAGAAATGAGACCAGTAGAGTACAAGGGCATTGACCAAGATGCTTACTGAAGTACCTTTTCCTCAACATCCCAAAGTCTAATGGGTATCTCATTCGCTTCCCCAGATATCATCTTAGAAAGAAACAGAAGGACTGAGATAAACTTAGAGAGGTTGTATATGATTGCTCCAAAGTTTAAAACATACTAGGTTAACATGATTTTACTTAGTTTCAGGATCTAATAAGAAAGATCAGAACTTTATATGAAACTACAGAGCTACTTTTCTTACATCCATATGGTAGTCTAATCAAATGTGTTTACTAGAAAAACACAATTGTATTCTCTCCATTCATTTTTCTATGTCTTTTTTCCATTTGTCTATGAACTTGAAGCAGATAGAGCATGAGTTCAAGGTATGAATGTGATGCTGACTAGTAGCACACTCTTAGACCAGTCACCGGATCATAGTACAGGCCTAATGGTAATAATGTACCCAAATAAATTCATTCTGGTCTACTAAAAAATAAAGGGCAGAACTCTTCCTGTTAGAAATATCAATGAACACAATAAAATATGAAAATGTTAAAATAAATACCTTTTATTCATATAATCTTCTAAGCGACCAGCCAAATCAAATGATTCCTCAGGGTTTTCTCCAGTTTGAGCTGAAATTATAAAATATTTTCATAAAATCCACACATATATCATGGAATTCAGAAAATACCTTACAGAAAATATTTTACAATGTAAAAAACAATAGAAAGCACCTGGCATAGTGCTTAATCTATATAGCTACTTAGTAAGACATTTTTTTTTTTTTTAAGTAAGAGTTTATTAAGTGAACAAGACAGAACTGGAAAAGACTGAGGTCAAAGATCTGATGTCTGGCTAAGACACATCAAGAATAAAACTGGCCTTGGAGATTTTTGTGGAAGAAAGACATTCTTAAATTTTCAAATCTTTCCAACATGTAGTCATTATTAGACAATAGGAAGCCTCAGATGGTTAAACACTATTGGTAAAGAGGGATGTTAGTTAGCAGAGATCAAACTGACCTTGCCACCTGGCATGAAGGAAGTGTCTAGGGTTGAACTCTTTCAAATATGCCTGGCAGGCCCTCCAGCATTTTCCTACTTTCTTAGAAGTGTTCCTAGACACATATGCTATTAGCAGTAAATTCAACTTTTCTCTTGCTCTCAGTTCGTGTTCTAGTGCACTGCTTCCCAATATTTATTTATTTAGAGAGAGAGTGCAAGAGTGCAAGCAGGGGGAGGGGCAGAGGGAGAGAGAGAGAACTTCAAGCAGACTCTGTGCTGAGGGCGGAGCCTGACACAGGGCTCAACCCTATGACCCTGAGATCAGGATCTAAGCCAAAACCAAGAGTCGGACATCCAACTGACTGAGCCAGCCAGGCACCCTTAGATTATTTTATTTCTGGTGTTTTAGAATTTTGCAGAATTAATCTTTTGCTTTCTTTTTAACTTACTGAAGTAAAATTTGCATGCAACTAAATGTACAAATTTTACATGTATAGTTTGGTGAATTCTGACAAATATATATACACTAATGGAAGCATCAACAAAATCAAGATATTGAGTGTTTCTATTATTCCAAGATAGCTTCCCTATGCTCTTTTTCAGCAAGTTCATTCAATTTGTTCTGGTCTCTCTTCCAAACACCGGTTATCTCAGGGTTGGATACCAGTTTTGTTCCCTCAATGTATTGTCTTCTCTTAACCAGTCATAGTTCTGTTCCTTTACATTGCATTCTGCGTGATTTTCCTAAATCTGCCCTTCGGATCTTTGATTTGGATGTTTATTCTACTCTTCGTTACGTTTGATATAATTTAGGTTGTGCTTTATCATTACCCATTACCCTAAAAATATTTTCAGCACTGACAGCAGCATTTCATTTTTGACAATTACCTTTTATATCTTTGAATCTTGTTTCACAGAATCCTTATTTTCTTTAATCTCTTGAGCTTATAAAACAGTTATTGTCTAAATTTTTTCCTGTTTCGTGGGGTACAATTTCTGTCAGACTGTGACCATTAGCTATCTTTTAAAGTATCTCCTTTATTTGCTACAGGATATTTAAGAAGTCTCATGTTCTTGTTTTTCCATCTACTCATCTTTGAATCAGGACACTTAATCCAGGCTGGATACTAGTTCAAAAATAATAGAAGGAAATCTTTGGACACTCTGTTTATCTGGATATTGTTAAATTCTCCCCTTAGAAATTAATAGGTGAATCCAGATATTACCGTATGTTACGAATTCAGGCATTCAGCTGCCTGAGCAAGCTAGTGAGGGAGCTGGAGCCCTGAAACATTATGAGGAAATTTGTTTCTGTGCACTATATGTTCTGTGAAACCTCTTCATGACTCTAATGAGGTAGTGATGGTGGTGGATACTCTGTTCATCTATGTGTGAAGTGACATGTGGGTGAGAGTCCTTCACCTCTCTCTTGCAATAAGCAATTCAGTTTGAGGAGGCATTTAGTCAAAGAAAGGCCTCATAACTCTTTCAAAATAAATACATAATATACATATACCTGCAAATAAAGTAGAGTCTTTTTCCTTCTTGTAAGCACTGGATTGAATCTTGGGTGCAGGATAAATGGTTGTAGGACCCAGTGTTCTTCTACATGCTTGTTTAGTCTGTGAATATAGATCATGCAAAAGTTTAGGATTCTTCACCTGAACATCAGGAGAAAACGAAAACTATCTTAGGAATTATTTCTGTGTATATTGATAAGTAATTTAAATTTGATTATTCACATTTGGCATATCTAAGTATGATATGTCTAGTTCTTTAAATGCTTCCAAATATAATGTTTATTTAATCCTCAAAAAAATCCCTATGATAGGGATGTTAATAACACTTTGTAGAGGAGGAAACAAATCTACAAGAATTTAAAAATTGGACTGTGTTCACACTTTTTGCTAACTTTTATTTTCTTTGTCCTCATTATATTCACATGCAAAATTTATTTGTCCAAATGCAGGGAAAATCTAAAGTTCAAATACTGAGCAAAAAAAAAAAACTCTCTTTGTTTAAACAGAAACATTACTCATACATAGAGTAGCTACAGCAGAATACTTCTGAATGAAGGGGGAGAACTGGAAAAAGTGATCTAACTTTTCCAGGGTTAGGATTCCAGATTGGCTCTAATATAGAGGGAGACTTTAATGAATCTGCTATATCCCTATAAAGATTATTGATGTTTTTATATTAACAATTGACTTGGTCAGGTTCAAAATATACTCTGTCTCTGGAGCAGCAGCTCAAATTTCAGTTCAGTTGTATCCTTAGCTGGGCTACTTGCAGTCTCCCTAAACATGCATGGTTCAGGGGTTAGTGAGAGACTTGGCTGTCATCTTCAGTTCTCTTCTATTAGTCCCCTCCCTTCACTTTCTGGAAGCTTGGGTTGCCTTGAACATTGCTCTCTGGTTCTTCTCTCCAGAAAAAATATATCAGTTTTCTGTTGGAGTTTCAGATGACCCATTAAGTGCCAACTTCATCCACCCTTCAAGCCAAAAGTCATAAAAATAGCAACTTTGCCCCATGCAAGTCAAGTTACTACAAGTTTCTATGTTTTTTTTTTTTTTCACCTGCTTTTGTTCACTCTCTGGGGTCTTCAGGTAATGTGTGTGTGTGTGTGTGTGTGTGTGTGTGTGTGTTTTCTGAGTTTCTTGTCCAGAGTTTATAGTCATTGTATGAGACAGGCTGGTATAATAGGGGCTTACTCAGCCATACTGCATCAGAATTCTCCAGAGCTTTTACTGCTTCCATTATCTTTTCCAATCAAGTATCTGTTCAATACTTGTATGGGAACAATACAATATTATTTATAAATAATAATGGTGATATGTGTCACTCTTGCCATGCCATAGACTAATGTATTATCATTAATTATGAAATTGGTTATTGGTTTTTATATAGGTATACTTGTTAAAATTATGCTGATATTCTTCATCATATTAATCAAGTATTTTCTGTAGTTTTATCAATAGTGGTTATTGAATTTATCAATTATATTTTAAATCTTGGAGCTATTAAAATAATTACAGTTTCTGATGAAACTCTAAACTTAGACTTGGCAGATATTTAGGGGGAGAAGGGAAACAAAAGTTGTAAAGAAGCAGGTTAACTGATATTCAATGGAATTTCTGAACCAGTTGTCACTTCCTTTATTTCCCACTTATCCTATCCCACATGCAAAGCCGTAGGAAACTGTATTTAATTAACCCCAGGATAAATTAGTGCTCTTCCACTAATAAACTTCCTGCTAATGTGAGTTTGGTTCCCAGAGTGAAACTCTCTTCTGAAGGACAGACTACCAGTCAGATTACCTGATCTCCACCCTCTTATGCTAAAGTTAAGCTAGCTGGATGAGAATGCTGATGTATACACAGAAAAGTTGGTTCTCAATTCTGCAGAGATGTTTATTTATAAAATTAATGGCAGTTTCATAGAAAGATTACCCATATCTTGATTCTTAAATATGAACAAATGAAGATTTATCAGGTATGATAAAAATCAATAATTTCAAAAACAACTATCATGATTTTAAAAAAAGGAACACCAACACCAGAAAAGAGATAATTCAAGAAACAGAAAATGACTTCAGAAAATGAACCCTAATATCTTCATAAAATGTTGAGAACGAATATAACAGGAAACTATGAGAAGAAAAAAAAAACTAAGAACAAGAAAGAAATTTAAAGTGTCATTACTGAACCAAAATGAAGTAAAAGGACCAGAATAAAGAACAACTTTTCAGAGACAAAAAATAGAGAATAGTAATATAGAGGATCAATCCAAGAAATCTAATACCTGACCATTAAAGAACAGAGAAAATAGTGGAAAGGAAATGGGGAAGAAAATAACAGAAACATTTTTTTAAGACCTAAAGAAAGACATTTGACTTTAAAGTGGTCTGTTGAACACTGAGCAGAATGAATTGAAGTAAAATTACAACACTCAGACATATCCTCAAAACATTTCAAAACAACATTGATAAAGGGAAGATCCTAAAAGTTTCCAGAGGAAAAAAGTAAGATCACTTACAAAAGACTGAGAACTTTTCATTAGCAGCATTGAATGGCATAGGACAATGGGGCAATGTCATCAAAGTTTAGGGGAAAAAATGATTTTATACATATAATTCTACTTAGCTAAACTATCAATCATATATACAGAAAAAATAAATATATGTCCAGGCATCTGTGTACCATCCTTAGAGAAGTTTCTTGAAGACATATTCTAGAAAAAATAAAGATGAAATCCAAGAAATAAGAAGACATGGAGTACTAGAATTTGGCAACTAAACCAGGAATGGAATGACCCAGTGATAACTGCAGCACAGGCTTAAAAATAATGGGTCAAATTTAGAACAAAAAGTCACTGAGCTCCAATGAACAATTCCTCCAAGAAGATTGGAATGGGTTCTACTTAATAGAGAGAACAAATAAGGTGTCTCTGTATCCACACACAATGAGAAAGTTACGTTTCTTTTTCAGAGGCTGCCTATCTTAGAGGTAAAGAACATGTATCAGACTGTTAGGTTCTTCCTAGCTCTGTTATTTATAATTGAACTCAGCCAAATTACTCATCTTCTTTGTACCTCTTTTTTCTCATCTATAAAATAGGAATAAATATAGTACTTACTTCATTGAGTCGTTGGGGATGTAAATTATACATACACATACATATACACCCATCCATGTATAGGTGTATGTTTATACTATACAGGTACTTTAAGTACTACATAAATGTTTGCTATTATTACCATTCTCCACAAGAAAAAAAAGGAAGGCAACTAGAATATTCAGGAAAAAATACAGAAGTGTACAGGACAGTCAAGTTCTCAATATGATGTAGACTGACAAATGGCATTAGTTTTTGAGTAACTGATGGAGAATAAGATAAAAGAGTCTTTGTTTTTACATTTTACCCATTGAGAAGAATCGTAATCCTAGCACATTACTTTATTCTACAACGAATGATTATTTGCAATATCATAACAGCATAGATACTGTTTGTAGTTTTGACTTATAGAATTAAGCTATAGACAAAACATGACGGCTTAATCAGAGTTGCAAAATTGACCTCAAAACAATGTCAAAGATATACTTGACTTCAGGACAAAGCTGTGGAGGAGAGCGGGATTACAAAGGATAGGACAGCTAAAATCTTCATCTTATGTAAAGGGGAATCAGGAGTTAGTGACTGAAGTTAATATAAAAGAAAAATATTTAGATATTTTATTTATCAGTACAAAAGTGAACAATAGAGAAAGCAAAAAAGTAACTATCAAAGATCCAGAAGGAGGGGCACCTGGGTGGCTTGATCTGTTAAGCATCTACCTCCAGCTCAGGTTATGATCCCAGAGTCCTGGGATCAAGCCCCACATTAGGCTCCCTGCTCAGTGGGTAGTCTGCTTCTCCCTCTCCCTCTCCCTCTGTGCTCTCTCTCTTAAATAAATAAATAAATAAAATCTTAAAAAAAAACAAAGATTCAGAAGAAAATCAAGGGGAGAAGTGTAGAGTAGTATAAATAAGTTAATTCAAATATGTTTTACTGATTATTCAGTAGATAATACTTAAAGTAGATAAATAAAAAAATAGTACTAGAAGCTCATTTTTTAAAATTATGGAGTTAATCATAAGAGGAATTACACCCCCCACACCTCACCCCTGGCAAAGTTAAACATGGTTACCTTTGAAAAGGGGAAATTAGAACAACAAATATGGGATGGAGGTGCTTTGTGTTCTTATTAGCTTTCCTGTATTATTTAATTTTTTAAAAGTCAAATTAATATTTCAATTTATTTTTTAAATTAAAATGTTGCATGTTTTCTAAAAGATGCTAATAAATTTATTATAATAATTATTATTTAAAGATTGTATTTATTTATTTGAGACAGAGAGAGAAAGCATAAGTGGGGAGGAGGGTCAGAGGGACAGGGAGAAGCAGACTTCCCACTGAGCAGGGAACTCCATACAGGGCTTCATCTCAGGACCTTGAGATCCTGACCTGAGCCAAAGGCAGATGCTTAACCCACTGAACCACCCAGGCACCCTGCTAATAAGCTTATTATTATGAGTAAACTTGTGATGTTACAATATATATATTGTATATATATATATAGTATATATATATACAATATATATATATATCTTGAAAGATTTTTATTAAACATGAACCTAAATAAAACATGTTGTCAAACCACTATGTTGTACACCTAAAGCTAATGTAACATTGCATATTATAGTACAATACTTCAATTATACTTCAGTAAAAAAAAAAAAGAGTCAGTATTGTTGGTCCCAAACCTGTTTATGGTAATTATTACTGTAATTATATACTTTAAATAACCATAGCATGCTCAAAAAAAAATGGTCTTGGATACACATGAGAAGATTACAAATGGATACATATTTTCGTATTTTAAATTAAAATGAAATATTTGTTATGCATGCATAGTTTTTTTATGATGTCCTGTTTTAACTGACTTTATGATAACTGTTCTTCCTTATCATATTCGATAAATAATTTCTGCTGTATGGACTGTCAGGCAAATAATATATTTTCTGCATTTTCTCTGTACATAAAGTTTTAGTAATATCAAAGATGAAATCACTTTAAAATTTTATGTTTTTGAATCCTAAAATACATTTGAATTTGGGATTTATAGAAGTATATGTAAAATTGTTAGTGTTAATCTGAATTTCTTCCAAGTAATTGTTAAGTGGACAAATTTAACCTACCTCAGCTGTGTCCTTAAGATAAAGAAAAGGTCTAAAAGATCTTGATTTCAGATTTTCTTTCACTGGCTCTAAAGAAACAAATCCAAACATAAATGATATTTCCATACTATTAGACTACTTCTAATTTTACTACCAATAAACTATTTTCTCTACTTCTAGCAAACTTTTTAGAAATGTAACTTGATAAACTTAGGTGCTTACATATTACCTTTACATTTTCAAAGCTAAATGTATCCTAATTTGCTTTTAAAATGAGTTTCTATTAATAGAATATAACTTTTAGTTATTTATTTCTGACTATTATCAAACTACGGGAGTCAGAACTGGGTTTTGCATTCTGCAAATATATATATTATTTGGTTCCAGATATTTACAGGTAGAGAGGAATTTTGCCTCAGGAGGAATCATACTTTTAGTCTCAGTCATGTCTGATTTAGATAATACTTAGATATGACTCTGGGTTTTAACAATAACTTAAGAGTCAGATGTCACTAAAATAATTGAAGTGTTCTAAGATCCTTTTATTGTCTAGAATGAGGGTAACACTAGATTTTAAAAGGTTACATATTGTAATTTCTAGAGTAATCATTTAAAGAATAGAAACAGAGTAACTTCCAAATTAATAAAGAGGAAAAGTGAAACTTAAAAAATTCAATCCTAAAGAAAACATGAGAAGATAGAAATATAAAATCAACTGAATAAATAAAAAACAAAATAAGATAGCAAAGTTAAATCTAAAGATATCAGTAATTAACTGTAAATAGACTAAGCGCTCCATTTTAAAGCAAAGATTACCACAGTAGATTTAAAAATTTAATAGTATGATATTTACAAGAGATAAATCTAGATTGCAGTGTTACAAGAAGGTAATAAAATGGTGGAAAAAGATATGGTAGCCAAAAGAAAGCTAGGGCAACTACAGTAATACTGGATAGTAAGACAATTGCTTTATAATGAAAAAGGGTTCAATTTACTAGAAACATGATAATTCTAAATTTTATGTAACTGATAACATCACCTAAACTATATTTAAAAATCCATAAAGCAAAATTTTACACTACAAGGAAAAATAGAAGCCTGAAATTTCTCATTGGTAGAATAAGCAAACAGAAAAATCAATAAGGATATAAAGAGTTAAAATATACAGTGAAAAAATTTGACCTAAAAGACATATACAGAACATTGTACTCAACTACTATAGGATATACAGTATTTTCAAGCACATCAGAGCATTTGCAACAATTTACTATATATTGAGTCATGTTAACTAATTACATAGGACTGAAATCATATGGAGTATATCCTCACACAACCCTGTCATTGTGCTAAAAAGTTATAGTCAAAAGATAATTAGAAAAGTTTCAAATGTTTTGAAAGAAGACATATGCTTCTAAATAACGAACAGGTCAGAGAAAAAAATCATAATGGAAAATAGAAAATATCCATGATATTCTTGGATAACAAAGTTGGAAGTCTTGCTCTATCAGATTCAAGAGTTATTTTAAGCTACATAAACTAATGTGGTATAGTATTAATGATAAATAGACAAATAAATAGAATAAGAGCCCCAGAGCAAAGAGCCCTGAGCATTAGGAAAAGAATAGCCTTTTAAATTACATAAATAACTGTATATTCACATGAAAAAAATTATATTTGACCCTTACCTCACTCAAAATTTAATTTTGGGTAGACTTTAGGCCTACATATAAAAAGAAGAATTAATATATTTTATAAGATAAATAGGAGAAAGTCTTCATGACCACAAAGAAGAGAAACATTTCTTTTTTGTTTTTTTAAGATTTTATTTATTTATTCATGAGAGAGAGAGAGAGGCAGAGACACAGGCAGAGGGAGAAGCAGGCTCCATGCAGGGAGCCTGACATGGGACTGGATCCCAGGTCTCCAGGATCAGGCCCTGGGCTGAAGGCGGCGCTAAACCGCTGAGCCACCCGGGCTGCCCAACATTTCTTAAATATGGTACAAAAAGTACTAATCAAATGGGGAAAGATTTGGTGTATTTGACTTTATTAAAGTCAAAGAACGTCTGTTTATCAAAAAGGCACCATAGAGTGAAAAAAAAAAAAAAAAAAAACAGAGAAAAGGGAAGATATTCACAACACGTAAAACCAACAAAAAACTAGTAACCAGAATACATAAAGAAATCTATAACAAAAGGACAAAAACTGGAACACCTGGGTGGCTCAATGGTTGAGCGTCTGTCTTTGGCTCAGGCCTTGATCCCGGGGTGCTGGGATTGAGTCCTGTATCAGGCTCCTGATTCTCCCTCTGCTGATGTCTCTGCATCTCTCAAGAATAAATAAATAAAATCTTAAAAAAAAAAAAAAAAAAACGGAAAAGAAAAGGACAAACCTACTTTTAAAATGAGGTAAGGGGCATGTGGGTGGCTCAGTCAGTTAAGCATCTGACTCCGGCTTAGGTCATGTTCTCAGGATCCTAGGATCAAGCCCTGGGTTAAGCCCTACTTCAGGCTCTGCACTCAGTGGGGTGTCTGCTTCTCTTTTTCCCTCTGCCCCCCGTCCTGCTCATGTGCACTCTCTCTCTGAAATAAATAAACAGAATCTTTAAAAATAAAATGAGTTAAAGCTCAGGTGATTTCCAAAAGTGTAAATTTAATTGATCAACAGTCTTACAAAAAAGTTCTCAAACTTATTGGTAATCATGGAAATGTAAATTAAAACATAATGATATACTATTATGTATACTAATATAAAAATTGAGCAATTTTGAATGTTAACAAGAAAGCAGAACAAAAAAAGCTCTCACAAATCTGATAGGAGCACAAATTGGTACAAATACTTTAGAAAGTTTGCCAGTATTTATGATAGTTGAAGATAAGTATATTTGGCAATATAAATCCTAGATATACACTCTCAAGAAAATTTTACAGCAGGATGCATAAACAAGAATGTTTATTCATCATTGTAACGGTCGACAAACTAAAACCCAAAAATTTCATCAGTAGAATAGATAAATTGTGATATACATTTGATCCTGGAACAACATAGGTTGAACTACCTGAGTCCACTTACACATGGATTTTTTTGATACAGTATAGTACTCTTATGATTTTCTTTTTTTTTTTTTTTTAAGATTTCATTTATTTATTCATGAAAGACACAGAGAGAGGGGGGCAGAGACAGGCAGAGAGATGAGCAGGCTCTGTGTAGGGAGCCCAACATGGGGTTCAATCCTGGGACTCCAGGATCATGCCCTGGGCCAAAGGCAGATGCTTAACCGTTGAGCCACCCAGGCATCCCATGATTTTCTTAATAACGTGTTTTCTTTAGCTTATTTTATTATAAGAATATGGCATATAATACATATAAAATATGTGTTTATGTTATTGGAAAGTCTTCTGGTCAACAGTAAGTTATTGTTAAGTTTTGGGGGAATCAAAAGTTACATGTTGATTTTTGACTGTGCAGTGGATTCAGTCCCCCTAACCCCCATGTTGTTCAAGGGTCAACTGTACACTATTTAATGATGGAGAAGATAAATTAAGAGGAGAGACTGAAGAGTAATAGAGTAGGAAAACAAGAGATAGGAGTTCCAAAATAAAAAAAAAAAAGGAGTTCCAAAATCCCAAAGAAGAGATTAAGAAGGAGGGAGTGATCAACCAATATATTTATATTGAGAAGTGGAAGAAAATGAAAACAGAAATATTATTTGGACTTAGCAGTGGAGATCATTGATACTCTTGATCAGAGTAGCTTCAGTAGATGGTGGAGACAGAAATCAGGCTGGAGTTGTCTGAGGTTTGAACAAATGTTGAGGAAATAGAGACATTGTACGTAAACAAATCCTTTGAGAATTTAGATGATGAAGTGTTTCAGAGAAATGAATCAATATGGGGCAATGTGGAGTCAAGGAGCCTCAATCAAAGGGGCAGTGAGAATGATTCAATTGCGTGGTTCTTTGATAATCACAGAGAAAGAAAAACAAAGGCAACACAAAACTCTAAAATTCTCTGAACGTTTGCAGGGCTAGTTCCTAGCTTACAGATTCCTTAAATTTTGAAGAAAGTAAATTCCTTTACTTTACAATTTCTGTAAAGTAAGTTTTTATTAAGCAAGATGCCCATAGTTAACTGATTTCTTTTTTTAACAGTGACAAGAAAACTCAGTGTTGACATGAAGGAAACTCAGATATTTTCTTTCTAGAAAAATAAACATAAAAATGTATTCTTAATTTGTGACTTCTAGATATTGTCCATTCTGATATTTAACATATCTTAGGAAATTCTTCTGTATAGCTTACTGAAATCTTTCACACTGCAGTTATAAGCCATATACTTTCAAGCAAACTCTTTCAACAGAGACATCAAATCATGGAGAACTTTTAAGAAACACATTAATAATAAAGTATATAATAAAAGCACTCATTAATAAAGAAGCATGTTACACAGAGCATTACCTATTGACTTACTTTCTTGAGTTCTTATATTTGTTGGTACAAAGTGTGGTCCTAAATTTAACTTTCCAAAATCACTCTTTCTAGGTTCAGGCTCATTTTTGAAGCAGATATATCTAGAAAAAATAAAATTAATCTAAATTAAAAGAATCAGAAAAATCTATGGAACTAATCTAAAAAATTAATTTGGAGAAATGTGGTTAAGTCCCAGTTATATAGATCAGATGCTATTGAAGTTAATAATATTATAATACAAAATGTGGAAGAAGGGGACTGAGCCAGAGCTGAGAATATTAGTGATAATCACTTGAAGTAGAGACAGATAGGAAGCTGCTGTTGTCATAGGATTGAGGGCACTCTAGAACCCATGGTGAACCAAAGAGCATGGACTTCAGAGTTGGACCTCACTTGCATAGTTCACAAGCTGATTAACCCTTTAAAAATATTCTGGAAATACATTAAATGAGATATTGGGGACATTGTCAGATCTGAGTTAAAGTCATGGGACACAGTTAACAATCATTTCAGATACCAAAATAGTAGACTAGATAGGATCACAGCATTTATTTATTGTAAAGGAAAAATTTCCCCTAAATCCTTTAACTGACAATATAATGAAGTTAATACTATTATATAATTCATGTAATACTATTCGTCTAATACCATTCTGACCACTAAATGCTGGAAAAACCCATGACTCAGTCTTCCAAACTCAGACACTCACCTTCAGTTGATATCCCATCTCACATCTTTACATATTATCTATAGGCTGATGTCCCCAGATTTATAATTATTATTTATAAGCCCTCAAACTCTTCCCTGAGCTCCTGATTTATATATCCAACTGCTACATGACTTCTGCAGTTAGCAGAACTAAACACATTCAAAACCACATCCTTGCTTTTGCTTCCTTCCCAATCTATTCCTCTTTGAGGCTTCCCCAGCTCCATTCAACCAGAAGTGTAGGCCAAAAACTTGACAATATCTTTGATTTCTCTTTCTCTCATTCCCCATTCCCAACTGTCACCAAACCTCACTAGATCTTTCTTAGAAACGCATCCCAATCTAACTACTTCTTTCCGTGTTACTTCTACTCTAGTCCAAGACACCTTCATCTCCCATCTGAGCTACTTCCATGTGTCTCTCACCTTCTGTTGGCTTTCTCTGCTATCACTCATCCTCTATAGTCTATTCCTAGTGCAACCATGTTGGCACCCTTAAAATATAAATGTGATTGCCATCTCCCTCCAATTATTTCCTACTAGACTCAAAGTTCAAAATTCTCACTCCAAGACAGAAACTGTTTCCCCATTTTTCATGTTTCTAAGTAGAGGAACTTCCATTAAATGCCCTTCCAGGCCTCTCTCTGTGCACTAACCTCCCCCCCCCCCCCCGCCCCGCCCTGCCCTGCCCTGGAAGCAAAGTGCTGTTTGGTTTAAGGAAAGCAACTTAAGCTCACATTTCAGGACCATAGTACTTGCTCATCCCTCTGCCTGTAATACTCTTCCTCTAGCTATTGCCAAGGGTTACTCCCTTAAGTTATAAGAGTATTTTGTTAAGAGTACTCAAATTTCCATCTCTTCAGAAAGGTCTTTTCTGTCCACTTCTCTATCTAAAATAGTAATCCCTATCAATCTTAATTCCATTAATTTACTCTATTTTTCTTCACAGCATCTATCACTAGTGGATTTATATTATATATTCATTTGTTCATTTAGTTTAATATCTGTCTCCTCACCTTATCCTAAAAGATAAATTGAGGGCAGAGTTTGTTTTGTTCACTGTTGCATACTCAGCACCTAGAACAGTGACTGGTGTACAGTACATGTGTAATAAATGTGTTGAGTGCACAAATTGTTCTGGTAAATTTTATTAAACTTTCTTATAATCTTATAATTCCAATGAAATTTTAGTTTATTCTCTTTGGGTTTTTCAGTAAACAATTATTTAATCTTCATAAAATAATTTATCTGTTCTTTTCAAAACATTTATATTTTTGTCTTATATTCTAATTTAATATCATTGGCAAGTGCTTCTAGAAGAGTATAGGATACTAGTGAGAATGGGCATCCTTCTGCTTCTTATTTAAAAGGGAATGTGTCAAGTGTTCCACCCCAAGCGTGATGTTGGCTATACACTCTCATTAAGAAGATATTTTTTTAAGCCTTATCTTACTAAGGCATTTTTCAAATACATTTGCAGAATATATAGAGTTGTTTGGATATGGATATCCTTATGGTGAACCAAAGAGCATGGACTTCAGAGTTGGACCTTACTTGCATCTTGACTCTATGTGAACTTCTGCAGAATATTGGTTTCCTCTGAATCTCAGTCCTTCACAGGCCAAATGTGGGTAATAACTATCTTACAGGTTAGTGTAAGAATTACGTAAAATGAAGTCTAGAAAGTGCTTAGCAAGTGTTCGTGATATAGTAAGAGGTCAGTGAGTAGTACTTTTTACTATTCCCGAAATTTACTCCACTTAGTCATAGTAATGTTTATTTAATATAGTGTTAGATTCTACTTTGTTAATATAGTAAGTTATTGAAAGGCACTTATCCTATTGTTTTAGAATGGGTGACCAGATGATTTTTTATCTAAGGCTGAGTAAAAGGAACAAAAAATAGCCTGTATTCTACAAAACCCACCAATATTTGAGGCCATTCTCCTCTTCTCCCAGGGAGCAGAAAACTGTAGTGGGGTAGGGGGTGCATATCAGAATTATCTCATTGGCCTCATAGAGTTGGCTGTGGCTTTCCCCTCTCTTTTCAGTGTCAGAGTGAGCAGAGATGCTTAGGGTTTCCCAAGGAATCACAAAGACTGACTCCTTCAAAAGGTAAAGGCTGACATCTCATTTCTCAGCTGCACATCTGTTAGTACACTTATGGATTTGCCTATGTCTATCTATATAAAAACAAATTTGCAGAGTGGAGTGAGGAGGAGAAATCACAGCACACTGTATCCCATTGTGTGGCATGGCAAGGATGCTTGAGTTTCTGAGGGGGAAATGGACATTGAGATTGTAACTGGACTTGGGCCATTTTGTTGGTACCTCACATAGATTGCTGACTGGCAGGCTAGTGATCCTTAACAAAAGAAGTTGTGACATATACGAGAGAGTGTAAGAGTTGAAGATGAAAACAAAAAGTAAGAGCTGAGGATGAATTTGAAAAGGTGTGGCTGAAGGAAGCTCTCTTTGGTTAGGAAACTGGTCTGTCTGAGCCACTGTCACCTGTGCCTCATTAAAGAGCTAGGCTCTTTTTTGTCTTCTTGCAACCAGATGATTGTAAGGACTGTAAGGATTACAATTTCTGGAGGGCAAGCTCTATGTCTAATATAAAAATTCTGTGGCTCTTCTTCCCTTGGGACAAACACCACCTCCCATGCCACCACCAAGTGCCTAACACAGTGCTTACTATATAAGCACATAGGAAAAGCTTTTTTTTCAATTAAGATATATTTGACATATAACATTGTATTTGTTTTATGTATACAACATAATTATTTGATATATGTATATATTGTAAAATGAACACCACAGTAAGTCTAGTTAATATCCATCATGATACAGAGTTAAAAACTTTTCTTTCTTATGGTGAGAACTTTTAAGTTCTACTCCTTTAGCAATTTTCAAATATGCAATATAGTATTGTTGACTATAGTCACCATGCTGTACATTATATCCTCAGTAATTATTTATCTTGTAAACTGGAAGTTTCTTTTGACCATCTTCACCCATTTCACCAGGAAGGCTTTTTTTGACTAGAATAGGCTGGAGGATGACAACTGAGAAAGAAGATGGTAGCAGTAGATAGGTAAGTAAGAAACATTGTCTTTTCCTTCTCCCTCCTCTCTTGCTCCCATAGAGGGCTGGGGGTGATGTTGGGAGGCATGGTTCTGTTTATACGGCATGGTTATTAAATGTTTAATAACCTTTTCTCCAAGTGTAGTTCCAACATAAATGTTGATTGATAGTTTTATTTACTTTAAAGAATAACATGAAAATGAAAAAGTAAAGACATATTGGAACTTCACTCATTCATCAAAGACATAAGCTACTTTTTTCTGAGCCAGATAATTTTTGAATATTAGAATATATCCTCAATTTTGTGTGCTATTCAGAGTATAATGGCTACAGGCAAGACAAACTTTGAAGTTTAGTCTTCATCAACATTTTCTTCCTCACTTTCTTAAATCTAGACAAATAAAAAGTCAAGCCCCCATTTGTAATTTTTGTTAATATTTGTGGCATAAATACACACATAATTGATTTCAAGCTACTGATGGGACATTGCTGAATGTGGAATTGGAAAGAAATATGTAGTAATGTGATATTATACAGTAGTTCCACCATATGGATATAATAAATGAAAATGATTTAAAACACAGATAATAGTAAAATGTAGTAAAAGAATTAGAAAGGGATGTGTTTGAGTATGTCTTTGTTTTTATTATGTCACTGAAATTTTAGTTTACTTCGTTTAACTTTTAATAACTTAGTCATTTCACAAAATTCCTGAAAATTCAATAGTCAGCTCTAACAAATTGGTAGGAGCTGGTTCTAGTACACCGATTTTCCCATGCAAGAAGCAGAAAAGATTAGAAGAAGAAAGAAGGGGAGGTGTGCTAGCTCAGCTCCTGTGATGTCAATAGACTGGCTAGACAGGGTAGAGAAAGCTTCAAGTAGCATGTGGATCAAAATACCAAATTGGACAGACTTTTGTTAATTTTATTATTATTATTTTTTGGATAGACTTTTAATAATCAAAAGTGATCAGAGTAAAATTGGAAAAATATAAAATTGTTTTATGTTACATGTTCCTGATTTGAAAATAGACAAATGAACCAATTAAGCTACTATTTTATATTTTAAGCTTTAAAAAAATCTATATTTGTGAGATTCAGCAATGGTTTTATGTCCTTGTGCTCAGACTTGAGAATCAAAGACATGTTTTGAAACTATTTCACCTTTGTCTATGCTGAGAAACCACTTAAATAGTTCTTTGAAACTTTGAAGAAACTAACCTCTGACACAGCTTAAAGGTGGTACTTTTGTAAAAGATAGTTGACTACTTTCTCAAAATTTTCTTTATTTTAATTATATTTAATTTTAATTTGGATAAAATATTTTTTCCAGGTAAATCCCTCAGAAAGAATACATAGGCATATTACCTTCTAAAGTTTTTCTTACCCCCAAATTTGTCTATCTTTTGTTCTCATAAATAAACGATGATTCAAAAAAATAAAAAATAAAAATCAATAAATGATGATTCATCCAGATACAGGATTCCTGGATTACTTTTCTGTTCAAAACTTGAAGGTGGTTATTTTCTAGATGTAGATGAGACATATGAAATTCATTTGATTTCCTTTCCTTTGTAATTAACCAATTTTTTTCTGCCTTTGGAATTAAATAATCAAATAATTTTACTTTAAGTCACACTTGGTAACCCTTTTGATTGGAAAATTCAAGTATGTCTTTTTAAAAAGAGAATTTTTTCCTAATATTTCTTTATTTCCTTATTATGTAGTGTATGTTTATGGGTCAAATATCATGAAACCCTAGTATGTATTAAGTATATATTTATGTATTAAGTACTTATTTATTAAGTATATATTTACAGGCCAAATATTCTGAAACCCTACTATGTATCTCTTTTCAATCTGATTTCCATTTCATTTTTTTTGTATTTTCTCAAGATTATGCCTCTACCTGACCTTCTAAAAATTTTTTTTTTAATTTTATTTATTTATGATAGTCACAGAGAGAGAGAGAGGCAGAGACACAGGCAGAGGGAGAAGCAGGCTCCATGCACCGGGAGCCTGACGTGGGACTCGATCCCGGGTCTCCAGGATCGCGCCCTGGGCCAAAGGCAGGCGCCAAACCGCTGCGCCACCCAGGGATCCCACTACCTGACCTTCTAGATTATCAATCCAATTTTCATTTGTATTCTATTTTTGTTTTCCTATTCAATTTTTTATTTAAAAACATATATTTATTTATTATTTCAGATTTATTTATTTGAGAGATGATTTTTTAAAGGGATTACTATTTTTGCTAAAATGAGTATGACTCTTCTGTAAAAGGTCCAATTATGAAAAATTGCAGAGAAGAGTAGGTTTGGTGTTTACGGAGAAATCTTAGAGATGACATACAGATTAATCAAGAGATATTTTTAATATTTTATCAATTCCCTTTTACCCAAGAAAAATGCAAAAATCCTGAACTAATAGTAACATGGAAAACATGTCTCTGGGAGTAACTGAGAAAGAAGCCCTAAGAATTTGAATGGTTCTCAATTTTAGCTTTATGTAAGAATCATCTGGGGAATCTTAAGAATAGTCAAGCCTGGGCTGCATTCCAAACTAATTAAAGTAAAATCCAATTATTTTAAAGCTCCCCAGGCAATACTAGTATGTAGGTGTGTTAAAAACTACTACTCTGAGTGGCACCTGGGTGGCTCAGCCTCTGCTTTCAGCTCAGATGATTGCCATTAAGCTTTAGATGTCTGTGGAGTCCTGGGATCTGTCCTGCATCAGGCTCCCCTGCATGGAGTCTGCTTCTCCCTCTGCGTGTATCTCTGCCTCTCTGTCTGTGTCTCTCACATGAGTAAATAAATAAAATCTTAAAACAAACAAACAAACAAACAAACAAACAAAAAAACCCAAACACCTACTACTCTGAAAGCAAAGCTCAGCTACAAATAAACCTGGGCAGATTTCACCAATTAGGTGCTCACAGCACCAGACTGAGAGTTGATATGATATTCAGCAAACCAAGGAAAAAGCCAGAATGAACAGATGTTGTTGTTGGGCAGCAAGATTAGAGTAGCACATAAGCTAGAGCAGAGACACAAAGGATGGTCCTGGGACCAGAAGTACCAGCATTACCTGGAGACTTACTAGATGTGCAAATTATCAGGCCTGCCTCAGCCAGACCTACTGAATCAAAAACTCTGCAAGTGCAGCCCAGAAATCAGTGTTTTAAGGAGCTCTCCATGTTTGAGACCCATTGGGCTAAAGCAGTGCATCTCTATCACTAGTGTTCACAGGAATCACCTAAGGGATCTTGCTAATTGCAGCTTCTGTCTGAGAGGGGGGTCAGACATTCTGCATTTCCAACAAGATGTTGGATAGAAGACCACACTGGATAGAAGACCACACTTTGAATAGGAAAGGGGCTAGAGGTAAAAAATGAAAGAAGCCTGCAGTAGCCAGAAAGTCACTGGTTCAGGTCAGATAGGTTTTGACATAAAGCTTAGGCTAAGGTGAAAGATGTGTTAATTAGAGCTGACATGTTGGCTGGGTGTAGGAATGAGGTTTGCGAGCTACTGGTGGAGATCAGTAGCCTAAATTATAATTACCATAATTTATGAGACCAGGAACTGCATCTCAAGATATGGAGGAACTGAAACTATCCAATATAACCAATGTAACCAGGATATCATTGTTGACACAAGGACAGAAACTTTCTGCCTCATGCTGTTATTTAAGCAAATCATTTTGTAACAGCTAAAGAGGACTCATTGCAAGAATGGGTTGCTTCCTGAAAGAAGAATGTCCCCCTCCTGAATATTCCACAGACATCTAAAGCTTAATATATCCAAATAAAACTCAGCTCTTCTTACTCTAATCCTCTTATCCACCTCAATCTGCTTCGCATCCTATGTTCTCTAAGTACAAAATGTCATAATGTACCTAGTCACCAAGCCCCAAAGCCACAAGTCATTCTACATTAAGAATGGGGTGATGGTGTTAAAGAGCACAGGCTCTGAAATGGCACTGCTGGAGTTTAAATCCTGTTTGGGCCACTTATCTGTGTGACCTTGGGCAAGATATTTAACCTCACCAAGATGAACTTTCATCTGTAAAACTGCACTGAACACACTGAATGGTTACGCAGAATAAGTGGGGGTAAGAACAGTGTCCACTTTAGCACCAATGTATGACTGAAATTCTACTGATTCTACATCTTATTATTTCTTTTGTCTGGGCTCTCATCTCCATTTCTGATGCTTGGAAAAATCATATGGCATTACGTACACAAATACCAGTGAAAAACCAAGTAGGACATATTCAGGCTACCCCTTGTAAGTACTCAGAGAAACTGACTTACTTGGTTTTCTAGGTGGACTTCTTTTGTCAGTCTATTGATCTAAAGTTTGAAATAAATCTTGACATTAATTTGGGGCAATGTAATAGCATTCAAGAAAAGTCTTTCTTTAAAAATTGAGAATTGTAATTAGCATCTAATTATACTTTTATATTATATATTATAAATTATACTTTTATATATTATAAATTATAAAATATTATATATTTTACTATAATAGTAAAATACTATAATAAATATTTTACGAAATATGAATAATCAGAATGCTGATTAAATATATTGCAACTCATAAGCACTATGAAACATACCTGTGTTTGACCAAGCTTACATTAAATACAGACTACATAATCTAAGACAAATCTACAGCAATGCTTTAAAAACTCCAAATGGAAAGTAGTTAGGATGGTTACCTTTTTGTTTTTTTAATACTATATGACTTGTCTTCTGTGATCCTGGGTACTTTCTTAGATGTGGATGGAACAATATCCTCTTCAAATTCCAACTGAAAGTCAAATGTCAGGGGTGTAACCAAAGTCTTTTTTTTTCCTTGACTCTGAAGCCTGTTTTTCTGTGGTAAAACCAAAGTACAACATTGTGAAAAAATGAGCACTATTCATATCGGGAAAATCCTGTGTGGAAAGGAAGAAAATTAGTCTCATTTTATGCACTCACAGAGAATCTATGTGCCAGTCAATAATGGAGAAATATTACAGATTGAAAACTAGGGGCCTTGTGTACCAACATTTTTTATGCCATTGCTGTCTGACCTGAGCTGCTCTTTTCCCATCCATGAAATGAGGGGACTTTGAACTAGATGACTATGAAGTTCCCTCCTAATTCTAAAATTTAGAATTTAAGAATGACCTATAAATTAGGCGAAGACAATACTGATACATAGAGTTATTGGAAGGAGAGCAAGATGGTCTCCAACCTGCTACTCTTGCTGTTTCCACAAATGTGGTAAATCACTCCAACATTTGTCTAGCTGCATGAGCCAGAAATAGAGTTAAGAAAGCAATCAAAAGACTTTGTTCAAATATTTATATAGATGGACTGAAGAGGGAAAAGTGGTATAGCTAAAGAGTTAGCTAAGGAGCCAAAAATCTTTTCAAAAAAAAATCTGTCAGCACTGCACAGAGGAATAAAGTGATGAAAAATTTGAAAGCAAGTCAAAGGATAGGAACTTCTGCTTCTGCCAGTGAAAGATTAAGCACTTACAGGAATTGCCCTCCTGCTGTAAACAACTAGAAAATCAGACAAAACATATGAAAACTACTGTAATTAGGCATTAGAAAACAGGAATGGGGTGGAAAGGAACCATAATCCCCAAGAAAATGGAAACAAATGAGGTAAATCCCACAATAGCTCAGCTTACTTACTGGAGGCAGTTTCCACATGGAGACACAGGGAGGGAGAACTCCCATCAAGCCTTGTGGCCTTAACCTTGTTGAGTTTAAGAGACAGAAATTGCACCAACAATTACATTCTTGGGCATTCACCCCAGAGAAATGAAAACTTACATTCATACAAAAACCTGTATACCAATATGCAAAGCAGCTGCATATTTGCAGCTTTTTTTTTAAATTGGGGTTCAATTTACAACTTTTTTACAAGCAGCTTTATTTTTTAAAGCAAAATATTGAAAACAACCCCAATGTCTGTCAATGGGTGAGTGGTTGAAACTCTGTACATCCATATAATGGCATACTACTCAGCAATAAAATTTATATATTATTTATAATAATAAAGCTATTGATTCATGTAGAAACTTAGATGTGCCTCAAGGGCATTATGCTTAGTGAAAAGTCAATCTCAAAATTTCACATACTGAATGATTTCATTTATATAATATTCTCAAAACTACTGTTATAAAGATGGAGAACAGATTAGCCATTGCCAAGGACAGATGGGGAATGGTGTGGGGGGTATAGATACAGATACGGAGAAGTAACCTGAGGAAGTTCTTTTTTGGTGATGGAGATATGCTGACCTTGATTTTGGTAGTGATCACACAAATCTACTATGGGATGAAATCAATAAAACTCTACACACAGATGAATACAGGTTAAAAATGGTGAAAACTAAATAAACTCTGTAGACCGGTTAACAGTAATATACCAATGTTAACATAGGTTGGGATTCAAACTAATTTTGATATTGTACACTACCCATATAAGATGTCAGCACTGGGGGCACCTGGATGAAAAGGAATTGGGACTCTCTGTAGTACTTCTGCAACTTCTTATGAATTGATAATTATTTCAAAATAAAAAATTTTTAAAAATAAAGAGACAATTACCAAAGTGATTTATATATTGTTATCTCATCTTTTGGTCATCAAAAAAGCAAATAGAGACAATTCACCTTCACAAATATACGTATATGCTCATATGTGTACCTGCATATTTATGTATGAGTATATGTAAAGATAAATAAATTTATACACACATATACAATATTTGTATATCTTTGTAGGAGCATGAAATAAGATGTGGATGGATAAACCCAAACTGCTAAATGTTGTTTGCTTCAAGAGGAAACAGCTGAAGAGGCCAAAGACAATTTTCCTTTATTTAATTTTCTTTAAGTATAATTTTTATACATATCTGTATGTTATTTCCACAAGCATGTTTTAATTATTATAATTTAAAAATAAGAAAAGTTTTAAATTTTGTTTATATATCCTTTCAAAAGAATTTCCAGAGAACACTTGATCAGTAACACATAAAGTTGGCATAGTAACACAAAATGAGAAAATGTATGGAAACGCTTTGCACAAAGGAAGCTCTTAGTAAAAGGTAAGAATTATTATGACTAATAATAACTTAAAATTCATATAAAAGGAAATTTCAGGAGAAATTAAACAGATTTATCTCAACTATATTTCCTAAAGTACGTTTCATTTCATTTTAAACAAAAAATTAAAAAGGAATGAACTTTGAGGTGCGTAAGTCCAATATGGTCGCTTTAGTATGTTACTCCTGGTTTGCAATTTCAAAATTTGGGTAACAATAATTAATTTATTGTTTTTCCCAATATTGCTCAACTTTATTTTCTGAATAAAAGAAAACGATTATGAAAAACACTGAAAATCAAGTTATTATTCAAGCATCAACATTTTCATTTTCAGGTTCACAAATATGTTCAATCACTTCAGAGCTCCTCTCTGCTATTTTCCATGATCTCTCAGACTCTAAGCTCTTTATGCCTGATTAACTCACATTGTTATATTATTTTGCAAGTCTTTGTGTAACCAAATTAAAGTGCTCATATGTGCTAAGAATCTTATTTTTGAAAACTACATTCTTTTTTAAAAAGACTTATTTATTTGAGAGAGAGAAAGAGAGAGAGAGAGAGAGAGAGAGAATGCAAGCAGGAGGAGGGGGAGAAGCAGAGGGAGAAGGGAAAAAGATTCCTCACCAAGCAGGAAGCCCAGCTGTGGGGCTAGATCCCCCCACCCCGGGGTCATGACCAGAGCTGAAACCAAGAGTTGGATACTCAACCAACTGAGCCACCCAGGTGCCCCCAAAACTATATTCTTCATTAATATTTTATATTGAATTTTATGACTCTCACCTTTTTTACTTAAATTTTTATGACCTTTATTTTTAATTTGCTAACTATACCAACTTTTTTCCTTTTAAT
Organism: Canis lupus dingo; assembly: GCF_003254725.2. Lineage (NCBI taxonomy): Eukaryota > Metazoa > Chordata > Mammalia > Carnivora > Canidae > Canis > Canis lupus. Next base: position 43,540,734 of record NC_064247.1, on the reverse strand, counting down.
AAACCAATTAAATAACTTTTTATGTTTATCATATTAGTGACAACTATAGGAGTCACATTTACTATTTGACTGCCTATTTTTTTTTATCTTAATCACCTTAGATATATTATAACCTAATATAATTTGGCCTCTATCCAAGGGCCAAAATATGGAAAGAGCCTAAAGACCCATCAACTGATGAATGGATAAAGATGTGAGGGACGCCTGGGCTGCTCAGAGGTTAAGCGTCTGCCCTTTTTTTGCCTTTTTTTTAAAAGTGTGCACACAGGGGGAGGGGCAAAAGGAGAGGGAGAGAGACAATCTGAAGCAGATTCCATGCTCAGTGCACAATCAGGTACTTAACCGGCTGAACCACCCAAGCCCCCCAAGAAACTGTATACTTTTTTTTAAATTTTTTTTTATTTATTTATGATAGTCACAGAGAGAGAGAGAGAGAGAGAGAGGCAGAGACACAGGCAGAAGGAGAAGCAGGCTCCATGCACCGGGAGCCCGATGTGGGATTCGATCCTGGGTCTCCAGGATCGCGCCCTGGGCCAAAGGCAGGAGCCAAACCGCTGCGCCAGCCAGGGATCCCAAACTGTATACTTTTAAAATAAAACATTCATTAAGCTCTTTTATTCGATATTTATCTATAATAGGTTCATGATCTCATTTAGTAATTTCTTATTGAATTTAACTCCATTTCAATTAGAGACTCCATTTCAATTTAGTGTATATTTTACCAAATGTTTTTTATCAAAGAGAAAATGTTTTTCATTTTATTAATAGTTAATAATTGTATGATATTGGGAAAATCATGTAATTTTTTGAGTTTTATCATTTCTAAAACTGAAGATAATACCTTTCCCATAGATACTAATTAAAGATTACAGATTAATAAAAGATGAAGGATGAAATGAGATATGTCATTAGAAGTTTCTAGTATAGCATCTGGCACATAGTAAGCTTCCCATAAATATTAACTGAGATACTGGTAGTATTCTAAGAATTTTATATGATTCATGCTTTATAAATTTTATTGATTATAAATTGGTGAAATCAATTCCCCTTTATTTAAGAAGCTAATGTCACCTTTGTGCAAACCTATGAGCTGAAGGCTTTATAATAATCTTAGGCAAAACTCCACAATCAATTAGATTCTAGTTACCAATTCCCTACCTGAATGTACATGGATTTAAAATATGATAGAACTGGCATGCCTGGGTGGCTCAGGGTTTGAGCATCTGCCTTTGGCTCAGGGCATGATCCCAGAGTTCCGGGATCAAGTCCCACAGTGGGCTTCCTGCAAGGAGCCTGCTTCTCCCTCTGCCTGTGTCTCTGCCTCTCTCTCTCTCTCCTCTCTCTCTCTCTCTCTGTCTCTGCCTCTGTGTGTGTGTGTCTCATGAATGAATAAATAAAATCTTTAAAAAGAAAAAAAGATGTGATACACACACACACACACACACACACACACACACACACACACACAGGAATATTACCCAGCCATCAAAAAGAATGAGATCTTACCATTTGCAATGATGCAAATGGAGCTAGAGTGTATATTATGCTAAGCAAAATAAGTCAGAGAAAAACAAATATGATTTCACTCATATGTGGAATTTAAGAAACAAAACAGATGAGCATAAGGGAAGGGAAGGAAAAATAAAATAAGAAAAACAGAGAGGGAGGGACAGAGAATCTTAACTATAGGGAACAAACTAAGGGTTGCTGAAGGGGAGGCGGAGGTGGATGGGGTAAGTGGGTGATGGGCACTAATGAGGGCACTTGTTGTAATGAGTACTGGGTGTTATATGCAACCGATGAATCACTGAACCATATTGTGAAACTAATAATACACTATATGTTAACTAACTTGAATTTAAATAAGATCTTGAAGGAAAAAAATATGGCAGCTATCCAAAAGTTACCTTGTATATCTAATTAATTCTTAGTGTACACTTACATAGATAACTTTTTGAACTAATATAATTATTTACTTTTTACAAATTAGCTTATATCTCCATATTACTGTGTCATTAACTAAAAAGTAAAGATAATCATTCACATTTGAAATGATAACAGTTTAATGATTAAATTTAATTCAAGCTTTCATTTACAAACCTTTGTTCTTCTGGCCAAGAGTATCTTTTCCTGCTCATCCAGAATATCTAACTTCTCTAAGATTTTTTCTGTCATTTTCAGTCAGTAAATTCCTATTTAAAAAGCAAAAAAGAAAAAAAAAAGTAAAAAGATCTCCAAAATAATTAAATTTTAAACATAAAATTGATTATTTAGGTATAAGTTAAGAGACCCACATTTTTATTACTATTTGGGGTACAAAATAGAACTGTATAGATCATGGAATAAATCACGGGATTATAGAGAATCCAAGTTGTTTTTAGACAGAAGTTCACATGATCAGAACTCCCAGATATGTGTGGACCTTAGGAATGTTTAAATGCATGATAAAGGGGGAGTTGAATCAGATGTGACTCAGACTTGAAGCAAGGGCACTGGCTTGATTTATATCTATTTTCTTTTTGTTGTGATATAATTTTAATGAAAGTAAGTGTGAAGAGTTTACATTTGCATAGTTAATTGCATTCAAGATAAATTGGTCAATGATCCAAGACTCTTAATACAGCACTTAGAATGTGATCAGTCACACAGAAGGAGCAGTTGCCAAGCTGGTTGAGTCCTATTGTCATAATAATCCATATTCTCTAGCCAATTAATATTGCTGAAAATTACATCTGGGGTCAGGCAGTCCATATTAGGCTTGAGGTCCTGAATGTTATACATCAGGACACAAAGTACCTTTTCAATGCACCACAAATAGCTAGGAGCAGAGTAGAGGCAAAAATCAGAATGTTAACCCAAAGTTCCCTCCATATTTTTGCTTAGTGATTTGAATGGGCTTTGGTGGCATTTAGATGTAAACATTGTATGGTTCACAGAAAGTACTGAATTCATCAATATTTCTAAGTAACACTAATGTCAACGCTAAGGTTCTTTTTCGAGCTCAAAAATGTCTATGCTATTTCTCCCATATTATATAATTTGATCATTATCTCACAAAGGCAATAATACATGCAAAGACAAGGGTCAAGGACTCTATGCCAAAAGCTCATTATATTTAGCACTTGGTTTCTTTTAGCAGTCTTTTCTACTCTTGGACTCTTCTGGGCCGTGGACCTGTAGGCAGAATTTTCTTGTTACAAACCATATACCCTGACGTTGCAGATTGGAGAGGGGATATGTAGGCAAGGGTGTTAGCACAATTATGAGTATCTCAGACTTTCTGGGTCTCCTATTGAAGAGTACGGGACAGATTTTAGAAGAGAATCTAGATTATCTGGGCACTACGTGTTGTCTTTTCCAATCCAGGAACCATTCCTCTCGTATATCCTAAAAACAACTAAAGGAATTTTAGTTTCTGTGTTTTCCTTAAGCATAATATGAGTTCAAGGGGGGTGGAGAAGGCTTCCATATTTTCACCAAAATTTCTTTTATTGGGAACAAAAGTTTCTATTTCTCAATAAGGGATAGAAAAGCAAATAACTGTAAGAACCAGCTTGTTGAAGTGAGTGGGTTTGCCATTTTGAAGAAGGGATAAGTTATACAAGGGACTACTGGGGTACATGGCTTACTTGTGAGAGGGACCAGAAAGCAGGTCTTTTTAAAGAGTAAGATTCCTACACCTCTCACTTGTCACACATCTTCAACATCACATCAGACATTTTAGGATTCACCATATCATCACATTTTACACACACACACAGCGGCAATTTAGAGGAATTACATTTTTTATTTAAAATTATTTTGATAAAGTAAATTACTTAGCCTATGATATGATTTCTAGCAAATCACTGTGCATATCATGAGATTTTTTTAAGTGAGAAAACCGAAGCAACAAATTATTTTTATGTGTCAATGACAGTTTTATGAATACTAAATTTGACTGTTAATGAAATTGACTGAATGTTATTAATTTTAGTTTTGTAGATTCATTTACATATTTTGAAGCTTCTACTTTTTTCAGTTTGCAAATGTTTTCATAGGTCTTTGGCAGTGCGCCAGTGGTTTCTAATGGATAAATGGCCCTGGGACAAAGTAGAGGTCAGGAAACATTACAGACTACCTTGCTTGCTTTTATCATTATATCAAGTGTACCAAAGGCTTAGCTGTATCTCTTCAAATAAACACTGAGAGCAAAGAAACATCAGACACGTCTAATACAATGGTATATCTCAACTGCTATGCATAAACTAAAAACTAATCCTTTAATGCAAAATACTGTATTATGTGTTCCTCAATATAAATGTGTTTCAGCCTTTTTTGATTCAATCTTTTCATTGTAATGTCCACTTTAAACCAGAACATTGGTTTCATACTTCTACTTCATATTTCTATTTCTTTTTTTTTTTTTTTTTATTTTTATTGGTGTTCAATTTACTAACATACAGAATAACACCCAGTGCCCGTCACCCATTCACTCCCACCCCCCGCCCTCCTCCCCTTCTACCACCCCTAGTTTGTTTCCCAGAGTTAGCAGTCTTTACGTTCTGTCTCCCTTTCTGATATTTCCCACACATTTCTTCTCCCTTCCCTTATTTTCCCTTTCACTATTATTTATATTCCCCAAATGAATGAGAACATATAATGTTTGTCCTTCTCCGACTGACTTACTTCACTCAGCATAATACCCTCCAGCATATTTCTATTTCTATGAGCACATATTCTACTTCATTATTCTACTTCTGTGAGCATATATTATCATCTGATGATAAACACTTAATTGTCTATTTCTTCATTTGGCTACTTAACCGTATACATGAGAGATATTGCTCTAAGCATTCCATCAAATCTACTGAGGAAGTTGGTACCTGTTAGATATTATCTTCCTGAGCAAGGCAGACAGGCTCTCCTCTATCACTAAGAAAACAGACCATCAGGCTCCTGGGTGGCTCAGTTGTTAAATGATGGATTCTTGGTTTGGGCTCAGGTCATGATCTCAGGGTCAGGAGATAGAGCCCTACATGGGCTTCACACTCAGCACAGTTTCTTCTTGAGATTCTCTCCCTCTGCTCCTCCCCTGCCCCTGCTCATGCACACTCTCTTGCTCTTTCTAAAATAATAAAATAAATAAAATCTTAAAAAAAAAAACAAGCAGAACCATCAAGAACTTCTTCAACTTTTATCTCTCATGCCAAAGTCTTACTTGCATCCATTCTCATCTCACCTGTATTTTAATTTTAATGGAAGTATTGCCTCTCCGATCTAAAGCTAATCCCTCCCACTGTACTCTAGACTCTATTACCTCGGTCTTCCTAAAAGAATTACTCCCATTAATTGTCCTCTCTCTCCGGTATCTGTCAATCTCTTTTCTTCACCAATTTCTTCTACTTAGCATGCTCATGCCTCTTCTAGTTCTAAAAAAGAAAAAAAAATTCTTCCCTTAAACCTAGTAGCTGTTATTCTCTTCTGTTATTAAGAAATTTGATTGACAAGTTTCTTAAAATATTCATCTTTACTTAGGGTTTCTAATTTCTTACATTTCTTTCCTTCTCTTTTTAAAGATTTATTCATTTATTTATTCATGAGAGACAGAGAGAGAGAGAGAGAGAGAGAGAGAGAGAGAGGCAGAGACACAGGCAGAGGGAGAAGCAGGCTCCATGCAGGAAGCCCGATGCAGGACTCGATCCCGGAACTCTGGGATCATGCCCTGGGCCAAAGGCAGACACTCAATCGCTGAGCCACCCAGGTGTCCCATTTTCCTTCTTATTTTACCATCATTTGGCTTCCTTCTATACTATGGAACGAAATCTACTCTTGTAGGCCACCAGGGTCACCATCTTAAAAATCAGTGAGCACTTTTCTGCTCTTATTTACTTTATTTGAATGTCTACAATATGTTCATGTTGGCCTCTCCTTTCTATGGAAATTCTGCCCTCTCTGGTTTCTATGACAATAGTCCTGTCTTCTTAACTCTCTCTGAAGACTCCTTCCTCCAATCACTCCTTAAATGCTTGTGAAAAATAACAGTGTTCCTCATCCTTAGTGTTACTCATCCTCAGGCCATCTTTTTCATTATTCCGTATATTCTATGGAATGACTTCCCAAACTCATAGCTTTATCTACCACTATTTATTTTCAAACAAAATATCTCTTTTGAGTTCCAAATCTTTATTCCTAGATCAATCCAGATTTCCCCTAGGTAGCCCAAATTTGATTCAAAGGTAAATTCATCCACATCTTTTTTTCCCCCTCAGCCAAAAATCTCTTGCAATTTTTATTATCACATTAGTTATCTCTTAGGCATCCAGCCCATAAACTTAGGCATTGTAATGGTTCTCAATCCTTTTTACTGTAGAATAAACTCATATACCTCCAAGGTATACAGATTTTTAGTTGCTATTACAGGCCTGCTAAGTCAGAATTTATGGAGGTGAAGATGAGGAATCTATTTTTAAAAGCCATTTTGATGCAGCTAGTTCTTGAACTAGGATTTGGTCACCACTCTGCTGGACAACTCACTGTCATGCCCTCCCTAACAATGCGATCTTTATCTTGTCTATGCTACATCCTACATATCCTCTCAGTTTTTCTCCTCTTATTCATTTACATTGCCATTGCCTCCATTTAGAGTTCCATAATTTGTTGCCTGGATTATTTATTGGCATATTTTCAAAATATGTCTATATATTTGATCCATTTATCCTCTATTCTGTCCTTCATATTTGTCGACATATTTTCTCAAGAAAACACACACACCCCTCCCTGATTAAGGTTTCATTCTCTTCCCTACAGCTTAGGAGAAAGGGTCAAGCTCCTCAATTTATCATGTAAGAATCAGGGTTTAGCCTCTAAGTCTCTAACCTCATCTACTTCTTCCTTGTGTATACATGATAACCCAGTCCTAATGAAAAATTGGCAATTCCCCAAATGTGTTGCATTCTCCTTTATTTGTTGCTTGGCTTCTGCCATTCCCTGTATTTCTAAATTCTATTCATCCATCAAGATCCAACACAAATAACACTTATGCAGAGAAGCTTTCTTTGTTACCCTATGATTTAATTGTTCAATGTGCTCACATGCTAGCCTGTGTATATTGTTACCCCAGTCCTTATTGTTCTCTATTAAACCATTTGGTATAGTTTTATTCTTCCTTTAGACTATGTGTTTCTTGAAAGCAGCAACCATTTCTAATTCATCTTTGCATCCTTGTTACCTAACAATCTGAATGAATTAACTATCAGCCATAAAGGAAATGAACAACTATAAATGTTATGACAGCTTTTAGCTGGCATTTACATTTATGAGTTTCACAAGTAATGTCAAAATACTATTGAGGTTCTTCTAGATAAATCTATAGCATTAAAAAACATTACTTTCTCTCCCACCTTCAACTTTAGAAATGCAGCATAATGTGTTAAGAACATGGACTCTGGAGTCGGACTGCCTGGAGTCCTTGGCTCTGCTACTTATCAGCTGTATGACTATGGGCTAATTGCTTAACTTCTCTGTGTTGCCCCTTTTCTGTGTTTTTCCATCTGTAAAATGGAAATAAGACAAGCACCTGCTTCATGGGTTGTTACAAGGTTCAGTTGAATGAATATAAGTGACATATAATAGTTGGTAAATAAAATAATACAAGTAATGATGCACTTACCTGTCAGGGATAAGATGTGTGGGATATCTATAAAAGTTGCAAAATGCATATTCTCACTTGCATACTCTTTCTTCCTTCCTTTCTTTCTTTCTTTCTTTCTTTCTTTCTTTCTTTCTTTCTTTCTTTCTTTCTTTCTTTCTTTCTTTCTTTCTTTCTTTTTGCCATACTTGCCATCATGCAATCACCAATGGTCTCCATATGTCTAACTAACTATCTGCCTACTTCTTCCATAGTATATTTCTTTAATTATACCTACACAAACTCCTTGGAACTTGATAAACAATGAGAATTTATTCAGCAATATGGTATCTTCTATTTTAATCCAGCAATTCAGTATCTTCTGTACCATGTCATCTGATTATATGGTTTCCTTTCCTTCCCTATTCTTTCATAGTTTCATTTTTCAACTTTCTTTTAAAATCTTATTCTGTGTTCAGTGAAAAGAAACTAAAACTCAGTGTCTTATAAAGCACAAATGAAGGCCCTGAATATATAACAACTATTTAGGGAAATGACCCTGGTAAGTACTACCATGTCTTCATACTGGAGATGCATCAAAAACACATAATTAGTTTGTAGTCAAGTAAATAGATTTGATCATCCCACTTTCAACCAATATGTTAACTGGAGTGGGAGAGATGATTTCATGTCTTAAATACATATAGATACATCTGAAGTGTTCTTATATGTACTTACATGTGTGGAGAAATGCTCTACTCTGGAATGTAGGATTCTCATGTGGTCATGGATGCCTAACTCACAGAATCTTGGGATTAGAATGAGTCAATAGTTTCTCACATAATTCCATGAGCAGTGAAGCAACATTGATCCCAATTGGACAAGACCTTTCTGATACTCACTTTTATTTCATTGTCATTGTCTTTCCCAGACCTTCAGGTTTCACTTTTCCTTCCAGTTGGTTACTGCACTGTACTGCCCCTTATTTGCCTGCCTCAATTTTTTCCTCATCTCTCAAATAATGATTCTTCATAATTCTGTCAGAACTATCTTTTTGATAATACTGAATTGCTGACCAAGTCTGGCTCCAGGCCACAAACCTTAACTAGCTCCTAATTACCTACAGAATAACATGAAAAATCTTCAGATGACATATGAGATGTTTCAAGAAGAGGCAGTCCAGGATCAGGCTCAGTTCACATTTGAGTTAATCTCCTACCACATCCAGTCTTCTTCAACCAAACTCTATGATTCTTATTCCAAGCATGCATCCTGTCTTTTCCCCAAGCATGTACTTCACTCATTCTTTTCCTTTCGCTGGCAATGTTCTCTCCTTGACTGTCTTCCAGTCAAAAGCCTACTCTTTTATCAAATCCTAGTATGAAGGACACCTCTTCTGTGAAACTTTTCCTTGACATCCTCGCATTCCTTATCTTGGTGACAGTCTCTTCTTCATATGTGCTCGTATTGTATTTTGCCCTACACCACAAAACTTGGTACATTGTGCTATAGAAATTCACTCTTTGACAAATTGCTTCCTCACTGTGTTGAAAGCTCATTTAAAACAATGATCACCCATCTCTGAATCTCAGCACCAGGCAAAGGATTTTATACTTAACTGGGGCCTGAAAATTACAATTTAATTTGGAGATGTCTCGGATTATATCATTTTAAACTGGGAGTAATCCCAGTTTACCTATAATAGATGAGGCTAATTCAGGATGATTTACTGGGGGATGAAACATAAAGTTGAATGAATGATTATAAAATATGGTTCTTACCAAATCTAAACTCAATAAAATTATTTTCAAAGGAAACTTGGATTTACGTTCTTAATCACTGGCTCAGTAATGACAGTTTTTTTGAAAAAGAACAAAATGAAACAGAGAACTTGCCAACTAGGGCAGCATGAAATTCCCAGTCCCTCTTACAGTAAATCACCCACAGACCTTACTGTGAAGACTTGGCTGCATAACAAACAATTTCAAGGTTGCAGGGCCAATGTTATAAGCACATCAGAGGCTGAGTCATACTAAAAATAACAATATTAAACTAAAAAGTTGCTTTTAAGAGCACACTTCATTTTTAATAGCACCTTTGGGACTGAAAAAAAATTCAAAAAACACGCAAACAAAAAACCCCAATGTTGCCCAAATAATAGGCTCTGCTAAGTAGTCTTCTTTAGCAAGTTCTAAATGTCTCCTATTAAGGGAGGAATTCAGGAAAACCAAAAGAGCCTCAAACTCAAAAACCATAGAGTAGGACTGAGTAATTATCGAGAAAATGGAAGTTTAAATTAAAATTTACTCATATTATCTGTTTTGTCGGTTCAAACATTTACTCCTTGAAGGCAAGGCATCTGTCTTACGTTTTTGTCTTACACATCCACTAAACACTGTATTGAGCACATAGTATGCACTCATTGTTCAATGATTACCTTTTACTTAATAATGAGATAAAAGGCTGAATTTCCCTATCTCACACTCCAAGTTTAGACACAAGGAAATCTTTTTCTTTTAAGTCTAAAAATATTGATAAATGATCCATAATTAGGAGCTGAATTATGCCTCACCAAAATTCCTAGGTAGAAGCCCTAACCCCTTGTACCTCAGAATGTGCCTGGAGGCAGAGCCTTTATTTTAAGAAGTAACTAAGTGAAAAATGGGGTCATTAGCATGCAAGAAGAAGGAATTAGGTAGACATTATGCACAGAGGAAAGCCCAGGTGAAGACACAGCAAGGTAGCCATCCCCAAGCCAAAGGAAGAGGCCTAAGAAGAAACCAAACCTGTAGACACTTTGATCTTGAACTTCTAGCCTCCTCCAGGACTGTGAGAAATAAATTTCTGTTGTTGAAGCTCCTCAGTCTGAGGTATTTTGTTATGAGAGCCCTAGTCTAACTAATACAGCCCATAAATCATGAGTACTAATTTAAAAGCACACTATTAGAAGATTTAACTATTAAATCTGGCCCATTTGCTTAGATCTACATCACACATTTTCTTGTCTTTTTGTTACTAGAGAGGGAGAGAAAATTTACTTTTAATTTTGAAACTTTACTAAAATTTACCTATGATCAAGTTGAAGTTGGCTAGGAAGCTTCTAAGAAAAAATATCAAGGATGTTTTTTTTTTTTTTTTTTTTTTTTTTTTTTAATTTATTTATGATAGGCACACAGTGAGAGAGAGAGAGGCAGAGACACAGGCAGAGGGAGAAGCAGGCTCCATGCACCGGGAGCCCGATGTGGGATTCGATCCCGGGTCTCCAGGATCGCGCCCTGGGCCAAAGGCAGGCGCCAAACCGCTGCGCCACCCAGGGATCCCTCAAGGATGTTTTAAAAGTATGATGTACAAGATCTGAGGAGTATTATTTTGATAACCAATCAGATAACAATTGGAAGAATCTCGAAATTTCACAATTGTTGCAAGAGTGATCAATTCCCAACATCCCACTTCTGGTTGGTTCTGTCTGGCAAGTTTGGAATGTACCAATTAAGTCCCCTCAAGCCGATTCACACCTTGTGCACATCCCAGTCTCACCCCTGACCCTGTCCCCAGGTTCATTTTCCAGGTAGCTCCTCCACTCCCAACTGGCCTGCACAGGAGTATGTGAGGGGAGCTGGAACATTTAGTTAGAGCCCAACTTAGATGCTCTATGCCTTTCTCCTTTAATGGAAAGTCAAAACTAGGAACAAAAGAGGAAGGTCCTTAAGTATAGAAGAGGCAAAGGATGTTTTCAAGGAACCTGGAAGAGCCCCAGATCTGCCTCCCACCTCCATCCCATACTCACCTGGTGGCGAGGAATTCAGCAGCCCAGTTTTATACATGCTGTTTTTCGCATCCATTCAATCTTTCTCCCGAACCAGACCCAGCTGGAGATAATTCCTCTGACTAGGGGGTAGAAAAGGGCCTAAGATTTAATAAAACTATGTGGTTTTTATTTCATCTCCTATATCCATACAAATTTTAATTTCTGGCTTTCCAATACCTCTACCTCTACTTCCTTCTTTTCTCTTCTGGCTCTGGTAGTCCTTTTCTCCCCACTATGCTGCTCCAGCTCTATTACAACACATCTTATATCCATTGAAAGTTTCCAGAACTTTCCCTAACTTGAAAAGGTTGGCTTTCTCTCCCCAGGAAGAGGTTTCACCCACATAATTATGTCATAAAAAGTTAAAGTGATTTACCACATATTATAGATATAAAAACAATTATGCTGAATAAGCAGAATAATAAAGAGGTTAAGGAAAAGATCAAGTATAAAAGGACTGAGAATAGTAACTTTGCTTTTATTTCTTTCTTTCTTCCTTTTGAACTTTCCTGGAAACACAGAATTCTGAAAAGAAAAGAACTTCTCCATGCAGCTTGCAGGTCTGAGTGGAAGTCAACAGCCTATATTTGAATATTTGTTGAAAGACTGCTTTCCTGACTTAGGACATAAAAAAACAGTATAGCAACAACAACAAAATTCTTATTCCTAATATCAAGAAACTGCCCATATGATTAGTAATATCACCCTTGTATTTTATGTTAGATAGCAGGTTTGGGTACCCCCCCCCCACACACACACATTATTCATACACAAACCACAGAATCATAATTAAAAAATGACTGATTTAAAAATATTCTTGATTTGATCAAGAATAATGGAGCGTTTCTACAACATTAATTAAACTGTTAGTCAAGAGTTATGTTGGTAAGCATTTCAGGAATTCACCTCATCATGCAAAGCAAAATAGAAATAAAAGTTTTAAAAAATAGCATTAACATCCCAATACAAATCCATGCTAGTGGCAATGGGAGAAATTTAGCAAAAAATGTTCTTGTTGCTATGTAGTAATCAAAATTTAACTAGACATTGTTATTCATAGCCAACGCATGAAAACACTGGAATCAATTTATTTCACATATTTAAAATATGAGAAATACAATAATAAAAAGTATACAGTGGTTTAATTCTATCATTTTTTAAAAGATTTTATTTATTCATGAGAGACACACAGAGAGAAGCAGAGACACAGGCAGAGGGAGAAGCAGGCTCCTTGCAGGAAGCCCACTGTGGAACTCCACCCGGGACTCTGGGATCACGCCCTGAGCCAAAGGCAGATGCTTAACCGCTGGGTACTAAGAGCCACCCAGACATGCCGGTTCTATCATATTTTAAATCCATGTACATTCAGGTAGGGAATCGGTAACTAGAATCTAATTGATTGTGGAGTTTTGCCTAAGATTATTATAATGCCTTCAGCTCATAGGTTTGCACAAAGGTGACATTAGCTTCTTAAATAAAGGGGAATTGATTTCAGAAATGTTACCTACTCACCAATTTATAATCAATAAAATTTATAAAGCATGAATCATATAAAATTCTTAGAATACTACCAGTATCTCAGTTAATATTTATGGGAAGTGTATTATGTGCCAGATGCTACACTAGAAACTTCTAATGACATATTTCATCCTCCATCTTTTATTAATCTGTAATCTTTAATTAGTATCTATGGGAAAGGTATTATCTTCAGTTTTAGAAATGATAAAACTCAAAAAATTACATGGTTTTCCCAATATCATACAATTATTAACTATTAATATAATGAAAAGTATTTTCTTTTTGATAAAAAACATTTGGTAAAACGTACACTAAATTGAAATGGAGTCTCAGTTCAATAAAAAATTACTAAATGAGATCATGAACGTATTATAGATAAATATTGAATAAAAGAGCTTAATGAATGTTTTATTTTAAAAGTATACAGTTTCTTGGGGGGGCTTGGGTGGTTCAGCCAGTTAAGTACCTGATTCTGCACTGAGCATGGAATATGCTTCAGAATGTCTCTCTCCCTCTCCTTTTGCCCCTCCCCCTATGTGCACACTCTTTAAAAAAGGGGGGGGGAGGCCAAATTATACAACTTCTTAAAATATAAATTGTATTCTATAAGATAGCAAAGAAAGTAATACCTGCAGGCCTTCCTGCCAAGAGTTTAGACCAACCAAAAAGTTAGAGGGCACATTCCCAAGACCACTCTCACTTCTGACACCAAGTCAAACCCTTGTGTTCAATAATTAGCTAGGACTCACAGACTTACTGAAAGCCATTATACTCAGGATTATGCTTATTACTGGGAAACTATATAGATTAGACTAAACCAAGGGAAAAAGTACATAGGGCAGAGTCTAGGAGAAGGACTAAATGCAGAGCTTCTGTTGTCTCCTGTGGAGTCAGGACAGGTTACTGTCCCAGTATGGATGTATGACAATATATAAGGAGTACTGCCAACAAGGGAAGCTCACCTAAGCTTTGTGTCTAGAGTTTTTAATGAGGCTTCATCATATAGAGATGTTTGACTCATTGGTTGCCTGCATGGTTAATCTCAGTTTCCATGTTGACTCATGGTCACTCACCTTAAGTCACATTATCAGTCTTTCTGGGGTGGCCAGTCCCCAACTTAAGACATATGGGTGTGGCCAGCCCTCTACCCTAAGTCACACCATTAGACTATTCAGTATGACCCATGGCCCTAAAGCAAATAAAGATATTCTCTCAGGCATAACATCCCTAGAACCCAAAGATTACCCCCTAGAAGCCAAGGGCAAAGACCAGAACTTCTCTTTGGGCAAGAGATTCTTTACTATAAATTCTTTCCTACACATCTACTATATTTGGTTTAGAAAGTATCCAAATTTTTATTTACCCATTCTGAAATGGTGAAAAGCCTGTGATTCCCTACCTCCATCTTCTGTACTCTCACATAAACCATGAGGCCTGTGATATGTTGATATTCTTCAGCCTTCCCATTGTCCCTTTCATACTGTTATTATTCCTCTTCCTTCAGAGAGGGCTCCTTTTATGAGGTTCATGCCAACCATCTCTCCACATCTACTCACTAACAAATTGTTAGCCATTTCCTACTTGTACTAATATGGGAATGTTCTCAGTCTTCCTTTCCATATTAAATCCAAGAAGACAGGGGCGCTTGGGTGGCTCAATGGTTGAGCATCTGCCTTTGGTTCAGGGGGCTGGCCACCCCAGAAAGACTGCTCCTCCCTCTGCCTATGTCTGTTTCTCTCTCACTCTGTCTCTTAGAAATAAATAAATTAAAAAAAATAATAAAAAATAAATCCATGAAGACAAAAGTTTTGCCTCTAAACTCAACTTCCCAGGTTAAAGCTACCTTCACTTCTTTATCCTCTAAAATTAGGACTCTAAAATCTTGAGCTCTGATGGATCATCTCTTCACTTCATTACTTCTCTTCCTACCAGGTAATAGGTTCTTTGGTCCCTTAATCACCCCTTAATTCCATCTCTTTCATTAGCAAATCCAATGGACATCTTCAGACTCTGTTATTTGATCTTTGTTTTGAATTTGATACTTTAATTCTGGTTCTTTGAAATGTTCTCATCCCTTCACTTCAAGGATCCCACTATCTCCTACTTCTTCCTTACTGATAATTTCCTTCTTACCCTCCTTAATGAACTCCTTTTCCTCTGCTCACTCCCTGGGATCCTTTCCTGTTTTCTTCCCCCTTCATTCATTTCTTGGGCTTGACACTGCCTTCAGAATACAGTCAAAATTACATATCTTAGAATATGGAACCTTATATCATTTGAGTCTTGTCTATGTGGAACTGAGTTCTGATTTTCTTTCCAGCTTTGCCCTACCAACCTATCATATACAAAGTGACAACCTCGTCAAGTATTGTAAATTTTTCAGATATTTCAGGTTTTTCCTAACTGTATGTCTTTGTTCATGCTGTTCCTTCTGCACAGGCACTTTTAAAGAACTTATTCAACCCTGTGGCTCCAAAGAAGGAGCACTTTATCTATGCACTGCCAATGAGACCACTGGCCACAACCCTCTGACCATAATGATTAGCTCAGGAAAAGGCAAATGATTTAGGGGAGGTCAATTAGGACCCAGAAAATTCTGGGACATTGAGCCTCTGGGAAAGCAGATTTTCTCTCTTCTTCTAGTTTGTTTTTGCCTTTGGGGGCCAACCTAATAGCCTGAGAATGGAGCTGATCCAGAGGAAACAACTTGAGAGATAAATATTGATGGTATCATCTGAGCCCAGGGTGAAACTACTACTGATGCTAGAGCTACTGCTAGACCTTGTCAGCTTACATCATGAAATAAATTCTCTTTGTGTATAAACTAGTTTGGATTTATTTTTTTCACTTTCTATAAGACAAAGTCTAAAAACTGATACTGTGCTCAACAAGTATTTGTAAAATAAATGGAAATGGTAAAGTTAGGAGATTAATGATCTCATAGGACTGATCTGAGAATTAAATGATTTACCAATCTGAAGCACTGAGCACAGCAAAAGGCAGATACTCAAAACTTTCCTTATGTTTCTGCACCCCTAGCCCTCTCCCTTTCCCCACAAAATCCACACAACACAATTCAAAATTACTACCTGCACTTGATTTTCTAGTACTAAGAAAATACATATTCTCAAATATTTCAATTATTAAATCCTAGACTTTTTCCTCCATAAATCCTTTCCTCCTATTGAAGACCACAACCTTAAACCCATTCCCTTGTATAGCATCTTAAAAGGTCTTGCCTGCTCTCCATGCAAAAAAGAATATTTAAAGTAAAAGATTATTAGATCTGATTTTATATTTACAATTTCTGCATGTCAAAAAACATAACAAAATTTTAAAACATACTGAACTTGGGAAACTGCCCAACATGTGTAAACACAGAGTATCTGAAAAATCTTACAAATCATTAAGAAAGGGACAAACATCATAATGAAAACAAAATATGTGTTGCATATAAACTGTACATTTGCAAAAAAACTACAAATGACCATTAATTATATTTTTATTTTTTTTATTTTTTTTTTAGATTTATTTTTTTTTAATTTTTTATTTATTTATGATAGTCACAGAGAGAGAGAGAGAGAGAGGCAGAGACACAGGCAGAGGGAGAAGCAGGCTCCATGCACCGGGAGCCTGATGTGGGATTCGATCCCGGGTCTCCAGGATCGTGCCCTGGGCCAAAGGCAGGCACCAAACCGCTGCGCCACCCAGGGATCCCATTAATTATATTTTTAATATCAACAAACTATTCGAAGACATATATGCATTAAATAAACAAAATATGACTGTCTCCCTTATGTTGGCAAGTTGGAGAAAGGAGCAGGGGAATATATATACATATGTTCTGCTGGTACAAATGTAAATTGTTAGGACAGTAATTTACAATTTACTGAAAATCTTTAAAAATACATAACCTTTGGCCCCACAATCCACTTCCAAAAATTTATATTTAGAAATTAATCATAGGAATCTGCAAAGAATTAGAAATAATGATATAAATGTAATGACAGTCTTAATAACTGTGAAAAATAAAAATAAAATAGTGGCATCTATTGTTAATTTACTTATTGCCAAATGGTATACTAAATTTCTCACAAATTGTCTCACTTATTCTTTACTTTATAGATTTAAACATTGAATTCAGAGACGTTAAGTATCTTGGTCAAAGTCATGAGGCTAATAAGTGGCAGAATCAGAATTTAAGCCCAGTTAAAATCTATGATCTTTACTACTATTTTTAGATTTTCTTGTCTAAATTTGTAGCCATGTGATGTTATATATGATGCAGCTATTAAAAGTGATATAAAGGAATATTAATGACATAGGAAAATGTTTATGGTATTTGTGTTAAATGAAAAAAAACATATTGTAAGACCTTACATATAGAATTATTTTCTTTTTAACAAAATAAAGTATGGGTCCCTGTTCACAGAAAAGGATCTATGATAAAATGTCTAAAAAGATGGTTATCGTAGGGTGGTAAAATTGTATCTTAGAATATTTTTACTGCTTTGTACTATTGTATTTTCTAAATGCACAAAGACTAACACATAGAGAATACATAAGAATATATATTATTTTCGCAGCCAAAAAGTTCAATATGTGCAAAAGTTTTCTTCTTATGAGATTTGAAAAGTCAAAAGTTTTTTAAAAATAAGAAGTTTAAAATGTCTTTCCATTTAACACCCAAAGTTTTTACAAAAGTACACAAAGCTAAATACAATAACTTAATGATTTCATATAAAATAAAGGATAAACCAATGAAAAATAGAAAAGCTGAAAGTAGATAAAAGAAAGATTGTTGATAATTTGCAAGCAAACCCCTTTTAAATCCTGTTCTCTGTTTCAGTCTGAGACACTTTTTCCTGAAGGAGGTGCCAAAACACTTTTGTGTGAATAAGAGCTGGAGCCTCTACAATTGACCTGCTCTCCAAGATAGTTTATAAATACAATGCAGCAATTTGTTTTGATCCTAAGGCAGGAAAACTCTGAAATGAGCAAGACTTTTTAACTTTGACTTCAAGACTCCTAAGTTCAGATTGTATCCTAGAGTGGAAACAATAGATTAGTTGTTCCTATGACTGGAAATCATATGTAAATATTTTTATTGCTCAAAACTAGTGAGGATACATTCAATTGAATTAAAATAGAATCTCTAATGCTGATTTGCACATAGAATTTATAGTCATGAAATAACCATTACAGCGCAGTGAAACTGTTGAATTAATACTGAAACCAATTTTTTTAAAGATTTTATTTATTCATGAGACACACAGAGAGAGAGAGAGAGAGAGAGAGAGAGAGGCAGAGACACAGGCAGAGGGAGAAGCAGACTCTCCACAAGGAACCTGATACGGGACTCAATCCCGGGACTCTGGAATCATGTCCTTAGCCAAAGGAAGACGCTCAACTGCTGAGCCACCCAGGTGGTAAATTGTTATTAGTTCTAAAAGGATTGATATGTTCTCACACTCCCCTTCTACTTCCTTTTAGGTTTCCTCCTACTGATTAGATTGTTTCTGTAGTGGGCTCTTCTTACCCTCCTAATTTTTAAAATTTTGGTATTATCCAGGCTTCTGTGTTCAAACTGTATTTTCCCTCAATCCAGTCACTTCCCATAAGCAATCTTACCCATGTCTAAAATTCGTCATCTCCTCCCACTTACTAACAATTCCTAGACTTATATCCCTAGCCCCATCTCTCCCTGAAGCTCCAGTTTTATTTTGTGATTGCCTGTTAAACATCTCCACTGGAGGTTCCATACACTACAAATTCAACACATATACAAGGCAATTTGTAACCTTTCCCAATTTGTAACCTTTTCCTTTTCAGTGCCTGCCAATGTCTTCACTAATGCTGCTGATACTTAATGTTGAGATTGCAGATGTCTGTACTCGGGTGTGGTCTCAGGTCACTACAGTTTTGCCATGGATACTGCTGACTTCTTGTACTTTGGTGTCCCACAGAGACCACTGTAAAACAGCTCTTCTGATTGACTCAACTTTTTACTGTACCTCTTTCACTGTAGTGCTCAGGCATGCATCTATGGGGGTGTGGCCCAAAACCAATCTGGGTGATAGATAGAAATAGTGCTACATTCATAACCATTTCTCTTCCTTTATCCTGACTGTTGTCCTTAACCATACTTCTGTGCCATGACATTCCCTTCCCTTGGATTGAAATCTTTCCAAAGAGGCACCAAGGTCCTTCATATAAACAGTACTAAGATAGAAGCTCACCAGATCTTCAGGCATATTTAGAGAAGGCCAAAACCAAGAGGCTCAACATGTTCAGATTCTAGTGAATTAAGACTAGAGACATTTTTTTTTTAAAGATTTTATTTATTCATGAGAATACACAGAGAGGAGAGAGAGAGAGAGAGAGAGGCAGAGAAAAAGGCAGAAGGAGAAGCAGGCTTCATGCAGGGAGCCTGATGTGGGGACTCGACCCTGGGTCTCCAGGATCACGCCCTGGGCTGTAGGCAGCGCTAAACCGCTGAGCCACCGGGGCTGCCCAAGACTAGAGACATTTTATTGTTGTTGTTGTTTATTTGTTTAATCAGTGCAGAGGAATCTCTTCTACTCATCTTCATTTAACAACAGCCACCTTTCTGCTTGGGGAAATTGCCCTTCCCTCTTCCCAATTAGCTGTGGCTGAACTGTCAACTATAGTACAGGGATTACTAGCCCACAGGAATAGGGACATGACTGTTTTGGTCATCCAGAGTTTTCATCTCTCTAGAAAAGAGATTGTTCTAAGGAATGAGTAAAGTCCCCATGAATCCTTCCGTGAGATTTTCTTCAGGAAGACCACGCCTTCATTCTTGAGGCATAGAATAAGGTTGTAATCTGGGCTTCTGTGTGAAAGGGACTTGGAGAGAACAGAGTCTAGAAGAATTAAGCAGATGAGAGATGAGAAATATGAAAGAGAATGAGTCCTGGTCGTGTCAAGCTGGAGGTTCTCTCCCTGAGATACCTGAAACGGTCTGCTCCCATTAGTTGTATAACATGCTCCCATTCTTCTCCCATTAATTTTCATTTTTAACTTAGGTGGTAGTTTAAGTTAGATTTCTATCAGGTATAGTAAATAAAATTCTGACTATTGCAAATACAAGCATGCCAAACCGATAAAAATATCTTTTTTGTTTCTCTAAGTGATCTGCCTTTTATTCATAATGGGAAAATAACTTAAAGTAAAAAGATATGAAGTTGCACATATTTAGGATTATCCAGTAAGAAATCAATGTGCTATATATAACTTGTGGTTACTATGATCTACTATGGTTCACAGATTGTTCAAGAAAAGGAAATTAGATTTTTAGAGTTTTTTTATA
Source organism: Canis lupus dingo (assembly GCF_003254725.2). Lineage (NCBI taxonomy): Eukaryota > Metazoa > Chordata > Mammalia > Carnivora > Canidae > Canis > Canis lupus. The sequence continues at coordinate 43,520,466 of NC_064247.1, read as the reverse complement.
ATGGGAAAAATTTATGGAAAATATATGCTTTGTTGGAATATAAAATATAAGCAACTTTAAAAGTTACTCAGCTTTACTATTATCTCTTGCAACTCCAATGTGAAATTTTGGTTTAAAAAAAGTATTTATAAAAAAAATAAAAAATAAAAAAAAAAATAAAAAAATTAAAATAAAAAAAGTATTTATAATTTTGCCATCCAGAAAATAAGAGGTATTATATACAACATGAAGTAATGAAACTCTTAGAGTTCTTTACTACGCTCTGGATTTAATAGCTTCCTATTAATTTTATAGTGAAGCATGAATAAAGATTTAACTCTACCACATTAAATCATTCTTTTTTTTAAACAACTGATCAGTATTAACTAAAGAAGGATATCTCAGCAAAATATAAAATTTCCTATAAGCAAGGCTGTGTGAAATGTGTACAGTATAAATGTGCATATAGAAGACATATTACTTAAATTCATCAATCAAGATTTATTCTCTCAAATGAGAGAGTAAAAATTTGACAACCTAATTTATACTAGATATTGTCTTTTTAAATGTGTTTACAACTGTGAACACTTTGATTTCCCAATACTGGGAAGAAAAGGAAGCACCGTGCTGGTGCCTTTCTCTTATAAACATAAAGATTACACCAAGGCAGGACGTACTCCTAAAGAAGCAGCAACTGGAAAACAGACATTAACTTGGAATCTTCTAGGACACTTTCTTTGGAACCTGTGAGAGTTTATAGGCAAAATGACATTGTTTCAGATTAAATATAGCTTTTCTGTTCCTCCTTTGAGATTCTATCTGTAAAATTCTTAGTACAGTACTTGTTACATTGTAAGACAGTTCTCTTCCGATTACTTTCTACTTTAGCATTTTGGGATTGATAAAATATACTACCTGGTTTTCTTATGTTTGTATCTATGTGATATTACTATGCTGGATACCTATTGTCTCATTTGCCCAACATCCAATCTTTCTCTGTCAGCTGTTTCTCACATTTACCCCTTATGATGGATGAAATGATTGAGCCCCATCCTTCCCAATCCTCTGTATCCCACTCTGACTATAGCTTCACTGTGGGCAGAAAGTATTTCTCTGTCCTTTTACTCACTTTTTAGCCATGTGATTTACATTGACCAGTGGCATATGAGTAGGAGTGGCAGTGTTAGGATGGTTCTGAGTCTAAACTTCAGAAGCCTCCTATGATCCCTGGCTAGCTTACTGGCTCCTGGGAGGATGACCAAGGTATGGAATACAGACATCCTGGTCAACACAGTCTGAAGTAGAGCTGCAGCAGTCAATCAGCACATGATGGAAATAAATGACAGTTATTTTAAACCACTAGTTTGGGATATTTGTTATACAGCATTAAAGAGAAAATAGCTAGCTGACACACCTGTCACCTCACCACTCCCAATCATATAGTTCCCATAGGACTTACCAAGTTCTTATAAGATCTATAATATCTTCTTACAAGATCCTGTCATCAGTTGGTCCAGAGGTTGACTGGGCTACTTAGAACTCTTCTCAATGCTTTGAACTTGGAGGGAGAACATCATGTGATCTTTCTATGGCAGAAAATCTAAGGTGCGAAAGTTGGGAGTTATCATCAGCCTGTGGAGAAAGTACATTTGCAGTGAGAAAGAAAATGAGTCAGGAGGCAAAGAGCAAAGGGGTTTTTAGAGTCCCTGGTTGTAGTTTTTATTAAGGCTCTGCTGCATTCTTTCCCTTCCTTAGGTTCTCTGAACCAATAAATTCTCCTTTTTTGACTAAGTTATTTGCATTGGGTTTAATTAAATCAAATGAATATCAGCATATACACATTTATTCTTTATTTTTTTTTTCTTTATTGTGGTAAAAACATAGCATAAAATTTACCATCTTAACAATTTTTAATAATGGAGTGCAGTAGTGTTAACTATAAGCATATTGTTGTACAAACAGAACTCTAGAACATTTTTTTCTTGCAAAACTGAAATGCTATATCCACGAAACAACAATTCTTCTTTCCCATCTCCTCTCTGCCCCTGGCACTACCATTCTACTCTAAGTTTCTGTGAGTTTAACTACTTTAGATATCTCACATAAGTGGAATCATTCCGTATCTTTTTGTGACCAGTTTATTTCACTTAGCATAATGTCCTCAAAGTTAATCCATGTTGTAACGTCTGATGGAATTTTCTTCTCTTTAGATGCAAAATGTCCCATTACATGTATATACCACAATTTCTTTATTCATTCATCCATTGATGGACATTTAGATTGCTTCTACCTCTTGGCTATTGTGAATAATGCTGCAATGAACATAGCTGTGCAAATATACACTTATTTTCTCAGTGGATTCAAGCTAATAATTATTTATACAATCTCTGCTTCTGGACTTCTGTCTCTTATCATGTTTTACTTAGCTCATTGTCCATTTTTCTAATGCAATCTTCCTGACGAAAGAGTGTCTTATTTATATATATCTGTATTTCCCAAATTATCCTTTCAAGTGATAATAGTCACTGAATAAATATTTGTGAAATTGTGTGGTTCCCCCTCCAAACCTCTGAATTAAAACTAGATCTCTTTTGTTGTTGTTGAAGTAAGTCCATATTTATTCTAATCCATCTATTTTTCTTTTTAATTTAAATTCAATTAATTAGCATATAATTCAGAGGTAGAGGTCAGTGATTCATCACTTATATAATACCCAGTGCTCATTACATCACACACCCTCCTTAATGTCCATCACCCAGTTACCCCATCCCCTTATCTCTCTCACCTCCAGCAATCCTCAGTCTGTTTACTGTGATTAAGAGTCTGTTATGGTTTGTCTCCTTCTCTGATTTCATCTTGTTTTATTTTTCCCTCTCCTCCCTATGATCCTCTGATTTGTTTCTTAAATTTCACATATGAGGGATGCATGGATGGCTGGGCGGTTTAGCGCCTGCCTTTGGCCTGGGCGTGATCCTGGAGACCCGGGATCAAGTCCCACATCAGGCTCCCTGCATGGAGCCTGCTTCTTTCTCTGCCTGTGTCTCTGCCTCTCTCTCTCTCTCTCTTTCTTCTCTGTCTCTCATGAATAAATAAATAAAAGCTTTAAAAAAAATTCCACATATGAATGAGATCATATGATAATTGTCATTCTATGACATATTTCACTTAGCATAATATCCTCTAGTTCCATCTACATCATGGCAAATGTCAAGATTTCATTTCTTTTTTAAATTTTTTAAATTTTATTTTAATTCTGCTATACTTCTTCCCTTTTTAAAAAAAAAATTTTTTATTGGAGTTCAATTTGCCAACATATAGCATAACCAGTGCTCATCCCACCAAGTGCCCCCCTCAGTGCCCATCACCCAGTCACCCCAACCGCCCACCCACCTCCCCTTCCACCACCCCTTGTTCATTTCCCAGAGTTAGGTATCTCTCATGTTTTGTCACCCTCACTGATATTTTCACTCATTTTCTCTCTTTTCTCTTTAATCCCTTTTACTAATTTTTATATTCCCCATATGAATGAAACCACATAATGTTTGTCCTTTTCCAATGGACTTATTGCACTGAGCATAATACCCTCCAAGTCCATCCACGTCGAAGCAAATGGTGGATATTTATCATTTGTAATGGCTGAGTAATATTGCATTGTATACATAGTCCACATCTTCTTTATCCACTCATCTTTTGGTGGACACCGAGGCTCCTTCCACAGTTTGGCTCTTGTGGACATTGCTGCTATAAACGTTGGGGTGCAGGAGTCCTGGTGTTTCACTGCATCTGTATCTTTGGGGTAAATCCCCAGCAGTGGAATTGCTGGGTCATAGAGTAGTTCTATTTTTAACTCTGAGGAGCCTCCACACAGTTTTCCAGAGTGGCTGCACCAGTTCCCATTCCCACCAACAGTGCAAGAGGGTTCCCCTTTCTTCACATCCTCTCCAACATTTGTTGTTTCCTGCCTTGTTAATTTTCACCATTTTCACTGGTGTGAGTTGGTATCTCATTGTGGTTTTGATTTGTATCTCCCTGATGGCAAGTGATGCGGAGCATTTTCTCATGTGCTTGTTGGCCATGTCTGTGTTTTCCTCTGGGAAATTTCTGTTCATGTCTTTTGCCCATTTCATGATTGGATTGTTTGTTTCTTTGCTGTTGAGTTTAATAAGTTCTTTATAGATCTTGGATACTAGCCCTTTATCTGATAGGTCATTTGCAAATATCTTCTCCCATTCTGGAGGTTGTCTTTTAGTTTTGTTGACTGTTTCTTTTGCTGTGCAGAAGCTCTTTATCTTTTTTTTTTAATTTATTTTTTATTGGTGTTCAATTTACTAACATACAGAATAACCCCCAGTGCCCGTCACCCATTCACTCCCACCCCCCGCCCTCCTCCCCTTCCACCACCCCTAGTTCGTTTCCCAGAGTTAGCAGTCTTTACGTTCTGTCTCCCTTTCTGTTATTTCCCACACTTTTCTTCCCCCTTCCCTTATATTCCCTTTCACTATTATTTATATTCCCCAAATGAATGAGAACATATAATGTTTGTCCTTCTCCGACTGGCTTACTTCACTCAGCATAATACCCTCCAGTTCCATCCACGTTGAAGCAAATGGTGGGTATTTGTCATTTCTAATAGCTGAGTAATATTCCATTGTATACATAAACCACATCTTCTTTATCCATTCATCTTTCGTTGGACACCGAGGCTCCTTCCACAGTTTGGCTATCGTGGCCATTGCTGCTATAAACATCGGGGTGCAGGTGTCCCAGCGTTTCATTGCAATTGTATCTTTGGGGTAAATCCCCAACAGTGCAATTGCTGGGTCGTAGGGCAGGTATATTTTTAACTGTTTGAGGAACCTCCACACAGTTTTCCAGAGTGGCTGCACCAGTTCACATTCCCACCAACAGTGTATGAGGGTTCCCTTTTCTCCACATCCTCTCCAACATTTGTGGTTTCCTGCCTTGTTAATTTTCCCCATTCTCACTGGTGTGAGGTGGTATCTCATTGTGGTTTTGATTTGTATTTCCCTGATGGCAAGTGATACAGAGCATTTTCTCATGTGCATGTTGGCCATGTCTGTGTCTTCCTCTGTGAGATTTCTGTTCATGTCTTTTGCCCATTTCATGATTGGATTGTTTGTTTCTTTGCTGTTGAGTTTAATAAGTTCTTTATAGATCTTGGAAACTAGCCCTTTATCTGATATGTCATTTGCAAATATCTTCTCCCATTCTGTAGGTTGTCTTTTAGTTTTGTTGACTGTATCCTATGCTTTGCAAAAGCTTCTTATCTTGATGAAGTCCCAATAGTTCATTTTTGCTTTTGTTTCTTTTGCCTTCGTGGATGTATCTTGCAAGAAGTTACTATGGCCCAGTTCAAAAAGGGTGTTGCCTGTGTTCTTCTCTAGGATTTTGATGGAATCTTGTCTCACATTTAGATCTTTCATCCATTTTGAGTTTATCTTTGTGTATGGTGAAAGAGAGTGGTCTAGTTTCATTCTTCTGCATGTGGATGTCCAATTTTCCCAGCACCATTTATTGAAGAGACTGTCTTTCTTCCAATGGATAGTCTTTCCTCCTTTATCGAATATTAGTTGCCCATAAAGTTCAGGGTCCACTTCTGGATTCTCTATTCTGTTCCACTGATCTATGTGTCTGTTTTTGTGCCAGTACCACACTGTCTTGATGACCACAGCTTTGTAGTACAACCTGAAATCTGGCATTGTGATGCCCCCAGATACGGTTTTCTTTTTTAAAATTCCCCTGGCTATTCGGGGTCTTTTCTGATTCCACACAAATCTTAAAATAATTTGTTCTAACTCTCTGAAGAAACTCCATGGTATTTTGATAGGGATTGCATTAAACGTGTATATTGCCCTGGGTAACATTGACATTTTCACAATATTAATTCTTCCAATCCATGAGCATGGAATATTTTTCCATCTCTTTGTGTCTTCCTCAATTTCTTTCAGAAGTGTTCTATAGTTCTGAGGGTATAGATCCTTTACATCTTTGGTTAGGTTTATTCCTAGGTATCTTATGCTTTTGGGTGCAATTGTAAATGGGATTGACTCCTTAATTTCTCTTTCTTCAGTCTCATTGTTAGTGTATAGAAATGCCACTGACTTCTGGGCATTGATTTTGTATCCTGCCACGCTACCGAATAGCTGTATGAGTTCTAGCAATCTTGGGGTGGAGACTTTTGGGTTTTCTATGTAGAGTATCATGTCATCGGCGAAGAGGGAGAGTTTGACTTCTTCTTTGCCAATTTGAATGCCTTTAATGTCTTTTTGTTGTCTGATTGCTGAGGCTAGGACTTCCAGTACTATGTTGAACAGCAGTGGTGAGAGTGGACATCCCTGTCTTGTTCCTGATCTTAGGGGAAAGGCTCCCAGTGCTTCCCCATTGAGAATGATATTTGCTGTGGGCTTTTCATAGATGGCTTTTAAGATGTCGAGGAATGTTCCCTCTATCCCTACACTCTGAAGAGTTTTGATCAGGAATGGATGCTGTATTTTGTCAAATGCTTTCTCTGCATCCAATGAGAGGATCATATGGTTCTTGGTTTTTCTCTTGCTGATATGATGAATCACATTGATTGTTTTATGGGCGTTGAACCAGCCTTGTGTCCCAGGGATAAATCCTACTTGGTCATGGTGAATAATTTTTTTAATGTACTGTTGGATCCTATTGGCCAGTATCTTGTTGAGAATTTTTGCATCCATGTTCATCAGGGATATTGGTCTGTAATTCTCCTTTTTGGTGGGGTCTTTGTCTGGTTTTGGAATTAAGGTGATGCTGGCCTCATAGAACGAATTTGGAAGTACTCCATCTCTTTCTATCTTTCCAAACAGCTTTAGGAGAATAGGTATGGTTTCTTCTTTAAACGTTTGATAAAATTCCCCTGGGAAGCCATCTGGCCCTGGACTCTTGTGTCTTGGGAGGTTTTTGATGACTGCTTCAATTTCCTCCCTGGTTATTGGCCTGTTCAGGTTTTCTATTTCTTCCTGTTCCAGTTTTGGTAGTTTGTGGCTTTCCAGGAATGCGTCCATTTCTTCTAGATTGCCTCATTTATTGGCGTATAGCTGTTCATAATATGTTTTTAAAATCGTTTGTATTTCCTTGGTGTTGGTAGTGATCTCTCCTTTCTCATTCATGATTTTATTAATTTGAGTCTTCTCTCTCTTCTTTTTAATAAGGCTGGCTAATGGTTTATCTATCTTGTTAATTCTTTCAAAGAACCAACTCCTGGTTTTGTTGATCTGTTCCACAGTTCTTCTGGTCTCGATTTCGTTGAGTTCTGCTCGAATCTTTATTAATTCCCTTCTTCTCTTGGGTGTAGGATCTATTTGCTGTTTTTTCTCTAGCTCCTTTATGTGTAAGGTTAGCTTTTGTATTTGAGTTCTTTCCAGTTTTTGAATGGATGCTTGTATTGCGATGTATTTCCCCCTTAGGACTGCTTTTGCTGCATCCCAAAGATTTTGAACGGTTGTATCTTCATTCTCATTAGTTTCCATGAATCTTTTTAATTCTTCCTTAATTTCCTGGTTGACCCTTTTATCTTTTAGCAGGATGGTCCTTAACCTCCACGTGTTTGAGGTCCTTCCAAACTTCTTGTTGTGATTTAGTTCTAATTTCAAGGCATTATGGTCTGAGAATATGCAGGGGACAATCCCAATCTTTTGGTATCGGTTCAGACCCGATTTGTGACCCAATATGTGGTCTATTCTGGAGAAAGTTCCATGTGCGCTTGAGAAGAATGTGTATTCAGTTGAGTTTGGATGTAAAGTTCTGTAGATATCTGTGAAATCTATCTGGTCCAGTGTATCATTTAAAGCTCTCGTTTCTTTGGAGATGTTGTGCTTAGAAGACCTATCGAGTATAGAAAGAGCTAGATTGAAGTCACCAAGTATAAGTGTATTATTATCTAAGTATTTCTTCACTTTGGTTAATAATTGATTGATATATTTGGCAGCTCCCACATTCAGGGCATATATATTGAGGATTGTTAAGTCCTCTTGTTGAATAGATCCTTTAAGTATGATATAGTGTCCCTCTTCATCTCTCACTACAGTCTTTGGGGTAATTTTAGTTTATCTGATATAAGGATGGCTACCCCTGCTTTCTTTTGAGGACCATTCGAATGGTAAATGGTTCTCCAACCTTTTATTTTCAGGCTGTAGGTGTCCTTCTGTCTAAAATGAGTCTCTTGTAGACAGCAGATAGATGGGTCCTGCTTTTTTATCCAGTCTGAAACCCTGCGCCTTTTGATGGGGTCATTAAGCCCGTTCACATTCAGAGTTACTATTGAGAGATATGAGTTTAGTGTCATCATGATATCTATTCAGTCCTTGTTTTTGTGGACTGTTCTACTGAACTTCTTCTTAAAGGGGAATTTTAAGAGTCCCCCTTAAAATTTCTTGCAGAGCTGGTTTGGAGGTCACATATTCTTTTAGTTGCTGCCTGTCTTGGAAGCTCTTTATCTCTCCTTCCATTTTGAATGAGAGCCTTGCTGGATAAAGTATTCTTGGTTGCATGTTCTTCTCATTTAGGACCCTGAATATATCCTGCCAGCCCTTTCTGGCCTGCCAGGTCTCTGTGGAGAGGTCTGCTGTTACCCTAATACTCCTCCCCATAAAAGTCAGGGATTTCTTGTCTCTTGCTGCTTTAAGGATCTTCTCTTTATCTTTGGAATTTGCAAGCTTCACTATTAAATGTCGAGGTGTTGAACGGTTTTTATTGATTTTAGGGGGGGATCTCTCTATTTCCTGGATCTGAATGCCTGTTTCCCTTCCCAGATTAGGAAAGTTTTCAGCTAGAATTTGTTCAAATACATATTCTGGCCCTCTGTCCCTTTCGGCGCCCTCGGGAACCCCAATTAAACGTAGGTTTTTCTTTCTCAGGCTGTCGTTTATTTCCCTTAATCTATCCTCATGGTCTTTTAATTGTTTGTCTCTTTTTTCCTCAGTTTCCCTCTTTGCTATCAACTTGTCTTCTATGTCACTCACTCGTTCTTCCACCTCGTTAACCCTCGTCGTTAGGACTTCTAGTTTGGATTGCATCTCATTCAATTGATTTTTAATTTCTGCCTGATTAGCTCTAAATTCTGCAGTCATGAAGTCTCTTGAGTCCTTTATACTTTTTTCTAGAGCCACCAGTAGCTGTATAATAGTGCTTCTGAATTGGCTTTCTGACATTGAATTGTAATCCAGATTTTGTAACTCTGTGGGAGAGAGGACTGTTTCTGATTCTTTCTTTTGAGGTGAGGTTTTCCTTCTAGTCATTTTGCTCAGTGCAGAGTGGCCAAAAGCAAGTTGTATTGGGAAAAAGAGAAAAAGAGAGGAGAGAAAGAAGGAAAGAAAAGAGAAAGAGAAAAAAAAGGGAAAAAAAACTAAAAAAAGAAAAAGAAAAAGAGAAAGAAAAAGAAAGGAGAAAAAAAGGGGGTGGGGGAAGGAAACAAATCAAAAAGCAAAACAAAACAAAAAAAAGAACCACCGGGGAGTATCTTCTGATTCTGTGTACTTTAAGTCCCTTGGCTTCTCCTGGAAGTTGTCAGTCTAGCTGGTGTTCTGGGGGAGGGGCCTGTTGTGCTGATTTTCAGGTGTTAGCAGTTGGGGGAGCTGCTGTGCCCCTGCCTGGTGCAGGGCTCAGTGGGGGTTGTTTACCCCGTGAGGCCGCAGGAGCAACAGCCCCAGTGGTGGGGCAGCTCTGGAAACCTGGATTCAGCTCTGGCAGGAACTCCGTCTGCAGGGCCTGGAGGCTCTGGGGTGGGGCTGCTGATCTGCTCAGCTGGGGCAGGAGAGTCCTTGCTGTCCTGGGCCCTCCCGGCCTCTGCCTGTCCCGGGGGAGGCGGGATCCTGGGCTGTGTCCCGGCGCCCTGTGCTCCGGAGCCTGCGCTGGTGGATTCGCGCTCCCGGGCCGCAGCCCCCTCCGCGGAGCTGCAGCCCAAGCCCCTCCGAGCTGCTCCTGGAACCGCGCAGCCCCCTCCGCACGGAGCCTCTTCCTCTGCCCGAGCCCCTCCGAGCTGCTCCGGGTCCCGCCGTGCGCGCTGCAGCCCTTAGGGAGCTCGGCGCACTCTCCTGGGCGCGTAGTTGCTGTTACTGTCTCAGGGACCCCGAGGGCATCCCCGCCCTCCTGGGTCCTGCTCCAACTCCCCGCGAGCCCCTTTCCGCCCGGGGAGATGGTGCAGCTCCTGCTCCTCCGGGACGGGGCTCTCCTGTCCTGGGAACACTCGCCCCGGCCTCAGCCCGGCCCCTCGCGGGGCCCCTCCCCCTTGGAGGCCTTTGTTTCTTTACTTTTTTCCCCGTCTTCCTACCTTGATAGAAGCGCGAACTCTTCTCACTGTTGCATTCCAGGTGTTCTCTAATTCTCATGCCGAATTCATAGATTTTCAGGATGATTGGAAGGTTTTCTAGGTAATTTGGTGGAGACAGGTGATTTGGAGACCCTATTCTTTCGCCATCTTGCTCTCCCCCCAGAAGCTCTTTATCTTGACGAAGTCCCAGTAATTCATTTTTGCTTTTGTTTCTCTTGCCTTCATGGATGTATCTTGCAAAAAGTTGCTGTGGCCAAGTTCAAAAAGGGTGTTGCCTGTGTTCTCCTCTAGGATTTTGATGGATTCTTGTCTCACATCTAGATCTTTCGTCCATTTTGAGGTTATCTTTGTGTGTGGTGTAAGAGAATGGTCTAGTTTCATTCTTCTGCACGTGGCTGTCCAATGTTCCCAGCACCATTTATTGAAGAGATTTTCTTTTTTCCAGTGGATTGTCTTTCCTGCTTTGTCAAATATTAGTTGACCACAGAGCTAAGGGCCCATTTCTGGGTTCTCTATTCTGTTCCATTGATCTATGTGTCTGTTTTGTGCCAGTACCACACTGTCTTGATGACCACAGCTTTGTAGTACAACTTGAAATCCAGGATTGTGATGCCCCCGACTCTGGTTTTCTTTTTCAATATTCCCCTGGCTATTCGGGGTGTTTTTGGATTCCACACAAATCTTGAGATGATTTGTTCCAACTCTCTGAAGAAACTCCATGGTATTTTGATAGGGATTGCATTAAATGTGTAAACTGCCCTGGGTAACATTGACATTTTCACAATATTAATTCTTCCAATCCATGAGCATGGAATATTTTTCCATCTCTTTGTGTCTTCCTCAATTTCTTTCAGAAGTGTTCTGTAGTTTTTAGGGTATAGATCCTTTACCTCTTTGGTTAAGGTATCTTTACCTCCTAGGTATCTTATGCTTTTGGGTGCAATTGTAAATGGGATTGACTCCTTAATCTCTCTTTCTTCAGTCTCATTGTTAGTGTATAGAAATGCCACTGATTTCTGGGCATTGATTTTGTATCCTGCCACACTGCCGAATTGCTGTATGAGTTCTAGCAATCTTGGGGTGGAGTCTTTTGGGTTCTCTATGTACACTATCATGTCATCTGCGAAGAGGGAGAGTTTGACTTCTTCTTTGCCAATTTGAATGCCTTTTATTTCTTTTTGTTGCCTGATTGCTGAGGTTAGGACTTCTAGTACTATGTTGAATAGCAGTGGTGAGAGTGGACATCCCTGTCATGTTCCTGATCTTAGGAGAAAGGCTCCCAGTGTTTCCCCATTGAGAATGATATTTGCTGTGGGCTTTTCATAGATGGCTTTTAAGATGCTGAGGAATGTCCCCTCTCTCCCTACAGTCTGAAGAGTTTTGATCAGGAATGGATGCCATATTTTGTCAAATGCTTTCTCTGCATCTATTGAGAGGATCATATGGTTCTTGTTTTTTTTCTTGTTGATATGATCAATCACATTGGTTGCTTTATGAGTGTTGAACCAGCCTTGCATCCCACGGATAAATCCCACTTGGTCATGATGAATAATCTACTTAATGTATTGTTGGATCCTATTGGCTAGTATCTTGTTGAGAATTTTTGCATCTGTGTTCATCAGGGATATTGGTCTGTAATTCTCCTTTTTTGTGGGGTCTTTGTCTGGTTTTGGAATTAAGGTGATGCTTGCCTCATAAAACAAGTTTTAAGTATTCCGTCCCTTTCTATCCTTCAGAACAGCTTTAGTAAAATAGGTATTATTTCTTTTTTAAACGTCTGATAGAATTCCCCTGGGAAGCCATCTGTCCCTGGACTTTTGTGTCTTGGGATGTTTTTGATGACTGTTTCAATTTATCTGTGTGCAATTTAAAATTACTCATTATCACCAGAAATACACACACTTCACTAAAGAAACTTGTTGAGTATTCCCTATCACAAACCGAATTATTTTAGACAACCAGAAAGACCTTTTTTAAAAAAATTGCTTTACTTTGGCATATTTTGTCTTCCAATATATATGATGTGAGAACAGAGGACTAGCTGAGGACAAGACATGAGCCTGGGGCAGCACATTGACAAGTCCTTGAAACAGGGAGAGGGACATTCCTCTACGGACTCAACTGCTTCGATGTTCATACTTTGCTAAGAGCAGAAGGCAATCTTAGTCCTACCCCCAGGAGCCTGTAAGCCTACTATAACATATAAAAATTCCTTTAGAAATTTCCTTTATCTCTAAACCCCCAAGATACTTGTTAGCAACCATCCTCCAAGCACATGGTCCACTGATACACATCTGAAGGGTCTCATGTCTCAGGTTTTATTAGACAGTAGTATGTGACCTTTCCCCAACAATACCTAGTCCCCTCAAGGTCCTGGAAACCTTGCTTCCAAAATTCCTTAGAGAGTATGCTTTCCTCAAATCCCTCCCAACTCCCAGGTATATAATCAGCCACATCTCACAGGCAGAGGGCAGCAGCTCTTCCTGCCCATGGGTCCTGCCTCATGCTTTAATAAAACCACCATTTTGCACCAAAGACATCTCAAGAATTCTTTCTTGGTTGTCAGCTCTGGATCTCATCTATATTCCAAAACTTCATCATATATATATATATATATATATATATATATATAATGTATTATATATTAAATAATATATTATTTATATATTAAATATTAAATATATACAATATATAATAACTGAATGATAGTGGGTTTTTTATTAACAATGTAAAATATACTATGGAATCATTCTTGCCTTGTAAATTTATTGATGAAGTAGGAGAGCGAGGTTCTTGTCTCACAGAGTTGAAGAATGAATGTTGTGGACAAAAGAGAGTGAGTAAAGCAATAGACGTTTACTAAACAAGGATACATAAAAAGCTCTTGAGAGTGAGAGGGGTCCCTACAGGGTTGCCAATGTGAGCTTCCACTAACAGTCTTTTATTTAGAACTGACCAGAGAGCTTGTGGCCTTATCTTTCTTGTGATGTCTTGGTTTGAAGAAGGACTGGGAATAACATCTTTAATGGCTTCTTTTTTAGGTCTGGTTACTCTTTGTTGGTCACAGATGGTTGTCATAAAAAAGACACCATCCCCATTCACACCTAGGGAAGGGTGGTCTGGTTTGTCCCTTTACCTCTCATTTCTTTATATCTCAGCATTTTGGGGATTTCTGTGAGCCTGATCCCATAGACCCCTGTCTATCTCTCTCTACATAGCCCTGCCTATCCCTTACTCATTGTAAGGTTAATTCAAGGGAAAGGAAAATTATTCTTCTTCATTTTGTTCTACCCATGTTTGTTCTGACCTTATATACTTATCTATTTTTAGAACATTCTTTTATTGAATAGATATTTATTGAGTGTTTCCTATGTTCCAGTAATTATTCTACTCCTGAGAATAAAGGGGTAAACAGAACAGGAAAAAACTCTAGTCCTCATGGATCTTACTTACCTTCTAGTGTAAGGAGATAGACAGTAAGTAAAATAAATAAGTAAAGGATAGCTTTAGATGATGATAGCATTTAGTGAGAAATCAAGTAGGGAAGGCAGACAGAGTTAGTTCAATGTGCTCAAAGATCTTGCTGGGATATATCATTTCAGCAAAGATCTACTAGAAATGAGTGAGAGGCTACAGAGTTAATTTGAGGAATGTGCTTAAGGTACAAAGAACAGTAGAAGATAGGAGAGGGGTGAAAAAGCTCTGGGTTCATTTGAGGACCAGGGGGAGGCCAGATTGGGAAGAGCAAGGAAGTAAGGGGGAGAACAGTGAGAGATGAAAATAGAAGGAAATGAAATCTGAAAAGTAACTGCAGTGAGGGGTGATGGGCAATAGTGTAAGGCTCTGGGTTCATTTGAGGACCAGGGGAGGCCAGATTGGGAAGAGCAAGGAAGTAAGGGGGAGAACAGTGAGAGATGAAAATAGAAGGAAATGAAATCTGAAAAGTAACTGCAGTGAGGGGTGATGGGCAATAGTGTAAGGCTCTGGAAGGCCTTCAGCTCTTTTGATGATGGAGATGAGAAGTCATTGGAAGGTTTTAAGTAGAGGAATGACAATGATTTGACTCCGGGGGTCTGGCCTAAGCAACTAGAAAGGTTGAGTAAAGTGGCTATTAACTGAAATGGGGTAAAACTTGAAAAGGAAGATATTTTGCAGAGCAATGGGGATGGGAATTAGGAATTTGTTTTGGGACATGTTATGTATAGAGTGCCTTATATGCCTCCAGACAGATGTTCAATAGGCAGGTGGTCACATCAAGCTGAAATTCAGAGGAGAGAGAAGCAGGTGGAATATAACATTTTGAGTGTCACCTGAAAACAGATGGAATTCAAAGCCACAAATATGAGTGAGAGTACCAAGAAAGTAGATATAAACTCTTTATCGAAATGGGGAGAAGCCCTAGGACTGTGCACAGAACATTTTTATGCAGATATCAGAAAAAAATAAACCAAGGCAAGTTTTCTATCAACTATCAAAAAAAGATTACCAGGGAATGCATTTATTTGTGACTGGAAAAATAATTAATGCTAATATCACAAAGTTAAAGAATCTTGAAGCTCAAATAGACCTTAACAGATGTTGACATTCAATCTGAGGACATTTTGGCAACAAGTACCTTGACCTTTAAAATGCTAGCTCACTGAGTCATTCGTCACATTCTAACTTAGGGGTTTAATTTCAGTCAAATGATGGACAATGACTGAAATATGAACTTCCAGTCTAATGTAGGTGGATTAAACATTTAAAGAGGAATTAATACCTGTTTTTCTGAAGCTGGTCCAAAAAATAGAAATGGAAGGACAACTTCTAAACTCTTTCTATGAGGCTAGCATTACTTTGATCCCAAAACTAGACAAAGACTCCACCAAAAAAGGAGAATTACAGACCAATATCCCTGATGAACATGGACACAGAAATTCTCACCGAAATATCAGCCAATAGTATCCAACAGTACATTAAAAGGATTAGTCACCACAACCAAGTGGGATTTATTCCTGGGATGCAGGGGTGATTCAACATCCACAATTTAATCAATGTGATACATTACATAAATAAAGGACAAGAACCATATGATCCTCTTAATAGATGCAAAAAAAAAGCATTTGAGAAAGTATAACATCCTTTCCGGGTTAAAACTTTTCACAGGGACTCCTAGGTGGCTCGGCAGTTGAGAGTCTGCCTTCATCTCAGAGCATGATCCTGGAGTTCTAGTCCCACATTGAGCTCCCTGCAGGGAGTAGCAGGCTTCCTGCAGGGAGCCCGATCACACCTTGGGCTAAAGGTGGCACTAAACCGCTGAGCCACCTGGGCTGCCCCAATAAATAAAATCTTTAAAAAACACCTCAGTGTAGGGATAGTGGAAACATAGCTCAATATCATAAATGCCATATATAAAAAGCCCCCAGTGAATATCATTCTCAATGGGGAAAAACTTAGAGCTTTTCCCCTAATGTCAGGAACAGGGCAAGGGTGCCCACTTTCAGCACTGTTGTTCAACATAGTACTAGAAGTCCTAGCCTCAGCAATCAGACAACAAAAAGAAATAAAAGGCATCCAAATTGGTAAAGAAGTCAAACTCACTCTTCACAGATGAAATGATACTCTATGTGTAAAACCTGAAAGACTCCACCCCAAAATTGCTAGAACTCATACAAAAATTCAACAACATGGCAGGATATAAAATCAGTGCACAGAAATAAGTTGAATTTCTGTACACTAACAATGAGACAGAAGAAAGAGAAATTAAGGGGTCAATCCCATTTACAGTTGCACCCCAAACCATGAGATATCTAGGAATAAACAACCAAAGAGGCAAAGGATTTGTGCTCAGAAAACTATAGACACTCATGAAAGAAATTGTGGAAGATACAGAGAAATGGCAAAATGTTCCATGCTTATGGATTAGAAGAACAAATATTGTTAAAATGTTTATGCTATCTAGAGCAATCTATACATTCAATACTATCCCTATCAAAATACCATCAACTTTTTTCACAGAACTGGAACAAATAATCCTAAGATTTGTTTGAAACAAGACCCCAAATAGCCAAAGGAATGTTGAAAAAGAAAACCAAAGGTTGTGGCATCACAATTCCAGACTTCAAGCTCTATTGCAAAGCTGTCATCATCAAAACAGTATGGTACTGGCACAAAAACAGACAAAGATCAATGGAACAGAATAGAGAACCCAGAAATGGGCCCTCAACTCTATGGTCAACTGCTCTTTGACAAAGCAGGAAAGACTATCCACTGGAAAAAGGACAATCTCTTCAATAAATGGTGTTGGTAAAATTGGACAGCCACATGCAGAAGAATGAAACTGAACCATTTCCTCACACGATACACAAAACTAGACTCAAAATGGATGAAAGACCTAAATTGATGAATCAATCAATCCTAGAGGCGAACACAGGCAGCAAACTTTGTGACCTTAGCCACAGAAAATTCTTACTAGGCATGTCTCCAAAGACAAGACAAAACAAAGGCAAAAATGAACTATTGGGACTTCATCAAGATAAAAAGCTTTTGCATAGCAAAGGAAACAGTGGACAAAACCAAAAGACAACTGACAGAATGGGAGAAGATATTTACAAATGCCTTATCAGATAAAAGGCTAGTATCCAAAATCTATAGAGAACTTATTACAAACTCAACACCCACAGAACAAATAATCCAATCAAGAAATGGGCAGAAAACATGAACAGACATTTCTGCAAAGACCTATAAATGGCCAAGAAGCATGAAAAAATGCTCTACATCACTCGCCATCAGGGAAATACAAATCAAAACCACAATGAGTTACCACCTCACACCAGTCAGAATAGCTAAAATTAACAAGTCAGGGAATGACAGATGTTGGTGAGGATGCAGAGAAAGAGGAACCACCTACAATGTTGATGGGAATGCAAGCTGGTGCAACCACTCTGGAAAACAGTATGGATGTTCCTCAAAAAGTTGAAAATAAAGCTACCCTATGACCTTGCAATTGCACTACTGAACATTTACCCCAAAGATACAAATGTAGTGATCTGAAGGGGCACCTGCACCCCAATGTTTATAGCAGCAATGTCCATAATAGCCAAACTATGGAAAGAGGCAAGATGTTCACAGATAGATGAATGGATAAAGAAGATGTAGTATATATATCTAGATAGATATAGATATAGATATAGATATAGATATAGATATAGATATAGATATACAATGGAATACTAGTCAACCATCAAGAAATGAAATCTTGGAAAAAAAAAAAAAAGAAATGAAATCTTGGGAGGCGTGGCAAGACGGCAGAAGAATAGGGTCCCCAAGTCACCTGTCCCCACCAACTTACCTAGATAACTTTCAAATCATCCTGAAAACCTACGAATTCGGCCTGAGATTTAAAGAGAGAACAGCTGGAATGCTACAGTGAGAAGAGTTCGCTCTCTATCAAGGTGGGAAGACGGAAAAAAATAAAGAAATAAAAAAAGCATCCAAGGGGGAGGGGCCCCGCGAGGAGCCGGGCTAAGGCCCTGCGGCGAGTGCCCCCAGGACACGAAAGCCCCGGACTGGAGAAGCAGGAGTTTCACCAATCTTCCCGGACTGAAAGGCGCTTGCAGGGAGTTGGAGCAGGATCCCAGGAGGGGCGGGGATGCCCTCAGGCTCCCAGGGGCACTAATAGAGCACCTGCCCCCCGGGGGAAGAGTGCGCTACACACCTGGCCGAGCTCCCTAATGGGCTGCAGCCCGCGCCCGGCGGGGCCCCGGGAGCAGCTTGGGCGGCGGCTCCGCAGAGGGGGCTGAGCGGCCCCGGAGCCCGATTCCAGCAGCTCAGGCCCGGGAGCACAGGGCGCCGGGGACACAGCCCAGGATCGGCGCTCCCCCGGGACAGGTGGAGGCCGGGAGCACACATTCCTGCCGCTGGGCGCCCCAGAGCTGTGCAGATGGGCGGCTACCGCCCCCGGAGCATCCAGGCCCCTGTGGACTGAGAGCTGTGGTAGTTACTGCGGGGGCAGACTCCAGAGCTGGAGAGCTGGCCGCCACCACTGTTGTTGTTCCTCCTGGTGTCACCTTGTGCCTGGGACTGAGCAGGGGCCTCACAGGATAAACAGCTCCCACTGAGCCGTGCACCTGGCAGGGGGCTGGGCAGCTCCCCTGGGTGCACACACCTGAGAATCAGCACAGCAGGCCCCTCCCCCAAAAGACCAGCTGGAAGGGCAGGGGAAGAGCAAGTTATTGACAAAGCAGTGCTGGAAAGCTCCAGGGGAAGTCGAGGGATTTACAGTATATAGAATCAGAGGATACTCCCCCTTGTGTTTTTGTTTTCTGTATGCTTCTCCCCCGCTTTTTTTCTCTGTTTTTCTCCTTTTTCCAGTACAACTTGTTTTTGGTCACTCTGCACTGAGCAAAATGACTAGACGGAAAAACTCACCACAAAAGAAAGAATCAGAAACGGTCTTCTCTCCCAGTCACAAAATTTGGATTACAATTTAATGTCAGAAAGCCAATTCAGAAGCACAATTATAAAGCAACTGGTGGCTCTAGAAAAAAGCATTAAGGATTCAAGAGACTTCATGAATTTAGATCTAATCAGGCAGAAATTAAAAATCAATTAAATGAGATGCAATACAAACCGGAGGTCCTAACAACGAGGGTTAACAAGGTAGAAGAACGAGTGAGTGACCTAGAAAACAAGTTGATGGCAAGGAAGGAAGCAGAAGAAAAAAGAGAAAAACAATTAAAAGATCATGAGGATAGGTTAAGGGAAATAAATGACAGCCTTAGAAGGAAAAACAAATCTACGTTTAATTGGGGTTCCATAGGGTGTGGAAAGAGACAGAGGACCAGAAAGTGTATTTGAACAAAACATAGCTGAAAACTTCCCTAACTTTGGAAGGGAAACAGGCATTCAGATCCAGGAGATAGAGAGATCTCTATCTCCTAAAATCAATAAAAATGGCTCAACACCTTGACATTTAATAGTGAAACTTGCAAATTCCAAAGATAAAGAGAAGATCCTTAAAGCAGGAAGAGACAAGAGATCCCTAACCTTTATGGGGAGAAGTATTAGGTTAATAGCCGACCTCTCCACAGAGACCCGGCAGGCCAGAAAGGACTGGCAGAATATATTTAGGGTCCTAAATGAGAATAACATACAGCCAAGAATACTTTATCCAGCAAGGCTCTCATTCAGAATAGAAGGAGAGAGGGATCCCTGGGTGGCGCAGCGGTTTGGTGCCTGCCTTTGGCCCAGGGCGCGATCCTGGAGGCCCGGGATCGAATCTCACGTCGGGCTCCCGGTGCATGGAGCCTGCTTCTCCCTCTGCCTGTGTCTCTGCCTCTCTCTCTCTCTCTCTCTCTCTCTCTCTCTGTGACTATCATAAATAAATAAATAAATAAATAAATAAATAAATAAATAAAATTATAAAACATTAAAAAAAAAAAAGAATAGAAGGAGAGATAAAGAGCTTCCAAGATGGGCAGAAACTAGAAGAATATGTGACCACCAAACCAGCTCTGCAAGAAATATTAAGGGGGACTCTGTAATAGAAAGAGGGAGTCCAAGGAAACAATCCACAAAAATAGGGACTGAATAGGTATCATGATGACACTAAATTCATATCTTTCAATAGTAACTGAATGTGAATGGGCTTAATGACCCCATCAAAAGGCGCAGGGTTTCAAACTGGATAAAAAAGCAAGACCCATCTATTTGCTGTCTACAAGAGACTCATTTTAGACATAAGGACACCTACAGTCTGAAAATAAAAGGTTGGAGAACCATTTAACATTCAAATGGTCCTCAAAAGAAAGCAAGGGTAGCCATCTTTATATCAGATAAATTAAAGTTTATCGCAAAGACTGTAGTAAGAGATGAAGAGGGGCACTATATCATACTTAAAAGATCTATGCAACAAGAGGATCTAACAATCATGAATATTTATTTCCCAAATGTGGGACCTGCCAATATATCAATCAATTAATAACCAAAGTTAAGACATACTAAGATAATAATACACTTATACTTGGTGACTTGAATGTAGCGCTTTCTACAATTGACAGATCTTCTAAGCACAACATCTCCAAAGAAACAAGAGCTTTAAATGATACACTGGACCACATGGATTTCACAGATATTTACAGACTTTACGTCCAAATGCAACTGAATACACATTCTTCTCAAGTGCACATTGAACTTTCTCCAGAATAGACCACATACCAGGTCACAAATCAGGTCTTAAGTGATACCAAAAGATTGGGATCGTCTCCTGCATATTTTCAGACCATAATGCTTTGAAACTAGAACCAAATCACAAGAAGAAGTTTGGAAGGATTTCAAAGAAGTGGAGGTTAAGGACCATCCTGCTAAAAGATGAAAGGGTCAACCAGGAAATTAGGGAATAATTTAAAAGATTCATGGAAACTAATGAGAATGAAGATAGAACCGTTCAAAATCTTTGGGATACAGCAAAAGCAGTCCTGAGGGGGAAATACATCGCGATACAAGCATCCATACAAAAACTGGAAAGAACTCAAATACAAAAGCTAACCTTGAACCTAAGGGAGCTGGAGAAAAAACAGCAATTAGATCCTTCACCCAGCAGAAGAAGAGAATTAATAAAGATTCGAGCAGAACTCAATGAAATAGAGACCAGAAGAACTGTGGAACAGATCAACAAAACCAGGAGTTGGTTCTTTGAGAGAATTAATAAGATAGATAAAACATTAGGCAGCCTTATTAAAAAGAAGAGAGAAAAGACTCAAATTAATAAAATCATGAATGAGAAAGGAGAGATCACCACCAACACCAAGGAGATACAAACGATTTAAAAAACTTATTATGAGCAGCTATACGCCAATAAATTAGGCAATCTAGAAGAAATGGATGCATTTCTGGAAAATCACAAACTACCAAAACTGGAACAGGAATAAATAGAAAACCTGAACAGGCGAATAACCAGGGAGGAAATTGAAGCAATCATCAAAAACCTTCCAAGACACAAAAGTCCAGGGACAGATGGCTTCCCAGGGAATTCTATCAAACGTTTAAAGAAGAAACCATACCTATTCTACTAAAGCTGTTTGGAAATAAGAAAGAGATGGAGTACTTCCAAACTCGTTCTATGAGGGCAGCATCACCTTAATTCCAAAACCAGACAAAGACCCCACAAAAAAGGAGAATTACAGACCAATATCCCTGATGAACACAGATGCAAAAATTCTCAACAAGATACTAGCCAATAGGATCCAACAATACATTAAGTAGATTATTCATCATGACCAAGTGGGATTTATCCGTGGGATGCAAGGCTGGTTCAACACTCATAAAGCAACCAATGTGATTGATCATATCAACAAGAAAAAAAACAAGAACCATATGATCCTCTCAATAGATGCAGAGAAAGCATTTGACAAAATATGGCATCCATTCCTGATCAAAACTCTTCAGACTGTAGGGAGAGAGGGGACATTCCTCAGCATCTTAAAAGCCATCTATGAAAAGCCCACAGCAAATATCATTCTCAATGGGGAAACACTGGGAGCCTTTCTCCTAAGATCAGGAACATGACAGGGATGTCCACTCTCACCACTGCTATTCAACATAGTACTAGAAGTCCTAACCTCAGCAATCAGGCAACAAAAAGAAATAAAAGGCATTCAAATTGGCAAAGAAGAAGTCAAACTCTCCCTCTTCGCAGATGACATGATAGTGTACATAGAGAACCCAAAAGACTCCACCCCAAGATTGCTAGAACTCATACAGCAATTCGGCAGTGTGGCAGGATACAAAATCAATGCCCAGAAATCAGTGGCATTTCTATACACTAACAATGAGACTGAAGAAAGAGAGATTAAGGAGTCAATCCCATTTACAATTGCACCCCAAAACATAAGATACCTAGGAGGTAAAGATACCTTAACCAAAGAGGTAAAGGATCTATACCCTAAAAACTACAGAACACTTCTGAAAGAAATTGAGGAAGACACAAAGAGATGGAAAAATATTCCATGCTCATGGATTGGAAGAATTAATATTGTGAAAATGTCAATGTTACCCAGGGCAGTTTACACATTTAATGCAATCCCTATCAAAATACCATGGAGTTTCTTCAGAGAGTTGGAACAAATCATCTCAAGATTTGTGTGGAATCCAAAAACACCCCGAATAGCCAGGGGAATATTGAAAAAGAAAACCAGAGTCGGGGGCATCACAATCCTGGATTTCAAGTTGTACTACAAAGCTGTGGTCATCAAGACAGTGTGGTACTGGCACAAAACAGACACATAGATCAATGGAACAGAATAGAGAACCCAGAAATGGGCCCTTAGCTCTGTGGTCAACTAATATTTGACAAAGCAGGAAAGACAATCCACTGGAAAAAAGAAAATCTCTTCAATAAATGGTGCTGGGAACATTGGACAGCCACGTGCAGAAGAATGAAACTAGACCATTCTCTTACACCACACACAAAGATAACCTCAAAATGGACGAAAGATCTAGATGTGAGACAAGAATCCATCAAAATCCTAGAGGAGAACACAGGCAACACCCTTTTTGAACTTGGCCACAGCAACTTTTTGCAAGATACATCCATGAAGGCAAGAGAAACAAAAGCAAAAATGAATTACTGGGACTTCGTCAAGATAAAGAGCTTCTGCACAGCAAAAGAAACAGTCAACAAAACTAAAAGACAACCTCCAGAATGGGAGAAGATATTTGCAAATGACCTATCAGATAAAGGGCTAGTATCCAAGATCTATAAAGAACTTATTAAACTCAACAGCAAAGAAACAAACAATCCAATCATGAAATGGGCAAAAGACATGAACAGAAATTTCCCAGAGGAAGACACAGACATGGCCAACAAGCACATGAGAAAATGCTCCGCATCACTTGCCATCAGGGAGATACAAATCAAAACCACAATGAGATACCAACTCACACCAGTGAAAATGGTGAAAATTAACAAGGCAGGAAATAACAAATGTTGGAGAGGATGTGAAGAAAGGGGAACCCTCTTGCACTGTTGGTGGGAATGGGAACTGGTGCAGCCACTCTGGAAAACTGTGTGGAGGTTCCTCAGAGTTAAAAATAGAACTACCCTACGGGGGATTTACCCCAAAGATACAGATGCAGTGAAACACCAGCACTCCTGCACCCCGATGTTTATAGCGGCAATGTCCACAATAGCCAACTGTGGAAGAAGCCTCGGCGTCCATCGAAAGATGAATGGATAAAGAAAGTTTGGTCTCTCTCTCTATATATATATACAATGGAATATTACTCAGCCATTAGAAATTATGAATACCTACCGTTTCCTTTGACGTGGATGGAACTGGAGGATATTATGCTGAGTGAAGTAAGTCAATCAGAAGAGGACAAACATTATGTGGTTTCATTCATATGGGGAATATAAAAAGTAGGAAAGGGATTATAGGGGAAAGGAGAGAAAATGAGTGGGAAAAATTATAGAGGTTGACAACATATGAGAGACTCCTAACTCTGGGAAAGAAACAAGGAGTAGTGGAAGGGGAGGTGGTCAGGGCGATGGGGTGACTGGGTGATGGGCACTGAGGGGGGCACTTGATGGGATGAGCACTGAGTGTTATACTATATGTTGGGAAATCGAACTCCAATTATATATATATATAGATGTTTATATATTTATATATATATAAATAATGATGTATAATAATATGTATATAATTGTACACAAATACTTTCATTCAATAGTTATCTGCTTATTTTAGTGTGTATTAGGAAAAGTAAAACTAGCATATAAGAAATGTGATTTTTTTGGATGTGACTTTTTCAGATAAAGCTAAAGTAATGGTAATCTGAATACTACGTGAATCACAGGAGCAGGATTTAGGCCTGCCCATGAACCTCCATGACTTAATTTTCTCCTGGAACTGTTCATGGAATGTGTCTCAGATGATGTTGTTCATTAGTATGTTTTCTTACACACTGAATTTTCAAGCCCTTTCCTGAATTCTTTTTAGCACTAAATTGAAATGTCACTTTGAGAAGCTAGTAAGTGTGAAGAATTAAAATGGTTTCCCTGAAAGCATAATATAATCACTGTTTGGGTGCACCAGCAGAACAAACAAACAAAAAACTCTGAGCACACACTTGCAAATTGAAGATGAGTATTTAAATGATGCTTTTTTAATGTTAATTGAATTATTCTAAAGTCCTCTTAAGTCTCAGATTTTTTCTTTCATAGAGATGAGCAGTGGCAATGAAAACCACTGAAAATCATTAGCGTTCATGTAATGGGATCCTCACTCTTTCAACTTTCAAAACTGTTTTCATGAATGAATTTGAACAGTAAAATATCTTTTTGATATCTTTGCTAATTGAAACAGCCTAAAATCACCCTTACAATGTGAACCTCCATTAGAATATTATGTGAAGGCCAGGAGAAGGAGAGGATCTGCTTCTGCAACAGAGTGATGAATGTGTGCTGTGATCATGCTGAGTTCTATTGTTCTCTATCTGAAAAATTCTCTGAAATTATCTTGAACATCATGAAAGAATTCATAAATATTTTTCTCATCAACTGACAGTAATGAATGGATGAGAAAAACTTTTTTCTTCTAATAACTTCTATTTTTTAGCAAATGACATAAATTTTCCATCAAAGCCAATATTATTAATAAGAATTAATGATAACAAGCTTCATTGTTAATAATAATTATTATAGCAATAAGCGCCTACATTAAGAAAAAAGACAGATCACAAGTAAACAACCTAACTATACATTTCAGGGAACTAGAAAAGAAAACAAACTAAGCCTGAAGTTAGCAAAGGGAAGGAAATAACAAAGATCAAAATAGAAATAAATGAAATACAGACTAGAAAAATAGAAAAGATCAAAAGTGAAACTAAGAAATGATTTTGGAAAAGATCAACAAAATTGACAAAACTTTAGCTAGACAATGAAAAAAGAAACTCAAATGAAATCAGAAATGAAGGAGGAAACATTTTAAGTGATAGTGCAGAAATACAAAGAATTGTGAAAGACTACCATGAACAATTAGATGCCAACAAAATAGATAACCTAGAAAAAATAAATTCCTAGACAACCTACCAGGACTAATCTGATTAAAAAATGACAAAGGAACTGAAAAGTTATTTTTCTAGAAAATATATACAAATGGCAACAGGTACATGAAAAGGTGTTCAACATCACTAATTGTCAAGGAAATGCAACTCTAAACCACAATAAGCTATCACTTCACACCTGTTAGGATGGCTTATATAAAAAGACAACAGAAAAAAAATGTTGTTATGGATATGGAGAAAGGGATCCCTTATAGTGGGAATGTAGTTGTTATGGAAAACATTATGAAGTATACTCAAAAAATTAAAAATTGAACTACCATATAATCCAGCAATCCTACTCCTGGGTATATATCCAAAAGAATTGAAATCACTATCTTGAAAAGATACCTATACACCCATATTTGTTGCAGCATTATATACAATAAGCAAGATATGGAAACAACCTAAATGTCTGATGAGATAAAGAAGATATGATGCACCTGAGCATACACACACACAGAAACACACACCAGAATATTATTCAGCCATGAGAAAGAAGGAAATTCTGTCCTTTGCAACATAGATGAATCTGGAGGACATTATGCTAAATGAGATAAGCCAGAAAGAGAAAGACTAATACTGTATGGTATCACTTATATAAGGAATCCAAGAAAAAGTCAAACTCATAGAAACAGAGTAAAATGGTAATTGCCAGGGACTATGGGGTAAAGGAAATGGGGAGATCTTGGTTAAAGAGTGCAAACTTTTAGTTGTAAGTTCTAAGGATTGAATGTACAGAATGGTGACTATAGTTAATAATAATGTATAACACACTTGAAATTTGCTAAGAGGATAGATCTGAAGTGTTCTCACCAAAAAAAAGTTACCATATGAAGTTATGGATGTGTTTATAATTTGATTTTGGTAATCATTTCATCATCCACTATATAAATATGTATACACACACATATATATATATATAAAACCATTATGTTGTACACTTGAAATATATATAAATATATATAATTTTATTTGTTGATTTTACTTCAATTTAAAAAGTAATTATATTGTTGCATTTTTCATTGGCCTTACTTTCCTTGAGTCACAAAGGCATAAGGTCTATATTTAAAAATGTAAAAGAATTCATTTTTCTTCTATGAGAACAAAAACTCTCCACATTCCTGCCCCTTATAGTTAAGTTTGCATAAATGAAATTTGTGCAAAAATTGTGCAAATGAATTCATTTGCAAAATGAAATGTGTACATCAGTAGACATATATCATCCCCTTTAGATCCCTTCATTTAAAGTTTTCCTTGTCCTGGGACACCTGAGTGGCTCAGCACTTGAGCATCCACCTTTAGCTCAGGGCATGATCCCCGGGTCCCAGGATCGAGTCCCACATCGGGCTTCCTGCATGGAGCCTGCTTCTCCCTCTGCCTGTGTCTCTGCCTCTCTCTCTGTGTCTCTCATGAATAAATAAATAAAATTTAAAAATAAATAAATAAATAAAATTTTCCTTGTCCTTAATGTGTTTAGTAATTTTTCAATGTTTTAAAATTATCATATATAATATACTCATCCTAAAAAATGGAAAGTTATAGAAAAGCAAATTGAAGAAAAAATAACCATAACTCAATAATCCAAAGAAACCACTATTGATATTTTGATGTATTTTTTCCACCATGATATTTGATTGGCTTGTATAGCAGAGCTCTAGTACAGTGGTCTTCCAAATATTTTCCTTAAATACTCTTAGAAGAAGCTTTTAAAAATATGTACCCACTTGCATATTTTTAATTAACATCTAAAATATTAAACATAAGTCTAAATATGTTTATTTCTTTTTAAATAGACAATAGAAATTATTAAACATTTTAGATGATATCAGTTCAACTAAGCTACAATAGGAATAAATATGCCACAAGCTACCTTATGGAATGAAATATACTAAATCTGAAAAAAATCAAGTACGATTTTAACACATGAATTTTATCCAGTGTGTCCAGAAAAAATGCGATAGTCTATCAAAATTTTCATTTACATTTAAGAAAATAACTGGAATGCCTGAGTGGCTCAGTAGTTTAAGTGTCAGACTCTTGATTTTGGCTCAGGTCATGATCTTGGGGTCATGAGATCAAGCCCCCATCAGGCTCTGTATTCAGTGCGGAGTCTGCTTGAATTTCCTTCTCCCTTTCCCTCTTCTTTCCCCTTACTCACACTGTCTTTCTCTAAAGTAAATAAATGAAATCTTAAAAAAAAAAAAAAAGGGAATCATAAGTTCTCCCACATTACTTCTGATGCCTGGCATTCAGACTATTCCAAAATGGATCCAAATATCCCCAAACTGGCTAAAGTTCAAAGTATCTCAACATGGGCTGAAATATAAATATTTTGGTAAGCTTCATGTTTCTAAAAATGTATATACAATGCAGGCAAAAACTAGAGAAGCCTTAAGTCTTTGAAGCACCTGCAGCTATTTATACCCAGGCTCATTCTCAGAGGAATCAAATTTAGGAAATTGAATGTGATAGAAATTGAGACTCAGGAAGTTGACCTCCTTAAAAGTGTATATACTGTCCAAAAGCTAGGGATGTGCACCAGATTTTAAAATCATCTCTACTTCTAACCATTTTTAAGTCTCTAACACTCTCACAGGAAATAAGGTAAAGTTGACCTTTAATGCATACCTCACAGGAAATAGCTATGATTCAGCCTGTAGCACCTTCCTCTGACACAGCTGAACTTGCCATCAGGTGTTTGATGCTGAGAGGAGTGGAGCAGCTGCATGTAGGTACCATCCTCTGGATGAGTCATAAGATTTATGGTATTTATTTCTCTTTTAAAAGTCTACATATCTCTTATGAATAATGGAGTTATTAATTCAGTGGTTGAGAAAATTAATAAAATGATACCTAATTTATCTGGCACATTTAAAGAATGAGTTCCTCCAGTAAGACTACCCTCAAGATAACTAAAACATAACTTCAAGGCCATGAAGTTAGAAAAACAAGTCCAATATTTTTCATGAAATGTTTTCTGAAATGAATAACATTTTCTGTTACCTTCTTAAATAAAGACTACAAAACTAAAATTGTACTTTTCATAATAACTCAGAGTTGTGAGTGTTGAAAAGTAGGGCAGGCACAGACACTGAGTTGGACACCACCAGTGAAGCAAAGTGGACACGGTACAGTACCAACCCACTGGAGGGTGATGGGGCAGCAGGAGAGGCAGTTGAAAGAGGTACCATAAAAATCCAGTTCAGAGGCACAAGTGTGATCAAACTGGAGAGAACACACAAACTGAGCCTGAGTCCTTGACCCAGGTCAGGTCAATTTTATCTTACAGGAGTTGGCATTCCAGCCTGAACTTTGCAAAATTGTGGACCTGAGGCTGCTGTATATTCCTCTCTGCTCCCTTAACTGTTTTCATACCTTCCCATTAGCACTTTATTCTTTGGCACTTTAATTTTTAAATACAATCTTCTTTCCCACTGAAGGGTCCTTGAAAGCCGTTAACATCCCCTCTGTAGTCACGGCCCCAAGTACAATGTATGATGGTACATGAAAGACTCTCAAGCATATGCAGCACTTTCATTGAGCCTATAATACAGAAAGGCAGAATGTCACAATAAATTAGAAAATAAATCTTTTCTTCAATTACATATACAGTCTACCGTATATTGGAAAGTGCAGAAGAGTTCTTTACCCCAGGATCAAGCCCCTTAGTGCAGTATATACAGAAATGACCTTAACTATGCTATGAAGGGTGGCTCACTGTACGGGTCTGTCCACAATCACACTGGGCTTTTCTGCTTTTATCCTCAATTCCTGGGGACCCAAACATGAGGATGCAGTTGTCTCTCTTTTTGTTCTTTAAAGAAGAAATTGGGTGATAGGAGCCACTTTCCTAGTTGAACGTCTGTTAAACAATTAAGACTTTTATTCTATCAAAAACTAGGGAGTTGTTTCAGAGCTGCGGTATGCTTTAGGAAAAACAACAAAAAAATCCATCCTGTCTTGCCTTTATTGGTGTTGCATTTCGAAAGGCCCTCTTCTGTCATCTTGGTTCCATTTGTGCCTGCCAGGAAGGGGGGTGGCTACGTGTCATGTCCTGGTCAAGATGTGAAGAGGGATCCTGTCACACTTTACGCATTATAGTACTGTAAGCGATCTCAGATGGGGACACCTATTTTCTTCCCAAGTACAGAAACAGACTAGGCTGTACCACTGTACTCTACCTACCAAGAATTGCAGAGATATGTACAAAGCATCTTCCCTGTGCATACCCAAGGTGCTTCCTCTTGCCCCTATGGGTAGCCACTGCCATCTCCATTACTTCAAAAAACAACTCATCCAACCACTCATCAGTTTCTCCACCCTCTCATAATATTAATTTCTTCATTTCATACAGAATTACTAGATCACTATACAAAATCTTAAGCCTCCGAAATCAAGTCTACCTAATGGGATTTGCATTTTTAGTGGTACCTCTAATGGAATGTCTGAGGAGCTTTTTTTTTTTTTTTTTTTAAGATTTTATTTATTCATGAGAGACACAGAGAGAAAGAGACGCAGAGACACAGGCGGGCTCCATGCGGGGAGCCTGATGTGGGACTCGATCCCAGGACTCCAGGATCATGCCCTGGGCCGAAGGCAGGCGCTAAACCGCTGAGCCACCCAGGAATCCCCTCTGAGGAGCTTTACACACTGTTAATAGACAGTCACTCATCCCTACTAAAGTTACCACAAAGAAATGCAATAATCTAAGTAAAAACAGTGTACCCTTTATGCAAGCACAAACTCAGGACTAGTTTCCTACTCCCCTTTTCTAATCAGATTACCAGCCCTAAGTCAGCATATTGAAAACACAGGGTGCTGTATCACTTCCCCATATAGAGGTGGTAAATTTTTCTAATCTCTTTAAAGTCAAGAGGGGGAGATGGGGCTTCCCCTCACCACACCTGTGGCTGTTCCCACATCCCCTTGAGTATCCCAGGAAAAATAAAACGGCAGAACTGCAACAACAACAACAACAACAAAAGTCAAAAGTCAGTAGGTTCCCATTTCAGGGATCAACAGTCTATCCCGTTCTGCTCATTCCCACCAACATAAGGCATCTGTGTCCTGAGGCAACATAGAGCCTCCTAGGCCTGCTTCCCTACAGGTAGGCCAGCGTTGCTAGGCAGCCAATTTAACATTCCATGTCTTGGTTCAGCTATACTTCTTAAACTGGCAGATTCTAACTAATCTACTTCAAGGAGTTCCTTCTAGTAGCCAATTAGTTTATGACAATGTTTGTTGCCTCTGGACAGGGAAAATGAAGATACTTTCAATCCACAATAGGCAGGTCAATTTCTAGAAAAGCACAAATACATAAATACTCCAGTTCTACCTGTTTCCTTCTGCTTTAGCTTTAAGTTCTTTAAAGAGGATTTTTTTTAATTTGGAAAAAAATCTGAAATGCTGCATTGTGATATATTTGCCTTGATGATGTGCTAACTCAAAATATGCTTACTAATTTAATATGATGTTTTTCAGGATCACACATTTTATACTCAATCATCCTTTTCATTCCCCTCAACCAACAATCATTCCAAACTCTTACCAAATACCAGAGAAAACTTGAAATATTATGATTTTTAGGAAAGAAACACAGTTTATTCTTGTAGGCCTGTAAGAGTATGACAATATATCTTACAAACGGGAATAATTTTGAAAATAAAATGGAGTGTTATTTATAATTCCCTGGGACAAGTTTAAATTAAACTGTCCTAGATATACCCCTATGGCAACTCTGCCTATGGGGAAAAAGCCAAGACAGTGGGTCTTCATGATTTCTGATTAAAAATGAAGTCAAACCACTTATATATGAGATTTGATATAGTTGATCCTCATCATTCCCTGATTCCAATTTGTGAATTCTTTTACCAACTAAAATGTACTTGTAACCCCCAAATCGATACTTATAGCATTTGTCAGTAATTTGCAGACATGTGCAGAGCGGTGAAAAATTCAAGTCACCCAATGTGCAAGATCCCAGCTTAAAAAAAAAAAAATTATTTTGGCTCTAGTACTACAAACAAGTGTCCTTTTGGAGGACATTTCTTAGTGCCACATTTTTCCCATTTCACCATTTAAAATGGCCCCCGAGCATAGTTCTGAAGTACAATCTAGTGTTCATAAGTAAAGAAAGGCCACAATGTACATTACAAAGAAACTCCACGTGTTAGATGATCTTTGTTCAGGCATGAGTTATAATGTTGTTGGCGCTGAGGTGAATGTTAATGAATCAACAATATAGATTAAGTAAAGTGTCTTTAAAACAGAAACATATATAAAACAGGTTTATGTATTAATCCATTGATGAAAATGTAAGCAGGACAAAACAAGTGAAACAATAGAATCATTAATGAATTAGACTTGATCAAAGTTAAAAATTTCTGCTCTCAAAAGACATTGGTAAGAAAATGAAAAGATAAACCACAGAGTAGGACAAAATATTTTTAAAATGTATATGATAAAGGACTAGTTTCCAAACTATATAAAGAACTCTCAAAATCAATAATAAGAAAAACAACCAACCGATGAAATGGATAAAAGATCTCATCTTGATTATCCAGATCCCTGAAAGATTAGTCAATGTTCTCTTATTTTTTATTCTAACTCACTTCAATCCCCTTTCTTTCATTCTTTTTTTTTTTTTTTTCGATCCCCTTTCTATCTCTATTTCTTTTCTGAAACTATTCTAGGAAAAATACTGTCAAATCCAATACTTTCTTTTAGTTCTTATCAAATTTAATCTCTGATCATTTGATGCTGGCCATACATTCCTTGTATCTTTCCTTGTTCTTTGGTCAAGATTTCCTGATTCTGACCATCCGCTTCCTTCCCTTATCATTCTGGATGTGCTCTCTCAGTTTTCTTATTCTAATCTTAGTTTTAATGCTACTGATATGCTGAAATCTTCCAAATTTAGATCTCCAGCCCAAACTTCTCTCCCAGGTTTACCCATGCCTATAACAGCCCTCCAGACAGTTCTTTCTGCACATGTTGTAAGGTCCTCCAAATTAACATGACCAGAACAAAACTTATCACTTCCCCATCACTTCTCCTTTTGTGTATTCGATTAACGTTGTTATCTACTGGGTCAGCAAAAACCATACCAGAGTCACTCTTCATGTTCCTGAATTCTTATCCCCTCTCACACGCATGTATTGTTCACTGCACAACTCCAGGGGTCGCCATTCCCTGGCTAGTCACAATGGCCTATCTAATCTTCCTCAGTATAGCTCTCCCTTTTGTTTCTTCCTCTCAGTTCTTGCTGCCCCTGGTTTGCTTTGGACCTTCATGAGCTTTTGATTTTCTTTCTTTTTTTTTTCTTAAAGATGTTATTTATTTATTTGACAGAGAAAGAGAGAGAGCACAAGCAGGGGGAGCGGGAGGCAGAGGCAGAGGGAGAAGCAGGCAGAAGCAGAGAGCCCTGCTGTGTGACTTCACCCCAGGACCCTGGGATCATGACCTGAGCTAAAGGCAGATGCTTAACCAACTGAGCGATTCAGGTGCCCCCAGCTTTTGGGTTTTAATAGCCTTTTAACTGGGCTCTTCATCTTCATTCAATTCTCCACCCAATAATTAGAATTATCTTTTAAAAGTCCAATCTGATTATGTTATTTCTTTGTTTACCAATCTTGGCTATCTCTAACTGACTTCAAGACAAAGGTTTAAGCTACTTGGCAGGAATACAAAGCCCAGTGATTACATTCTGCCACTGACCTTAATTTTCCAGCTCACACCCTATTCCCTTCAACCTGGAGAAACAACTAGTCAGTCCTAAAACATCTCTATTACTTGCACATTCTGTTCTTGTATGGGAAATGTTTCCCACACTGTCTCTTTCACAGCCTTGAAAATTGTTATTAATCATTCAAACCCAGTTGACAGTCCTTTCTTCTGTGTGGTCTTCAAAGACACTCTTATTCTTATAGTCTAAAAGTTCTCAACCCTGACTCTTCATTATAACCACTTGGAATTAAAAAATAACGGTGCCCAGACTTCACAGAAATTCTAATTTTCATTGTCTAGGATAAATCTGAGCATAGAAATATTTCCAGTATTTCCCCAGACTATTCTAATGTACTAGGTACCAAAAATATAAAAATTTAAAAGGTGAGATGGAGTTTCTGGCTTTAAGAAGTTTATTGCAACAAGTAACTGTCATTTACGATAAAAAGGAATACACGGAGTGAAAAGATATTCATGTAGAAGTAATAGAGGACGTGGGAGGAGAAAGTATGCCAGGGAAAGCCCCTGGTGATGCCTACTATAAATGTACCAAATATCTGGTAATTTTTTATTTGCTTGTAGAATCCTGTTAAAGCCTGAGTGATAGTTCAACTGATCCGCAATTAAATCACTTTAAACAATACAGCAAAAGAGCTATTCAGTAATTAATCACCATTGTATCTTTTATGCCCAGAACAATACCTGACGCATATTAGATACTCAAAATTTCTTGGTAAATAAATGAATGGTCAGCAGTAGCATTTAAACTGTCTTAAGAAATTGGTTTATAATAGACATCAATGTTAATTGCAAATTAAAACTAAGCATTATCGTTTTGTATATTATGGTGTTATATTTTGATAGGCAGAGTCGATATATATGTTCTACTTCTTGAATGAGACAGACCATTTTAAATTAAACTGAGAAAAAAAAGTACTGACAAAGCAGTTCACTTTCAGTAATCTGGGTTTTCCCAAATAGTGACATGAGAGCCAGTCATTTTGAATTGGACAGTTTTTGAGTTCCTCTTCAAGAATCTGAAATGTAGGTCAGGGCTTTGCTGACATTTCCATTTGCCTCGTTGCTGAAAATCTAAAGTGATTATTGACAAGCGGGCAGCGGGGAAAGAGGACATGACACAGGCAACAAGGTAGCAGCCTGACTCTGAAGAGGAATTTTGTGCTTCCAACAAGTTGAAAGGTAAAGAGACAATGATCACCCAAATACTCAAAAACAGCTATATTTTCTTTTGGAAATACTTGGGCCAGGTTATTTTTTCTTGTAAGTTCTTGTGATATTTCATATAGTGGTTACTGATGAAAGTTGGATCTAAAATATTGTCTAACATCGTGTCACTTTAAACAATAATTATTGCATATATTCTACTGGGGGAGTATTTAACTTCTAACCAGGAGCATTTTAGGCCTTGTTTTGCCTCTTATTTATAAAGAGAAGACCTAATATTGCTAACAAATTATGAAAGGGATTCCTATATTCACGGGGGCCATGGGGACCCCAGTTTTTAGAAATGTTATCAGATATGTTATGCTATACGACGAGTCATGATTTTGTTTTGTTGTTTTATTTGAAAGGCTCGGGCCTTATTAAACAGCTAAAAATAACTTAATAATGTTGATTATTGAGTAACTGAATTATTCAATAATGTAAATAACCAACTAAATAATGCAACTCTAGTTGTAAACTAATAGCAATATTGTTTGGAATTTATATAATGTGGTTTTTTTAGCTGTCTACAGATGAAAAGGTTTTGTTTTTTTTTTCTAAGTTTAACTGGTGAGAGCACATATGCCTTTGTCTCACCTCATCTTTCTTCATTTTGGGTGCTTTCTTTCTGGAAGTTCTGCAATTTTTGGCTTTTCCCAAGTTTAACTCATCAAAGACTGATATTTTTGGAGCTTCATAGGTACAGAAATCTGGCCGGGGGAATTTATCATCAGGAGTTAGAGCAGAAATCTCTGATGAGAGAGATCAGATCAGAAGAAAGTACATTTTATCAAGGGTCAAAATGTCCTACTAAGGTAAATCAGAGTGACTTTTGAAGGGTATAAAAGACCATTTTATCATACTTCCTCACACACCACTGACTTTTCTTTGCCCTGTTTCCTCCTCCCTTCTGTTCTCTCTTTTCTTCCTCTTTTTTCCTTCCTTCCCACCTTCCTTCTTTTCTTCCTATTGAAATGTTCTCATCAAAGGCAATAATAACTGTTAGAAAAAAATGTAATGCCTTTTTTATTATTGTTATTTCATTAAAATACTACAACTTAAACATTTTTCATATTTTTTTCCTAGAGGGCAACATAGAACTTTTTCCTGCTTTCAGGCATGAATCAGATCACAATTCAATGGGATGTGGTAATAGCTCTTTACATATTCTTCAACTGGTGTCATGGAGGTATTGTATTTTTAGTACCTATTGTTATCCTTTATTTTTTAAAAAAATCTTGAGTGTTATTTTTAGGGCATTGTGTTAGGATCTTTGAAGAATCAAATATTATTAGATTGGGAAAAACTATATGCACATAAAAATTATGTGCATGAATGAAATAAAAGAGTCCAACCTCCCTCCTAACAGCAGGATTCTTTTTTCAAGTATCCCTAATGAACAAATCTCTAACTCATATATGAACATTTCTATGAAGAAGCTTATTATTCTGAGTTGGCACGTTCTATCTTTGAACTGTTATATAACTGTTACATGACAATCCAACAAACATTTAAATTTAATTCAACTCCACAAGCCCTTTGTTGACAGTTACTATGTATCAGGCACTGTGCTAAGCCTTTTATTCCTCACAACTTGTGCAACAATATTGTGCTATTATTATTCCCATCTTATAATTCACACAAACATCTGGCACTTACATTACAGATACAGGCATAAGCAGCTTTGAGGAATCGTCAGAAATTCAGGCAGGATAGCTGTTGGCATTTGAGAATTTCTACTGGGGCTTTGTGTCCTGGGCAGGTGGTAGAAATTCATTTACTCGGAGAGAAGTGACAACAAGGTAGAGTTTTAGACCTTGAGGAATGCTTTGCAAATCATGCAAGTTACTTGGAGTGATGACAAAAGGAAAACTGGATTCTGTAGATTGGAACACAATTGTAATGGAGATAGAGGTGGCCCTATCATCAGAACTAGAATAACCTCCAGCAGGATATCAGACGCTCCCAGAGTCAAATTGACAGCTATCCAAAGAGATTTTTTTAAATAGATTTTACTTATTTATTCATGAGAGACAGAGAAAGAGAGAGGCAGAGACTTAGGCAGAAGGAGAAGCAGGCTCCATGCAGGGGAGCCTGATGCGGGACAGATCCCATGACCCCGGGGTCACGACTTGAGCCAAAGGCAGACACTCAACTGCTGACCCACCCAGGCATCCCTATCCAGGGAGAATTAGAAGAAATAAGACACTAGCTAACTTTTTCTGACTTCTTAAAATATGCAAATGATAAGTAGGATTTCTGTTTATGTATTCAAGTAATTAATATAGGGTTGAGAAATAAGTCAAGGGGATCCCTGGGTGGCTCAGCAGTTTAGCGCTGCCTTCAGCCCAGGGCGTGATCCTGGAGTCCTGGGATCGAGTCCCATATCGGGCTCCCTGCATGGGGCCTGCTGCTTCTCCCTCTGCCTGTGTCTCTGCCAGTCTCTTTCTCTCTCTCTCTCTCTCTCTGTCTCTCATGAATAAATTTAAAAAAAATCATTAAAAAAGAGAAAGAAATAAGTCAAGCCCCCCCGATATGTTATTAGAGACCTTCAAACTGTCCATTAGAAATTATTTTATATATTGTTCAATCTATGAATAGTTTCAATATCATGCACACTACATTTTTTCCAAGTTTCCTATTAGCATGTTATGTTCCCCCTTTGCAATAGCTCTGCTGAAATTAAAAACAAAAATTAACATTCCTTGGACCAATCTACTATCCCTATTTTAAAAAGATGTTAACATATTTTTGTATAACTTATTCTTACACAATCTGTGTCCTCACCAATTACTGATTTTTTTTTTAGGTATTGAGAAATCACTGACTTACTAATTCATTCCTGAATGTTGTAAAGCTCAGTGGTTCAAAATTTCTAGGGTTCTTCTTTATTTTATTTTTGAAAACCAAGAC
The DNA here is from genome assembly GCF_003254725.2 of Canis lupus dingo. Taxonomy (NCBI): domain Eukaryota; kingdom Metazoa; phylum Chordata; class Mammalia; order Carnivora; family Canidae; genus Canis; species Canis lupus. Next base: position 43,483,226 of record NC_064247.1, on the reverse strand, counting down.
AACGTTTGTCTAAATCTGAAGTCTTCTGACATTTTTAAATATTTTCTATGTATTTTCAAACACTACCCATGATAATTCCATGATAATATTGACATATTTTTTAAAAGGTCCTGGAGATGCAGTTTGTCTGAACCTGAATTTTTTACCTTATTTAAAGCAGTCAGGTGCTTTCTTAAAACTTCCTTTTCATGCCTTTGGCTTCAATTTCCTGCTAATAATGATGGAATTATTTTTATCACTACTTGAACATTTAAATATTCATGATTTATACATAAATGTTCATTGTGTACATGGAAATATTCAATTACATTTGTATTACAAAAAGAATTAATTCTTTAAGATTATGGTCCAAACATAAAGACCTCTTAAAATCAAATACTTATCTTTTTCACTATTTTGATAAGGTTTTAAGGTATTTTAATGCAAGTATTTCCAGAAAAAGACAATAATAAATTTTCCTTGATGTGAATTTAATTTAACTGATACTCCATTGCACTCTCATTTGAGTTATTGAAAATGACTTTATTATTTTGGGTTATAAAATTAATACATTGTTAACCATATAATTTTTAAAACAGAAGTATGCAATTAAAAATTTAAAAATTAGTCTAGGGCAGCCCCGGTGGCGCAGCAGTTTAGCGCCGCCTGCAGCCCAGGGTGTGATCCTGGAGACCCTGGATCGAGTCCTACGTCAGGCTCTCTGTATGATGCCTGCTTCTCCCTCTGCCTGTGTCTCTGCCTCTCTCTCTCTCTGTCTCTATGAATAAATAAATAAAATATTTAAATAAATAAATAAATAAATAAATAAATAAATAAATAAATATAAATAAATAAATAAAATTAGTCTAACCCACAGAGATTATCATTGTTAATATCTTAGTGCATTTCTTTTATCCATTCATCTATTTATTTCTGATATTGAGCCCATATTAAATATCTTGTTCTGCAATTGCTTTTTAACAAAATATATTCTGAACATTTTCCTGTTATTAAATTAATGATGAATTTTTAGTGATTATCATGCAATAGATGTTTGTTATTAGTAAAAAATTAGTAATTAGTAATTAGTAAAAATTAGTAATTTTTGTCATTCATTAAACTCATAAATTTCTTTTAAGATTTTTTTTATTTATTTGAGAGAGAGGGAAGGAGAGCACAAGCAGGGGGGAAAGGCAGAGGGAGAGGGAGGAGTAAATTCCACACTAAGCAGAGAGTCTGACGTGAGGCTCAGTCCTGGGACCCTGAGATCATAACGGGAGCTAAAGGCAGACTCTTAACCAATTGAGCCACCCAGGTGCCCCTAAATGTATAATTTTCTGATAAAAGTAGCCATTATCCACAATAGAACAATGAAAGATTGATTGAGTAGCTAGAAAATGCGGTTTGGATTCTGTAGTGCCAAGTGCTATTTGTAATCTTACTTTTGAAAAAAGGCATAGCCTTATAATGTCTCAGTTCTCTAAAACAGGAGAGTAATTATATCTGAACTTTAGACAGAGTAGCTTAAAGGCTAACTCTAGTTTTGTACTATGTTGCCAAGCATCAAAGGAAGTATGGTAAAAGTACATTATAATAAACAAATCCGTTAAAAGACAGTCCTAAAACTTCTAGTGGAAATCATTTAGTGAATAGGAAAGAATAAAATTTAAATGCAACAGCTTATCTTTTGAATCTCTTATTTTAATGGTTTACATGGAATTTAAAAATGTTTATCTATTCGTTTCCAGGAATTACAAATATAAACTGCTCTGGCCACATCTGGGTAGAACCAGCCACAATTTTTAAGATGGGTATGAATATCTCTATATATTGCCAAGCAGCAATTAAGAATTGCCAACCAAGGAAACTTTATTTTTATAAAAATGGCATCAAAGAAAGATTTCAAATCACAAGAATTAACAAAACAACAGCTCGGCTTTGGTATAGCAACTTTCTGGAGCCACATGCCTCTATGTACTGTACTGCTGAATGTCCTGGATATTTTCAAGAGACACTGATATGTGGAAAAGACATTTCTTCTGGATGTAAGTGTTGAGGTACATTCAAAATTCAAATGAAAGCTAACCTAGCAATTAACTAGCCTAAAATCCTGTCTAAAAATAGAGATAAATTAATATAGTTTACTTCTTATTTTAGTTGAATATAGAAACTGCAAACTCAAATACTTCCAGGGGCCAGGTTGAGAAGATAGGAATCAAGGAAGCTGGTAGGAGGTGTGCAGAGAAGAAAGCACATAGTTGGTCTATTGGATCTACTGGGACAGCCACTGCCCAGCTGCATCATTTATGAGGATCCTGTATTCCTAAATCTTTTGACTCTTTGAAAGAAGACAGAAACACAAATTTTCATTGTGATCTCTAAAAGTTTTTAAGTGTTGCTGATGCATTCTTAAAACAAAATTTTAACACTAGCCTGTCCAAACACAGCATACACAAAGGGCAGCATCCTCAGATTTTAAGTGTTGTTCTTTTCATCTGCTTTACACTTCTGTTTTTTGTTTATTCGCTTTAAAACTGATATCATCAACCTTGAAGAAGATCCCATCAAGAAGTTTTGAGGCTAAGATTTAGGAAGAAAAAATAGTTGCAAAACTAGCATTATGTTCCTGCTATACCTCTTATAAGCTGTGTGACCTTGGGCCAGTTAACCACGTGTGTGAACCTTGATGCCATGTCTATAAAATGAGGCCAGTTATACCAGCTTTAGTAAGCACCAAATTTTAATAAACTATTTGAAAGCATATGACACACTTTAAAGTGCTATGCCAGTGTTCCCAAACCCTTAAAATTACGTGCTTTTGATAAAACATGAGGAGATTCTGATATAGTTCCCTGCTCCTACTCCTACTGCACCAAATTGAATCATTGTTACTGTAATTATTAAGAAAAAAATTAATCACACTCATCTTAAAAATACTTGCTAAATTCAATTTGTATTTATGATATTCTAAAGATGTATAAGTTATTACAGTAATATGAGGTGACTTGTATAATTATATACTTAATTCTTGATTCTACTGTTATGAGAAGTAGATCAATAAATTCAGCACTGTTTTAACCCAGAGTTTCATTCCCTAGAGCACCTGGACCCAATTTCAGTGAAGAAAGATAGAGGGGTTGGAATCTTTGTCACGTTCCTTTCCTCTATACCTCTTAACAATCAAATTTGATTTCTTAGTCTTCCTCATCTCCAGACCTTATGTAGCAAGAGCAAGACCACCTGGTGGTAACCACTTGTCCCTAGAATGGACACCTGAAAAGCAAGAAGCTTCCTTCTTCTAAATAAGGCCATTGTCCTACTTAATTCAGGGAACTTGATCTTGCATGATTTTCAAAAGAAAAAAGAGCTATGGCAGGTGGTAGAGGTAAATTGAGGAAGGAAAATAGTAAGTTTTGGGGTGAAGGAATAAAGTTGGCAAACTCATGCCTTAAATTGATAATAACATACTAAAGTTGCCCCAAATTATAAGAAATGAGGTCACAGGCAGATATCTTATCTGATGTTTAAGGACTGCTTAGCTTGTCCACATCCTCAGGAAACATAAATAGTTCATGCTTAAATATTTTACTATTTATACTTTGTGGGTAGGGGTAAGGGGTTACGAGAAGGTACAATTTCTTTGGAGGGGAAATAAGCAACTTTCACAGTTATGGAAGATTGGTTTTTAATTTAAGCCAGAGGAGGCAAAAGATGTATGGCCTCTTTCCTTGTGTTGCAATTTGAGTGACAAATTATCTCCAAAAGCCCTTCCAGTGTTGGCTGAGGGCCTCTGCCCATGAACACAACCACCAGGCCATGTTTAGAGTCAGAGAATGGCTTTTGCTCCCTTCTGGGACAATATCATAGAAGACTTTAGATTTTCTGCTGCTGGCTGCTTAGAAAGAACATCACTCTTTCCATTTATTTACTTTGTGAGTTGTAACTCCTTACCTAGGTTTCTGGTTATGAGTGTGAAATTGTAACTGCCAGGAAAGAATTTACTCTAACTCTTAGACTCAAGAACCTGTGTGTTCTTGGGCTCTGCATTCTTAGCAAACAAAACTTCCTATTTAAGTAGGTCAAAAAAAGATTTTTGAGGGTTTTTGTGGTACTCTAGAAATCACATTGCTTTCACTGGGTTACTTTGATCACAGGATATTTGTCCTGTGAACTTTACTATGTTAACTTATATCAACGTTTTGAATAAAATGATGATGTGTATTTTTTTTAGACTGGAAACAAATCATAAAAGAGAGAGAAAATAAATGAGTCAGCGCTTTCCCTGAAAAGAAATCCAAATATATATAAAATCTTCTGTACTTTAATATGTAATTTATGAAATATAAACTATTATTATCTAAATTTCCATTTTTAGCCATCATTTTAAACACTTCTTAGAATCTCACATGTGAATGAATGCACACATATTATGAGAAGTTTGTTTCATACCAATCATGGGGTAAAATAAGATTTCTTTATTCATTCAAAAATACCAAATTAAAATATACCATACATGGAACAGTCCGTTTCCACTTAACCATTTATTTAAAAGTTTAAATATCTTTGACTTAAATTTTAACCATCTTTGATCTCTACTTATTGTGAACAAAGCAGATTATTTTTTTATCCAGTAAAAGTCCCTGGATATTTGTCTTTAACATTACTATCTAGTATCATTACTGACACAATAGGCTGGCCTATGCTCTCCGTGAGGAAGGAATTGCTGTGATCATTGCCAGAAGCATTGTGTGCTTCTGTTATTTTAAATTCTCCTCATTATTATTTTATTAATCAAGCCAATCTAATTATGAGATAAACTTTACTGAGTGTTTGCCATGCACCAAAAACATGTTAAATGCTAGAAACTCAAAGAAGACAGACTCTATCTTCAAGAAACTCTCAGTAGAAAATGATCCTTGGTTAGACTCTAAATTAATAAGAAATCTGGCCTGTGATTAGTAAGTGCTCCAATAATGGGGCAAGGGATGGGATTAGGAGGAACAAGCAAAAACATAAGCCTCATCTGTGTATACTTCAGGGTATTCCCTGGTACCTGGCTGTATGGTCAGTTTCTATCCTTGACAGTGGATAGATTGGCAATGTGATTAACAGCCCGGTCTTACTCTCATAACCGTAATCACACTCCCATCTGTACAAACTTCACATTAACAAATATTGAGCTTATTTGCACCTGTGTATATAACCTATTTGATCTTTTGCAAAGTTAACTAACCACCAGGTATTTATAACCCTGAGCATTCACTTTATATAGAATGCTGTGGAATAACATAGCCCAAAAGATTGACCAGTGTCTTTTATGGCCAAATCAACGGTATTCTGTCTAAAACCAGAGGGGAAAAATAACTCCAGCACAAATCATTGTAATCAGTGAGGGACCACAACTCAATCAATATTCAAAATGTCTTAAATTTATGTTTCTAAACCTACCTCCTTTAAGACTCACATAAAACTTTCTTTTCACATATTTGAAGTCCAGTTTCTTCCCATTATAATTCAATGCTACAACTTACCAAAATGTTTTAAAATACTTTAGTATGTTCTTACTGCTTGAAATCATTTTTAATTGTAAAATCAAATTGCATACAACATAGGAAGTTTTTAAAAATTAAGACCAGCAAAAAGGAAACACCCATGATCTCTATAATCCTATAATCTCACTACTAACAATCCCTCTTTAATAATTTGAGCTATGGGACACCTGGGTGGCTCAGCAGTTGAGCATCTGCCTTTGGCTCAGGGCGTGATCCCAGGACTCTGGACCAAGTCCCACATTGGCCTCCTTGTATGGAGCCTGTTTCTCCATCTGCCTGTGTCTCTGCCTCTCTCTCTCTCTCTCTCTCTCTCTCTCTCTGTGCCTCTCATGAATAAGTAAAATCTTTAAAAAATAATAATAATAATTTTAACTATATCTTTCAGGTTTTAGTTTCTCTCTCCTTCCCCTTTCTCCTTCTCTTTCCTCCTCCCCAACCCCTCTCCCTCTCTCTGTCTGTCTCTCTTTGAAATGATATCACTATAGTATGCTATTTTGCAAACTGCATTTTTCACTTTATCCTGTAGCTAGAATTTCCTTAATTAACATATTTCTAGTGCTTTCCAGAGACCAGACACTAGATTATCACCTGCAACTTTGTTTTTGGATACATTTTAGGAGTGTTTGATAATTTACTTAACTGATTTTGGGGCATTAGGTTGTTTCCAATTTATTCATTACTATAAACAATATTTTAAGAGGCACACACTTGGAGTGCCTAGATAGCTTAGTCAGATAGTGATCGACTCTTGGCTTTGGCTCAAGTCATGATCTTGGGGTTGTGAGATCGAGCCCTGGGCATGGGGCTCCTCGTTCAGTGGGGAGTCTACTTGAGATTCTCTTTCTCCCTCTCTCTGCCCCTCCCCACCACGCACACTCTCTGTTTCTCTAAAACAAATTAAAAAAAAAAATCTTAAAAAAAGAAAGAGGCACACACTTTTAGCCAAATATTTTCGTATATCTTTGAACATTTCATTAAAGATGGATTCCTAGGTGTAAAACTGTGGGGTTGCAAGATATTGCTCTAGATTTTAAAAACTGTGATATGTAGGGCATTGGGATGGCTCAGTCGGTTAAGTGTCTGCCTTCAGCTCAGGTCATGAACCAGAATCCTGGGATCGAGTCCTGCATCCAGCTCCCCACTATGAAGGAAGTCTGTCTCTCCCTCTGCCCCTGACTCCCTCTCTTTCTGTGTAGCTCATGAATAAATAAAACCTTTAAAAAATGAAAACAAAAAACAAAACCCCCCAAAACTGTGATATGTAAAGTGTTCTCCATAAAGGTTTTACCAGTTTGTACTCTCACCAACAGGGGTATTAGAGGATTTCCCTGAATCCATTCTAACACTGTGGTTTACTATATTTCAAAATCCTTGCCAATTTTATAGGTCTAAACGATATCTATTACTGTTTCAATTTGCAATGAGAAAACTTTTTCACATATTTATTTTTATTTTACAAGTAAGATTCTTGGTGGATGATTTGCAAGTGAAGTGCAGGAATATATTTGTATTTAAGATAAATATTTAAGAGTGCCTGGTGCTCAGTTGGTTAGTCAACTGACTCTTGATCTCAGCTCAGGTATTGATCTCAGGGTGGTGAGTTCAAGCTCCAGGTGGGCTTCATGCTGGGCATGGAGCCTACTTTAAAAAAAAAAAAAGATAAATCTTAGGTATAACTTCACATACACAGATGTATACACTTTATTCTTTTTGAACCCCCATTCTTCCATTTTTCTTGTTATTTGCTGTGCATGTAGGGACAAGTTGAGAGAGCCATACCTGAAAAGTGACATGATAAACACTCTATATTTCTATACTTTTATCTTGATCTTGGTCATTTATTATTGGGTGATGTAACTGAAAATTTTAGATGTCATTCTATAGTTTCGGTGTTTCATAGACTTCAGAGATCACAAGGGCTCCAAAAATATCATCAGAACTCCCATCTTTTCCCATCTTTTGGGATATATGCCCCCCACCCCGTGTTGTCTTCATTCTTAAATGCAATATGGCCACTAGCAGCTAATGGCTCACATGTTAGTCAGAGACCGCTGTTTCAGGGGAGAAGAAAGTACCTTGTTTACAATGGCTCCCGAAAAGTCCCTTGGAAAATTCTGGTTGGTTCATTTTTGAGTCGTGTGTTCATTCCCAAGAGAAATATTCTGATTAGTTAGCCTCTGTCAAGGATATACTTCTGAGTGAAGCCTCCTGAGTGACAGCCCTTGGGGTAGGGATAGAGTGGGGATGAGGTTGGGAAGGAGGGAGATATCAGTTCTCAAAAGGGAAAGATGCTAACAAACAAAAACTAAATAATGTTCTCATTTTTTATGGTCACTGAGAAAAAGAGCTAAAGGGGATGCAGGAAGGGAGAAAGAGAAACTTGAAATAGAATTCTGTGAATATTAATTTTTTTAAGAGAGATTGTGAGTGGGGGAGGAGCAGAGGGAAAGGGAAAGAGAATCTTAAGCAGGCTCCATGCTCAGCAGTACGGAGCCCAATGTGGGGCTTGATCTCACAACCCTGAGATCATGACCTGAGCCGAAATCAAGAGCCAGACACTTAACCAACTAGGCCACCCAGGTGCCCCAATGCCAAAATTTTTTAATCATTTTTTTATTGTGGTAAAATATATATAACATAAAACATGTATTTCAACTATTAGCAATAGTCGCACCTCGGATAAACCTCATTGGCTATTATACTGCCACTGCGCAAAGCTATATTTTATTCTTAAGTGTACAGTTCTGAGGCATTTAAGTACATTCATACTATTGTGCAACTATCACCATCACCCATTTCCAGATTTATTTTCATCTTCAAAATTGGAACTCTGAACCCATTAAACAATGCTCATTTCCCCCCTTCCCCCTCCCCCACTGTCTTGGCAACCATCATTCTATTTTCATCAATGTTATAGCATGTATCAGAATTCCCTTTCTCTTTAAGGATGTGTAATATTCCATTGTATGTATGAGCACCAAACTTTAAAGTGAGTAGTGAAATAGGTGCCAGAAGAGGAAATAGTATGCCAGAGTGAAAGAACACTTTGGGGAATCCTTTCACAAGAGCCAAAATGCAAAGGTTTCAAGGGGAAAGTGACCAAAATAGCAAATGCTGCACAAGTCAAGTTCAGTGGGGATTGCACAGATATCTTAGAATTGGTTCATTAGAAAGTCATTAATGACCTTATCAATAATAGTTTTGGTAGAATTGTGGTCCGAATCTTTTTTTTTTTAAGTCTAACAACCAATCTTTATTTATTTATTTTAACTTTTATTTATTTATGATAGTCACAGAGAGAGAGAGAGAGAGAGAGAGAAAGAGAGAGGCAGAGACACAGGCAGAGGGAGAAGCAGGCTCCATGCACCGGGAGCCCGATGTGGGATTCGATCCCGGGTCTCCAGGATCGCACCCCGGGCCAAAGGCAGGTGCCAAACCGCTGCTCCACTCAAGGATCTCTGTGGTCCGAATCTTAATTGTCTGGAGTTCAAGAGCAAATAGGAGATAAAATAAAAAACTAGAATAACATAGGATTCTTAGTTCAGCTGTTAAGAAGAGGAGATACGGTGGTAGCTGAGGAGTGAAAATTTGAGGAGTAAGGTTTTTTTCTTCTGAAGGGAGAAACTTGATCATATTAATATCCCAAGAGAAATGGAGAATACAGTAAAGTATTACAAAGGAGAGTAGAGATGCTTAATGGCAAAGTAGGTTGTAAGGTGAGGTGGTAGGGATGGAATGAGGGAGGTACTGAGTGCTGTTAGGGCTGGTTTCCTAAATAAAATGGAAAGTTTTTCAACTAACTACTTTATAAAGAGCTTTATGTTTATATGGTGGCTCCTAAGTGATAACATTTTGTTGCAGATCCACCAGATGTTCCTGACAAGGTAACCTGTGTCATTTATGAATATTCAGGCAACATGACTTGTACCTGGAATTCTGGGAAGCCTACCTACATAGACACAAAGTATGTGGTGTATGTGAAGAGGTAGGTTCCTTCAACAGTTTAACATGAGCAATTCTACTCCAGTCCAGCTAGTGTTCTGCTCCAGCAGAGATCCAAAAAATAAGTCGTAAACATTAAATGTACACGTAAACATTAAATGTACACGTAAACATTAAATGTACCAATTCCCTAATTATCGTCAGTGAAGCCACCGAAACCTTTTTTGGGCCATTAATATTTTCACCTTCTGTGACAATGTGTTCTATAAACTTTCTGCCCTTTAATTCATTAGTATGTACCTGGGGGCAGGGACCTAATGGCAATATAACACACAACAGTTTTTAAAGGACCTTTGTTTTAATCCCAGCTCTATCCTCTTTCTAGGGTTTAGGCAACTTGGTCAACCTCTCCAAATTACCTTTATTTTGTCTTTAAAATGGGTATAAGAATAGAACCTAATGCACAGTTTCATTCTAATTATTTAAGTCAAATTTGGCTTTTAAAGCATGTAGCACAGTGCCAGGTCCACCATTAGCACTAAATTCATGGAAGCTGTTAGTTGCTAATAATGTTCTCCAAATCTTAAATTTGATGTCTGTACAGGCTGACCATCTTTCGTAGTTTGTTTGAGACTAAGTTACCAGGACACAGGACTTTCAATTTTAAAACTGAAAGTAATAACTGAGTGAAAGTGATAATTTTCTACCTGGTGTCTAGGAGGACTTTGAGGAAATACTCTTTCATTACATTCTTACAATAAATAATAAGACTTCAGGAGCCAAGATGACCATGCAACCAAAATCTCTAAAGTTTTATGCTTATGGACAAATGGTTGATCATAAAAGTTGTACTACATTGTACTAAATTAAATTGGGAAAACGTGTGTACTAATTTAGAAACTGCAAAATAGGAAAAAGTTGATATGAAAAAATCCCTTTCCCTCTAGTGTCCATAGCTGAATTCTTTCTTTGTTACATTTAAACTATATCCACATCTGTTGGTCTGTTTTGAAATCCTCTGTTAGTATTAAAGATGGAAATAAAACAATTAAAAAAAAGGTATGAGCAAACTGGACTGAGTTGGTCACCCACCCATGTTTCCCATTTAGGTTAGTTTATTTATTTATTTTTAATTTTTTAATTTTTATTTTATATACTTTTATGGAAGTTTGATTTGCTAACATATAACATATATATGACACCCAGTGCTTTTTTTTTTTTTTTAAGGAATGCCTTCAATGAGTATTTGAAGTATACTTTTTTCTGTTTGTAACTCTCAAAAAAGTTTCCCAAACTATTCATTTTTTAAAAAGCATTTATGGGACCCTTACTATTTGCCAAACATTTAGCCAAAAGCTTTATATGTGCTACTCATTTAATTCTTCACACAGCCTTGTGAGGTACATATGATTATTTTTCTGATTTTTGTAAACAAACTGTTTGAGGCTCAGTGGGGTTAGGGGATGCTTCCAGGGTCACATAGCTAAGAGAGGGAAAAGCAGTATTTGAACTTGGGATGGCCTGCCTTCTTCACAATTTAGTATTTTCTGTGACGCTTTCTGTGGAAACCAGATCACAGGGCATGTTTGAAAGACAATAACCAGGTCTCATCACAGTAGAGGAGAATAATCTTCCAATTTTGCTCTCTTTCTCCACTTGTGGCATACTCAGAATAATTTTAATTAAGTGAAACATGAAAAGTAACACCTCTTCATTCAAGAAATTCTGTGTAAAACCTGGACAGATTTTATTAATACACTGCTAAGCCAACAGTTACCAGCTACATGCCGTGGGCAAGAAGCTCACACCTTTCATTCTAAGCAGGGGTTAAACAGAGGCAAGGTCAGGATCAAAAAGATGATGGAAACACTGAGATTAGGCATAGGTTGTATTGTCAGGTGCACTCCATACTACATCTTCAATCCTCAGCTTCACTTTGTGAACTATTATTACTGTCCCCATTTTACAGTGCTCATATTATCTCTCCCAAGTCACTTAGCTAAGATGGTAAGAGAGCCAGGGTTCTAACACAGGCATAAGGTTTAACCTCTACCCTTTGCCTCTAAGGCAAAGTAGTCCTTTAAAGATGAAAAGAGGACAAGAAAACTTAAGAATCTCCTTTGTAAAGTCAGCTTTAGGAATTTGAAAATGAAGGCAGTATGGGAGTAGCCTTCATAGTGCAAGTTCACAGAAAAGCTAGATAGTGCCAGATTGACAGAGAAAGTATAGAGCCTTAAGGATTTTTGCTATTTCCTGGAACTTTTACTACCTCATGGGCCCACTGATCTTTTCTGGTTGCTTATTTTTTTTTTTTAATATAACAGCTTTATAGAGTATAATTCACAAACTGTACAATTCACCTCATTTAAAGTATAGCATTCAATGGCTTTAGTATATTTACAGAGTTATGCAACCATCATCACAATTTTAGAATATTTTCTCATGCCAAAAGGTAACAGTGTATCCATTGGTAGTCATTCCATTTCCCTCAACTTTCTCATCTGGAGGCATCCTCTGGGGATTTGCCTACTCTGGACACTTCATATAAAAGTAGTCATACAACACGTGGTCTTTTGTAACTGGCTCTTTCACTTAGTACAAGGATTTCAAGGTTCTTTATCTGTAGTCTAGCATATATAAGTACTTCATTCCTTTTTTATGGCCAAATAATGCTCCATTATATGAATATATCACATTTACTTTATCCATTAATTAGTTGATGGACACTTGGGTTGTTTCCTCTTTTTGGCTATTATGAGTAATGCTTCTGGGATATTCATGTGCAAGATTTTGGGTAGACACAGGTTTTCATTTCTCTTGGGTATATACTTTGGAAGAGAATTGCTTGGTCATACATTAATTCTATTCAAATTTTTGAGGAACTGCCATACTGTTTTCTAAAACAACTGCACCATTTTATATTCCCACTAGGAGTATATGAAGATTATAAATTCTCCAAATTCTTTCCAACACTTATTATTATCTTATTAGTTAACCTAGTGGGTATGAGTTAATTCTTTCAGGTCCTACTTATTTGCCTTCTCAGGTTCCTGACAATAAAATTGCATTGTAAATTTAGAACAGACATACCACAATTTGAAAAGATGTATTTGTTGAACAAAAACTTGCCAACCACCACCTGATTTCCTATTTAGTATCATAAAAAATGTTCTCCAAATATCTTAACTATTTATTATAGATTTCTTTTAAAATCCATCAATGTGTTCAGTTACAAATGTTTAAATTATTTACAAATGGCTTCTTTTAAGAAATATATCTAGCTTATAAAGTGAGAAATATCTGTAGTAGTTATGAGTATTGAGATTGTTCTCAGTACTCAAAAAGTCACCTTGAAAGTGTTAAGAATACACTTATTAAAAAAGCATGCTTTCAGAACTATCCATTGGAAAAAATGGGGGTTTTTGAGTTTTACTTTTGATTTCCAGTTCTGAGATTTATCAGTTGGATGTCTTTTATGATGCAAATATCAGAAAACCAAAGTGCAGTGACTTAAACAGATGGGGCTTTATTTATATCAATCCATAGTGGTAAGAATTACAGAGTTGGCATGATTACTCACTGACATCTCAAAGGTTTTTCTACCTTTCTCTTCTATAAGCTTTAGTGTGTCGGCCTTAATCCTCAGAAGCTGCACCTCTAGGCTTCTCATCCAAGTCTCAGGCAGGAAAAGTAGTGAAGGAAAAGAAACGTCCTCCCATGGCCTTCCATTTGCATCTCATTGACTGGAACTTGGGTTACATGTTTGTCTACTCTGGATGGGAACCTAAGAGAAGAGCAATGTTGATAGAATCCAGTACTGTCATTTAACAGTATCTGCCATAATTTCTAGCTTTATGATCTTGGAAAAGTTCCTGTGACTAAGCCTTATGTTTCCTTACATAACTTGGGAAATGAAGATAAGTAATACTATACTGGATGTTCCAAAGTTTATGAGAACACAAACTATAAAAAATGACTTGCAAATAGGAAATGCTTAAAAACAACAAAAAGGCAGAGTATAATGGTGACACTCAAAGCTGACATCCTAGGCTGTGATTTGTTCTTACATCAAACCTGATTTGGGTGAGTAGATTAATATAAGGCCGTTAAAAATGATCATTTACAGGATATTGTAAACAATTTTACTTACATTATTTTCAAGTGACAGTAATTTTAGACAGATGAAAATCTAGAAAGAGATGTCAGATGTGCTCTAAAAGTAAGACCTTCCTGGGGGAAAAAAACTAAAAAAATACAAGTAAGACTAATTTTTTAGCTGTTGTGCATATGTCAATAGTAAACTCATTCATTCAGACTAGAAATGTTAACTCAATATGGGCAAGAATTTTTGTTTTGTTCACTGATACATCACTTGCTCCTAGAATGGGATACATTGTAACTGCTCAATATTTATTGAGTGGTTATTCTGATAAGTAGAAATAAACATTTCCTGCATTGTCCCCTCACAGTCTAAATAATAATAATACAAAGTATTACCTCTTAGAAAAACTTTTTTTTACCATATTTTCTGAAATCCAACAGTAAATTACAGTCAAACTCAGACAAGCCTAACCCAAATTCTTTACTAAGTCCAGATTAATGGAATGTTATATTTTAGAAAGACCTAAAAGATATGAAGGATTAGCATAAAAATGAATGTTCTCCTGTAGCAAATTCAAAAAATGAGCTCTTATAAATAAGCACAAATTGGAAAAGAGACTAAACATCTATTCATCTTACAATTAATTAAAAACACACCAATGAGTTGAAAAAAATTAGAGAAAAGAAAGTTAATTTTCTAACTATCAATAAGATCTTTCCCCCCAGGAAACAGCTGACTTATGAATTTTATGGTTGAGGTAATTTAAAAAGGTCATTCTAGATCCTTGGTTCTTAGGGTATTTTCCACTTTGGCAGATAGGTATAGAGATCAGCATTTGCAAGGTTTCACTTCCAATTCATGTGTTTCTGTTTTCCAGTAAAATCATATATACGGAGAGGTATTTTACCCCAGTCCACCCACTTGTTCCACTAGTGGCAGAAAGGTAGCATTCCCTCTATTGCAGCCTAGGGGTCATCAGGACTTCCTTCTGGTGTTGGGTTGAAGTTGTAAAATAGAGGAATATTGTACCTGTGTTGCTTCAAGAGCTTTCTTTCCCTTAGTATCTTTGTGGTGACACAACCTCCCCTCCTCTCTGTATTTTGCTATGTGTCAATAAGTGGTGATAGGAAAAACCAAAGAAGAAGAAACTCTGCTAATAAATATCTACCTACTATTGTCTATTACCCACAAACAGCTTCATGTAAATATGTTCTTTCTTTATCCTGGAAACTCTTGCAATGTCTGTTGAAATGTCTTCTACTCAATAAATACTTGTTGAGTAAAAATGAATGCATGATGGCCTCTCATTCTATTCCATTCAAGACAATTTACCAAATATTTATTTAGCATTTTGTGTTTTCTTATTACTATGTTTAACTCTAGAGATTTTTTTTTTTTTTTTTTGGTGGCTAGGTATCATCTCTGTGACATCATAAACTTATTAGAATAACACCAATGATAGAATTTTCAGGCACTGTGAAAGACTAGTAGAGCAATTATTTTTCGATTAGATATCATTTTAGATCTCCTAGGATCAGTTGCCTTCTGTCAATTCAGAAGGCTGGCTTGTTTTTACCATTTCTTCTTCTCCTCCATATGCATATTCCTAATAACCAGAAAGCGTTCTTAGGCATGACTCCAAATATTTTTAAGGCCAGATGTTATATTTCAGTAATTCCTTTAGGACTTAATAAGCAGTTCATATTTTTAAATCCATTTCCCCACCAATTCTATGCCTGAACTAGGAAAGCTGATGGTGGCTGGGGACAAACACAAACTTACTAACTTGATGTTACTTTATATTCATGACCATTAATCCCATTTGGGTCCAGATAGCCACCCAGTATCCTGCTACATATCACTGCCCAAGTTACTCCTCCACTAAGCCGATAATTATTTTATTACTTCTTCTCTCATTTCTAGTTTCCAGCGTACTTTCTCCCTCCTCATTCTCTATTGATGACTTTCTAATTTCACTGAGAAAATAGGAGCAATGAGAAAAACCATAAGCTTCCCCCAACTACTGATGCACTGACATCTGTACCCATATACTTGGTCTTCCATTCTACTATTGTGGATGAACTACAATAGTTGTAGTTCCCTGAGGCCCTGAGGCCAACCCTCAGTTGCCCTGAGGTCAACCCTCCACTTCTGTGCTAGATCTTACTCCTCCTGCCTCCTGGATAACATTGCTCCAACAATTTTTCTCTCTCTTTTCTGCATGATCACTTTTTCTATCTTTATTGGATCATTCCTACCAGCTTTCAAACATGTTACAGCATTTGCCCTCTTGAAAAATACACTTCCCCTCTCCACTACCCTATTTCTTTGCTCCTCTTTATGGCAAAACTCAAGAGTCATCTATACTTTCTGTCTCTACTTCCCCTCTCATCTTTTTTAAATCTAGTTTAGTCAAATTTTTGCTGTCCACTGAGACAGGTCTTATCAGTGTCACTGATCAATTCCCCATGACCAAATCCAATGGTTTCTTCTCAGTCTTTATCTTCCTTATTGGGAGCACTTAATAAAGCTTTTCACTTCCTTTTTTTGGCTTTGAGGACACCACTCCCTTTCGATTCTCCTCCTACCTTCCTGGATGCTTTTTCTCAGGCTCATTAACTGATGCCTCTTCATTTCCAGTAAATAAGAAGTGTTTACTTCCTATTAGCTTTATACTAGGGTCTCCTTTTATCTCAATCTATAGTCATTACCTAAAAGATATGATCCAAATTTATACTGTAAAACTCCCTAGTTTATCTACCTTGAGTCTAGACATTTCTGTTCATAGCTACCATGTATCTAACATCTTATTCAGCACTTCCTCTTAGACATCCAAAAGTTATCTCAAAGCTAACGTGTTCAAAACCAAACACCCTGTGTTTCCTTTCCCTACATTTGTATTCCCCTTATCAGTAAATGGCAAATACATCTTTGTATTATTTAGGTGATAGTCACTGGAGTCCTCCCAGATTCCTCCCTACCATGTCTTAAACAACATTAATCAGCAAAACCTATCGGATTTGACCTCTTATCACTACCCACTTTGGAATGCTGGGTCAAGCCATATCATCTTTCCTCTGGTTAGTATAAGAACTTCCTAACTGGTGATCTAGCTTCCATTTTTGCCCTCCTACAGTTGCTCACAAGTAGCCAGAGTAATCCTTTTCACATGCACCTTGATCATGTCACTCTTCTGCTCAAAACCTGTCATTTCACTCACAGATCAAAGTCAGAATCCTTCAATGGCTCTATGTGACCTTATAGTGTCTTCTAAATCTCTCCCTCCTCCAGACTCTCTGATCTCATGTTCAATCTCTTTCTGCCTCATCTATACCAATCATCACTGATCTCCTTGTTGTTCTTTGAACAGGACAAGCAAGATTCTGCTTCAGAGTCTTTGCATACCTCTAGAATGCTTTTTCTCCAGAGAGGAGAAAAGTCACCTTCTTAGGCTTTCCTCATCTTCATCTTCCTTAAAAAAAAAAAAAAAAAAAAAAATCCCACTCCTACCTCTAGCACTTCCTAACAACCCATTTTGCTTTATTTTTCTTCTAAACATTTATCACCATAGGGCATATTATATATTTATTTGCTTCTACCAGAATGTGTGCTCCATGAAGGTTGGGACTTTATCTGCTTTGTCCATTGTTGTAGCCGCAATGTCTAAAGTAGCAGTGCTTGGAACATAGTGGATGTTAAATAAATATTTGTTGAATGAGTGGCTAAGTAAATGGAAAACACTATTCACCATTATCACTATAAATTGGCAGTGTTTACTGAAAATCTATTAAATATAACTAGTGTGGGATGCCTGGATGGCTCAGCGGGGTTCTGGAATTGAGTCCCACATTGAGCTCCCTGCAGGGAGCCTGCTTCTGCCTCTGCCTATGTTTCTGCCTCTCTCTCTGTGTCTCTCATGAATAAATAAAATCTTAAAAAAAAAAAAATATAACTAGTGTGAGGTGCATGGGTAACTTCAGAGGCATATAAATCATGCTGACTCCCTTCAGCAAACATCCGTTATGTATTATAAGCACACCAAAACCAGAAATAGAAAAAAGAAATTTGAAAACTTTGTAATATACAGTTTTATATAAAAATAGTCCAAAAGTTATAGTCATTCATTCATTATTACTGGTTCTTCATCTAAAAGGGTTTGTGATCTAGGTGCTACTATGAAGGTAGACTTTAAAAGCACAATTAAATTACCTAATAACTATGGTTAATGTTGATTTAAGAATATATTTCCATTTTGACTGTGGTCTCAATGAATGTGGTAAAAGAATAAGCCACAAATCAATTAAGGACATGCATGTGGTTTTCTCTAACTGGAAAATTCTCAGAGATGCCCTACTTGCTACTTACCCATATTTGCCATTCTCTTATTTTCACATTTGAATTCTTATTGAGCATGAGGTTAGCATAACTTAAAACACATTCTTTGTAATTTGTTTACATTCTGTCTTATTTCAAAAGAAATATAAGGGAACTATGTAAACACCTGAATTTAATGGAATGATTTGATTCCAGATATATGTGATATAAAAGAAATTTTGCTTGTTGAAATATAACAATTTTTAAGGTTTCTCTCTTTTTTTTTTTAAGGATTTTACTTATTTACTCATGAGACACAGAGTGAGAGGCAGAGACATAGATAGAGGGAGAAGCAGGCTCCCCATGAGGAGTCTGATGTGGGACTCGATGTCAGGACTCTGGGATCACGCACTGAGCTGAAGGTAGATGCTCAACCACTGAACCACCCAGATGTCCCTTTTAAGGTTTCAGTTGTAATCTTTAGAATGTGTAAAAGTCATCATAAATACCTTTTAATTCATAATAATAATTGTGTGTTTTAATAAGCCCTTTTTTGCCTATGAAGCCACCTGTTCCATGCTTCCTAATCTCATTTATTCACTTATCTTAATTACTCATGATCACAATGATGCTATTCTTTCTGTTGTACAGATGAGTAAACTGAAGTACATAGAGGTTAAGTAACTGGCTCCAACTCCCACATTTCATCAAGGGGCAGAGCTGGAATTTGAATCCAGGTTTTTTCTAAAATTTCTGCTTTTCATCAGTATGACACGTCCTTATCCTCTCATGGTGTTCATAGTGATCTGCCTGGTGCTGAGAGGAAAGAGGCAGCACTGGAAAATATGCACTGAAGGTTAAAAACCTGAGCTGAACTAAAGTAATTGCTACCACCTGCATGCCATGTAGACCTCTCACCCTTACCCATGTATCTCTGTCAGCCTTTGAGAGATTCCTTGGTTGCCTGGTGAGATTACCTGCTCTGGTCGTGGCAATAAGTTTAAAATACAGATATTTAATTTCTGTAGTATTTTGATTTTAAAAATGCATTTATTGCTTGGTAGAATGAGGCTGGTTCCTCTTTTCCTCCCTGGAGTTCTTTGTCTCAGGAAGCATGCCACTCTGGATTCTAATAGATTGTAATGGCTGGCAAGTTATAATCCTAGCTGGGGTATTGCGGGGCTGGAGAAATTTGGGGAGTTGCTGAAGAGATGCATAGTAGTAACAGGACCTGAAGTACAGCTGTAGAGATGAAATGATCATGATCTTTAAACTCTTCCTTTCCCACCAACTCTATCAAGTCATTCCCCCCAGGACAGGAAAAAATTGATGGTATTAGATAAAGAAACCAAGTGGTGCTTGTCTCAGTAGCACAAATACTATAAATGGAACAGTGCAGAGAAAATGAATATGACCCCTAGTCAAAGATGACACCCAAATTTGTGAAGCATTTCTGTTTGTTAAATATAAGATTGTAAGGTATTTGTTTTTTCACCTTTGTTCAAATTCTGAGCTTATTTCTCTCCAAATTAGCAGATCTATATTATTAGTTTCCACAATGTACTACAATTAATGTAGAAATTTACAAGTAATATACCAAACAGATAACATAGAGATAAGGCCTAGACCATGTCCACAGCTATAGGAACAAAAGATAAAATAAAAAAATAATAGTTAAATGTTTCCACCTTCTTTGGTTGGTTCTTAAATGATAGAGAAAAAATTGTTAAAAATGGCAAAGAGAGGACATCAGAAAGGCAGCATGCTGTTGACAACAATGGAGAAACTGGCAAGAAGCGCCCGATCCCCCCGATGCGCATGGGAAGACAATTCAGTTGTAAATATGCTACAGTTTTGGTCTCCGGCAGATATCCAAATGCAGCTCCCAGTGAGAATTCAGATAGTAGCTGTACGTGTGGAATAATGATTGAAGCCAGGAATGTGAGTAAGCTGAGGGAAAAGGCAAGCACCAAGAGCTGACCATCACTGTGGTGGGGTTAGAGGAGTAGGGAGGGCAATCCAAGTGGAGGGCAGGAGGAGAAAAGGTGTCACTAAGCAGGTGTGAGAAAAAGATGTCTTCCCACTCAGAAGACAGGGTCTGGGTAGCAAAGGAAGTAAGACTTGTAAGTTACTAGGAGGAACAGATGCTACAAAGAGGATTCAGAGGACTTCACCTTGGAAAGGATGTCATTTTAGAAGAGTAGATTCATGGGAAAAGTAAAGACAGAAATCACAACAAAAAGCTTAAAGAACAAGTGGAAATGGTAATTTGGATGTAGTTACCAAGGATGTAGAAAATCTGACTGAGAAGCTTAAGAAAAGGAAATAAAAAGAGTTGGTAGTTCAAAGGGATCAAGAAATGTAAGCTTAGTGAAGTCTAGTGAAAACCACTTTCATGTTATGAATAGATCAGAGTAGAGATAATGGGGTGTAAGAGTCTGAGGTGGCTCAGTATTTATCTCTGAAGAGTTCTAAACCAACTAAGAGAAATCAAAAAGCCAACAGGTGAAAATAGAAATATAAAATAGCAGGATGCCTGGGTGGCTTAGTGGTTGAGCATCTCCCTTCGGCTCAGGATGTGATCCTGGAGTCCCGGGATTGAATCCCGCCATTAGGCTCCTTGCATGAAGCCTGCTTCTCTTCCCCCTGCCTGTGACTCTGCCTCTCTGCCTCTCTCTGTGTCTCTCAAGAATAAATAAATAAAATATTTTTAAAAATATATAAAATAGCTATGTTTAAATATTTTAAAATCTTTATTTAAATAATTAAACATTTAAAATATTTTATAATATTACTGATGAAGCTTGTTAATGGAGAGCATGGCTTTGTTATGTGGCAAGAGTAAACATTTTAATACTGCTCTTCCCAGAATAAACAGATTTACTGCCCTTGCCCTCAATCACATCCAGTATAGACAGCTGCACATCCCCACCTAGGGGACAACTCCTTAAATCTTATATCTTATTGGAGAAGACCAAACAATATCATTTCTCTGGTCTTCTGACTCCCCAAGGGAAAGTGGGAGAGAGAAAGGGACAGAGGTGCACAGTCCAGTTCTTAGTAAGTAGAATCACTCCCACCTTCAAGAGACTTGAAGAAGGGCGGGGAAGACAGAATGGGAGAGGTTTTTGTTTTTTGGGTTTTTTTTTTTTTAAGATTTTATTTATTTATTCATGAGAGACAGAGAGAGAGAGAGAGAGAGAGAGAGAGAGGCAGAGACACAGGCAGAGGGAGAAGCAGGCTCCATGCAAGAGAGCCAGACGTGGGACTCGATCTCGGGACTCCAGGATCCCGCAGTGGGCTGAAGGCAGCGCTAAACCGCTAAGCCACCCAGGCTGCCCAGAATGGGGGAGTTTTGAGGACAGTTTCTCCTCACAGAAATCAGAAAAGGGGGGGGGACATTTCCCAGTATTCCTCCTCACCACTACCTCCAATCTCCCCCCAAAATATTGTGGAGTAGAATTGTTTAAGATTGATTAATTAATTGATTAAGTAATCTCTCCACCCAACATGGGACTCCAACTCAGGAACCCCAGATCAAGAGTCACATGCTCTACCGACTGAGCCAGCTAGGCACCCCAGAAATTTTTGCCAAACATAATAGAGAGGCTCAAACTTGCTGACCAAAGCCAGTGGAAATTGGAAATTCATAAGATTTAAAATTTTAGCCTTAAAAAATAACATTTGAAATTCCACAAAGTTAAATTGGCTGATTAGCAATCCTCACTCATTCAACTATAAAAACTTAGATAAACATAATTTGAAGTGATGATTTAATAGCTCTATCTGCACTCCAAAGTGTGCCTCTCCCCTCTATCTTCTCCAGCTTCTTTGGCAGTAAATTATTTCCATTCCCCTTACCTAATCGGCCACCAGATCCAGTGAGTTCTGTTTTCAAAGTCCACAGGAAGTCTTAATGATTTTGTCTGCTTTACTTTACTTCTTGCACGTTCATGCTCCAGAGTATGAACTTGCTGAAGTTTCGTGAAAGTGGCTCACCATTTGTTTTAGAACATTCTGGGTGGGTTTTTTGTTGTTGTTGTTAGTTTTGTTTTTGGTTTTGTTTTTTTTTTCTGGAAGGTTGGTCTTTCTCTTCGCATCCAGATCTCTCATTCTATCCTGATGGTTCATGCCATCCTTACCCCTCACTATATCTGGTAGAAATATCTGACTCAAAGCTCTTGTACCAAGCTGCTATGCAATGCTCTTTCCCAGAAGGTATTCATTTATTTCAAGCTCTGTCTAGAGCTGACTTATCCAGTAGGCATAGTGGGCACAGTGCCCAGGGCCCATGATACTTTCAGGAGTCCATGAAAATGTTTAATTTCATTTTAAATCAAAAGAAAAAATAAACTATTAGATAGACTACTATTCAGCCAGAAAGAAAGAAAGAAAGAAAGAAAGAAAGAAAGAAAGAAAGAAAGAAAGAAAGAAATCTTGCCATTCGTAATGACATGGATGGAACCAGAGGATATTATGCTAAGTGAAATAAGTCAGTCAGAGAAAGACAATTATATGATCTCACTCATATGTGGAATTTAAGAAATAAAACAGAGGATCATAGGGAAAGAAAGGAAAAAATAAAACAGGACTAAATCAGAGAGAGAGGGAGACAAACCCTAAGAGGTACTTAATCGTAGGAAACAAACTAAGGGTTGCTGGAGGGGAGGTGGGTAGGGGAGCTGGGAGAAAAAATTTTAAAAAATGTCTGCATTTCTGTTCTTAAAAAATTAAGTAAATAAATAAGTAAATAAAAATAGAAAAAGAAAATGAAGTATTCTAAAAGTTAAAAGGCAGAAAGGAAACTGCATTTAAAGAAAGTGTACAAAGGAGGGAGCTACAGATAGAATTTTAACTACAGGAATGCAATTGTTTTTGTATTTGAGATTTCTGATATATACTAATATAAATGATCATATTTATTAAAAAATTGTATTATACATAAAAAATAAACCATTAGGCCAAAAAATGTTTTAATATGTAATAATATATTTACTCTTATATCAACAGTTGTAAAACATAATCTATATGAATATGTATGTATCTATATAAACATATACACACCCACACACATAGATACTATTTTTCTCTTGACAGAAGAATAAGTCCATGAAGGGAAAGGGGCTTAAGGCCCATGAAAGTCATAATCTGGCCCTGAAGAGTCTTGAATTTATTTTAAAAAAATTTTCAAATGACCAATTTTGTATTCAAAAGCAGGCTAAAAAAGTAGCATCAAAAAATTGAGGAAGAACCAATTCAAACCAAACATAACTAGTCATCATAATCTTTTTTTTTTTAAGTTTAGAGAAAGAAGAAGAGCAACAATATCTTTCTTCAAGTTATATTAACATCTCCACTGATTCATTGCAAGGTGGCAAGAAATATTTGGTTTGGGTTCAAGCTGCAAATGCATTGGGCATGGAGAAGTCAAAACAACTGCAAATTAATCTGGATGATATAGGTAAAGGATGAGAAATAGTATCTTTACAACTAAACAGCTAATTTATGCTGACCTAGTCAAATGAAGATCTGAGTTCCCCTGAAGTTCCTGTAGGTCATGATACAGAAAACAAGAATTACCTATAATTGACCAGCCTGAGACAACTCAAAGATAAGTACTGCTACCACTTTTTTGCATATCCTTCCAGTCTTATTTCTACATGGGTGCATCTGGTTTTATACATATTTTTTGAGACCTTCTTATGTTCAAGCATAAGGAGAATAAGATAAGCAAGGTATCTGGTGCCCTAAATATCTTTCAAATTACCAGGGAAAATGGAATTAAAGAAAGATTATAATAAGCTGTGATGAGTCTTACATTGCGAAAAGTAGAGCATACTAAAGAATTCTACATATATACTATTTTGGAAGTTATGGGTTTTTTTTTTTAATTTAACAAAAAAACATAAAAAATGCTGAATTATGTAGACATCTCTATTTTTACCAGCCAGGTTTCACAAATGTTAACATTTTTTTGCTTCAGAAATTTTAGAACTTGCCTTCTAAAACATATAATATAGAATAAATATTACTATTGATTTAATCTACAATATTATTTTTAATGAATATCTTTAATTAGTCCCTTATTGTTGTGGATTTAGGCTGTTTTCAAATTTTTACCAACATAAACTACACTGCCATAAACAACCTTTTGGATAAATTTTTTCATAGTAGTTGTCTTCTTTTTCCTTTTTTTTTTTTTTAAGATTTTATTTATTTATTTGAGAGAGAGTATGTGCAGGAGTATGGGGTAGGGAGGAGCAGAGGGAGCTGAAGAAGCAGACTCCCCACTGAGCAGGGAGCCCAATGCAGCTCAATCCCAGGACTCTGAAATCATGACCTGAGCCAAAGGCAAATGCTCAACCAACTGAGCCACCCAGGTGCCCCTTAAGATAAGATAAAATTTTCCTTAAGATAAATTCCAAAAGGTAATTGCCCCTGAGCCTTTGACAGCAGCTACATCTCAGTCCTAAAGCCAAAGTTTATCCAAAGAGCACCAAGTGAATTATCCTCTATTTGGATATCCTAGTGACAATTATTTCTGTTTTTATTATTAAGGATGATTTCAGTAAGCTCACAGTTATGGAGCACTTTCTTCAGTGCTAACTGCTTTTACATGACCACGACAAACCTACTTTGTAGAAGAGATTATAATTTCTACTTAAAGGAGCCAAAACTAGGTGGCATTAAAAATTTTGAGATTGGGGAGCTAGGGAGCTCTAATTCCAATATCAACTTTTATCTTCCGTCTTTATTTAAAAGTATGTTGCTATGTGTCTGATAACTTCCCTGCTGATTAATGATGTAGGGACTTCAACAGAAGGTGATGTGACACCTTCTCTTGAAGTTGAATATGGATTTCCTTTGGGGACAACTGGGGTCTTTTATTGACACTAATATCTCAGTTCTCAACTTTTGTTTCAGCTAAACTCAACTATTCCAACTAACTGGATTGGTCCAAAAAGTCTGTCCTTATGCTCTGAATACGTGATTTGAAAACAAACACTGCTGACTCTGGTGATGCATTTCACTGTGTTATATATTTTTGGAGTTATAGTTCTCTTGACCATGTTACATGTGTTTTTGTAAATTTACAGTTTGAGGTAGGATGTCATAAAATGTCTTTTCTTAAAACAGTTTTCTCTCAGTGGATTAATGATGTTTAAAGTCTACCTGTATCATTTGGCAATATCATTTTTAGAACTAAATTATTAGTAGTATTACTGCTATTGTTATCTTTGTGATCTTATGATCTTACTATCATCACCATTTATCAAATGCCTACAGTGTTCCAGACAATTAACATGCAAATCACACTTAATTCTGGAAACAATCATACATGGTACTACTATGCCCATTTTACAGATAAAGAAGAAAGAGAAAATAATTTGCTCAAGGTCACACAGCTAGTAAGGAGGAGAGCTAGATTTTATTCCAGGCCTGCTAACTTGCAAAGGTTAATCACCATCCCACCTCCCACAAAGGGAAAAATCTCCTCTGGCCATCACCAGCAGATCTGACTTCTCACACTGTGAACCACAGAACCTCTTGTTTGGAGTTGTTATTTCATGTCCTTTTTTTTTCTTTTCCTTTTTCTCTTCTTTTCTTTTCCTTCATTTCTTTCTTTCTCTCTCTCTCTTTTTTAAAAATATTTTATTTATTTATTTATTTATTTATTTATTTATTTATTTATTTATTTATGAGAGAGAGAGAGAGAGAAAGCATGAGCAGGGCGGCAGGGAAGGGCAGACGGAGAAGCAGACTCCCCGCTGAGCGGGGGGGGGGGATGGAGGGCTTGATCCCAGGACTCTGGGATCATGACCTAAGCCAAAGGCAGACACTTAACGGAATGAGCCATCCAGGCACCCATTTTCTTTTCTTTTCTTTCTTTTTTTCTTTTCTTTTCCTTTCCTTTTTAAATCTCAAAACAGATTCTTAGAAACTCAGGTAGAAAAACACAGGTTGACTATGTAGGAGGCTCCACCCAATAAAGCACCAGATAATTAACGGATGAGTTACACTCATTTATGACACTTTAAGAATGAGATATTGCAAGTTAGATAAATGAACTGTTCTATGAAACTGAGGATAGAGGACCCTCCTGAGAACAACTACAGGATTGGGCTTTAATTAAGTTAGGGAGGTTATGCTGAAAGGCAAGCCTGAGTTAATAGTGCAGTAATACTGTGCCCAAGTGGCTGTGAGATGGATGCTTCGGCTTCTCCTGTGAAGAAATAAATGCCAGTGCAGAAAGTGCAGTGCCTTCCAGCTGCATTTTGAATGTTAATTCTCACATAGGGAAAAATATGTTGTTGGAAAGATACCAAATGACAACAGATCTGGTTCTTCATTTCAATACAAGTGAAAACTAAACACATGGCCTCCATGACGATATGACAGCTTTTTAAAAACCTAAGATATGATGGGAACATTTGAAACCTAAGCAATGAGAGCAAACATTTAACATTTGAGTCATTTAACAAAGTACATAGTCAGGTATTTATTATATAACATGTTTATTTGAAATCATATGAGGTCATACAAACGTAAAGGCTTAGCTCTCTGCTGCATTGACCTGCCCTGTGCTAAGACTCTATCTTAAATCTGACTTACTGTTCCATCTACATTTCTCATAGGCCTAAACAGACTTTTGTTTCTGTTCCAGAATATTTCTTTCTCAGGAACGCTTGTGCTACTCTACCAATGGCAGGCTGGACTCTGAGATGAGAGTGAAGAGTGGGTGGGTAATTTAGCCTGAGGGTGCTTAAATGGTCCCAAGTGGTCTCAGAGCCCTGGGAAACACTTCTCTGACTATAGAAATCTGCAATATTGATCCTTATTACAAGAAGCTTACACTAGCAAAGGAAATCAACTGTGACATCCAGATGATAAAAGTTCAGTAAGCTCTTTGATTAAACTGATTTTGCTACTACTTCTTCTGATGTTAGCTTTAGCCCAATGATACTATTATAGGACTGTACTACTAAATAGCAAGTCTTTAATTTTTGTATTTCTCTATAAATCATATACCTGGGCATATAATTTAGATAATAAATCATTAATAATAAAATAATCATATTCCTAAAGAATACTTAGCCACCTAGAATAAATGAAAAGGAAACTAATTCATAGAGAATATTAAGCTATAATAATAGTCCTTAAAAACACATACATAGGCTCCTTAGTTCTTTGTTAAATAATATGTCTCACAAAGTCATAGACTTTCTTCTTTTAAGATTCTACTTATTTATTCATGAGAGACACAGAGAAAGAGAGGCAGAGACACAGGCAGAGAGAGAAGCAGGCTCCATGTAGGAAGCCTAATATAGGACTCGATCCTGGGACTCCAGGACCACACCCTGGGCCCAAGGCAGGTGCTTAACCGCTGAGCCACCCAGGCATCCCCAAAGTCATAGGCTTTCATTGTTCTGTCATGCACATAGGAGAAATGGGAAGTGCCAATGATTTTATTCTGTTCAGACAGAACAAACATACAAGAATTAATACAATTTAGAAATACAGGGATCCCAGTTACATCATTATTCCTAGTATAACAAAACCAATAGTAAGATAACCTATCAGAATTTCAGTTTCCTTTTGAAAATTATTATCACAGAGCATGGCAATAATTTGTAAAGTCTTAGAGTCTTGTGAGACTTGCTTACTTGCTTTGTTCAATCATACTTGCAAGTACAGATTTATTTTAATAGATAACAAAATAAGTTAGCAATAGATTTAATTATTCATATGTTTCCCTATGATATAAGAGAATAAAAATATTATTGTGAAATGTCTCAATTTAATATTTTATCAAATCAGACTCCCTGAACTAAATTTAGAATGCAACACATCATTTTCCCCTAAACAAATGCAGGAAGAGACATTTCCTTTGTCTCTTTTTCACTCTCTTTTGTTAATTAGGCCAGGCTTTGGAATTTCATTAGCTAGGATTATAAGGGAAGAGGGGGTAGGGGAAAGGTAGACTCTAAGAATCTCATTTAAAAGAAATGGAAAATAGGTTGAATAGAATTTCACTTAGCAGCAGTTTTCTCCTATATAATAGCTTAAAAGGTAAGAAAAAATTCATTTTAATTGTTAATTGGATCATGAAATTGTTTTTTAGTATTTTGAGTTTTAACATGTCTATATATTGATGAAAATATATTGATTTCTCTCAAGGCAAGTTTTAAACTGCTGATTTTTAACTTATTTATTTTTCTAGTGATACCTTCTGCAGCTATCATCTCCAGGGCTGAGGATATAAATACTACAATTCCCAAGACCATAATCCACTGGAATAGTCAAACAACAATTGAAAACGTTTCCTGTGAAATGAGACATAAGACTACAACAAACCAAACGTGGAAGGTAAGCTAACTTTCACTATTCTTTAGCATGTAAGTGAATGGAATAAAAGCCAACCCACAGTGGATTCATGATGATCTATTTTACGTGTTTTTATCTATTTGTCTGATACTCAAACCACTCTAGCTTGTTGGGTTTATGTAATCTCTATGCCCAACGTTGGGGCTCCAACTCAAGGCCCCGAGATCAAGAGTTGTATGCTCTACCAACAACCAGCCAGGCACTCCTTATACCACTCTGTGTTTTGTTTTTTTTAAAGATTTTATTTGTTTGTTTATTTGAGAGAGTGAGAGTGAGTGCATACACGCATGCAACTGGGGGAGGGGTAGAAGGAGAGAGAATCTCAAGTAGCCTCTTGCCTTGAGTGCAAGCCAGACACAGGGCTCAATCCCACAACCCTGAGATCATAACCTAAGCCAAAGCAAAGAGTCAAGGCTTAACTGACTGAGTCACCCAGATGCCCTAAATGACTAGTTTTAATCATCATTATCATATGCGTCCCAAAAGAGAGATGTTTCCTGAAATGTCTTCTTACCTTTTGTAAGTTGCTAAGAAGACAAATGTCCAACTAAGAGGGACCCAACTATTTGGGTCCTTGTAATTCAGTACCTCCTAGGGTGAAATTTACATCAGTGATGATATATAAAATGTGAGGATTCTATGCTGAAATTTAAAGGCATCTAGGGTAATAACTTCAAAAAGAAGAACTTAAGTATTATGAGTCTCTTTTTAAATTAAAAATGCAACTCAAAATATAAGATTTGTTACTAATATAGACCTCAGTCTTATGAGGCTAAGGTAAAAAGTGAATGTCTAGACAAACTAACCATTTTTAAATATCAATGATAAGTTACTATCTGATATGGAGAGGCATAGGTAGAAGGTTCATTAATGAAATCACATCATGTCATAGCACCTGTGAACATTATAATAAAAACTAATTTGAATTATGGAAGGATACTAGTCTCACTGGAGAAAAAGTTCCAGTTTTTGGTGTATTTGAAAAGAAATGTCATTTTATTATTTTCAAGTACAATAAACTGCCATTTAGTCAAACTAATCAAGGAGTGGATTTTCTGGCTTTGCTTAATTAAGAGTTATGTATCGTGAATAACATTATCTGTTTTCAGAGAGTTAAATACAATGATATGTATTTAACATTAATCTTTGATGGTTAGTGTGACTCCAAAGCTTTCTACTCCTTCATCATCCTGAATATCAATTTTGCTGCAGAGCAATGTGTTAGTGTCAAGAAGATGAGGATAAAACTATACTGATTTTATGACATACTTTAAAAATGTATTCTAAAAATAAATTCCTGACATTAACTTGCTTATTTACCCCTGCTCATTTAAATCAGAAATGTGATATGAACTTTATGGTTTAAATTACATTTAGATGTGAGCCCATGTTCCACATCATTTGGCCAATTACCTGCTGGACTCACTGACTAAATAGTTATGGCATCTGTGTGGCCAGCAGCTCTATGCTTAAAGCCTGGGACAAGCAGGATACAAACAAAACACAACTCCACAGTCAACCCTCTCGCAAATGTGGAAATTAGGTAAATTGGATAATAACCCAAGTGAAATCTTTCAAGTCTTAGATATTGAGTCAATAGGCTTTTATTCTAATAGGACACCTGGGGCCTTTTGGTTAGGGTCATGATCATAGAATGATATTGATAATACAGAACTCCCTTATTGGCATCATTAGGAGGAGATTATAGGCTATGAGAATGTTTAGAAAATAGAAGGTAATTATACTATCAGTATCTCTGAATAGGTTTTCAGAAACCGTTTTCTGGTTGAAACTCTTGTTTTCTGCTCCCCCTGCTGGTGCTATTATGCCATTGTGAGATTTGGTAATTCAGAAGCAGGCAAATGAAGTTGCTGAAAGAGTATGTTATCTAACTTTCATAACAATCCTTTGGGATAGGTAAGTATCAGCTCTGTTACAGAAATGAGGACATAGAGCTCAAAAGACCTCAAGCTGGGTTTTTCAAACTTACACTGTTAGTAACTAAATGCCTTTCACAGACCCTATATCACTTTGGGCACCCAAAGAATATCTGAGAAATTAAAGAACAGGTTTCAATCTGAAATCTGTATCCTATCCCTTCCACCATGCTTCCTCTAAATACAGCCATTCACACAGAAAAGCATGAATTCCCATTTCTATCCAGATGACCCGAGTCCAGTTAGTAAGATTCAGAATGAAACTTCGATTTTTTTTTAACATTTGTTACCTTATCAGTTTCATCTGGACCATCCATAAAGTGTTGTCTTTGCCTCCTTGTAGGGAGACAGGAATATAGAGGCAAGAAGAGGAGAAGCTATAAAGAACTACAGATTTGATCTTTTACCTCCCCTCGGCCTCCATCAATATTTCTTGAGGGAGGTTCTTTACTTCAAAGAGACAGGCAGCTATGCAGCAAAGCCATGAGCTGAGAGCACAGGCTCTAGAATTTAAAGCCTGGTTCTGCCACTTTCTAGTAATGGGCAACTTCCTTATCTTCTCTGTATCTCAGTATTCCCATGCCTAAAGTAGGAATAAGACAACCACCTACCTCATGTGGTTGTGGGGATGATCAAACAATGTAAGAAGTTAGTGCAGAGCCTGAAATAGAGCTCAAGTTCAGCAATTACTGGCTGTTGTTATTCTTCGTTTTATTTTTTTTTAAGATTTTATTTATTTATTCATGAGAGACACACAGAGACAGGGAGAGGGGCAGTTCCATGCAAGGAGCCTGACATGGAACTCGATCCCAGGTCTCCAGGATCAGGCCCTGGGCTGAAGACGGCACTAAACTGCTGAGCCACCCGGGCTGCCCTTATTCTTCATTTTAACCTCCAGGAGAGCCATGCAATGAGTCTGGTAGAGCAGAGAAAACCCCCCTGAAAAATCAAAATTATTGAATTAGTGTTGCTTTTCATACCGCTTTAACTAAGCTATCTAGACTTTGAGGCAGTGAAGGGAACCAGCCAGTCCTGCAGGTAATCCTGAAGGCTGACACCATGGGGAAAATAGTTATCTACTTGTTGGTTATCTTCATGGGCTAGCTCCTTGGCACCTCAAACTAGTGTTAAAAATTGAGCTTCTTCACCACCAACAATCTTCACCAGCAATCCTTGCACATTTCTGCCTACCCCCTCTCAGGAGTATTACCACGTTGCTTATCTATTTACCTGTTTACACCTCTGTGTCTCTATCCTTTAACCATAAGCCCCTGGAAAACAGGGTGTTCTATAATCATTTTTTTTTGTATCTCTGTTGATTTTTACAATATGTGGCTCATGTGGATAACATCTGAAACCTTAGCCTTTAATAAGTGCCCAACAGTAGTGATGATAAAGCAGAGAAGTCTTTGCTGTAAATTTAAGAACGTGGATTAATGGTGATTTATTTCTGTAATTAAGCTAGAGCACTGGCAACCTTTTTTTTTTTTTTTTTGTGACATAACCTCAAGATTTTATTGTCTTCATAATAAAACAGTGTGAAACAGAACTGGATCACTTGGCCCTTCCTCCCAGTTCAAAATGCTTGCATCTCTTGATAGCCAGCTTTTTCTTAGATCTGCAGTTGGGCTCAAAATATTCAAGTCTCAGCACAATCTTCTTTGAAGTTTTAAGTCTTTTCCAAAAAAATTGGCTTCATCTACCCACTATAGCCACTCTACTTCCTGTCATAATGCCACTTTCCCTGGGTGTAAAGAGAATCCTTGCCCTTCTTGTACTGTGTCACTTTGTGGGGTTGGTGCTTGCGATACTTCTTACAGAAAATTCCGTGGGTTTTAGAAACATTCACCATGTTTGCAAGATATTATCAGCATGGAAAGTGGCAAACTTTTTATTCAAGGGCCAGAGAGTAAACATTTTAGACTTTGCAGGCCACAGGCCTCTGACCCAACTCCTCAACTTTACATTTGTAGTGTGAAAGGAGCCATAGACAATGTATAAATGAACGGGCATGGTAAAATTTGAATTTTGGAAACTTAAATTTGAATTTCACATAATTTCCATGCATCACAAAGTATTCTTTTGACTCTCATACAATAATTTAAAAATGTAAAAATGATTCTTATTTCATGGAGTACATAAAACCAAGCATTTATTCTTTTCCAGGTAAAGGTACACAGTATTGAGTGTGAATAGTACAGTACACAGTACACAGCACACAGATAGCAAAGGGTCAAACCCTTGACCTTTGCATTTCAAAAGTGTAAATGCTGGTATAAGATAGAAGACTTGGAAGAACTGTGATTAGTCAGGACTGAGTTTCTCAATCATCACCCCACTTGTCCTCCACCAAACACTAGGTAAAGATTAACTGGGAAGAGAGAGGGGTAAGTAGGAGGGTGAAGAGAGTTAGGAAGAGGAACCGATTGTATACATAAACCACATCT
Source organism: Canis lupus dingo (assembly GCF_003254725.2). NCBI lineage: Eukaryota > Metazoa > Chordata > Mammalia > Carnivora > Canidae > Canis > Canis lupus. The sequence goes on along the minus strand of NC_064247.1, from coordinate 43,450,567 downwards.
TCTTTATCCATTCATCTTTCCATGGACGCCAAGGCTCCTTCCACAGTTTTATGCTGAGTGAAATAAGTCAATCGGAGAAGGACAAACATTATATGTTCTCATTCATTTGGGGAATATAGATAATAGTGAAAGGGAATAGAAGGGAAGGGAGAAGAAATGGGTGGAAATATCAGAAAGGGAGACAGAACATAAAGACTCCTAACTCTGGGAAACGAACTAGGGGTGGTGGAAGGGAGGAGGGCGGAGGGTGGGGGTGAATGGGTGACGGGCACTGAGGGGGGCACTTGACGGAATGAGCACTGGGTGTTATTCTGTATGCTGGCAAATTGAACACCAATAAAAAATAAATTTATTATTTAAAACATAAATAAATAAATAAATAAATAAATAAATAAATAAATAAATAAATAAAAGCAAAAAGCAAAAAAAAAAAAAAAAAAAAAAAGGAAGAGGAACCAAAAGAGTTTAGACAGTGGTAGGTCCCTGAGAAGGGCCCCTGCACCCCGGGTCTTGCCCCAGGTAGGGAGTTGGAGGAAGTGGGGATTAGAGAACTGCCTGACTAGGCTGGTTCCACCCAAGGAGGGAGGTTCCTTCCCTCCACCCAAGGATGCTCCTGGAAACTTAATGTTACTCTAAAAGAAGAGGAAACTCAGATTGATGGAGATTAAGTTCCCATGCCTCACCTCCTTTCAGAATTGAGGCTTTATTTTTTTTTAAGATTTTATTTATTTATTCATGAGAGACACAGAGAGAGGCAGAGACATAGGCAGAGGGAGAAGCAGGCTCCCCACGGGGAGCCGGATACAGGACTCCATCCCAGGACCCTGGGATCACGACCCGAGCCAAAGGCAGTTGCTCAACCACTAAGCCACCCAGGTGCTCCTTAATTGAAGCTTTAAATAGAAATTAACTACTATATTGGGATCCCTGGGTGGTGCAGCAGTTTGGCGCCTGCCTTTGGCCCAGGGCGCGATCCTGGAGACCCAGGGTCGAGTCCCACGTCCGGCTCCCGGTGCATGGAGCCTGCTTCTCCCTCTGCCTGTGTCTCTGCCTCTCTCTCTCTCTGTGACTATCATAAATAAATACATTAAAAAAAATAAAATTATAAAACATTAAAAAAAAAGAAATTAACTACTATAAAAAAAAAGTCATATTTCTTGTTCTTGAGATCATACCCTTCACATAGGTACTCAATTACCTCTCAATGTTTGTTTTAGCCTCTGAAAATACCTTGAGGTATCATCTTATATGCTTACAAGACCCTAAGCAGTCACCTGGCTTGCCTCATGGTAGAGACAAGTCTGATAACAATTCTGTAAAATTCTTCCATTTTAGAATTCTAGCTGTGCTTGAGTGTATTCCTCTTCTTCAAAGGGACTTATCTAAAAAAAACAAAAAAAAAACAAAAAAAAAAACAAAAACAAAGGGACTTATCTTTACATGTAATGGCAAGAGAAATACTAGAGAATAACAAATGCCTTCCAAGAGAAGCAAATAGAAGCTAAGTGCATTTGAAAGTCAAATTTTGACTACAAGTAAAATCTTTCCTGGATCCCAGGAGACCCCAGATGCCTGTCGGTCATATTTACATGGCAGAAAATACCAAGGGCCAAGGGTGGAGACACAGATTATGGAAACTCTGAATGATACTTTAGATGGCTCATGACATCCCCCAAGCACATATTTTCATGGATCTTACATTTTCAATACATTGAACATTTTAAAGATTTATGTTAAGATTGGGTTTTCACAAAAGAATCCCTCAGTGGCCTTTATACTTTGCTTTCTCTCTTTTTTTTAACCTTGACAGTTTTAACTTTCTTTTTTCCTAAGTGTCTGGTAACTGTTTCCTCCTGGTTGTTGCCCAAGTGCATTTCAAGGCATGTTTTATAGTTATTTTCAATCATACTTCACTTTTTTTTCAGTCAATCAGTATCACAACATACTGAAGGTATGTAATTGCCTTGGTTTCTCTCTCCCATTTAACCAGCTTATTAGAGGGTCATTTTTCATTGTTTTATAGCAAGTCATAGTGCCCCAGAAAATGATTTGTATGTTTAGACATCAGCTGTGTGCATGCTTATCTTCCATTGGGTTTTCATGGCTCTACATTCTTAAATGTTCTATTTTCTCTCTCATACAAACCTATATATAATAATAGGCTATGTAGAATTGGTGAAAGTCTGCAATAAGGATCAATTTAACAGCTTAATTTATGAATAATTTTTCCAGAAGTCATCATTAGCAAGTGAAATTATTTCATCATTCATGAAGAATCATTGATCTAAATATCCAACTGCAGAGAGAGCAAGAGAGAGATTGAGGAGGTGCAGTGGAAGAAAGTCTGGATTAAAACAATTGCTCTCAGGTCCCCCTTTTCTTCCATCCCATTAAAATCAGCTACTCTAACATTAAGAATATATTACATTTTGGACCTTGAGATATAAAACCCTGAGAGTACTGTCAAACACAAAGCGATGTGTATTTCACTTTTAATGTTAAATAACATGTATTTGATTATTTATGGTCATGTTTTATATAAAGTACCCTATTCTTTTTTGTTTTCCCAGGGTCTAGAGGAGCACCTGGAACATAATAGGCATATGCCTAATGTGCCTAAATAGAATAATTGTTTTCAAAGCACACTGTATTGTTTCATCATTGTTATTCATTCATTTTAGGTTAAAGAATTTGACACCAATTTTCCATATGAGCAACAGTCAGAATTCTACTTGGAGCCAAACACTAAGTATATATTTCAAGTGAGATGCCAAGAAACAGGTAAAAGGTACTGGCAGCCCTGGAGTTCACCATTTTTTCATAAAACAGCTGAAACAGGTGAGTATATTTATATATTTAATCTCTGAGGCTTTTCTTTTGACCTGTGCTCTTCTATATATATATTTGTTTCTTGTATCAAAATTGACAAAACTATCATAGAGCAGGTGGTTACATTTAAATTGTCATTTTGCTTAGATTTTGTTAAGGCTGACTACAATTTATGTAATGGTTCTCAAACATTCTTGGGCATAAAAGCCAATTAAAACCACCTGGTATGCATGTTCATTGTCTCTGCTCCCAGAAGGTCTGTGTCCATGGGTCTAAGGTAGTGGGAGTGGGAGGTGCTCAAGAGTAAGCCTTTCTTACAACCATCTGGACTGATGGTGAGGCATATAATTATCTAAGACCTGGTTTTGAAACACATTATTAAGAGTTATGTTAAGCTCTTTAGGCCATTTTGATAAAATATATTCTTCTAAGACAGCTACAAATCAAATCATATCAATAAATATTGATTACCTACTGTATGCAATCAGAAAGCTAAAACACTTAAACATGGGATTATTTAATTCTCTTCTCAGCAAAATCTAGTTGACCTATTGTTTATCTTTAGATATTTCCCTGCTCTTAAGATTATTAGTTTAATTTTCCATCCATTTACACATGCCATTCAATAAAATCTTGGCTAAATAGACTTCAACAGTAAGCAAATAAAGTGAATCTATTGTAAATAGCATACTTCATAATAAGCTCCCATTAACCTCCTGATATCTCCCTATTGTAGGTAGCTTATATCCTAGATTGAAATTTTTCTTTTCAGAGCTGAAGCACTTAATTATAATTACACGAGTGTTAATACCATCTTTATTATAATATAGGATCTTGGAACTGAGGTTTTTTTTTTTTTAGAGCACTTTAGCATACATTATAAATGTTGATGGCTGCAACACAAGCAGAGGGAGTGAAAATGGCAGACTAACGAAACAGTTCTTTTGGCGCCCCCTAATGTCCAAATTTTAGAAATGCGTTACCAAGGGAATTAATTGCAATGCTATCAGTTCCTTTTAATTAAATTTTTAAAAGATTTTATTTATTCGAGAGAGAAAGAGAAAGAGTAATAGCACGAGCAAGGAGGAGAGAGAGAAGCAGGCTCCCGGCTGAGCCGGAAGCTCGATGTGGGGCTCCACGGGGCTCCATCCCAGGACCCTGGGATCATGACCCAAGCCGAAGGCATACACTTAACCAAACAACTGAGCCACCCAGTTGCCCCTATCAGTTCCTTTTTAAAAGTTAGTTTTTAAATTAAGATATTCTTTCTTAAGCTCATGCTGCTAAAAATACTTAGGACTTTAGATACCATTTTATAAACAGACAGAATTTAGTTGATAACTCAGTTATTTTTAAATGAAATTTAGAATCGTCTAGCAAGAGGATTCAAGTAGATAACTAATATTTACTTACCACTTGCAAAGTACTACTATGTAAAGGCTTGTTTATCATTACACAACCAATATTTGGTAGTCTACTTGGTATTATTTTATAAATGAGAAAACTGAGGCATGACTTGCTAAATAGCCCATTGCTAGTGGCTAATAGCACCTAAACAAGAACATAGGTTTTCCTAGTCATCACCAGCTCTTAGCAATTTTATCAATTTCTTTCTTTAACCAGTTACCTCAAAGTGGAGGAGCAGCTTCCTAAAGTATTCTACAAGTATAGGACCACAAATGTTCTCTTTTAAAGCCAAATGTCTTAAACCTCAGAAGAAAATAGAAACCATAGCCACCCTACAATGTGTATAAATGAAAGTCTTTGTTGCCTAAGGGAAAAATAAATCACTTAAGGGCAAAAAATGCTAGTTAAAATTTAATATCCCTGAAAACTTGCATCTATCCAAATTCAATATGTTAGCTAAGAGGAACCTGAAATTTTTCTTCTGGTACAAATTTCTTCCGAGACACATTAAATGAGAAACGGTGACTATGTGTAGGAAAAGTGCTATTATTAAATTTTTTTGAAAATTTATCTTTTTGGGGGGGCAGCCCGGGTGGCTTAGCGGTTTAGCGCCACCTTCAGTCCAGGGCGTGATCCTGGAGGCCCGGGATCGAGTCCCACGTCGGGCTCCCTGCACCGAGCCTGCTCCTCCCTCTGCCTGTTTCTCCCTCTGCCTGTGTCTCTGCCTCTCTCTCTCTCTCTCTCTGTGTCTCTCATGAGTAAATAAATAAAATCTTAAAAAAGAAAGAAAGAAAGATTTATCTTTTTTTGTTTGTAAAAGCAATGCAAATTTATTGCAGTATACAACCTAGAAATAACTGCTGTTTACATTTTAATGAATTTAACACTAGTTTTTTTCCTATTCACATATTTTTTATTATTAAAGTATAATTAACATACAGTGATATATTAGTTTCAGGTGTACAGCACTGATTCAAAATTCTATACATTACTCAGTGCTCACCATGATAAGTAGTTAGTATGTCATGATATGTTATTACAATATTATTTACTATATTCCCTATCTTATACTTTTCATCTCAATGACTTATTCATTTTATAGCTGGAAGTTTGTACCTCTTAATTCCTTTATCTATTTCACCCATCCCCCCCAACTCCCCTCTGGCAACCACCAGTTCTTTGTATTTAAGAGAAGTCGTTTGTTTGTTCATTTGTTTTGTTTTTTTTTATTCCACATATAAGTAAAATCATAGGTATCTTGTCTTTGTCATTTTTTAAATGATTGATGTTGTGATGTGTATATTGTTTTATATCCTGATTTTCTTACTTAGTCTATCTTGTTGAGTTAAAAAACCTGTTTAATGGCTACACAGTGTATGGATGTACTGTAAAACATTGAGTCATTTCCCTATTTCAACAATATCTAGGTTTATCCATTTTTTTCCATTTTCAATAAACTTCTTGAAATAGCTCTTTATATAAACTCTCCTTAAGGGTTTAGATCTTATTGAATCAAGACTTAAGCACATTTTAAAATGCTTGATGCAAGTTGCCAAATTGCTTTTTAATAAATCTTTAATATTAATTGCTTTTTAAAAAGATATCTAGGAAAAGACAGCCATTCATTTAGTCATACATGAAATATTCAAATAGCCTCTACCATGCACCAGCCACTTGCTACGTACTCACAGAATCTCTGTTAACAAAGGAGACAAAGATCTCTGACTTTTAGAGAAGACAGTCGATAAAAGCAATCATAAAAAAATAAATGCCAGCACTATAAATATAAAGGCAGTAAGAATCAAACCTCACAACTGTTTGAATTGTGTCATAATCAAAAGAATTAAAAGATATACAATTTCTATAATACTTCAGTTAACCAACTTGTTTGATAATGGGGCTTTTGGCCAGCCAATTTTTTCCACTAATTAAAGTTTCATTTATTTATGAAGACAATTCAGGCAACAATGATCCCTTCATGCAGGAATTTGCTATTTTACTCTCTAAAATCCTTATGGATGTTTCACTGAAGTGATTTATCTCAAAGCAATGTGTTTTCAAAATTATGCCTAGATAGTACTGCTGGACAAATCATGCAGTAGATATGGCTTCCCCTGCAGACCCCAGCATTCTTCTGTATCACTTTCCTTGGTCTTTAAAAACCTGATCTCGGGCAGCCTGGGTGGCTCAGTGGTTTTAGCGCCACCTTCAGCCCAGGGCCTGATCCTGGAGACCTGGGATGGAGTCCCACATCGGGCTCCCTGCATGGAGCCTGCTTCTCCCTCTGCCTGTGTGTCTCTGTCTGTCTGTCTGTCTCTCTCTGTCTCAAATAAATAGATAGATAAAGTCTTTAAAAAAAAATAAAAAATAAAAACCTGATCTCCAAAAAAACAAATAACCTGAACAAACCCATTTATAATAAGAATTAGGTGATTTATTAAACTTATTCTGTTTTCCTTCCTTAGAGTATTTGGACTTTAATGGAAAGCAAAGTCTTATACTAAAAAAGGAAAATAATAAACCTCAGAATATAATATCAGGCTTAGGAAACACACTGAAGAAGTTTCTCTAGTTTGGAGATCCATATTTTTTATCCTGGTATAAATAGTGTATGCAAATAATAGCACATAAAATAACCTATATTAAATATAATTTACATAGTACACATAATTTAATATATTACATAAATTGTATTATGTTATATATAAAATATATAAATATAAATAATATAAATAAACAATAGCTAACATTTATTGGATGTTTACTATGTGTTTGGTACTGTGGTAAGCATTTTATATATAAAATGTACATGTTTTACATATGTACATATTGTTCTTTACTCATCACTAAAGCCCTATAAAAGTTTTATTCCAATTGTACAGATTAAGAAGATGAGGCCCAGGGGCATTAAGCAATTTTGCCAAATGTTACAAAGCTGGTAACAGTAAAGCCAGGGCAAAACACATCCTGTGAGATACCAGCAACCTCGCTATAACTTTGCTGGTCTTCCTCAGAGACCTAATTGGGCCCTGTGTCAACCTCCCCTCAGCCATGGAACCAAATCCTCCTTTATACATTAGCTAATAATAAAACAACACCAGGAGAACTTCACTTTTAATGTAATGTCTGTTAGGAAAATGCAAAAACATGAGAAAAGAGGGAATCACAGGATGCTATTGACTAATTTTATATGGGCCTGAATATAAGGTATGGAAGCAGGTTTGGGTTATGGCAATGAAAATAAAACCACAGGAGAGAGGAGAATAGGGAATAGGATGGGACAATCTGAGATGAAGACAAAGTATAAGTGGAAAAGGTGATTCTCTTAAGGACAGGACCTCCACTGGGAAATTCATAATGTGTTTTTCCAGCTGGTCTTGGTTCAATAAAATGTCTAGAAAGCAGTACTTCTCAGAGTGGGGTCTGTGGCCCAACTGCACTAGAAAAACTTGGATATTAGTTTAAAATGCAGATTGCTGAGCCTCCAGTCAAGTGATATTTCTGAAACAAAGTGTAAGAACCACTGCTCTAGGGGTTAGACACACCCTTTAAGAGAGAGAAGTGTCATGAAAAATGACATAGGGTGTGGGCAGGAAATGTGAACAGAATCGGGGAGACCTGATTGCCGAAGCCATAGCCTTAGTAATAGTGGTTTTGGGGATCAGAACAGGGTGGGTACATGAGAATTTCAGGCTGTTATCTCTAGTGCTATCTGGTCACCTCTTGGCTTCCTCTTCCTCCTGCCCACCGCTTCCTGAAGTTGCTGAGCACCCCACCCACCCTGAGTCTGCTGAGCAGCCCCGGATTCCCAGAATCACAGGATGTAGGACCACTGTGCCATCATGTCCCACATGACCCCCTCTGCCTAGACCCTGCCCTGCTTCTGGATGTAAAGCTTTGGATGAGGCTATGAGAACCACTAAGGGCTGCTAAAGTTGGAGCTTCTAAACCACCAACCTGGAAAGTCACTATAAAAAAAATTCCTGGGGTCTTTAAGCAGTACAGAAAAAGCCCCAAAGACGAAAAGATAATTTGTGAGTATAGAAAACCAACACTGAACATGTGAAAGTCAGTTTCCTAAATTCACTACTACTGATACCAAAAAAAGTGAAAAGATGACTTCTGATCAGGGTGTTGTCCAACTTTGCTGTAATACAAGTCTCTTTGCAATGAAAGAAAGGCCCAGTCTCCATAATCCCTTTAATGACAAGTCAGAGGCCTGAGGGAAGGGCAGTCACATTTCATAATGATTAATTAACTTGCTTGAATTGCTACTTGAAGTAGGAAAGATTCCCAGAGAAATCATATTATTCTTTTTTTGACAATTCTCCAGAGGAAGGCAAGTATGAGCAAGATTTTAAACCACAGTGTGTTTTGTTCTCACAAATCACCATTGGCTGTTGTACTACCAATGACTTTAAAGATTCACATTAATTTTTCAGAACTTTTAGGGAGTACAAGAGAAAAAACAAATGTTATGTCAGTGGAACTAAATATCAGTGATATTAAAAAGAATGCAGATTAAAGGCTGGTACACAGAACTGTACTTTTCAAAAATTCCATTACTTGTAATTAGGGGTTTCTGATTCCTTCACATTTAGATGAATTATAAATGTGTAGATTCATGGTTACTAAACCAGGTTAAACAGACACACAATGTTCCCTGAAATACTAATTAGTTTCAAGTTGTCCTCTGGATCCTTTTAATCTTCCTCATGTCCTATTCCTAATAAAGTATCATAGCTCTGTAGAATAAAACAATAATGTGTAAGAGTTTTATAATCTCTCTGAGATTCACAATATTCACTAATAAAGAATAAAGATTATGCTTTTCTGTGAGGAAGTAATAATCTTCTGTGTTAGTTTCCTATTGTTACTTTTTTTCTTATTGTTACTTTAACAAGTTATTACAAACTTGAGCCACATAGCATGTGGCTTAAAACAATACAATTTATTATTTTATAATTCTGGAGGTGGGAAATCCAAAATTAGTATCACTGGGCTAAAGTTAAGATATCAGCAAGGCTATGTTCTTTCTGGAGGCTCTAGGAAAGAATCAGCTTCACTGCCTTTCCCAGATTCTAGAGGTTGCCCTCATTTCTTGGCTTGTGGCTCCATCTTCCATTTTCAAAGCCAGAAGCATAGTATCTTCCAATCTCTTTCTCTGACTTTGACCCTCCTGCCTTCTTGTAAGGACTCTTAGGATTTCATTTGGACCTACCCCTATAATCTAGGACAATTTCCCTATCTCAATCAAGTCCCTTTTGCTATATAAATTATATAAATATATATAAATGTATATTTGCTATATAAATATAATTCATACATAAATATTCCTTTGTGAATTTAATATAATTATAACAATTACATATAAATATAGCTAAATATAAATGTAGCAAATAAATATTTGCTATATAAATTATATAAATACATATAAACTCAAAGGTTCCAAGGATTGGGACATGGACATTTTTTGGGGGTAGAGAGGTCACTATTTGTCCTACCACATCTCCTCACCTATCTACCCCACTACCTATTATTGCAATTTTTACTAATCATTGTGATTTGATGCCAGCAAAGAAATCAAACTGTTTCTCTTAAGCAAAAAATGAATTATTGGAAAAATAGATAAAAATCAGTAGGAGGGCCAGCAAAATGTTCATGAGTAGGATACAAGGGACAGCAGAAGCCAGAACCACAGCCAAAATTGGAGCCTGGAAAGAATCCGGTGAGGACACTGCAGCTGGCACTGTGGTCACGCCACTGCCTGCCCTGCCCTGCCTGGATGCCCCGTGGTGCAACTGTTACCAGACTCTGGATATAACTGCTACTATAAGTAATTTCCTGGAGCTGAGTGTTCTGTGCCAGTGGAGGAAGGAAAGCATCTGAGCAGGTAGGTTTAGGTCATCCACTTGTAGCTACTTTCTGGCAATGAAGAGAAGTCTTTGTTCCATTGAGGCTTCTACAGTGGGAAGCCTTACCTGCTTCTTCCCTGTTTTAGAATGCCCACAAAGAAGTACGTCCTGGTGTTGGACAACTTAAAAATGGCAAATGTCTACTAGACTATTCAGACTGAGGAATAGGCATGTGCTATGCTTGAGAGCAAAGTTGCACTTTTGAAGAATCTTAAACTACTGAGTAGGACTTGGAAGCTGCCCGTGCACATAGTTTGTTAGACCCCCTTCAGACCCCCTTCCTCTATGTATTCCATGTGCCTTAGGAAAATTTCCTGGGTTGGCTGCTGCTTTTTTACTCTTACCTCTTCTTAATCTTTTTTTTAAAACATGTGGTCACAATACATATATTTATCTTCCTTACCTTCTCCCTGTGCATACCAAGTACTTAGAGCTGAGGAACATAAGCAAGAAGATAATCCCTTGAATACACCTAGGCGCACCCTCCTATCCTTAATATACAAGGATGACACTGTAACTCATGAAATGATTCATCGTCTAACTTGTTTTTCTAGTGTGGTAATGAGTTTGTTCTGACATATCATTTTCCCTGCCCTGGGCTTTGGGTGCCTATTTGATAGGTCTGGCCACTCTCTTCTGTTTTTGCCAACTGACTCAGACTAGTGTCAAATCCTTACCCTTAGCCCAATAATGTTGAATTCCAATCCTAGAACCAAATTAATCTGGGGAGATAGCACATAAACACTGTGAAACAGCTGAGATTATTAGAAGAAGGAGATTAGAAAGAGAGAACCTAAGGAGATGTTTATGTTTTAAGAAAAATATCTTGAAAAACACCCTTTGTCTCTTTTAATATGATTCCTCCTGTATCTAGAACCTAGTGAAAGAAAGATCTAGAAAGATCCCTGTACCAACTTTGGTCAAAGCCTTTAAGATGTAGGCTTCAGGTAGCATGACACCAAGACTGGTAAAAGCAAAAGTAAATAAAGAAGACTTATAAATGTTCATACCCTTTAGACCAGTAATTCCACTAACAGAAATCTAGCCTTAGGAAATAAAGAGAGATATGGAAAAAAAGATTTATGTACAATGATATTTATCCAAAAACTAATTATAGTAGTAAGAATTTGGAAACAATCTAATAATAGTAATAATAGCAATAACTAATGCTTGTTAAGCTTTTAATTTGTGTAAGGCACAGTACTAAGTGCTTAATATGAACTATCCCATTAGATCTCAGGGGGGAAGTGCTGTTACTATCCCATTTTACAAATGAAGAGGGGTTAAGCAACTGACCTAGAGCCATGCAACTCCAAGTGGTAGAGCCAGGATTTGAACTGAGTCTTATCTGAATCTAAAGATGGCATTTGAAACCACTAAGCTATACAGTTTCTCAATAGGACAAATATAGTACAAACAAATGAAATACAAATATAGTACAAACATGATGAAATATTAAATTGCTATCAGTATGACAGTTTTGAACAATTTTTAATAAAATGAGGAAATATTCATGACATAATATTGAAAGAAAGAAAAACTAAGACACAACATTTAATAAAGAGCACGATTTCCACTAGGTACAAATATATACACACAAGACTGTTAACAAAAAAATGATTGCTTCTAGTTTGTGAACAAATATAAAATTGTACTTTCTTCTCCATACTCTTCCATACTTTTCAAGCATCCTATAATTAGTGTGCCTTGCTTGTAAAATCAAAGAAAATAGTTGACTTGTAGAAGGAAATAACTGTGGGCTGGAAGATTCTACGAATCAGCGCTAAATGGGTCAGGCCAACTATAGCCCACTGTGGTGTGGGCTGGAGTCCTGCAAGGCCAGGCAGCTCTAATAAACCGTGGCCAGCCCCTGGAGGAGCAATGGCTAAGTCTTACCATGGGAGCAGCTGGTTGCAGGGCTGACTGAGTTGTCCCATCTGAGGCCATGCTGCTGCAGAAGTGAGGTCATTAATTAATAGAGCCAGTGACTAGTACAAGCTAAGTGTCAGGACTGGATGGGAATTTTCACTCTTTGAGTCATCTATCCTTTTTACGCCTTTGTTTCTTCATCCATGAAATGTGGACAATAGTATTTTTTACCTGTTTAGCGTTAAATGACAGAAAGCATGTAAAGTCTAGTACATTACCTGGAGCATAATCAGTACTCAATGAATGGTCACTTAAAAAGAATAATAAGGGCAACCCGGGTGGCTCAGCAGTTTAGCGCTGCCTTCAGCCCAGGGTGTGATCCTGAAGACCTGGGATTGAGTCCCACGTCGGGCTCCCTGCATGAAGCATTAGTTATTGCTATTATTACTATTAAGCCTAAGTTCCTGCTTCTCCCTCTGCCTGGGTCTCTCTCTCTCTCTCTCTCTCTCTGTGTGTGTGTGTGTGTGTGTGTGTGTCTGTGTGTCTCATGAATAAATAAATAAAAATCTTTAAAAAAAAAAGAATGATAAAACATACTTTGCCCCATGGTATAGGCATAGAAGGAAAGACTCAGGAGACAGATTTGGTATCATCCCTCAGAAACAGATGAAATACATTATGACTAAAACCAAGCACTTTTGAACAGATTTGATTAAAATAGGCTGGCATCTGATAGGGCACAGAATGTAGTTATGTTATATGTTTCTAGTCTTGTTCAAGAATGGAAACTACTTTTTTTGTTTAAAACTATTTTAAATTCCTTCTAAATTTTGTTTAAACACATTATCTTTGGAAAGACTAATTCTAAAGTCCAATACCAGTTTATATATGGTATATAAAAATTCTTATTAGAGATATCTCAAATTAGAGATATTTGAGTTTCTGAGTATCTTCAGGAGGTATATGCTGTGAGAGAAACAGGGATAGAATTGTCTCATTATGGAGATAGGCCACAGATATTAATTTAATAATGAAAATATTATGAGATTTTTCTAGCACATTAGGCAACACACTGATAATTAGAGCTAATAGAAACCATTTTTTTTTTAGTTATAAAGGTTCTGAGTGTGTGTACATCATTCTGTGTTTGTGAACGCTTTTCTGTGTCAAAATACTTGGAAATACTATAAAATAGTAACAGCAAGTGGCTTAAGGGGATAGAATTAGGGATGGTTCTTTTTCTCACCATTTTTCCTCTTAAAATACTTTTCTCTCTTAAGGTTACTGCTTTTATAATGATAAATATTACATATGATTTAAAACAAATGACCTAGCCACTTGGAGGCAGTATACCATGAAGAATATAGTCTACATGGTTTCATTCCAGTCCTATGTTTAAAAATTTTGTCATTGGCTTGATTTCTTCTCTGACAATCTTGTTTATAAATTGTCTCACTTCAGATATCTGATTCTTTGGGAAATTACTCTCTAACAATTAACCATCTCCTTTTAAATGACTTTAATCTAATTTAAATTAATGCACCTGGTTGATTTGAAACTATAACAAAAAGACCCTGAAGGGTGATTGTGTTTATTCTCCTATTAGGGCTAATAAAGCCCTAGTTAGATATGAACATTATTTTTATTTTTATTTTTTTTTTTGAACATTATTTTTATATGAAGCAAATTAATAACTGAAGTTTCATTGCTAAATAATCACCTGTAGTTTATACAACAGAGTTAACCTGCATTAAAAGCCACAGCACCACATATTACTTTTAAATAAAAATGCTAATTTTAAAATAATGAAAGTGAAAACAAAAATAATCTAGCAACATTGATATAAAACCAAGATCTTGCCAAGTTGAAAATCATGTACATTTTAATATAATATTTCTAGTCTTAAAATTTCAGATGCAGACTCCTGCTGGGGCTCCCCAAGAATGAACCTCAGCCTACAAAATACTAATTTAGATGAATGAATCTGGCAGTGACCATTGGGGCATAAGCTTGCTCCCAGAGTTTGATGGAACCAAATACTTGGGAACAAAAGAGACTTACTGAAGCATTAAGAAGCCAGAAAGAATTTCCAATCTGTCACAATTCACAGTGCAACATCTTCCTCTTGCTGTAAAGAAGACAATAAAACACAGGAAAGAACTTTTGGTTCTTCTTGCGTTTTCACCTTCTAAAATTCTCTACCCGTTGTCTTAGAAAACTACTGAGCCTGTGCCTGCACCCAGATGGACCTTTTCCAAAAGTTTCCAAAGACCATAGGAACCTTTGTATTGAAACCCCATGATCTTTTTCTCAAAGAGAGTTATCTGGGCCACACAGCCTATTATATAAGCCGTGATATCACGGTGGCGATCAAGGCTCCCTCAAGATATGATTTCTCCCTGCCCCCCCCCCCAAGTAATTCTTCAAAAAGAAAAAATGTGAACACTGAAATCAGAATAACTGAACAAATAGGGTTTGAGGCATTCTTGGGAATTCAGAGCTTAGAACTGTTTTCAGGAATATCTTTTGTCAGCTGGAAGAACAGTATCCTTGAAGTCACCTCTGGGAGCTTTTAATTATCAGGAGGGAGGAAATGGGTATGAAAGCTCCAGGTCTCTTGGGTTCAGACTGAAAGTGAGTTAGCTGCCAAGACTGCTCACCACACCCTGGTCAGAAGCTTTCATTAGCCATGTCCTGACAGTCTTTATGACTAGACAGGGCTGGCCAGGATCTTCGCCAGTGGGAAAGGAGCAGAGGGAAGTCATTAATAGCATTCCACCCCTGTGCTATAACCTCAAAGTGTCTGCTAATCAAAATTGGGCTTCTTATATAGAGCCAAGATACTGTTCGCCAGCAGTATCTCAAAGATTATGCAAAGGCAAAAGTGACGTATCTTGGAGGCTCTTAAGGAAACCTAAACTTTATTGCATCATTTATTGGAAGGAATCAAGTAGAGACCTGTTGTGCATTTTTTTGGTCAGTGAATTAAATAAAGCTCCTTGGTATTCTTTGCCTAGAAGCCTCATGAAATTAGAGGATACACCATGAAGTTTAACAAACTCTAGGTAGTTTTTATTGTCCTTTCAGTGTTTCCTTCTTTAGGATTTTCCCAATTAAATAAAAAGATGAAAAGACACACATACTCGAAGGCCTTTCCTTTTATTCCACTTTCAAGCCTATTAAAGTATACTTTAATCATCTCCAAACAAGTGAAGAAACTCTTTTAGGAATTTGGGTAACCTGAATGCAAAATGAAGAAGCTCACCCTATTTTCTTTTTGTTTAAGTTCCCCAGGTTACAGTGAAATCATTCCAACATGATACTCAGAATTCTGAGCTTCTGATTGCTTCCATCTTTAAAGGACATCTTACTTCTGGTAAGAAAATGCTACTTAGGTTTTCTGAGTAGTCTTTACTAATTATCCATTTGAATCTTCCAACTGAAAAATCATGTCAGGCATAAACTTCTTGATAATAAGATATGCCGTATGCTTATAGAGAGAAATAATAAAGATCCACTTAAAACTGAATGTCAGGAATGGTTTAGGTGGACTTTGCCAGCTTTTGATATGGGGTAGATACATTTTCATTTCAATGGGTGCTGAGGTTCAAGACCCCAAAACTCCTTCTTAAAAAACATTATTTGAGTATGTACCATGTACTAGGAAGTTGTATACATCATTTGTTCAATTTTCAAAACAACCAAGGGAGAAAAGTATTATATATCTATTTTATAGATAGGAAAACTGGAGCTCAGAGAGGCTGAGAAACTTGTCCAAGGTCACACTAAGTGACAGACTAAAATTCAAATCCTGTTTTTCAAATCCTGAAATCTGTGTTCTTTCTCTTGTACAAATCAGTTCCTGTTTTGTTAGTAGGATTCAGTATTTTCCTTTGATGATCTTACCTAAATGTTTTAGGCATAAAAAATTATGAGATCAGGTTGTGCAATGGACAAATATAACTCTAAATAGAAATTTCAAAAAAAAATAAATAGAAATTTCAAATTGAAAAACTTTAGGTATAACTATTTCACCTCTGACCACTGGTAGACCATTTATCTCCCTGCATAGAAATCTGGGAGGAATAGTATCAGAATCTTTGAAGACTACATTGACATTCTTCAGACTTTCATTCACTTATTCAACAAATATTCATTAAACAACTACTGTGTGCCAGGCACTGTTTTGGGTGGGGAATCAGCAGTGAAAAAAAAAAAAGAATATGGCCCCTATCTTCATGGAGCTTCCATTTTAGACAGATGGGGAGAAAAACAATAAACAGAACAAGAAGACAAGAATCAGGTGGAAGTTAAGTATTATAAAGAAACATGAAGCAAGGTGAGGCCGCTCTGAATGTGTACATGAAAATCAATGAACCAAATACTTAGGCCCAGTTCAGATCCTTAATTACAGATGCCTACCCAGGCCTGCACCTTGATATTTCTGTGGGAACTAGGGAGGCCAGGAGCTTACAGCAGCTCTATTAGATAGGTGCTATGATCTCTATTTTACAGAAGAGGAAACTTGAGTTTCAGCAAGCTTATAATTATGCCTTGGGGCTACAGGGCTGTTAAAGAGCAGAACCCAATATGAACCCACGTATCTCCAGTTGTCTCTTGATCACTCTGCTGTATCTATCTTTATACCCCTATGCCTGGCCTCCTGGCCCCATTTTATTGTGGGAATTCTCTATTCTCTCCCAGGCATTAATACCCAAAGATATGTGACACCCCCTACCTCCCATTAGTTGTGTGAAATCTTTAGCAATAGAGTTTTAGTTCTAGAAAAACACTAATTCCATATCTCCCTTGGGACTTTGGTGATTTTTTTTTTTAAGTCTTAATTATTTGAGAGAGAGAGAGAGAGAGAACATGCTGAGGAGTGTGAGCTGAAGGAGGAGCAGAGGGAGAGAGAAAGAGAAAATCCTCAAACAGACTCCCTGCTGAGCACGGAGTCCAGAGTCCAATGTGCAGGCTGGATGTGGGCTGGTTGTGGGGCTTGATCCCAGGACCCTGAGATCCCAGGACCTGAACCAAAGTCAGATGCTTAACCGACTGAGGCACCCAGTCCCCACTCCCCATCCCTGGCCCCTGGACTTTGGTGTAAGCTAAGCTACAGTAGCCTGGTCCGTGCACATCAGTTGGCTTTAGTAGAGGGACCAGGCAGCTTGGAGACCCCCAAGTGTCTGTCGGGTACAGGTGGGAAATAATGAGGGTAGAGCCAGTGAAGTGTCTGCCACATGGTAAGTATCTGATAAACATTTGGTAAAGGGAGTGAGAAAGAAAGGAATAAGGATGGAAAGGAGGCCAATACCCATCATCACTCAGAACAAACTCCAGCATGATAGTTACGTCTCAATGATAGTCTATATTTGAAAATAGAAAACAAGATTTTTTTTCATGTACTAGGGAGACTCATAGGTAACATGTGTTGAATAGATCATGTTAATTATTTAAAGATTAGAGGTGATTAATTGATGCTTCAAAATGCAAGAATTGTTTTTAAGATAAAATGTAAGTGCAAGTTATATAGCAATTTAAATTTCCTTCTTATATATTGTTTTAAGTAGAGCAAATATCCTTTCTCAGCAGAAGAAAATTCATGAACAATAAATTTTGAAGAATGGTGACAAGTTCTATATAACTTCTATCTTACTCAAAAGGTTAAAAAGAAAACCCCCCAAAAAACCCTCAGTTGTGATTGTGGCCAGTTTTAGACTCTGTTACCAGCAACTGGGAATTCTCACTTGTGTCAGACAAAACAAATGAGGTACATCACTAAACCCTTTTATATAAAATATGCATGCACAAGCTCAGAAAAAGTGGGAGATGTTAACCACATTTGCCAGAGCTGCATTTCTAGAAACCCACTGATACCAAATACATACGGCCCAATTTTCTCAGGAAAAAGGTATTGTTGTGCAGTTTGGAAGGACAGTCACTGTAAACACAACCCAACATAAAAGCTAAATATGTTCTCCCCTTCCCTTTTTCCTTTGAGATTAATGACTTTTGCTTTGTGCGGAGTAGAGGAAACAATGATTCTGACATCCCATGGACACTAATCCTTAGCTAAAGTTATTTTTTTTTCTTCAGACAACAGGCAACAAGACATTGGACTTTTATTGGGAATGATCTTCTTTGCTGCTATGTTGTCAATTCTTTCTTTGATTGGGATATTTAACAGATCAATCCGAACTGGGTAGGTTTCTGTAGAATTTCTGTTTTCTGACTTAGACCACATGTAGCCAATCTAGTCAATTCAGTTATTTATTAGGAAAACCCATCAACATTTTTAATCAGAGAAAGAAAAAAATTAAAGGAACAGTGTTCAATGATTACCAATTTATGCCAACCACCTGACCCATGTTGTTCGTTTAATCCTCCTGATGACCTCCAGGAAAACCCAAAGGCCTATTTTACAGATCACTTACTTTAGGCTTCAAGAGGTTAACTGGTCAGCCCATGGTCACTAAGCATTAAGCCAGGAACCTAGACCCAGCTGACATCACAACCCATGTTCTCTCCTTCACTACACAGCCTGCTCACTGTGCCTGGATTCTTTTAAATGGTTAGGTCATAACCAGCCTCAAATTCTACCCAAACAAATCCTCTGAATCAGCATGAATGAAGAGAAGTGTGGCAACCTCTGAATTTGTCACTTTGATACCAGTTGTGTGGGTGTTTTAGCATTCAGCTCCCAGGTCCATTCTCGTTGGCCTCTTTCAATCGCTGTTTTCCAATATGGAATTAGTAAAGATCTATGCCTACTATAGATAAATGAGACCTTGCCTTCAATTTCCTAAGTTTATTAGATGTGTTGAGTATTTCTAATCTGTTAATAGACTGGAGTTGTTTGATGTGGCAAACAACTGTAAGCTAATGACTCACAAATTTTAATCATACAAATTTCTTTGCCTAACCGGCACTGAGTTTCTCTTTTTTTGCCATTACTTGCTTCATGAGGATACTCTTTCTTTCTTTTAAATGTATAATCAAAATGCAATAAGATATAGAATGAGCAAGTCTAAGTAAGGTACACTTGTGATTTTTTTAAAATTAGGCTTTAAAATTAGGCTTTTTCTCAGAAGTTAGTAATATTTCAAAATTAACTTACCCATTAATAAATATATCCCTGATATCATTATGAGATGGGCAAACTAATACAAAACTCTGTTTTAAAAATATACTTGATTATAAGGCCCCTACCAACATCTTAATGTTTGAACTTGTATGACATAAAAATATTAAATTTGTTATTATTCAAAGATACTTTGAAATTTTAAATAGCATTGTTTGTTATTAATAACCTAAAAATTAATTTTCAGTTGGCAATGACAAATAGGACAATGAAAATAGGACCATTTTTTGCTAATTATTTAAATAAGCATTCCTTTTAAAAAGATAAATGAAACGAGATAATTTGAATGCAACTATTTTATATATAAGCAGACACTGTTATTTACTATAATTATACATTACTTATAAAAGCCTTACTTCAGAAACAAAACTGGAAAACCAAGGGCAAAACGTTTTAAAATGAAACCAAGAATGGGTAGACATATATGTGTGTGTGTGTGTGTGTGTGTGTGTGTGTATACATAAATGTTCTCACTATATCAGCATGCTGTATAAAAACTTTTCTGTAACAGCATGAACTTACTAATTTGGTCTAATTTTAGGTATAGAAGGAGAGTGTGAATTAGTAAAAAAGCTGAATCATAAAACATTGTATAAATATGTGTTAAGAAATTATTTTTACCCTACAGTTCAAGGTCAAATTGAGTGAGCAAAGTTCAGTTAGCATTTTGGTTTTTACTCAGTAAAAGTCCTTAGAAAACCTGCTTATACAGATAAACAAGGCTGTTCACGTTGTTTACGGGTAAAAATGTGCCAGAGATCAGTGTAGTCTAAGTCCTTATTACAACCTCTGCCCAAATCAATTTGTACTATAAATGCAGGACGTGCTCCTAACACAGTGGCAGTGCCAAGGGTAGCTTGGGGAAGAAGTGGGGTGCTCACGGCTTCTCTCTTTTCTTTACATCACCACAAACCAGTGGTCCTTACTAAGCACACAAGCCTAAGTAAAAACCAGTATTCTCACTGTGCCATACAACTGCAGGACAACTTCTCCAGCTTCCTACTCTAACCACATAATGTTTGGAGCTACCCCTAATCCCTTCAACCCTATATGGAATCAGTACAAATTCAGAATTAGAGGAGCTAGAATTATACAGTTTTATTATATGGTATTCTCTTCTTCAATATTCTTCTGTGGCTATGGTCGACTTGGAAAGCTCTATAAAATATCCCCTACATTTTCCAAACCTTTCCACAGTGATATCTGCTCATAATGGTTAGCCATATGTAACAGGCATACAGTTTTACTTCCCGGGTGGTTCTCCCACTTACCTTGAATCTAGTGTGAGTGTTTTGAAATGTTCTGGCTCATTAGAGAAAAGCAGAGCAATAGAGAGAGGAGGAAAATCTGAAAAGATATTTAGTCAACTTCCCACTTAACTTTCTAAAGTAAGAGGTGGAAATCTGCCTCAGGAAGTTTAATCTTTATTATGCATTCCATTCCAGTTGATTTCCTGGTCTCTTATGTGATTGCCTGTACCAATCTTTAAGTAAAATGTTTCTTCTAATGTGTCATTTTTATTTCCTAGAATTAAAAGAAGAATCTTATTGCTAATACCAAAGTGGCTTCATGAAGATATTCCTAATATGGAAAATAGTAAAGTTGTAGAAATGTTACAGGTAACCAAACAACATCACATAAAACCTAAGTGGCTGCTAAGACTAAGAGTGCAATCCAATAATTAGAATAGAATTTCTGTTTAAATAAATGTGTGTACATTTTAGTATAATTGTATAAACATATGTCAAAACAGAATTATACACATTTCAAATTATACTTAAGAGAGATGAGGGAATAAAGTTTAGGGAAAGAAAGAGAAGGAAGAAAGAAACAATGTTATCGAAAAGGGAAAAGAGGAGGGGAAGTTTGTGGGCCAGGTGTCAGTCACCTGCTGGCCAATAGTTGATAGATGACTTCAGGGAGAGACAGAAGGAGAAGGGCAGAAAAGTTCAATAAAATGAGGCTCAAAGACACAAAAGGGGCTTCTGTTTTACATAAGATTGGAGAATCAGGTGAGATCTGCTTCAGTCCTGAGGTTCAAAGGATTGGAGAAAATAAGTGTGAGAGGACTGTGGGAGATAATGTTACCAGGGCTGGGCCAGGTTTCCAACACAAAATGAAGAGAAAGATGTTCTGGAAATACTGGAGACTACAGGGGACTTTTCCAAATATGGAGGAACTGCTGCTGATTATGGAGGAGGGGAAAGATTCTGCTCTGTGTGCTCTTTCTACTTTTTGGTACTCTGCTTTCACCATTAAGGGGCTCAAAACCCAGTTGATGGGACAGACTCATCACCCAAGCATTGCAGTGCAGTGATGTAACTGCGGTGACCAAACATGATAGGGATATAGAGGAAGCATATAGAAAAATGAGGAGTTGCTTAGGAGAAACAAAAAACATTCAAAAGAGAGGACAGCATGAGCAAAAGCACAGAGCGAGAAGAGCATGTTAGGTGTTGCTTTACTGAAACGCTTGATATGAGGAGTGACTGGTATGTTGCTGGAGTGGTGATCAGATCACAGAAGGTCTCATTATAGAACCCAGGCTTCATTCTGTTAACAACAGTGTTCAAACTTTTAAAAAGTTTTTTTCAGCCTAGAAACCCTTTGTTCTTTTCTTTTTTCATGAGTGGAGGGGAAGGGGCAGAGAGAGAGGGAGAGGATCTTAAGCAGGGTCCACGCTCAGCACAGAGACCAACATGGGGCTCAATCTTACAACCCTGAGATCATGAGCCAAAACCAAGAGTTGGACACTTAACCCTTTGTTCTAAAGATGTGAGAAAGACAAGTATTTATAAAACAAATAAAAGTGGTTTTGTTTGAGACTCTAATGAGCCTGTTATCCAATTCCTTACCAAACTCCAGAGAAGTCCCTAAGGTAGTAGTTCTCAGCCTTGGTTGCCTATTGGAATCCTGATGCCCCAGTCACATCCCAGGATCTCTAGGGGAGGGAGGGCATGGGGAGATGCAGGCATCGGTATTATCCAAAGTTTTCCAAGTGATTCCACTATGCAGCTGAGGTTGAGAACACTGTTAAGGGGTTGAAAACTACTGCTAATGACAATGAGGAGTTAACTAAGGGCTTTTCCATTGGAATAGACCAGGATCTACAAGAGAGGCAGAAGAAGAGGGTCAGAGAATGAGCAATGCATCAAGAAGCAAGGATCCATGGTGCTGGCCACTTTGTAGAGGGTCTATATTCCACGGAATGTGACAAGGGGGAGGTTACTGGTGAATTCAGAAATGCTTAGGAAGTGAGGAAGCAGAAGCTGAGAATGAAAACATTCTTCTAAAAGGGAAGTAGAAAAGCTACGCTGACACATGGTCAGCTCTTGTATCCTTATGCAATGAAGGAACAACAGTAGCTTCAGAGGGATGTGAGTCAGAAGTATGTTTATACTAAATTGGACAGGCTTAAGAACAGCTACGACTACAGAGACAGAGGGAATATTGATCAAACAAGACTGTGAAGAAGAGGGGAGGGGATGGTCAAAAGGGATGAAGTAGAAAGGGTTGTCTTAGGCAAAGGGAGGATTCCTGTTTCTGGATACTTGAAGATGAGAAAGGGTGTGCACGTGGCTGATTTTGAAGGAGGTAATGTTGCCTACCAGTAGTGGAGGCATGATCTAGAACAACCGGACCGACATATGTAACAAAGTACATAGTTATCAAGTAACTGAAGGACAAGCATATATTCATCAAACTACAGATAATAAATACTGTAATCTTGATATTCTTTCCACTTGGTAGTTCTATCTTGTTCCCCCACTATTATCCAAGGGAACTGGGGATTATCTGTGGCTCAGAGAATGGTCCCTGACCTTGTGATAGTCAGATCCTCTTCTTCCTTTATTGTCTTCACTCTGGAATGGTCCCTGTTGCTCTTCTGTGTCCCTCACTGTGTTCTGACTTCCACCGACATCACTCAGTGGCCAGTCCCAAGTATGGAAAACGCCTCCTTCTATGGAACACAGCCACCTTGCATTCTTCATTTCTTATAACATACCTAGTTTCTTTGGCTTTTATCTGACCTTTGACTACCTGTCTGCCCTTTCCAACCCAAACCTGACATGTTCCCAAAGGAGGCTGAGCCTGAAGAAAATTTGAACAACACTTCATTCTGCTTTAGTCAAGCTCTTCCTTTTTGCCAAACTTCCTTCCCATTCTGGGCTCCTAGGAATTAGAAATGAACCTTCAGATGAAGTTTTGTTTTCTGCCCAAAGACTAAGGGGGTAGTGTTCTAGTCAGCTTGGACTGCTATAACAAAATACCAGAGACTGGATGGCTTAAGCGACAAACATTATTTCTCATAGTCCTGAAGGCTGTTAAGTCCAAGATTAAGACACTGGCAGGCTGAGTTCCTGGTGAGAGCTCTCCTGCAGATGGCCACCATCTTGCAGTATCCTCACAGGGCAGGAGACATCACAATCTCATGTGTCTTCTTGGAAGGGCACTAATTCTATTCATGAAAGTTCCACAGTCATGACCTAATTACTCATCAAAGGCTCCACCTCTTACTATCATCACACTAGGGATTAGGGCTTCAACAGAAATTCTGGAGGAACACAAACACTCAGTCCATGGCAAGTGGCTATAATTTTATAACAGCATTGGGTGGGAGTTATTTGCCAGCCACCAGCTGCAAGGCCTTGAGTCATTTTCTCACCCAGAAGAGTCATCAGGGTTTTAAACAGATAAAAACTTTCTTTACCAACCCTCCTGTTCATATCTGAAGTGTGAGTAGCTGCACACTGTGAGAACCTCAGCACCAAGCATTTATTACTACATTATTTGAAAATAGAAACAAAACAAGATTATCCCATGTTCCTTTTTTTTATTTAAGCAGAGATATTTTCTCATAGTAAGGCTCCATGATATTAAGAAATATTCCAACTTATTAAACTTCCAAATATTAAAAGGTACTGAAAAAATATGCAAGTTAATGTGCAAGATATGTCTTTCTCTTTAAAATTTTTAAACCAAGACACGTTCTTAAAACAGAGACTATTTTTATTATTTCTCTCTTTAGTCTTATTGTGGGAACATTTAATAAAGATTTGGAATTGAGCAGGATAACAAAAGGAGGAAATTGTATGGGAAGAGAAACAATATCAGAAGAGGGAGGGGAAAAAAAAAACAGAATTCCAGTCTTTATTTAATTATCCAGTTAGCTCCTTTAAATGCCTTTTGTACAATAAAAACAAAATCTTTCTTCCTAGAAACAAAGTGAATTTATGAATAATAATTCCAGTGAACAGGTCCTATATGCTGATCCAGTGATTACAGAGATAGAAATCTTTCTCCCAGAAGAACACAAACCCACAGACTACAAGGCGGAAAAGAATACAGGATCCCTGGAGACAAGAGACTGCCTGCAAAACTCACTACTCACCAACACTACAGTTGTGTATATTCCTGGTCTCAGCACTGGGTATAAACCCCAGATTTCGAATTTTCTCACTGGAGGAAACCATCTCAGCAAAAAAGATGAAACATCTTCCTCAACTCTCAAACCACTGGCTGATTCCTCAGACCTGGGGGGAAATGCCAGGTTTAAAAAATACCCTAATTTTGCTTTTTCTGTCTCAAGTATGAATTCGCTAAGCAACACACTATTTCTTGAAGAATTAAGCCTCATTTTAAATCAAGGAGAAAGAAGTCCTCTGGACATGCAAAATTCAGTTGAGGGAGAAACAACCATGCTCTTGGAAAATGCTTCACCCAACGAAACTATTCCAGAACAGACCCTTTTGCCTGATGAATTTGTTTCCTGTTTGGGGATCATGAATGAGGAGTTGCCATCTATTAATTCTTATTTTCCACAAAACATTTTGGAAAACCACTTCAATACAATTTCACTCTTGGAAAAGTAAAGCTGCATAGTCAAAGCTAACATGGGAAAGCTGCCTTGCAATCTGTAGCTGGATCTCCTGCTCAACATAAATTTAATTCTATCCTATTTTTTAAAGTTAGAGAGCTAAGATCCAAAGATAGAACATACTTCACAGTCACAAAGGAAGCACTAATATTAGGTACACCTTCTATATTTTAAAAAAGTATCAATAATTATATCCTTTTTATTTCCCCTCATTACAGGGCACAGAACAGATCTCTCTATTGTACGAAAGATAAATAATACATGGCATGTGGTGGTGAAATAAACATTGAGAATACTTCTTAAAAATTGAGACATTAGTGTTTGTTTGCAAGGAGAGAAGCAAGTTTAATTTTCATAACTATTTTGCTTTGTTTTTTCAAAAATTAAAAAAAAAACCTAAAAGCAGTTTTGTTATCATTAAGTGTCCCCATGAAGAAGATGACCATACACTCTGGTTTATGCTGGTTTATGGTCCGTTGTTAGAGTGTTAATTATAACCAGTGCATGCTTTCACTCTTAGAACCATCCCATTTGGATGATAAATCATATAGTCACTCTATTTATGAAGACTTTAATGTCCAGGGTATAACAATTTGTTATAATTCACTTTTTTTTTTGCGTTGACAATCTTTACTTTACTTTATATCATTTACTAAAGTCATCATTTCCAAAATGAAACATTACTATTCACAGTCTAAAACACGTACTCCTTGCTATGAATTTCTATTGTTTACCTTAAAATATGTGTGTTTATTGTACTTTACATATTCTAAAAGTATATTTTAAATCACTAATGAAATGCTAATATCAAATATCTTGACTTGTAAATGATCATATGCCTTTCCTTTAGTTTCTTTGAATGGGGAATAGAGTGAAGCAAAAAGGCAGGTAGTACTTGGTATAGATATAGCAAAAGAGGGACGCCTGGGTAGCTCAGTGGTTAAGCATCTGCCTCCAGCTCAGGGCTCAAGTCGTGATCCTGGAATCCTGGGATTGAGTCCCACATCGGGCTCCCTATGGGGAGTCTGTTTCTTCCTCTGCCTCTCTCTGTGTATCTCTCATGAATAAAATAAATAAAATCTTCCAAAAAAAATGAAAAGAAACAGCAAAAGATGGAGACAAATCTTTGATGTTTATCAACCTGATGAAGACAAAAAAAGTTTCTGTTAAGCTTAAGGGATTGCAGCATTAGTTGATCTATGTATGCTTCCGTTGCAGTGAGCACCTCCTTTAGAACTCTTCTTGTCTCCTGGAGATAGGAGGCTCCTTTCTCTTCCTATGGTGTCTTTTCCATACCCACATTACTGTTCAGTACAGAGAAGATACTTCTAGTTCCATCTTTGCCATTAGCTCTTGTTGGTCCCAATGGACTAAAAACTGGGGCTATACCTATCGTGGAAGCAATGTGCCTGCCATTGCTCCAACTCAGGGAAAATTTCCATTGCTTCATCACAATGCAACATCATCAGTGAGAAAGGGTTTTCTTTATATGATTTTTTTTTAAGATTTTACTTATTTATTCACGAAAGACAGAAAGAGAGAGGCAGAGGCATAGGCAGAGGGAGAAGCAGGCTCCCTGCCTGCAGGGAGCCCGATGAGGAACTCGATCCCAGAACCCTAGGACCATGCCCCAAACCAAAGGTAGATGTTCAACCACTGAGCCACTCAGGTGTCCCTCTATCTATGATTTTTTTTTTCTCAACAACTATCCATTGAAGTATTGAATGTGCAAGGCACTTTGAGCAATACAGATGTTAATAAAATCAGCCAAGTCCCTGAAGCCTTGGGGCTTATATTCTAGGAGCAAGAAACAGACAATATATGCTCCTCAAGGAGCTTATATTTTAGGGGAAGGGGATAAGAATGGGCTGGAAAGAGGCATAAAAAAATAAAGAAGAAAAATTCCAGATAAATAAATCTGTGTAGAGAGGTAAAATGAGGTAATATAGTGGAGAGTGATTTGGTGGCCACTTTTTGCTGGGCAGTCAGGGAAGCTTTCTCCCAGGAAGGGACACTGACATTGCCATCTGAATCACAGGTAGGAGCCAGTGTGCGAGAATCAGCTTGCCACTTTAAATTCCTTCTATGGAAAAATTCTCCAGTACCTAATATCTCTACTTCTTTGTCTCCTGTACAAGTTGGCTCTCATCCCACCCCTCCGCGACCTGCCTTTCTCACCCAGAATCTTCTGTAGACTTGAGGACAAGTGTGTAAATCTTTTTATCTTTCCATCCTGCTTATTATTAACTTTCTTTCTCTGAGTCTCTGAGTTTGTAAATTGTTGCTTCCCAAATGGAGATGTCATGCTTATTGGTATATGGGTTAAGGAGCAGGAGGAAGAGAGAAAGAGGCAGGAAAAGTCCCTTAAGAAACCGTTGAAAAGGAAGAAGGAAGAAGGGGAGAGAAATGCAAAGAAAGAAAAGCAGATTAATCCTCAATGATGCTGAAGCAAAATGGAACCCCAGTTTCAGACAATGCTAAAGCTGATTAAGGGACATCCAATTCCCTCCTATTCTAGTATCTTCTTCACATCTGACCTCCCTTTTCTTATCTTGAAGCAATAGGGGTAGGCACAAGTGAGGTATAGTTTGGGGGTGTTTTCTTGGTTTACATGTGTGTTTTATCATTTTTTAAAATTAGGGATGTGTTTTTGCCAAAGTTAGAGAACAATTGATGATATAAAAAGGCTTTTGAGTTTTAGCATGTGGTTCTCATGTAATGTGGGCTGCTGTTTGCCCTGCTGGTTCAATCAAAGGGTTTTTCCAGCTTTCCCCCCCCTTTTTTTTATTTTTTCAGTCATCCTCCCTTTGACATAGAGGCAGCACGTGACTTTGGCATAGAGCAGAGGTTTTCAAAAATTAATTTTAGCAACTCATACCCTTTCTCCAAATGAAATCTGTTGCAGAAGCACAAAATGTAAAATAGGTGAAAGCAAATCTGCTGAAACAGACGTTGAAGGTCATGCCTGTCCCCAACAACCTTTTTTTGCATCAGCCTATGCTTGTAGGATGAAAATCCCAGTCTGGGGATTCTCTCTTCCAAACCTGGGTGACCTGGGCTCTGGCCCTTCTTGAAAGGCCCGTATCTTGGAATTGTACCCTCCATCTCCAACCACAAGACTGCCAGCCTAGGTGAAAGGGATCAGAACACCCTCAAACAACCTTCCTGAACAGTTGCATAAAAAGGAGCTCCTCTCAGAGAGTAATGGAGCCAGTTCTACATGTAATAATTAACTTGTTTCTTTCCAATTATTTTACCATAAATGTTTGGGTTTTGTTCAAGTTTATGCTCTTTTTGTGATCACTGAGAATAAAATATTGTGTAGTGAACATAATTAGATTTTATAAACCCAAAGATTGTCAAACTGTGTTGCAGTTTATCTCTTTACAAAGTAATTATACCAATTACAGAAGGTGATGTTTTAATGGGAAATGTTATCCACTTGGCAGACACTATTGATTTAAAATAAAAGAAGTGATTAAAAACAATTTATGGATTTCTCTTGGGTAAAAGCATGAAACCAATATAAAATAATTGGATTCTGATTCATAGAATGGATTGTGTACCTCGTTCCTAGAAGCTACAGTTAAGGCAATATTACAAGGAGCTCCAACAAAGGATTGATGGAATGTTATTATGTCTCTTCCTCACTGATAAAATTACATCATTAAATCCCAATTAATGTTTCATGTTAAAACTCCTTTAGCCATTGTGCTAATTTCACATTTCAACTTAATTTAGGATAAATACTCTGCATCTTTTATATCTCGTATTTCCATCAATTTTCTGAAGCTGCATTTCCTTTATGCTTATATTCAGGAAAACAACCTATTCTCTAATATTTATAATTAGCATTTAGCAGCACATTAAGAACTTTTTCTTAAATGGTCTATTTTTTGTTTGGGTTGGTAAGAGGATTCTGGCCTAACTTTACGAAAAGAAAAAAACAAAGCCCACGATACTACACAAGTATTACAGAAACATAGCTCTCTCCCGAGATTATTGGGTCAAAAATTCAAGCAAAACAAAATGCTGTTTCTACCATAAAGGCATACCTAAAGCTAGTGATTCTATCAGAGCACAGGAAGGAAATCGTAGTCAAGCCCTGGAACCCAAGTGTGAGATACGGAAGTCAATAAACCTGACCGTTTTCTTTCTGTTCATATCCTGTTTGAGAATATTATTAGAAGTGAGAAAGAATACAACAGTGACATTTCTAAACTTAATTTTTAAGCTACATGGTAATTCATGAAAAAACACTTTAAAAAACTGTAAATGGGATGAAAAGTGACAGTACCTCTTCACACCCCTGCTTCCTGTGCCCCACCCCCTTCATCTCAAGTAGTGACTCTCAACAAGTTAATGTTTTTCTTTCCTTTTTTTTTAACCCAAATGGTTAACATATGGTATTGCTCTGTGACTTGCTATTTTCACCTAGCAATATATGTTAGAAATCCTCACATGTTGTTATATATAGCTTTGTCTTATTCTTTTCAGCAGTTGAATAGTATTCCATAGAATAAATGTGTTTTAATATATTTTCCTATTCTGTTAATGGACATTTAGATTGTTTCCAATTTTTCACTATTAAACCCATTCCTGGGGGCACCTGAGTGGCTCAGTGGTTGAGGGTCTGCCTTTGGCTCAGGTCATGATCCTGGTTCTGCAGACCAAGTCCCACAACAGGCTCCCTGCAGAAAGCCTGCTTCCCCCTCTGCCTATGTCTCTGCCTCTCTCTCTGTCTCTCATGAATAAATAAATAAAATCTTTTTAAAAAATTCCTGTAATAATTCCTTTTGTATATAAATCCTTATAGACACATGAAAACCAGTTGGCGGTTAGGGTGGGGGAGGGAGAGATAGATGCCTAAATGGATTCAGCAAGAATGGGAATATGAGGTATGGGACAGTAGAGAGAGGCAAGGAATGTTGGTAGCTGGTAGACGTGTGGAGTAAAGAGGAGGTGAGGAAAGAGCACTAGAGGACCTGCAAAGGTCAAAACTCACTGTTAGGGAGGGAGTGCAGGACCAGTGCTGTCCACCTACTAAGCAGCACTGACCCTCAATTCCCACTGTACATCTGCTTTTGTTTCGGTGTTTAGGACTTCCTAGTAAACATGCAAAATTTGATATTCACTAGATACTAAAGGATGTGATACTCACCCCAAACCTCTTCTTATCTGGATTTAAATGAAGTTTGGCCCTCATTTTGGCCCTTTGGTATTCAATATAGAAGTTGTTTTTTTTTTTTTTTTTTTTTTTGGTCTCTGTTGCTGAAACTGAAAATCATTTGTATTTCATTAAATGAGATTAGGATTTTAAGAAGCTGCCAGCTGCCACGTATTTGCAGGTTCATTTTTCCTTTTTTAGTATTCATTGCACATTCCCTTCAATGTGCCACTTTGGAGATTGCATTTGATTGAATAGAGGAAGCCTATGCAGAACCCTGTGAGAGATGGGAGGGAGCTTACTAAAGCCCTGAGCAACGTGGAGAAGCAATTGTAATGCACAAAAAAAAAAAAAAAAAAAAAAAAAAAGACAAACCCAGAATTGCTTTGGAAACACAATATATGGTAGATTCAACTTATCTTCATCACTTCAATGAAATGTTCATTTTCAAAAATGCTCTTTAAAACTCCTGTGGGGTTTTTTAAATTTCCATTTTGTTTCTTTTGTTTTGTTAAGCACTGGAAATCCTCATTTAGCAAAGAAATTGCAAAAAAGCTCATAGAACTACAAATATACCTGCTGTTGCAAGTAGGTGAACTAAACTTTCTTATTTTATTTTCCCTTTAAGATCTTGGATTAAGGTCAAACAACCAGGAGTTATCATTTCAGATCTACCCCATGCCAACTGTGTGACTTTGGGCAATCACTGGAGTTTCAGGTGTTCTCTCCTTGTCCTATTTTCTGTAACAGGGATTCTGACCTTGGTGTACCTTGCTAAAAGACTTGATTACCTGACCCTTTCTGCTTCCTTCAATACTTTCTTCACTTCACTCCACAGACACTACAAGCCATGACCTTTTTCTTTGACCACTCATTCTCAGCCTCTTTGTCTGCTTTCCCCTAGTGTCTCTGTCACATAAACATTGGAGACCCCAAAGCTCAGGCCTTCATTTCTCCTTTGGTGATGTCATCAATTCTTGTGGCTTTAAGTACTATCTATCTACACATCATGAAAACAGATTAGTCTGGCCTCTACCCTGAACTCCAGACTCACTCAACAGTCTGACATCCATTTGTATGTCCTCATGACCTATAACACCCAAATGAGATGATATGTTAAGCCTTCTGCTCTCACAGATATCCCTATCTCAGTAAATAGTATTGACATTTTTCAAGTGCTCACAAATCTAGGTATTATCCTTGACTCTTTTTGTTGCTGTTCTCATTCTTCATGTCTACTCTATCCGGAAATCCTATCCACCCTACCTTCAAAATATATCCAGAAATTAAATCACTTCTTACTACCTCAATTTGATCACCCTAGTTCAATCACTATTACCCCTTGCTTGGGTTATTGCAAAAGTCTCCTAAAGTCTATCTTCAACAGCACAATTGTATGTACCTAAAAGATCCTGCTAAAACAATACTTGTCTGTTTAAAACCTGGAACAGCTTCCTATCCCACAAGCAATAGCAGTGTAAGTCACTATGGTGACCTATGAGGCCCTACCTAGTTTACCACTGTCTGTCTCACTGGCCACCCAGTAAGTACCTCACGGCCTCTGCTCTTGCTATTCCTTCTTCCTGGAATGCTCTTCTCTAAGACTGTTGCAATGCTCATGAACACACTACCTTTAAGCCTTCCCTAGTCACTCTATCTAAAATTGCAACCCTCCAACCACAGCCCATACTTCCTACTCCTTTGCTTTTCCTTTGTCAAAACACTCATCACTATCTAAAATCAAGTATGCTGCATATTTTAGACATTAATCTGTTCACTCTCACCTACTACAATTAAAGATCCAGGAGGGCAGGAATTTTGTCTGCTTTTTCTTACCATAAATCTTTAATGCTTAGAAGAGTGCCTGCCACATAGTGGGGTGCTCCACAAATGTTTCTTGAAAGAATGAATGAATAAACAATGGTCCAATCTATTAATTCCATCTGCTTCATATGAGAAGGAGATCAATATTGCATGAAGGTATCCAATAGCTTTCAGACCTCAATGTATTTTCTGAGGCCCTATCATAACACTCTATTATTTTATCACTATCATTGTTGCTTCTCTGCCACTGAGTTAATTGATGAGAAAGCAATCATATGATATAAACAGAAGCATTTTTCTTTTCAACTGTGCAGTTTTCTTTTCCTTAGATCATTTCAACATGACAGGTTTTCCAACCACCTTTTTTACTTTTGACCAAAACCGTTACTTCAAAGGGATGATATGGTGGAGTTAACAATACTTCAGTACTCAAACAATATCTTTCAATTCTTCAAGAGGAAATGTTTTGAGCCACCGTGCTAATTAGATAGCTCTCTGGCTGATAACCAGGGCCAGGTGAATTACATAATGTATTAAAGAAAATGAGCAAACGGGGACTTCACCTTACAGAACATTAATTAAATAGCTTACTCAGAAAAACAACAGCTGAATTCTAAAAGACTGGGCATTCCCATAGTTGATAGGAACTTTGGCTTAAGGAAATGTCACTAAATTCTACCTAAAATAGCCAAGTAGAGATATTGCATAGAATGTGCTTATTTACTTGTTGTTTCAAATGTTTCAAATGTTGCCATCTAATTGTGTTTCAATTTAGAAAATCTTCATTTTCTAAATGAAGCTGCGGGTTGGTTTGGTGATATGTGCAGGGGGCAATTCCTACTTTCCTGACTCCTAGTCCAGATCTCTTACAACCTACACCAAATTGGCTGTTTAGAAATGGACCAGTGGTTCTCACTCACCTAAACATTAGAATCACCTGGAAAAAAATTACCAAAGCCTGCTCACCATGTCAGCCTCATTGATATTTTTTCATGTGGGTATTTTATGCATTGCTAGGGTTGAGAACCATCCATTTAATTGTTCCTCCTTGTGAAAAGAAACTTTTTGCCTTTGTTCACTATTTTTTAGCAGCAATTCTTCCATCACCTTCTCTTCTCAGAGACAACTGATGTGGATCAGTGGAAGCCCTTCCCCCTCACTCTACCCCATCTACAAACTTATGTTCACCTATCTTCTCCCCTTAGCTCCATAAAACAAAAGAGGTACACATTTTCCCTGTCAGGCTAACGTCTCCACCTGGTACTGGACTCTTCCCCTCATCTTGTGCCACCTTAGGGACACAAGGTGGACATCTTGTGCCACTTTTACATATCATATTTATTGTGTTCCCATTTACCAGTATCTGTCTCATAGTAAATATGATAGAGACTTCTAATTGTCTATTCAACATCTATTCTCACATTCTTACTTAACAGAGCTCCTCTAGCAATGAAGCAACAAGGCATCCCATTAAAAGATATTTTCTAGCCTCCTTTGCCATGAGGTGTGGCCATGTGACTGACTGAGTTCCACTCAATGAAATATACATAGAAGCTGTTAGAAGGATTTCCAGGAAGTTTTTTTAAAGAGGGAGTCAGACAAATGGATAAATCTTTTCCCCTCCTCTCTCCCCTCTTCCTCCTTCCTGACTGGAAATTGGGCATGATAGCTAGAGCTCCAGCAGCCATGTGGGACCATAAGGTGTCCTGGAGATAGAAGCTATGCACTGGGGATAGTGGAGCATAAAGATGGAAGAAGGCTATGTCCCAGATGATTTTGAGGAGCTTCCCTGGAGCACCTATCTCTTACTTTTAAGATGAGACTACTATTTTTATTTATTTGTTTAAAGATTTATTTAATCTCTACACTGAACATGGGGCTCAAACTCATGACCTCAAGGTCAAAAGTTCATGCTCCTCTGACTCAACGAGCCAAGTGCTCCAAGAATAATACTTTTAAATCACTGTTTAAATCACTGCTCGTCCTGCTATCTGTATCTGAATTAATCAAAATGAATGCAATAGGCCATCAGAAATTATTTTTTCAAAGAATGGATAGAGTACACCCTTATGGTGGTCATATATTGTCTCCCCACCTTCCCTTTTCTAAAAACTACCCCTTTCCTTCTCCACATGTTTCTTTGGTGTCACCCTGGTCAGCTGCAGTTGACTGTAGGAATGAGCTAGGGGCAGATGGAGCTAGGCAGGGAAAGAGCTCCCATAAATCTGTGGGCTCCTATAAATCCCAAGGACACTGGAGAGGTCCCAGAGTCAGGCTTCTACCCATCCCAAGGAAACAGAGATAAGACAATAAAAACAAAAATAAATAAATAAATTAGGCTCCCTAGCTCCAAAATACTAGAGAGTACCTCCCTTTGATGGTTAGCAAGCAATCACACAGATTCACCAGACCCCAAAAAAGCCGTATGTCAATTACTCGAGACAGAACAAAGAAATCGAGGCAGAACAAAGAAATCTCAAGGCTGTGGGCTCCCTGGCTAGGTTCTCAATAAAAGGCCAGCCAAAAAGCCCTCAGTGGCAACCCTGTCCAGACCCCTCTCACTTTTTTTTTATAAATTTATTTTTTATTGGTGTTCAATTTGCCAACATATAGAATAACACCCAGTACTCATCCCATCAAGTGCCCCCCTCAGTGCCCGTCACCCAGTCACCCCCACCCCCCACCCACCTCCCTTTCTACCACCCCTTGTTCGTTTCCCAGAGTCTCTCATGTTCTGTCTCCCTTTCTGATATTTCCCACTCATTTTCTCTCCTTTCCCCTTTATTCCCTTTCACTATTTTTTATATTCCCCAAATAAATGAGACCATATAATGTTTGTCCTTCTCCAATTGACTTACTTCACTCAGCATAATACCCTCCAGTTCCATCCACGTCGAAGCAAATGGTGGGTATTTGTCGTTTCTAATGGCTGAGTAATATTCCATTGTATCATAGACTACATCTTCTTTATCCATTCATCTTTCGATGGACACCAAGGCTCCTTCTACAGTTTGGCTATTGTGGACATTGCTGCTAGAAACATCGGGGTGCAGGTGTCCTGGCGTTTCACTGCATCTGTATCTTTGGGGTAAATCCCCAGCAGTGCAATTGCTGGGTTGTCCCCTCTCACTTCTTAGAACTTTCTCTGTATCTTTGCTTAATAAACTTCTATCACTTTACTTATTCTCCGTTGTCCGCAAGATTCATTCTTCGACTCCATGAGACAAAAACTTAGCTCTCCCATATCAATGTGAGGTATCCTCATCCAATGTGGATGAGTCCTGCCCCAGGACTTGCCTCTGGTCATAACAATTGGGCTAGAGGTGCAACCTTGTCCTAAGCTGGGCCAAAGTCTCTCCCCAGGAGTTTTAGAAAAAAGAGACTCTCTTCAGTGACAGAATTTTAGATGCAAAGTTTAGAAGCTGTTGTCAATCATATTCTTCTCCATGTGACCAGAATAAAAGGAGGATGGTCTGCAAACATAGAGTGAAAAGAATAAACATGAGCAGAAAAGGCCAAAGAGGAGAAATGGAATGAGAATGCTAAATGCACCTGTATCCTTGGTCTTAATTATTAATAAAGTTCAATCACTTTCATGATTTACAGTATATGAAAAACCTTTATCATACAGTTTTTTGCTTAAGCTTCTTAAATTGCATTTATTTATGATTGAGAGTCCTATTATAGGGACACCAGGGTGGCTTAGCAGTTGAGTGTCTGACTTTGGCCAGGGCGTGATCCGGAGTCCTGGGATGAAGTTCTCTCTGCCTGTATCTCTGCCTCTCTCTCTATCTGTATCTCATAAATAAATAAATAAATAAATAAATATTTTTAAAAAAAGAGAGTCCTATTATAATCCCTTAGAATAAGAAAGAAAAAAGCTTTCTATTTTGCTCCCAGAATCTGTATCACTTTCTTTTAATAATGATTAGCAATGATGGTGTTTGTTTTATCGTGTACACTAATTTACCTCATATGAATAGGGACTATAACACAAAGATATATTTGATGTTATTTTCAGTAAATTACTGGAGTTAAATATCAAGCCATCCTGACAATTTCTCCCTACTTCAATTTCTTTGCAATTACAGAGAGCTTGGCAATAAATGCTTTTCAGCTGAAAGAAAACAACATAAATTTTAAAAGCCTGTGAAGGACCACTAGCTTTCATTATCAACTCATTGTGGGTCCTATTTGGAAGACTAAAATAGAAACCAAATTCTAATGTTTTTCTTTTTATAAATGCATATAATTATTATCTTTCCATCTCAATAATTCTACCTGTATAAAGATATTGCACGTTATCTAAGAAGAGAAAAATCCCTTTAAATTACATGAATGAGCTTTAGAATGTAAGTATGGCTAGCCAAAATGTTCAAGTGAAGTGATGCAAATTTCTTTTCCTATGCCAACATAAACAAAAATCTTTTGCACAGAACGAAATTTTATGTGGTAAAACGTGTAAAAGAGAAAGCAGTTTATCTGTGTTTGCACAGGAATCAGGTAACTTTGTCATAAACTGGGGAAAAAATGACTTGAGTGTCACCTCCCACGTCTCCTGGTGTGAACAAGCTTAAAGGCTACTAGTTGCCATAACCTTTAGCACATACACTTGACAAACTAAATCTCAGTGCACAAATTGAAAAAAAGTATCTACTATAAATGAGTTCTACAAATTTATACTGGGCTCTTCTCATGCCTTATTTACCTTCCCAGCCTCTTGTCAGGCATTATAATCTCCATCTTATAGCTGAGGAGACTGAGTCAGAGAGATGTTGCATCTCTTACCTAGCTTCTGAAATAGGTCACCTCAGTCCCACCATGTCCCTCACTGTGTCCTACTGTGAATTCCTCATGGTATGGGAGTTGCTGCTTAAATTGTTCTTTAAATTAACATTTGCATGCAAGGCTGGAATCTTATTCTTGGTAATAATAATATGTACAGCACCAAGAATATAGCAATTACACCAAGAATAAAAGTCAGCAGGTATTTGTGAAAAGAGGAATTACATAGGGCACACCTGTAAAATAGTTACAGCTTTGGTAATAACAATCATTTAAAATCTAGGCTTGACCACCAAATGCATCACATGATCCTGAATTGAATCCCATACCAAGAGTAAGTAAGAGGGGAGATTTTCTGTCGAGATTATTATTAGAACAGTCAACAAAATAGTAATACAAACTGGATTGTTTTTAAAATGCTGTATTGATGTTAAATTTCCTGCATTTGATATCTGTAATGTGAATGCTTAAAAATGTATCTTTATCTATATGAACACATATTGTAGTATAGCTAAAAGACAATAATATATGCAAACAACTTCTCTTAGATGGCTTAGTAAAGAAATTTTGACAAACATGCTTCCAGATATGGAATGAATAAATCATGGGAATAAAAGGCACAGCACAGGGAATATAATCAGCGATGTAATAGAGTTGTATGGAAACACATAGTAGCTTCACTTGCGGTGACCATAGCATAAAGCACAGAGAAGGTGAATTACTATATTGTATACCTGAAACTAATGTAACATTCTGTGTCAACTATATTCAGATAATTTTTTTTTAAAGAGAGAGAAATTTTATCAAAAGAAAGAAGAGGGAAGGAGAGAGGGAGAAAACAGTGATAAAATATTAAAAATAAACTGGTAAAAGATATAGGAATTCTTTGTATGTATTGTTTTCATGATTTTTCTGTTTGAAGTTATTTCTAAATATAAGGTTAATAAAAAAAAAAAAAAGAGTACTAGGTTTCAACCTAGAGTCCTGAGTACAGGTTCAGGTTTCCCATTAGGCACCTGAGTGGCATCTGTTTTTCACATAACCTCTCTGGACCATGTAAAACACAGAAGTTCTGTGTTAAATGTGGGTTGGCATTCCATTATAGGAAATAGCTCATGCATTCCCCTACATTGAGTAGTTTTGACTTTTTCACTATTACTAACAATGTCACAATGAGCAGCTATATACATGCTTCCTTGTGCTCATGTACAAGCTTGTTCTAGAGCTAATCCACATCTATCAATGGGAATAAATTCAAGAATATAAGAATGAGTGGGGGGAAAAGCACACTGCAGAAGGATACATTAATATGATTCCATTTATAAAATTTTTCAGACATTAAAATACATCATAAAAGTATAAATCATACACTGGGTTGATACACACCAACTTCACCATACAGCTTACCTAGAGGGGAGGGCAGAAAGAGAGAGAAGAGTAGGGCAGGCTTTAGTTGTATCTATAATGTTTTATTTCTAAAAGACAGACAGAAGGCAGGCAGGGAGGAAAAGGGAAAGAGAGAGGAAAGGAGGAAGGAAGGGAGATACAGAGGGAGAAACAGAGAGTGTAATAAAAGGGTTCAGCTAAAGAATCTCTCAGTCTCTTCCAGGTCTAATGATCTATATTCAAAGTTAGATTTGTTACCTTAACAAACATTATCAACTTTAGCCTGCTTATGAGTGTGTGTAGACATAATTTAACAGAATTCAGTAAACACATATTGAGAAAATACTTTATGCAAGGCATTGAGCTACCTACCAGGTAGTCAGAAATAAATAAAACTTAGTTTGGCATGTTTTGAAGGAAAAAAAAACCTCTGATATTGTATTAAAGAAAAAATGTTGGTTAATCATTTCCTTAAGATAATAGAACTTAAGCAACAATTAAAGGTCAAAAAGAATAAGGGTGTGAGGGGAAGGGCAGGCATTGGAGAAATGTCCAATTTCTGCTTGTCCTTCCTGCCCAAGGAAGTTACAGCCCAAAAGAAAACACGTTATTTACACATTAAAATTGACTGGTCATTCATTAATAACTACAACTGAAAGGCATGTTTTGAAATAGCAGAAAAACACAAGCAAAGAAAAAATATTTTTGATCCAGGACTGGTATCACTTAACGTAAAATGAAGGGGAAATTTGGTAATTATCCCCTGAATTTCTGTAACTTGATAACCAAACTGGATAGTTCAAGCAAAAAGTGCACCTACACTGATGTGCACATATGATTACAGTGAAACATATTTACCTATTTCTGAGAGTCACCTTATGTAGAAATGAACAGGAGTTTATCCATCAGGTCTCTTTGGGTACTAAAGAGTAGAAAACCTGACTCAATCGAACTTAAATGAAAATGGAAATTTATTGGATCAAGTAACTCAAAAGTTCAGGGGTAGATTTAACGTCAAGTACACTCTGACCCAGGTGCTAAGGCAATAGCATCAAGTCTCAGTTTCTCCCAATCTCTTAGCTTGTCTTTCCATAATGTTGATTTTATTTTTAGGCTTCATGAAGTAGCCACAACAACTCCAGACTCAGGTCACTCTTACTGCTAGCAGCCCCAGGGAAAAAGAGATGGTCTCAGCTGAGTAGTTCCTACATAAATTCCAATAGTGTGTTTGGCATTACATGCATCACGTGTGTATCTCTAAACCAATCACTATTGCCCAGGAATGCAATGCTCTTATTGGCCATGCCAAGTCACATGCCCACCAGAGGAGCTGAGGGGTTAGCTTTACTATCAGCACATATAGGGGACGAGGGGCACTCAAGGAACACTTCTCATACTTTAATGAGCATTAAATTGCCAGGGGAGCTATTAAAATACAGATTCTAATTCAGTAGTTCTGGAGTAGGCCCACAGAGTCTGCATCTACAACAACCTGGCCATATAAAACTCCTAAGGAATGTGCTAAACGGCTATAAGAATTGCAAGTGTAGTTAGCTGCAGGCTGGACCAGCCACCTAAACTAAGGGCCCTGTGCAAAATGAAAATGTGGGGCCCTTGGGATGCCTGGGTGGGTCAGTGGTTGAGCGTCTGCCTTCAGCTCAGGGCATGATCCCAGGTCAAGTCCCTGGGATCTTGAGTCCCTTGATCCCTTGATCTCAGGATCAAGTCCCACTTGGGGCTCCCTGCAAAGAGCCTGCGTCTTCCTCTGCCTATGTCTCTGCCTCTCATGAATAAATGAGTAAAATCTTAAAAAAAAGAAAGAAAGAAGAAAGAAAGAAAGAAAGAAAGAAAGAAAGAAAGAAAGAAAGAAAGAAAGGGAAAGAAAGAAAGAAAGAAAGAAAGAAAGAAAGAAAGAAAGAAAGAAAGAAAGAAAGAAAGAAAGAAGAAAGAAAGAAAGAAAGAAAATAAATGTGGGGCCTCTTATTTAAAAATTATTAAGAATTCCTAGAAGTCAATAGCAAAAATTAAACTAAGCACAGGTCTTTATTCAGTATGTGGCCTGTACAACTGTACAGGTCACACACCCATAAAGCCAGCCTTATTTGCACACTTCTGTTTTGATGAGTTTGAGGCTAGAGTGGGATTGCTGTGAATAGTAGGGGAGGGGTTGAGGCAGATCTTGTGATCTTCTCCGCTGTTCTTCCAAACAGATGTAGCCTCATCTCTGTATAAATGTTGAGCCTCTATTTTAAAACCATCTCCCTGAAGGAACACCAGTTGTTAGCCTATTTGTGGAACCCATATATCTCATTAGAAGAGCCCTGAATGCTTACCACATCCTTAATTTCCTTTCTCTACAACAGTGCCTGGGATAATGTTTTATAAATATCTATAAACTGAGCCAATAATTTTAGTAATAGTTAACACTTGGCACTATTAGACATTTAAATGGTAGCATCACACCGTGGTTTTAATTTGCTTTTCTCTGATGACTAATGAGGTAGAACTCCTTGTGTATTTTTGGCCTTGCAAATATCTTCTATATTAGTTAGCCAGGACTGTTATAACAAAGTACTACAGACTAGGTGGCTTAAACAACAGAAACTTATTGTCTCACAATTCTAGAGGCTAGAAGTGCAAAATCAAGGTGTCAATAGGGTTAGTTTCTTCTGAGGTCTCTCTCTTTGATTTGTAGCTGATGTCTGGTTCTCCCTGTTTTTACATCGTCTTCCCTCTGTGTGTGTCTGTGTTCCAATCTCCTCTTTTTATAAGGACACCAGTCATAATGGATCAGGGCCCATCCTAATGACCTCATTTGAACTTAATTACTTCTTCAAAGATTCTATATCCAAATACAGTCATATTCTGTGGTAATAGTGATTAAGAATTCAACATATCAATGGGAGGGCACAATTCAGCCCATAACACCCTTTTGTAGAAATGTCTTTCAAGTCTCTTGCCCATTTTTCTTTTGAGTTGTTTGCTGCTAGGAGCTTTTTACACATTCTGGATTTTGTCCTATTAACCCTCTTTTCTCTCTGGACTCCAGGTGGATGTATGTTAAACCTCTTTATTGTATCCCATATGTCCTTTACCTACATCTTTGATCTTTCCCTGCTTCAGTCAGAATATTTTATTCTGACCTACATTCCAATTTGCTTATTTTCTCTTTAGCCACATCTAATCTACTATTAAATCAATCCATTTAGTACTTACTTCGTATTTTTCAGTTCTAGAACGTCCACTTGATTTTTAGTTTTTAGCTCTCAGCCAAAATTCTCCATCTTGTCATTTAATCTCTTAAACATATTCTCCTAGTTATTTTTATTTTTTTAAGATTTTATTTATTTATGAGAGAGAGAGAGAGAGAGAGAGAGAGAGAGGTAGAGACACAGGCAGAGGGAGAAGCAGACTCCATGCAGGGAACCTAACATGGGACTCGATCCCAGGTCTCCAGGATCAGGCCCTGGGCTGAAGGCAGCACTAAACCACTGAGCCACCCGGGCTGCCCCTACCAGTTATTTTAAAATCATGTCTATAAGCTCCAATATTAAATAAAATAAAAACAAAAACTCCAATATTCGTATCTCCCTTGGCTCCCGTTTCCATTTTCTTTCTTATTTGGGTCAATCATTATATCTGTAAGCTTTGTTATTCTTTATTGAGTTCTAAACATTGTACATGAAGAATCACATGGCTCTCTAAAAGGCTGGAATACACACACCTAGGGACAAGTAAATCTTAAAAATATTTTTTTGGGGGCACCTGGGTGGCTCAGTTGGTTAAGCATCTGACTTCAGTTCGTGACCTCAGGATCCTGGGATAGGCCAGCTTTGGACTCCCTGCTCAGCAGGGAACCTGCTTCTTCCTCTCCCCATCCCTGTCCCCACGCATCCCGCTGGCATGTGCTGGCATGTTCTCTCTCAAATAAATAAATAAAATCTTTAAAACAAAAAATAGGGGCACCTGGGTGGCTCAGTGCGTGAGCATCTACCTTCGGCTCAAATCGTGATCCTGGGGTCCTGGGATCAAGTCCTGCATCAGGCTCACTGC
The DNA here is from genome assembly GCF_003254725.2 of Canis lupus dingo. Taxonomy (NCBI): domain Eukaryota; kingdom Metazoa; phylum Chordata; class Mammalia; order Carnivora; family Canidae; genus Canis; species Canis lupus. The sequence goes on along the minus strand of NC_064247.1, from coordinate 43,408,313 downwards.
AAGGAGCCTGCTTCTCCCCTTGCCTATATCTCTGCCTCTCTGTGTCTCTCATGAGTAAATAAATAAACTCTTAAAAAATTCTTTAGAGCATTACTGCTTTATTTTTTTATATTTTATTTAAGTTCAATTTGCCAACATATAGTATAACACCCAGTGCTCATCCCATCAAGTGCCTTCCTTAATGCCCATCAACCAGTTACCCCATTCCCCCACCCACCTCCCCTTCTGCAACCTTTATTTGTCTCCCAGAGTTAGAGTCTCTCATGGTTTGTCTTCCTCTCTAATTTTTCCCCACTCAGTTTCCCTCTTTTCCCTTATAGTCCCTTTCACTATTCCACATGAGTGGAACCATATCCTGATTGTCTTTCTCCAATTGACTTACTTATTTACTTACTTACTATCACTCAGCATAATACCCTCCAGTTCCATCTACATTGAGGCAAATGGTAGACATTCATCCTTTCTGATGGCTAATACTCCATTGTATGTATATATACCACATCTTCTTTATTCATTCATCTGGACATCCATTCATCGAAGGACATCATGGCTCCTTTTACAGTTTGGCTATTGTGGACATTGCTGCTGTGAACATTGGGGTGCAGGAGTCCCATTGTTTCACTACATCTGTAGAGAATTACTGCTTTAAAAACACTCATTTTCCACAACACCTCAGCCAAATCTGTATATATTTTAAATTATATAATAAACTTCATCATGAAGTTGGGCTTCAGATGTAAGTATAGCCAGCAGCATGAGCACTCTCTGTGAGCAGCCTGATGTGACAACTCTGCCTAATGGCAGTTTGGAGACTTTTTTTGTGGGGAGTGTGTGTGTTTGAAGAAATGGACAAATTTGACCAAGTTTAGAATTGGAATAGTTGGAATAATTTCAGTGGGCTGTGGACTATAAGGATAGTCTTTGGTTGTCTGTGCTGGAACATGGGATAGTTTAAGGCAGGGGAAATACTGGCTTGATGTGTGGGAATTAGGTAAAATTACATGTTTGTAGATACAAGCTTTGGATTATTTGGTGTTATGCACTGAATGTTTATCATCTTCCTCAAATCCATATATTGAAGCCCTAACCCCAGTGTGATGGTGTTTGGAAAATAATTAGATTTAGATTAAGTCAGAAAGGTGGGATCCTCATGATGGAATGAGTGCCCTCGTAAGAAGAGGAAGAGAAAGAGAGATTTCTCTCCACCCACATGTACTGAGGAAAGGCCATGTGAGCACACAGTGAGAAGCCAGGAAGAGAGTTCTCACCAGGACTGGAATCTGCTGACACTTTGATCTTAAACTTCCAATCCTCTTGAACTCTGAGAAATAAATGTCTGGTTTTTTAGCCAGCTAGCCTGTGGTATTTTTGTTATAGCAGCCTGAGCTGATGAAGGCAGTTGGCTTTTACATGAAAGGAGTTTTTAGGCAAGGTGTTTACTATTTCAGGAATCAGTTCATTATGGGAGGGGCAGTCTCTCTTGGGGCCCTCAGGTCCCCAAATGTCAAAGCATCATAAGATACAGAAAATGAAAAGCAGATTAATACAGACAGACAGAAGTCCCCAGAAGCTGAAGCAGTAGAGAGAAGTTGAGAGAGAAGGAAATAGAATCTGAAATTTCTTTTTTTTCAGACCCAAGTTTATTGAAAGAATAACTTATATTTCTTGACTATTTCTCATTTATTCCTCACCAACTACAATTTGATTTTTTCCCTTACCTAAAATCTAAAAAAATTCCTTTCATGCAGATAACTGACTTCCTTGATGCCAAATCAATTGATACTTGATTATATCACAGCAGGTGATATAAATGATCACCTTCTTCTTTCCCCTTGCCTTCCACAGGTAGGCAGGTTTTGCTTGCCTTGGTACTCTTTTTGTACCTTATGGAAATTTTGATCAAGCACCCTAAAATTTCATCACACGCATTTGCTTATGTATATACTCACTCTATTAAAATGTAAGTTGCCTAACTATGAGTTTCTATCCTTTATGTTTACAACTGCTTCTCTTTTTTTAATGTTTAGAAGCTAACACAGACTAAGTTCCCAATTAAACTTTTACAAACAAATTTAATGACTAGAGGTATTCCTTTGAAGCAGAACTTAACATTTTGGACTGTTCCTTCCCTTCTTAAGCTAGCTCCTTCCTCAGTTTCCATGGCCTTATTCTCTGCCCCTACCTCTCACTGCTTCTTGTCTATCTCATATTTCATATCCTTTACTTCAAAAAATTATTTATTTGAGGGGAGGAGGGGCAGAGGGAGAAGGAAAGGATCCTCAGACTCCCCAGTGAGCATGGAGCCAGATGCTGGGTTCAATCCCAGAATCTCGAGATCATGACCTGAGGTGAAATCAAGAGTTGGACAATTGGGATGCCTAAGTAGCTCAGTGGTTGAGCGCCTGCCATTAGCCCAGGTTGTGATCCTGGAGTCCCAGGATCAAGTCCCACATGGGGCTCCCTGCATGGAGCCTGCTTCTCTCTCTGCCTATGTCTCTGCCTCTCTTTCTGTGTCTCTCATGAATAAATTTTATTTATGAAAAAAAAAAAGAGTTGGACAATTAACCAACTGAGCCACCCACGCAGCCCATATTTTCACACCTTTTAAAAGCTGGTGTTCCTAAGGGTCCCAAGAACTTTATAAAACTTCCCTGGATGATCTCATATACTTTCATGTTTTCAATTACTACCTTCATGCTGATGCCTTTAATATCTTAAGCCTTAAATAGATGTATCTTCAACGTTTCAGGCTTACATAGCCAGCTGCCTACTAGACATGCTTCATACCCCCAAACTGCCTCAAACTCATCATGTCCAAAGTGGAACTCATCATCCTCTTTACCAGAAATGATGCTCCTCAGGTTTCTTTATCTCCCAAGCCATCCTAGACTCATTCTTTTCTGTAACATACCATAATCTCCAGGTCAAACCTTAGAGTATGTCCCTAAATGTCTCTTAATTCCATCCTCTCCGCATCTTTCTGCCCCATTTGCAGAGTACTCACTCTCCTTCCTCCAAGTCATTCTCCTCTCTATCTTAAAACTTAGTGACTTAAAAAGAGGATTGGGTCAACGTTTTCAGCCCCTCAAAAGCTCTCTATATCCTTCGAGATAATTATCCTTACCTAATCATAAAATGCTCTTCGTTTATCCTCTCCCTGGAAGACCCTTCCCATCTTATCAATCTGCAAGTCTCCTGTCCATATAATCCTCCAATCAACTTTAATGAGTGCTTTTCATGTGCAAAACACTGGGACCTGTCTCCCGATTGCACAAGATGGCCACTTTCATAGAATTTATCAGGCTCTATTGTGATTACTTATTTATAGGTCTCTTTTTTCCTCTGCTTTACTGAGGTATAATTGAGAAATAAAATGAGAAGATATTTAAAGTATACAACATGATGATTTGATATAAATATGCATTGTGAAAGGATCCCCCCACCATCAAGTTAATTAATACATATATCTTCTCATACATTTATCTTTTTGTGTAAGAACCTTTAAGTTTGCTCTCTAATCAAATTTCAGTGTGTCTCTTATTTGTTTCCTGTGAGTTTATCATAATCCTCAACCTATATCAGGCATTTCACAAATTGTTACTAATGAAATGAATAGCTGAATCTTTCATGGGTCCTCACAAAGGACAAATGAGTATCTTCCCAATCTGACTCACCCTATATTTCAGCTCATTTCCCAGTACTCTATCCCATGAATCTTGTTTCACAGAAATTACTCTAACCTTCCCAAGCTCAACCTGCACTTTGACTCATTTTTTTAAAGATTTTATTTATTTATTCATGAGAGACACAAAAAGAGAGAGAGAGGCAGAGACATAGGTAGAGAGAGAAGCAGGCTCCATTCAGGGAGCCTAATGTGGGACTCCATCCCAGGACTCCAGGACCACACCCCAGGCCGAAGGCAGGTGCTCAACCGCTGATCCACTCAGGCATCCCAACTCCTTACTCTAACCATACTATTCCACACTCCTTGGACCTGCAAAGTTCCTATTCATTCTTCTAGACCCATTTCAAGTGTTACATCATGTGCAACTCTATTTTTGATCCCTTCAGAATAAGTTAGATACTCTTCTGATTATTCCCATAGCAATGCATACATTCTAAAACTTACTCTTACACATATGTTGTGGGTTTTAAAAAATATATCTTTATATCTGTTTTCTTCACCAAAATGAGAAGACTACTGAGGAGGGCACTTGATGGGATGAGCACTGGATGTTATATTATATGTTGGCAAATTGAACTTAAATAAAAACAAATGTAAAAAAATATATCAGAAAGGGAAAAAATGAGAAAAAACTGAGGACATGAAATGTCTACATATTAGTAATTGGCACTGTAAACCAAATGAGTGGTTGAATGGCTAAACAAATGTTTAAATATAGACTTTAGGGAGGCTAAATTGGCAAAAGAGTAATTAGGAGTAAAATACAAAGACAATGGGGATGCTGGGGCGGCACTGTCAGTTAAGTGTCAGACTATTGGTTTCATCTCAGGTTGTGATCTCAGGATTATGAGATCAAGCCCAGTGTTAGACTCTGCACTGAGCTCAGAGCCTGCTTGAGATTCTCTCTCCTTCTCCTTCTGCCCTTCCAACTCATACTCTCTTTTTCCCTCTCAAATAAATAAATATTTTAAAAAATACAAAGACAATCGAGAGCTGAACTATGCTCTAGTATTGATAGAAATACTAAGAATATCAAGGTGGCAAGGTTAAAAGGATTTAACATTCAAGCAAAATTAAGGAGAAAGAACAAACACGGGCAGCCCAGGCGGCTCCACAGTTTTCGTTTAGTGCAGTTTAGTGCCGCCTTCAGCCCAGGGTGTGATCCTGGAGACCGGGGATCAAGTCCCACGTCTGGCTCCCTGCATAGAGCCCTGCTTCTCTCTCTACCTGTGTCTCTGCCTCTCTTTCTGTGTGTGTCTCTAGGGAATAAATAAATAAATAATCTTTAAAAAAAAAAAAAGAACAAACAAAATTATTCTAGGTCAATTTTATTCAGTTATGCACCTCTGAAAATCTGAAGAAAGTTAAGGGCATTCACTCCTTTTAAAATGCACATATGCAGGGATCCTGGGTGGCTCAGCAGTTTAGCACCTGCCTTCCACCCAGGTCATGATCCTGGGGTCCTGGGATCAAGTCCTGGGGTCCTGGGATCAAGTCCTACGTTGGGCTGTCTGCAGGAAGCTTGCTTCTCCCTCTGCCTGTGTCTCTCATGAATAAATAAATAAGTAATCTCTTAAAAATGCATATATGCTCATTCACAAACTTTTTTGCACGTGAAATCAGGAGATACCCTTCCTAAACACCCCCCCGCCCCCGAAGTCCACACACAGCTACTCTAAAGTTGTGAGATTAGATAGATGGTTTGGAGGATGGTGACAAAATTAACCCTCTCCAAACACTTTGAGAGATAGCTGGTTTAGAGGAGTGGAGGGAAGTTGGGTTTTGAGAATACACAAGACCTTAGAGTGTGCATGGTTTTGACACCTTCGAGGAGACCTTTGGGGAGCATGTATAGTTTCTAAGAATGCTGAAGCATATTTGAATCCTGAGGCACTGCTATATAAGCAAGTCACTTAGAAGTTAGTCCAACCGAGCACCTCGCAAATAAAACTTAAATTCTTTATACACTTCCCCTAACAAAGTGAAAAAGATCAGCTTTGGAATGGGTAGATGCAAAAGAAAGTCATGACTTTAAAGGATAATTTAAATTATGAATCCAAACAAGGATTTCTTTATGAGAAAATTAGTAGATACATTCCTTCATCTTGAATATCAAGATTTACTGTGTTGAGTTTGAAATGCTATTGGGCTGCGGAGGCAGGGATGCTCATTAGATAGTTGAAATAATTATTGGAAAAGAAACTGAAATTAAGATATGGATTTGAGAGTCATTCCTGCTGAGAAGTGAATTTCACGTACCTATGTATGATATTACTAAGTATGATAAGTAGAATTCTGCAATGGCCCCATGATTCCTGCTCCCTCGTATTCACACTTTTGTGTAATCCTCTCTCCTTGGGTGGAGCTAGCAACCTATTTCTAACCAATAAAACATGGTAGAGATGATAGGCTATCGTTCCTATAATTATGTTACTTTATATGGCAAATGTGAAAATATTTTGCAGATATAATTAAGGTCCCAAATAAGTTAACTTTGAGTTAATCAAAAGGGAAATTATTTTGGATGAACCTGACCTTAGATAAGCCTTTTCAAAGAGAGACTGCAGCCCTTCCTGAGTTCAAAGAAATCCTCTCCTGCTGGCCTTGAAGAAGCAAGCCATCATGAGTTCTATCACTATATGGAAATGAATTCTGCCAACAACTCTAAGCTTGGAAGAAGACCCCAAGACTCAAATTATACCACAGCCCTGGTCAACACTTTGTAGCCTCTGAACCCTTGAGCAGAGAACTCGGCTGAGGTGTACCTAGACTCTCACTCACCACAACTGTAAGGCAATAAATATCTATTGTTTTAAACTGTTACATCGGTGGCAATTTGTGATGCAACAGTAGAATACTAACACTCCAAGAGAAGAAGAATATGGAGAGAACCAAAGAGGGCTAAAAAAAATTCTGACACATATACCTACATTTGAATGTCTAGGAAAAGAAACAGGGACAGTAGTGGGTATTAAAAGGGGGTGGTTGCTTTAGGTTGGGCTGCTATAATAAGAATATTGAAGACTGGGTGGCTTAATCATTTATTTCTCACAATTCCAGAGGCTGGAAGTTTGATATCAGGGTACCAGCGTTATCAGATGCTAGTAAGAGTCTTCTTGGTTTCATCACAGTATGAGAGAGCTTGGTCTCTTCAACCCTTTATAAGGGTACTAATCCCCACCCTGGAGGCCTCATCCCAACCTAATTACTTCTCAAAACCCCACCTCCAAATATGATCACATTGGGGATTAAAGGTTCAACATATGAATCTGGGGTGGGGAAACCCAAACATACCATCCATAGCAGGTGGAGACTTCTAGATAATAATATAGCAGCTGACACAAGAAGCTGTCTTTAACTCCAAACACACAGAAATTTGAAATATTTTTTTAATTGTTTAAAATACAGGGCCAAGGGGCGCCTGAGTGGCTCAGTCAGTTAAGTGCCCAACTCTTGATTTCAGCTCAAGTCATGATCTCAGGGTCATGAGATCAAACCCCACAACAGGCTCCATATTCAGCATGGAGCCTGCTTGGGATTTCCTCTCCCTCTCCTTCCGTGCCACCCTCCCCACCTCCCAATACCCCACTCATGCATATATACTCTCTCTCTTTCCCTCTAAAAGAAAATAAAATAGGGACTTAATCAAGATTAAAAACTTCTAAAAAAAAAAAAAACTTCTGCAAAGCAAACGAAACAGTCAACAAAACTAAAAGACAATGTACAGAATGGGAGAAGATATTTGCAAATGACATATAGAAAAGGGGCTAGGATCCAAGATCCATAAAGAACTTACCAAACTCAACACCCAAGAAACAAACTATCCACTCATGAAATGGGAAGAAGATATAAACAGACATTTCTCCAAAGAAGACCCACACGTAGCCAACAAGGACATGAAAAAATGTTCCACACCACTTGCCATCAGGGAAATACAAATCAAAAGCACAAGGAGATACCATCTCACACCAGTGAGAATGGCTAAAATTAACAAGACAGGAAACAACAAATGTTGGCGAGGATGTGGAAAAGGGGAACCTTCTTGCACTGTTGGTGGAAATGCAAGCTGGTGTAGCCACTCCGGAAAACAGTGTGGAGGTTCCTCAAGAAGTTAAAAATACAGCTACCCTATGACCTAGCAATTGCACTACTGGGTATTTACCTCAAAGATACAGATGTAATGAAACAACGGCACACTTGCACCCCAATGTTTATAGCAGCCATGTCCACAATAGCCAAACTGTGGAAGGAGCCAAGATGTCCTTCGACAAATGAAAACAAGATGTGAGATAGATAGATAGATAGATAGATAGATATAGAGATATAAAAAGATAAAAACTTTTAAAAACAATGAGGTAGAGAATATATTGAGAGAAAACAGCACTACATTGCTGGTGGGAAAGTGCATTAGTGCAACTTCTATGGAGGCCTATTTGGCTTATCTAAAAAAATTATAAATGCACATACCCTTCAACTTAACAACTCTTCTAGTAATTTGAACTTGAGATATCCTTACACATGAAATTGTGGAAAACAATTTAGGTACAGAGATTTTTCACAACCGTATTGTTTGTACCAACTTCCATTTGTATGGAATCAATTGTATAAATGAAATACAATGCTATGATAAATGATGTATATGATATATATCACAATGGAATATTACTCAGCCATCAGAAAGGATGAATACCTACCATTTACTTCGACATGGATGGACCTGGAGGGTATTATGCTGAGTGAAATAAGTCAATCAGAGAAAGACAATCATCATATGATTTCACTCATATGTGGAATATAAAAAATAGTGAAAGGGACTATAAGGGAAAGGAGGGAAACTGAGTGGGGAAAATTAGAGAGGAAGATAAATTGTGAGAGACTCCTAATTCTGGGAAATAAACAAAAGGTTGCAGAAGGGGAGGTAGATGGAGGAATGGGATAACTGGGAGATGGGTACTAAGGAGGGCACTTGATGAGATGAGCACTGGGTGTTATATGCTGGCAAATTGAATTTAAATAAAATATTTTAAAAGATAAAGGAAAATAGCATAACAACATAACATAACATAAATATAGAGCCAAACCAAAAGCAGGAAAGCACAGCCCCAACTGGCAAGAAATGAAGTGAGGCCAAAAGTAAAAGCATTAAGTAAGAGTTAAAATTCTTACTCAGTTCACAGGGTAAAGGAGATACTTATAAGAACTTTGGGATGAGAGTTTTACTACTCTGAGGAGGGTAAGTGGACAGCTTCAGACCCATGCTTGACGGAAAGCTTGAATAATCCTGTGGAAGACACAAGGCTGTCCTGTTAGTGAAAATGAGACAAGGAAAACTCTACCAAACTAACCATTACGACAATTAATACAAATTCGTAGAAGAATTAGAAGTGAAGATACAAAAGACTTCATTATATTTACTATTAAACTATTAAAAAAAGATAAACTATGATAGCTAATAAGATAAACTATGGCAAAAGGTTATTAGAATACTTTATCAAAGTAAGATCAGTACAAAGAAATCATTAGTGTCCCTTGGTTTCAGCAATATCCAACTGGAAAACACAGCCAAAAGATTTCATTTATAATAGCAAAAAACAACTAAGTAAGTTAGAATCAATGTAGTAACACCAGGCGTGTATATAGAAAATTTTAAGTAGAAATTATCTATAAAAAAACTATAGCATATGTATAGTTTGAAATTTTAAAATACAGAAAGAATGAAATATTATTTTAAAATTCCCTCCCACTCTTCCCTAACCACTCAACTTCCTTCTCCAGGGGCAACCATTCTTATTTTCTTATGCATTCTTTTGGAGATATCCTAGGCATACATAGGCAAATATATATTTTTGCTATTTTTTTGCAAAATGTCAGCATAGTAGAATGCTTGGCACTCCACTTTTCTTCACTTATCAATATATCTGGGGATAACTTCATACTCAGACATAGGAAACTGCCTAATTCTTTTTAAGTGTAGCATTGTATTTCATTTATACAATTGATTCTAGGGATCCCTGGGTGGCGCAGTGGTTTGGCGCCTGCCTTTGGCCCAGGGCGCGATCGTGGAGACCCGGGATCGAATCCCACATCGGGCTCCCGGTACATGGAGCCTGCTTCTCCCTCTGCCTATGTCTCTGCCTCTCTCTCTCTCTCTCTGTGACTATCATAAATAAATAAAAATTTAAAAAAAATTAAAAAAAACAATTGATTCTATACAAATGGAAGTTGGTACAAACAATACAGTTGTGAAAAATCTCTGTACCTAAATTGTTTTCCACAATTTCATGTGTAAGGATATCTCAAGTTCAAATTACTAGAAGAGTTGTTAAGTTGGAGGGTATGTGCATTTATAATTTTGATAAATAACCAAATAGGCCTCCATAGAAGTTGCACTAATGCACTTTCCCACCAGCAATGTAGTGCTGTTTTCTCTCAATATATTCTCTACCTCATTGTTTTTAAAAAGTTTTTATCTTTGTCAATATGACAGGTGAAATGGTCTCATGCAAGTGGCAACCACAAAGAGATACCAGTTCACATACACTAGGATCTAGACTATAATCAGACAGATTATAAATTTCGGCAAAGAATCTTCATACACTGCTGATGGTAGACATTTTAAATGATCCAGCCACCTTAGAAAACACTTTGGCAGTTTCTCAAAAATTTAAACAATAGAGTTACTATTTGATCCAGAAATTTTGTCTCTAAAAATAAATAATTTTTTAAATAATTTAATATTTTAATATAATTTAATATTTTTAAAATAATTTTATCTCTAAAAATAATAATTTTTTTCATTTTTAAAAAATAAAGTTTATTAGATCATAACGTTGTCTGAATTTACCACCTTTGTCAAAAGTCAACTCAAAGCTTCCAATGTAGTCTATAATTCCTTAATCAAAGTCAGCAACTTAGGGACAGCTTCAGCATCTACAGTCGACCTTTCACTAGCCAGGCAAACTTCCCGAAATAATCGTAGTGATTGAGTCATCTTCTCAAATTCTCTTGCTTTTCTATGTCCCTTTTGAATAACCTCCTCTGGAAGATTAGCAAGCCTTGCTGCATTAAAGCCATAGCTTTTAGGACAAGCTCCCTTAATGAATACACCCAAGAAAAATGAAAACATATATCCCCACAAAAAAAAAAATTGTATAGGAAGGCTCATAGCAGCATCATTCCACCAAAAGATATAAACAACCAAGATGTCCGTCAGCTGATGAATGGATAAACAAAATGTAGTGTATCATTACAATAGTATTATTCAACCATAAAAAGGAATAAAGAAATACTACATTTCTACTAGATTGTAGAAATACTAGGAATAAAGAAAAACTACAACACAGATGAACTTTAAAAACATTATGCTAAGTAAAAGAGGCCAGTCACAAAAGACCACATTTGATTCTATTTATATGAAATCTCCAAAATAGGCAAATCCAGAGACACAGTAGATAAGTGGTTGCCCGGGGTCAGGAGGGATGCAGGGGTTGGAGGGGATAACTAAAGGTTACAGCATTTCTTTTGGAAGGTGATGAAAACAGTCTAAAGTTCATTGTGGTGATAGTTGCACAACTCTGTAAATACACTAAAACCACTGAATTATACACTTTAAATGATTAAATTATATGGTACATGAAATATCTGAATGTATCTCAAGTTGTTACAAAAAATGGTCTCATCGCAGTTTTAATATGTATTGTTATTATTAAGTGTGAAGTTGAGCATCTATATATTTATTTGCCTTTCAGATATTTTCTTCTGTGAAGTGTCTATTTATATCCATTACTGGCTTTCTATTCATTTTTTTGTTTACCAATTTATAGTTCTTTGTACATTTTAGCTACATTGAGATGCTTTACAGATGCAAAAAAATAGAAAATTGGTGTGATAGGCAGAAAAATAGCCCCCCAACCAAAAACAAAAACAAAAACAGAAAACAAAACAACAACAACAAAAAACCACCTACATTCTAGTCCTCAGAACCTGTGACTAGATTAGGTTAATGGCAAAAAAAAATTAAGGCTCCAGGTGGAATTAAGGTTGTTAATGGGCTGACCTTGAGAGAGGGAGATTATCCAGGCAAGTCCAATGTAATTATAGCATCCTTAAAGGTGAAAGAGGGAAGCAGAAGATGGAGGTTAGAGTGATACAATGTGAAAAACACTTGACTGGCCATTGCTATCTTTATGTGGGAGGGAGTCATGAGCTGAGGAAAGCAAGTAGACTATAGAAGCTGGAAAGGCAAGGAAATGGATTCTGCCTTAGAGTCTCCAGAAAAGAATGTGGCCCTGTCAACAATGTTTTAGCTCAGTAAGACCCATTTCGGACTTTTGACCTCCAGAGCTATAAAAATTTGTGTTGTTTTAAGCCACCAAGCATGTAGTAATTCATTGCAAAGCAATAGGAAAGTAATACAATTGAATAATATAAATCCTGAAAAGAATGAGGAGAAACAGCTTCATGTATCACTCAATGTGAATGGCAACTGGTACAGACAGTTTTGGAAAATAATATTTTAGGACTTGGTGCAAGTATAACCCAGCACTTCTATTTCTGGGTATACACCTCAGAGAAACATCCAAATACATGCACAAGAGACATATACAAGGATGTTTATTCATTGGGGTATTATTTGTGGTAGCAAGGAGTTGGAGGGAATCTAAAAGCCCATTAGTATGAGAATGGATGTAGAAATTTGGGTTATGCTTTTGATGGAATACCATGCAGCAAGCTGAAACAATGAACCAAAACTACTAACAACATGGATTGATCATAATTTTATTTCTCTTTAAAACATGCTTAAAGAGGGGGGATCCCCGGGCGGCTCAGTGGTTTAGCACCTGCCTTCGGCCCAGGGCATGATCCTGGAGTCCTGGGATCGAGTCCCACATCGGGCTCCCTACATGGAGCCTGCTTCTCCCTCTGCCTGTATCTCTGCCTCTCTCTCTCTCTTTCTCTGTGTCTCTCATGAATAAATAAATAAAATCTTTTAAAAAACCCAACATGTTTAAAGAAGAATAAAATTCTCTTTAAAACATTTAAGGAGAAAATTAAAATTTTAAATTTATAAAATAATACTATTCATTTAAATTTTAAAATATAAAAATGTTAGATATTTATCACAGATTCATATGTACATAAACACTAGGAATATGGAGTGGAAAGACTATATAAATGAGAACATCAATGGGGTGGGAGGGAGGATAGATCTGGAAATGGAGGTTAAGGGATGAAAAAAGAAGACAAAACAAGAAGTTAAAAGGGGATGTAAACCAGTCTCCCAAAAAGAAGAAAGAAGAAAGAAAGAAAGAAGAAAGAAAGAAAGAAAGAAAGAAAGAAAGAAAGAAAGAGGATTTAAATAAAATCAGAATGAAAGAGTAGATGTTGCAGCTGATACCAAAGAAATACAAAGGATTGTCAGACTATTATGAACAATTATATGCCAAAATCAGACAAAAGAAATAGATACATTCCTAGAGACATACAACCTAACAATACTGAATCACGAACCAATAGAAAATCTGAACAGACTGATTACTAGTAAGGAGAGTATGCCAGTAATCAAAAACCTGCCAACAAAGAGAAGTCTGGGATCAGCTGGTTTCACTGGTGAATTGTAACAAGTATTTATAAAGAACTAATGCCAGTCTTCAAACTCTTCCAGAAAATAGGAGAGGAAGCAGCACTGTCAAAACTCATTTTATGAGGCTAGAATTACCCTGATACCAAAATCAGACAAGGTCACTACAAGAAAATAAAATTACAGGCCAATATCCCTGATGAACATGGATGTAAAAATCCTCAAAACACTAGCAAACTAAATTCAACAATACATTAAAAGGACACCAATCAAGTTAGATTTATTCCAGGGATATGTGAATGGTTCAACATCTATGAATCAATCTATGTGATACACTACATTAACAAAATGAAGGATAAAAATCAGATGATAATTTCTCAATAGATTTGGGAAAAACATTTGACAAAATTCAAGATCTATTCGTGATAAAAAAAATAAACCTCTCAACAAAGTGGGTATAGAGGGAACATATCTCAACATAATAAAGGCCAATATATGACAAGCCCACAACTAATATCATACTCAATAATGAAAAGTAAAACCAACTTTACTCCTGAGTAAACAAAGGAAACAAAGCCAATAACTCAAAAAGATGTCTGCACCCCCATATTCACTGAAGCATTATTTATAATAGCCAAGATACAGAATCGCCAAGATATAGAAGCAAACTAAATGTCCATTGATGGATAAATGGTTAAAGTTGTGGTATATACACACATCCCAGAGTATTATTAAGTCACTTACAACATGGATGGATCTTGAGGGCATTATGCTAAGAAATAAGTCAGATAGAAAGACAAATTCTGTACGATCTCACTTAAATGTGAAATCTAAAAAACAAATACTGAACTCATAGCTACAGAGAACAGATTGCTAGTTGCCAGAAGCAGGGAGTGGGTGGTGGGTGAAATGAGTGAAGGGGTCAAGGGTATGAACTTCCAGTTATAAAATAAATATGTCCTAAGAATATAATAATAGCACAGACACTATAGTTAATCATACCGTACTATATATTTGAAGATTGCTAAGAGAGTAAATCTTAGAAGTTCTCCTCACAAGAAAAACAAATTTGCAACTATATGTGATGATAGATATTAACTAGACTTATTGTGGTGATCATTTTGCAATATATACATATATTTAAGCATTATCTTATACATCTAAAGTAAATATAATGTTATATGTCAATTATATATCTGAAAGTGCCGAATCCTAACCATTAGACCACCAGGGAGCAATTATAAATCTGAATAAAAAATTATAAACATGCACTTTCCCTGCTGCTGAAATTCTATTTCCAAAATCCTATGAAACAGCCACACATGTTCATAAACATATATGTAAGCTACATAAAGAGTGTTTCTTGCAATATCATGTGTAATAGAAAACTACAAATAAAATGTCCATTAGAATGGAAATAGTTCATGAATTGTGGCTTATATGTACTATAGATGAAATTAAATTGTTTAAGAAAAGTATGAGGTAAACTTATACACCTTGACGTGGAAAGAACTCTAGGATGAATAATGGTAATAAAGGAACAATACACATTCTATAGTCCCAAATACACTCACGCAAATAAAGGTGTATCTTTGATAATACAGTGAACAGAAGGTGGTGTAGAGATTAGAAATTGTTAACGTAGACCCCAAAGTTGTGTTTGCTTAAAACTTTGCATAAATTGAAAAAACGGTAAGCATCACTCTCAAAGTATGGGTGTAGGGGACTGATGGAGATGATGAAAGAACTCAAACCTTCCTAAACCAAAGGTTGACAATTGTTGAATTTGTGATGGAGGTGGGGAACAAAGGGATTGTTCATATTGTTTTTCACTCTTTTGTATTCTTAAATCTTAACCAAAAGGGGGGGGGGGCTGATGCAGTAAAAGGGGGGAGTAGGACTTTATTTTTTTTTAAGATTTTATTTATTCATGAGACACACACACACACACACACACACAGAGGCAGAGACACAGGCAGAGGGAGAAGCAGGGTCCATGCAGAGAGCCCGACATGGAACTCGATCCCGGGTCTCTAGGATCACGCCCTGGGCTGAAGGTGGCGCTAAACCACTGAGCCACCCGGACTGCCCAGGAGTAGGCCTTTAAAAGACAACTGCATGCTGTGTACTTCATACACTAACAATTATACTCAATACAATTCTGTACATCTAGGACAAGGTCACCAAATGTTTTCTATAAAGGACATGATAGCAAATGTTTTTAGCCTTGGTAGATCACATAACTTTTACAATCTCTAATATTTTAGTTTGGTAAACTAAAATATTAAATGGGCAAAGAAGCACAATTAATGTGATTCATAAGTAGGAGAAAAATCAGACAATAGAAATAAACCTAGAAATAGCAGAGATGACAGAAATAGAAGACAAAGACTTTACACAGCTATTATAAATGTAATCTAAGATTTAAATAAGAGATTTGGAAACTATAAAAAACAATCAAATGGGACCTGGAGCTGATAAATATTTTAACACCTTATATGAAACTAATTGGATGCATTTAAAAGATTTGACATTGAAGATAAAAGAGCAATAAACTTGAAAGACGTAGCAATAGAAACTATCCAAACTAAAAAAAGAGAGAGAGAAAAAAAGCTGAGGGAAAAAAAAGAACAAAGCCTCAGTGAACAATATGAAGCACTCTAAAATTGTATAATTAGAATCTAGAAGTGGGGACAAAAGAAATACTTGAAGAAATAATGTCTAAAAAACTTTCCAAAGTCAGCAGAAACTAAGAAAAAAAAAGCAAAAAACAACCAAATAAACAAAAAAACCCACATTTCTAACAGCTCAACAAACACCAAGCAGAATAAACACAAAGGAAACCACACAAAAGCACATCAAAATATAATGCTGAAAATCAGTGATAAGAAGATCTTGAAGAGGTTGACAGAAAGAAAGACATTACATACAAGAGAACAAGATGAGAGTTCCATTGACTTCTCATCAGAAACAATGCAAGCCAGAAGACTGTGGAATAATATCTTTACTGTGCTAGGGAGAAGAAACCTGTCACTTCATATACAGTAAAAAATTTCTTCAGAAATGAAGATGAAATAAAACCATTTTTAGACAAAAACTGAGAAAATTTGTCACCAACATATCTGCATTATAGAAAATGTTAAAGGAATTTTTTTAGGCACAAGTGAAATGATACCTCATGGAAACTTTGATCTATACAAAGGAATGAAGGGTGCTAGTAATCATAGATATGTGGGAAATGTAGAAAACTCTTGTTTTCTATTTTTAAATTTCTTTTAAAAGATTAATAGTTAAAACAAGACTAGTAACAATATGTTGTGGGTTTATATTATCTATGAAAGTCAAATGTACAGTGAAATAGCACAGAGGATATGAAAATAGAAGTGTATTGTAAAGTTCTTCAATTATATACCATTTGAAGATACACTGAGACAAACTGATAATACATATTTCATAAAAACTAACAGACATATGAAAAGATGTTTGTAGTGAAGGATATACAGTTTATAATAATGAGACCATTTCTCATCTATTAGATTGATAAAAATTACAGAAGATAGATAGCATTCACTATTAGTGATAATGTGTGCTAGTAGGAGGTGAATTGCTACAGTTTGAATAAAAATCTAGCATTATCCATTAAAGTGAAAAAGCTCATGCTCTTTGACTCAACAAACCATATGTGAGATTCTATTACAAATAGACTTCTAATACAAACAGAATCTATCTATTCTATTACAAATAAAATTTCCAAATATCTGTATATGTATATGTATAAAAATATTTTTATTTTGGTGAATATATTATATTTTGTTTGGGGGGAAAAGTAAAAAACAAACCCTGAAGACCTATAAATAAGAGAATAGTAACTAAATCTTAGTACATACATAATATGGAAAATTGTAGCTATTGAAAACATAATTAGATCAATCATGTATGTTATGGAATGAAGTTTATGCCATGTGGAAAAGAAAAATAAAACAAGGATAGATGAATAATAGTATGGCTCAGTTTTTGTTTCAATGTAGGGAGAAAAAGCGTGTTGTGTTTTTATACACCAATAAAGGCATGAAGAAAAATGTGGAAAGATTCTCACAAGACTATTACTTTTGGAGAAGAGATTGGGGGGGGGGAGAGCAAATTATTAAAATTTGGTATTACTCTGTTGTGTTTGACTTGCAGAAAAGGACACTTAATCGAGATTCTTCCTGTCTCAGTTTTAGCAGAGATCCTATCAAAATAAAAAACCCTAGCACATGGCCCAGCAGATCAGATCAGTGACTTCTGGCATCTCGCATGTTTCTCCTTTCCAAAGGGGAGCCTTCTCTGGTCCTGTTCTACCATTTTACATTATGGGAGGAGTGTGGGGGATAGATAACATGTGTTTTGGGATTACAAGCAGAGGATTCATATCCCAGTAGGTAGCCACTGGTGTTCACTACCCAGAGAGCTTGGCTCTGAGTTGAATGCAGTGAGAGGACAGGATTTTTGCTATCTCACTTGGGAAATTAGAGACTATCTTCTATATATGGGAAGCACAGAGCAAAGGCATATTTGGAGCCTCAAATAATGAAATGCAGAAGAGAATGTTAATGCTCACTAAGCATCCATGTTCTAGAGTATTCTTTGTTAGGCTTTCATCAAGGAGCTCTATAACTAGCCAACTAACTAATGGAAAATATGTTTGGTTTTATGTAGAAATATTTGTAAGAAATTTGTTCTTTATGTGAAACACTCTCTTTTCTATAAAACACTTTCTCTTGGGTCATGAAGTCCTGCCTCTGATGAAGGATTACAAGCCATTATATTATGGAAACGGTTAATCCTCTACCTCATGTGTTTCTTAGATTTAGCTATTGAGAATAGCAGAGCCAGATTGTGAAACAAGTTTATATTGTGTGGAACCCCGTGGTCGTCAGTGTTTTAAATTTGCCTCATGTCTCACTTTACTCTTTAACCTTTATTTTAATTTAATAAGGCCTATGGCAACCTCGAAACCTCTTGAATATACATCGCTCTTATCCAAGACATGGCATTTTCCATGTGGTTTGTTCATCTGTAAACAACATCTGTCCTTGATAAATGCCAGTTATAGAAAAATAACAACTCTGTATTTTAAGAATCTTTGGGGATTAGTAATAATCTAAGAATCTGACAATATAGTATTTTATATAAGCCTTTCAACATATGACACTACAAGTATGTTTAGGAGCTATACTGGTATCTTATAAGTGTAACACTTTGGATAGATGAATAATTAAGTGAAAACTTTTAGAAATGAAACTTTTGCAAAGTGAAGCAGCAAGGATGAATAATTAATCTTGGATTCTGACTCCTTATTAAAGCAAAAGATTAAAAAATATGTCAAGACTTTCTTACCAAGTTTAACTGGTGCCAGCATTTGTCCAGTGCACTAAATCCCTCTGTTGGCAACCATCTCTTATTACTTATTCTGACAAATGACACACCATTGTCATAGCACCTTGTGAGTTAAGTATTTTTGGGGCTTTTGGTAACAACAATGAAATAAAACAGACATGTAAAGGAATGGAAAAGTACCAGAAATGGAAACTGAACTAGTATTTCCTAGAAAAGTCTTTGTCACTGACACTGTGGTTATTCACTTAATTGAGGTTTTGATTGCAAGTACATTCATCTAGCTACAGCTTTACAGAGGCCATTTCACACCCATAGACTGAATAATCATACTAGGTTGATATTTTGATTTGTATGTTAGGCTCTTGCTTCATTAGGTATTCTCCACTATTTAGAGCTTATTCTCAGAAACACAGAAGCAATTTTTTTTTTCTAACTACACAGGCAGCTGCTGACAATAGACATGCTTCTACTAGGGAAACTCCCAGATATTAAAAGAAAGAGGAGGAGGAAAGGAAGAGAAAGGAGAAAGAAAATATAAAGGCCTCTATAGTCTATCAAATAAAGAACTGTTTTTAAAATATGGGATGGTTAGATTCCCTATGGAAGGGTCACTGGCTTGCTAAGGAAAACTACATATAATTTTCCAACTACTTTTCTTTTAACTTGAAAGTTTTGAAGATTCAACATCACCTATAAATTTGGTTGACCAAAGAGAGTTAGATCTCTCTAGAACAAGTCAGTTTGGTTCAATAAATATTTGTTGAGTACCTGCCATGTGCCACTCATTGTGCCAGGTGCTGGAGATAAAAGAAAGCAAAACAGATGTGGTCCGCACTCATGGAACTTACAATACAGGGAGGGAGCATGAAGGATGAGAGAACTGCTGTTATCAAAACTATTAGCACAAACCTTCCCTCAAAATTTAACCCTAACTGAATGATATACTGATGGACTCAGATGATAACTTCTCTAATAATATTTATATAAGAACGGTCGTCTTGTTTATTTTCATCTAAGGAAGAGAATAACTAGGGCCATCATTGTTACCTGCATTTATTATATTCTTATAATTGTTTTTTGTTTGCTTAATAATCAGATTCAAGTCCTTTCTCCAGTACTTTCATCTATTCTCTTAAAGAAAATAGTTCAGGGTGCATTTGGAACACTATCCTGTATCTGACTTAGGAACACTATTCCTGTAACATGCTGGTATTGAAATGTTATAGATTGTGCACTCCTTAAGGGAAAAAGGGATTTGAGAATACATTGCCAATATATGTTTAGCTGTTTTTACGCTTCTTTATAAAATTTATATGTACATAAATAAATATGTGTTGCAAATATATACTTACTATATATAGTAAGATGTACACAAAAATATAAACTTTAAAATGAGATAAAGAGTACAATACATTTTGGAATAATTTATTAACTAAATAAAAGCCTTTATTTTTTACTAAAAAATATTGAAAAAGTAAGCCAATTCATGAATTGTACAAGCTTACTATTAACATTTGGCTGCCATAATTTTATTATTTCTGATATTGATTAGTGGTCCTTCCAGAAACTGCCACATTTTCCTATTTTTTAACAAATGGGTTTAACATTTGCTGAACTATTCTACTGAAACATTGAAATAAGATAGCAAATAGTTTCCAAGGTTTTTAAGCATTTATTTTTGTAGGTGACAAACATATAATTTTACCAACCCACCCCACCCACACCCAATAATGGTAACATTTTGAAATATTTGTTTTCAAATGTTCTCTTCCTAGCACTTTCTCACTCAGTGTTAAAATGTTTTCTTTACCTTGAAGTGACAGTGATTTTTTTTCAGAAAAAATCTTTTCAGTAACATACTGAGAGATGCACAACATTACAGAAAAGTTCAGCAAATTTACAATATTTGCCTTTTTTGGTGAAAAAGATAACAAAAAATAACTCACTTTTAACAAAGATAACTCTTTGACTTTGTTGCAAATGATTTTCACAATCATCACCATCTCACTGCACAGTTACGTTAAGCTTCTGTAATTTAAAAATCTTATTTTTATCAAATTATTTATGGAGACAAATTGCCAGAGTATGTAAACTACAATACGTCACATTCTCATAAAAGCAATCTGGCGTATGTTGCTGATTCTAAGACGCACATTTTAAAATATTTAACATATCCAAAAATTGAAAGTCTTACTGCCTAATGCCCAAACAGTATGTAGATGTGGTTGGTTCTGTGCATGCTCAACAAACTTGGGTTGGTTTTAGCCGGCTGGAAAAATATCCCAGAGGCAATATTGGGACACTCTTAAGAAAAGCTGCCTATTAGGGGTCCCCGGATGGCTCAGTGGTTGAGCGCCTGCATTCGGCCCAGGGCATGATCCTGGGGTCCTGGAATCGAGTTCCGCCTGGGGCTCCCCGCAAGGAACCTGCTTCTCCCTCTTCCTGTGTCTCTGCCTCTCTCTCTGTGTCTCTCATGAATAAATAAATTAAATCTTAAAAAAAGAAAAGAAATGCTGGCTATTAAAACTCTTAATGTCACTGAGGATGATACTGGGTGAAACAAAAAAGTGATCGGGAGTGTTGGACTCGTGAATGTATCTGAAGAATATTTTAACCGATTTATTCTATTTCCTTTTGTGAATGAATAAGTGTTAGATAATAATTGTGTTTCTAAATAAACTAAAAGGTACTTTCAATAAATGACATTTTCATCTTAAGTATATGAAGTGATAAGAATGCACCTGTCGGGATGCCTGGGTGGCTCAGCCGTTGAGCATCTCCCTTCGGCTCAGGGCGTGATCCTGGGGTTCCGGAATCGAGTCCCACGTCGGGCTCCCTGCATGGAGCCTGCTTCTCCCTCTGCCTGTGTCTCTGCCTCTCTCTCAGTGTCCCTCATGAATAAATAAATAAAATCTTAAGAAAAAAAAGAATGCTCATGTCAAAGTTCATGTGACTGCTCTTATTTCTTACTGGTACATAGAAAATGGTACGTCGTACAGTCAATGAACTCCTAGATTCAATGAAATAGTGTCGTAAGCTAAGGCACTGCTGTCAGCCCCCTCTGCATTTGGTGCAGTTTTCCCTCTTCCCTCAGAACTCCACTTACAAAGCCTCTTGAACCTGGGACCGCTCGGGGTCGGTGTCACGTCATCTATTAAACGTCCATTTCTTGGAGCCGCCCCTAACCCTGACCACGGCGCTAGTGTCTCGGCCCCGCGGCGGGAGCGCGTGGTGAGAGCCGGCACCGCGGAGCGCGCAGGGGGAGAACGTGCGAGCGAAGTTCTCGCCTGAACACACGCGTCTCCGGGGTGGCCGCGCACGCCGAGGCCCGGGACGGGTCGCGCTGGTCGTACCCGCGCCAGTCCAGTCGCTCCTCGCCCAGGGCTGCCCCCCGCCCCCCCCCGCCCCCCCCCCGGCCGCCCTGGTGCAGGGCGAAGGCAGGTGCGGAGCCGTGACTCACCTTGCGGGAGGAGCCGCTGGAAGCCCCCGGGGCGCACGGGCGCCCGCAGCTTGGAGCGCGGCCAGGGAGGGACCCGCGGGGCGGGCGCGGGCGAGGCTGGGCGCCGGCCGCTGGAGCGCGCAGCCGGGGGTCGCCGCCGCGTCCCCTCGCCCTGCCCCGCCTCGGGGTCGCCCGCACCGGAGGGCGCGCGCTGGCAGCGGGAAGTCGGCGGCGCCGGGGGCGAGCGCGACACGTGCCCGGGAGCGCGGGGCCCGGGGATGCGCGCCTGCCCAAGCCGCCGCCCGGGGACCCGCGACGCGCAGTGAGTGACCGGGGGCTCAGGGGGGCGGGGGCACCGGTGACCCCGGGACCTGGCCCTGGCCGGGGGTCTACGCGCCCGGGCTTCTGTGCTCCTCTTCCCCCGGAGGCTGGGGCAGGAGGGGGGTGCGGTTGCTCTTCTTACCGAGGTCCTCGCTCTCTGGGTGCTCATGTGCCCTTGCGGGTGCCAGGTTGGAGTTTGGCCGATTGAAGGGGGAGAGAGACTCAGACTGAGCCTCCCGGGCGCTCCCTGGGGCAGGACGCAGGATGGAGGGTGCGTGGGGCAGGCAGGGCTGGCTCTGGGGAAGGGCTGAGGACATCACTGGGGTCCAGTGCTGGTCCGGGCCCTCAGGCGTGACTGGGGAGAGAAAACAGGCCTTCTCTGACTTGGATTTCCAGAAGTCTCAGTCTCGCCTGGGGAGTGTACTGTTCCATTATCAGCAGCACTTTCCTGTGTCCTCTGTAGACAAACCCAGAGTCCCTACCTGGCCAGTTAGTTATGCTAGTGGAATGTTCTGGGGCAGGCCGACTGGCTAGCCGCTGGCCGGATTCCATTTTCTCGCGGATGAGATGTCTTTAGGAAGGCGCTTCCCACTTGGTTAAAGGGCAGTACATATAAGCACTGTAAGAGATTAAGTATCTGCATGAGTAGATGGGCATCTTAAACATAGTGACCTAGAAGAATGCAAAAAGACTTTTCCCAGGTATGTCTGGAGAACAGGACAAAATTAATCTTTATCCCTTCACTCTGGATAATTGTTATAGTCCCTCACAGTGTATATCCTGTGTGTATAAAAGCCTTTGTTGAGCCTCCACTCTATACCTGGACTTTGGGTATATATTGTTATGAGACATAAATCTTTGAAAAGCTGATGAAGTTGTTATTAGTATTCTCGTTTTACAGATACGGAAATTTTCACACTTTTACAGAGCTGGTAAGTTACAGATTTCTGGCTCCAACTTCTGTGTTTCTTATCTTTGCTCATAACATTCCACTTGGACAAACATTATATTCTCATTTCCCATTAATTAGAAACGGTACAGTGCGCTATTTCTCTGTCCAACGTATAACCAAGGGGGCCTTAGTGGCAAAGAGCTGACACTCTCCTCCGCCATGGTAATGTAAAATCCTCAGCCATTACCAGCACTTTGTTAGTCAGGAAAGGCTCTGCAACATTCTTTTTTGATATGCCTTGTTTCTTGAATGTCATGATGATTATGTGGGATGGTCAATTCCCAAATTTTGGTAAGCTCTGAATCCTGTGTTAGAATGAGTTCTAGGCTGAAAAAAACTCTAAAGCATATGTAGGATTTTTATGGAAGAAGGATCCTCTTAGTAGATGTTGTGCATCATTTCTCAAATGTGGAATTATTTATGTATTACTAAACCTGCTTTGTTCTCTGCCAAGTTATCTATCATCTTTGTAAATACACTAACAGCATTCCTCTTAACTTCTATGTGTAAATTTGTGCAGACCAACGTAAAAAGAAAGCCAAATCCCGCCCCCCCAAAAAAAAGAAAGAAAAGAAAAGAAAGCCAAATCCCAAAGAGAGCTTGTCCAGTGCCCTTTGCTCTTGGAATCTTGTGGTGGTCTTTGTTAATGGTAACAATGATTTTTTTTAAATACAAATACGTATTGAATAGCTATGTGTCCAAGACATTGTGCTGGTCACTGTAGTGAATATAAAAAAAAAAGTAAGACACAGTTCTTGTCCTCAAGAAATTAAAACTGTTTGGGAAGACAATAATTATGAGAACACTTAGTATGTCAAGGATAATAGTTGGCATAAAGTCACCTGTTATAAAGGAGGTATGGGATCTAGTTTTTTTAAAATCTAGTTTTAATTAAATTAATCTTTTAGTGATGAGCCAGAAAAATAGGCAAAGAGAAGTAAAAAAGCAGGACTATCCTTGAAAAGTAAGTGATATTATCCTTTTCCTTATAATAATAATAGCTGATGGTATTTATTGAGTTCTTGCTATATATCAGGCCTCTGATAAGAGCTTCTTATTACCCCCATAAGAATTCCGTGAGGGAGGTGTTATTTTTATTCTCATTTTACAGATGAGGAAACTCAAGTATGAAAAGTGGTTCTAATTTACCTAATTCTGAATTTACTTCTGGCTTTTCTGTATTATCTTGGTCAGCTTGCAGATTTTCATATGTATGGAATTGAGATACCAATAGTTACTTTATGTAGCAGATGACCAAATATTAACAACTCAACTATATGCTCTGTGTTGTGATAAATTGCTAAGTAAATGCCTATAAAGATGATTAAGATTAGAATCTTAATTTACATCTCTTTTACAGTGCTATGCAGAGGAAGAGATAAACATTGAGTAAAACATCAGGCACATATATTGAGCCATGGGGTTGTTTGTGTAGAGACTTCAACTGAATTCTTCATTTATATAAGAAATCTTGAGGAAGATTGTGGGATAATGATCACTAGTCTTAGTTCACGACCCCTCATTATCTTTAGTTGTGAAATTCCTAAAAAAATCCCCAAAGTAATTATAATATGCTTTAATATTTGTCATGCCTCATAGCACTTTATGAAACAACTAGGTGATTGATATTGCAAGGTGAAGCAAAACTTGCCAGGATTTCACAATACCCAAGATTCAGAGATAAACTCCCCACTCATGCCACTGTCCACAGATAGACTTTAAGATTGAGGATGTTCAAAGAGAGATCCTTCCAATAAACTAAGGAAGAAAATTTTAGTGAAAGAGATATAATTTTCTCAGTAAATATCAATTACCATTCTTCAAACAAGGAAAAGAGGCTTTGAAATGTGAAGTTACTTGCGACAGTGACACAGATAGAAGTGGAGGAAACAGGATGGCACACAGGTCCTCAGGCCCTAGACACCATGCTCTTTCCAGTACATTATCCTTCCCAGAAGTAAATGGCTTATGTTATTTATAGCTCTATAAGAATTCAGAAAATGAAAATAGAGAAGGTGTTTGATTGTTAAAACTTAATTGAACAAGTGCTATGAAAATTGTCGACTTGTAGAGCTAATCCAAGAAAGAAAAAAGGAAACATAACAACACCACTTGATTTGAAAGTACCTTGTTTCTTCGAGACTCCATCCATGTCCTGTTTCTCTTTTACTTCTTTTTTTGTAGTTCTCTTGTGGGAATGTTTGTTCAGTTTATAAGATAATTCATACTACAACTGATTCAAGGGTCAACTGATTAGGGATAAGATTCCCTAATGCATTTTGAATGTAATTTGTTTACATGCAACTTTTCAAAACCTGTCTATTACATCCAGTGTGATATACCTGAAATGGAAATAAAAGCAAATAGAATTGACAAAAGGACATTTCAGAAAAATATAAAAGAAAGGAGAAAAGTGTAAGCGAACTTTTAAGAAAAGTGATGAAATGGGGTGCCTGGGTTGCTCAGTTGGTTGAGCGTCCAACTCTTGATCTTGGTTCAGGTCTTGGTCTTGGGGTTGAGAGTTCAAGTTCCACATTGGGCTCCACACTGGGCATGGAGCCTGCTTAAGAAAAAAGAAAGAGGATCCCTAGGTGGCGCAGCGGTTTGGCGCCTGCCTTTGGCCTAGGGCGTGATCCTGGAGACCCAGGATCGAATCCCACATCGGGCTCCCGGTGCATGGAGCCTGCTTCTCCCTCTGCCTGTGTCTCTGCCTCTCTCTCTCTCTCTCTCTCTCTGTGACTATCATAAATAAATAAAAATTTAAAAAAAAAGAAAAAAGAAAAAAGAAAGAAAAATAAAATGATAAAGAGGTCATAAAGAGGGAAAGAAGACCCTCCAATAGAATTTTTTTTAAGTACCAAAACATGATTTCAAGCAAGAAAAGAATATTCCTATGTATGTTAACACATATAACTTAAGACTACAAATACTTACCAGTGAGATGAGAAAAAAAATCAAGAAAGCTTCAGCAGGTGTGTAAGAAAGGAAAACAGGTGTCTGTCCTGTCCATTTTGGCTCACATAAAGGGAGTTGGTACTATTGCATAGAAAGAAGAAAGAGCAGAAAGGGTTGAGATGATGTTACTTTCCTTGCCTGTCACACCACCTAACATGACATCATGGAGAGGCTGATTTGATAATCAGGGCCTACCAGGCCAGGATTTGTCCATGTTATGGCTTGTGAGATTTTTCACCAAATGATAGACTCAGAAGGAAAAAGGAAATAATGCTTCAGTCAGGATACTGTTCTTTTTTTATGACTTAGCTCATAAAAAGTTATGGAGAAGAAGGTTGGCTCCAATGGCTAAGTTGCAAATTAATTACTTGGTGGATTTGATTATCCTTTTCTATCCTCATAGTAGAATAGATCATTAGAGGTGGTTATATGTTGTATATATACAGTTTTTGTGTTTGTTTCATTCTCTTTTGAGAGAGGGAAGAGGGTATCAGAAATAATGATTCAAACTTCTGAAGATTAAAGCATCAGGCATCATAATTGCTTTACTAGTGTATATCACAAAGGTTGTATGTAATGTGCATTGTGTTTGGAATATAGTATGAGATCAACAAACTGTAGCGTTAGTATTAATGGTAAAATTAGCATTAGCACTATTTTTAGTATTATGCTGCTCCTGTTGCTACCGATCAGAAGCAGTCTCACGTACTAGAAGTAATGTTGGATTAGAAATCACAAAGCCTATGTTCTGATCTGGATTCTGCTCTTAATGACATTTGGCAAGGCCCGTCTTTTCTCTGAGCCTCTATTTATCCATCTGTAAAATGGGGAAGGTAGAAGAGATGACCTCCAAAGTGTTGTGTTTATACTGAACTGCTACCAGTAAGACATGTCTGTAAGCAGCTTTGCCAACAGAAGGGAAGGTTTTTATACTCTGCCTCATGGAGTCAAGTGGGTAAGTAAGAGCATTCATTTGTAAGACAGCCAGCCTTGATGCACATCTAGAACAATCACTTGATTGTTCTGCAGTGGCCCAGATTCAAATGTCAGCTGTTGAAAGGAGAAGACAGCAGTAGGACCAGGGCAATTAATAGCTAACTTTTGCAGTTCGCAGTTCCTTCCTCCTTTGATTTATTAAATTATTTGATAGCTAGAGTTAAGAATAAAGATAGCCTAACATATGATTTTTTTTTACCTCCCTTAACAAAACATATAATTCCAGTACAGTAAAAGTCATAAGTGATTTAAAAAAGAAATGCAAAAGCAGGACCCAGAAGGGAAGCTAGCCTCAGTGGAGTGACTACTTCGTTCTAGGTACTCTCATGGGTCCATGACACTATCATATTAATCTTATCAATAACTTTGTCTTGGTCTGTGTTACTGTGCCCATTGGAAGAAATGGCACACATTAGGACTGAGATTCACTAGTCTTTTTCTTTTCCATAATACCACATTGTCCCTTGAACTTAACACGGTGCTACAGGAGAGAAGTAATTTGGAAGTAGATAGTGTTCCTGCCTGAATGAAATTATCACTGTGGTAAAGATTTTTCCTTGCCTAGTAAAATATGATTTTGCAGTAGTGCATATTTTGTGTTTCTTCCTGAAGTAGTGGGGAAAGAGACTCACTGAAGGGTAATTCTGCCTTCCTGCTAGTTGTTATTTTTCTGGCTGGTCCTTGCCCCCCTCACTGAGACATTGTTTTTACTATCTGAAACTTTCATCATTTAAGTGATGAGTCAGTGACATAGCATAGCATACTCTTTGATTTTCTGATTCAGGATAGAGTTGTAGTTTTAATTTTCAATATCAACCCTCCAGGCAGGCTATCTGAAAGATGTTTACAGTTGATAGGAGGTTTCATTTTATTGGAAGATACCTCATTTACTTGAAAGTCATTGGGGTTCTGAGTTTCTTATAAAAGGAGAAAGTATTCTATAGGGTATTCAGAGAAAATGAGCAAGTTCATGTTTGGATGAATGTACTATATATAAGCTCAACTTTATCCTCTATTTTGCCTATTTAATATATAGGTGTGTGTGTGTATTTCATACCTATGTATATTTCATATATATCTCTTATATGCATATTTCCTATGTATTTTATATGTACATATTTCATATGTACATATTTCATATTCATATACTTACAAATTCTTATAATAATTAATTAAGTATTTTGGTATTAAATATGTTACTTATTTGGAAAATATCATAGCTCCATAGATTGCAGTGGATATTGAAAGATACCCTGTAGATAGCCCTTGTAGTCAGGAAGCAGAAACTTATTTAATCCCTGTGTATGGGGCAGCCTGGTGGCTCAGCAGTTTAAGCGCCTGCCTTTGGAGAGCGCTGATCCTGGAGTTCTGGGATCGAGTCCCGCCTCATGATCCCTGCATGGAGCTTGCTTCTCCTTCTGCCTGTGTCTCTGCCTCTCTCTCTTTCTCTCTCTCTCTCTCTGTCTATCATGAATAAATAAATAAAGTCTTTTTAAAAAATCCCTGTGTAACTGTTCCTTAATAATTCAGTTATCTTCTAGTTGAATTCATCATTTCCTTTATGCCAAAATATTCCAAATTTTAATGAAGCAATTAAAGTAGTGGTAATAGGGCAGCCCGGGTGGCTCAACGGTTTAGCACCGCCTTCAGCCCAGGATGTGATCCTGGAGACCCGGGATCGAGTCCCACGTCGGGCTCCCTGCATGGAGCCTGCTTGTCCCTCTGCCTGTGTCTCTGCCTCTCTCTCTTCTCTGTGTGTCTCTCATGAATAAATAAATAAAATCTTTAAAAAAATAAAGTAGTGGTAATAAAGAAAAGCTTACTATTAATGATGTCAACCACGATGTGGCAGAATCAGATTTTTTTATAATAAATTTATTTTTATTGGTGTTCAATTTACCAACATACAGAATAACACCCAGTGCTCATCCCGTCAAGTGCCCCCCTCAGTGCCCGTCATCCATTCACCCCCACCCCCGCCCTCCTCCCCTTCCACCACCCCTAGTTCGTTTCCCAGAGTTAGGAGTCTTTATGTTCTGTCTCCCTTTCTGATATTTCCCACAAATGGCAGAATCAGATTTAATGTAGTTATAATGTAGTTACCTTAAATGAGAAATAAAATAGGTGAGCACAGAAAATAAATTTTGTGCAGTTCAGCACATACCTACAATGTACCATAAATTGTGACCTCTGCTCATAAGAAATTTGGCAGCAAATGGAGGAGACAGGCAGATACCTAAATAAATTAGTCTTACTTAATAGTCAAGTACTAAGATATGAGGATGCCAGGATGCCATGAAGGAGGCTTCAGTCTGACCTAAAGATAAGTAAGGCTTCCTAAGGTTTGATGACTTTTTTCTTTTTTTTTTAATTTATTTTTTATTGGTGTTCAATTTACTAACATACAGAATAACCCCCAGTGCCCGTCACCCATTCACTCCCACCCCCCGCCCTCCTCCCCTTCTACCACCCCTAGTTTGTTTCCCAGAGTTAGCAGTCTTTATGATGACTTTTTTCCTTCTCTACTACTATAGCTGTAGTCCACATCATCATCTCTTACTGGGTGTCTGTGATTGCTTCCTAACTGGTCTGCTTGCTTCCACTCTGGTCCCCCTACACAAAGCCAAGACTAACTTTTTTGTTTGTTTTTTGCCTTTACATGTATATATTTAAGATAATTCATATCTTGTGACACCCCCAATTAAAACTCAGTTAAATGAATAAATAAAACCTTCAGTTAAACATCAGTGGTTTCCTATAGATTTGAGAGTAAAATCCCACCTCCCTTCTATGGCAAACAAGCCCATGGTAGATCTGGCTCCTAGATTCTTCTCCATTTCATGTCCTACCATTTTCCTCACAGTCACTTCCCAGGGTCAGTCACCCTGACCTTTTTTCTATGCCTCACCCATAGCCAGCTTGTTCCTCTGCCTCTAGGTTTCATTCTAAGTCTTCATTTGACCTGTGCCAGTCTCAGCTCAAGTTTTATCTCCTAGAAATACCTTCTTTGACCAGCTTCTCTCCTCCCCAGGCTTTATGTCCCCTTAGCTTCTCTTATGCTTTTCTTTTATTGTTGTCTGAATTTGTTATTTCTTTGTTTTCTGTCTCCCTATTCCAGAATGTTGGTTCCATGAGAGCTGAAACCTTGTCTACTCTATCCCTAGCCCCTCGCACATAGCAACTGCTTAATATATATTGGTTGAATGAATGGCTGAATAAAATTTTCTGAGCTGAGTTGGGATGGATGAGTAGGACTTAGCCATTCTAAGAACAGTGGAAAAGTAGAGAATAGAATCGGCAAAGTTACAGAAGCATGCGTTTGCATGAGATGTGCAGGGAAACTGTTACTAGACAGTAGAGTGTCAGCAGAGAGTATGTGACTCACTATGTGAGGTAGATGTGGTTGGGGTACCTGGGTGGCTCAGTGGTTGAACATCTGCCTTTGGCTCAGGTCATGATCCTGGGATTCTGGAATGGAGTCTCACATCAGGCTCCCCACAGAGAGCCTGCTTCTCCCTCTGCCTATGTCTCTGCCTCTCTCTCTCTCTCTCTCTGTGTCTCTCATGATAAATAAATAAAATCTTTAAAAAAAATAAACAGGTAGATGCAGTTGGTAATAAAAGCAGGAATTAGCTCACAGAGGTCGTTATATGCCATGACCTTGAACTGTATGGTTTAGAGAAAGGAAAACTGTCAGATTTTGATTTAGATCAGTGTTTCTCAAATATTTTTAATCAAGAGACACAAGAAATACATTTTATATTTTCTGTAAACTAAGAACCACCCTTAGATTCTAGAGGCTGCTACATTCATTAGCTCATGGCCCCCTTCCTCCATTTTCAAAGCCAGCAGTGGCAGATCTAGTCTTCCTCATATCACAGCTCTCTGAGGGACATTTTTGCCTCCCTTATCCACTCCCTTATGCAATTTCTCTTTGATTAGACTGGGCCCATTTAGAGAATATGGGATAACTTCCCCATGTCAGATCCTTAGCTGTAATGGCATCTCCAAGATCCCTTTGTCATGTAATGTAATATATTCACAGGTTCTAGGGATTAGGGCATGGACATCTTTGGTGGGCCACTATTCTGCCTACCATGGAGATGTTGTTGTGTTTTTTTTAAGATTTTATTAATTTATTAATGAGATATATATACACAGAGAGGCAGAGACAGGCAGAGGGAGAAGTAGGCTTCATGCAGGAAGCCCGGTGTGGGACTTGATCCCAGGACTCTGGGATCACACCCTGAGCCAAAGGCAGATGCCCAACCACTGGGCAACCCAGGCGTCCCAGCCATGTGGTTGTTTATAGGGGGTTTTTTATAGCTCATATTCCTTCCTCCCTTTTTCCCCCTTTATTTTAATGAACACTTATTAAGTACTCTTTCCTAGTGCTGGCATACAGCAGTGGGCAAGATAGCCAGTGTTCCTACTTTCATGGTGGCTTAAATTCTAGCCCAAAGATAGAGGACAAACAAGTAGTCAAGTAAATAAACACAGTAATTACATCTGTTCCATGAAGGCAATAGATAAGGTGATGAGTAGAAAGTAGCTGGGCAAGACCACTTTGGCTAGGTGGTCAGGGAGGGGCTCTCTGAGGAAGTGACACATGATCTGAGGTCTGAAGTGTTTAAGTCAGCCAGCTGCTAAGAAACAGAGGAAGAGGATTCTAGCAGAGGAAATGGAAAGTGCAGAGTCTCAGAGCAGCAAAAGATATGTCTTATTCAAGGAACAGTCTGAAAGCCAGTGCAAATGGAGCAGAGTAAGCAAGGCAGAAAAAGTAGAGCAAATGATGGTGGCAAGACAGGAGAAGTGAGGCCATGCAGTGCCTGAGAGATCATGTGCGGTAAGGATTTTGGATTTTAATCTAACAACAATGGACATATTGAAGAACTTTAAATAGTGATGGTATGAAACAGGTAATGTAATCTGATTTATACTTCTAAAAGATAGTCACTATGTGAAAATGACTTAGAAAGGGGTAAGGATGGTTTGGAGAGACAGACTGAGGGGCTCCTGTAGCCGTCTCGGGAAGAGATGACAGTCTTTTGAACTAGAGTGAGCATAGTAGGAATGGGGAGAAGCAGATCGATCTGTGATATATTTTGGAGGCAAAATTGATGGGACTTAGTGATGGTTTTGTTGTAGGGGATAAGAAAGAGAGTGGAATCAAAGATGACTTGTAGGTTTGTTTTTTTTTTTTTTTTTTTTTGACTTGTAGGTTTTTGAGCAACTTCAATTAATTGCTGAAATTTAAAAAAACTAGGGGAAGAATCAATAAGGGGAAGGGAGACCAAGAGTTCCAACAGAACATGTGAATATTGAGCACTCTATCAGAAGCCCAACATGTAATGCAAGGGGACAGGTTGGAGCACAAAGCGATGTCTGAGTTGAAGATATGCACCTGGGAGTCATTAGCATACAAATAATTTCTAAAGCCAGGTGACCAGATGAGATCCTCTGGGGAGGGAGTAGAAATTAAAAAAAAAAAATAATGTCTTGAGTGAGCGGACATCCTTCCAGAGTAGAAAGTTAGGAGGAGAAGGAGGAGCAACCAGCAAAGACTATTGAAAAGGTGCTAAATTTTTTGGAGCTTTCCTGAATAATGACTAGGCTAGAGGGAGAAGAGTCAAAGAAGCAAGTGGGCACATTTCTGTATATCCACTAGAGTAGTACTATTGTACCTCTAGCACTTACCATTGTACCTGGCGCAGGAAAGGTGGCCTATTGAATGAATAAGTGAGTTTTTTTGAGAATGGTCAGTGTGCTCTGGCATATCTCTAGGTATGAGAGTAGGAGGTGAACATTTGCATTGTCTGGTTCCCAGTAGCCTAACATCACAGAACTTTCCAGCCTACTTTATGGATTTTTGGCCCACCTTTAATAGAATCTAGACAATTTCCTAATATGTAGTAGAGCCATTCTTTAGGTTTAAATTTGAAAACAATCAGAAATCACCAAATTGCATTTTCTGAAGTATTCAAGATAGAAATACTTAGTAAAATGAATAAGTAATGAATAAAGAAGCAAATAAACAAGTAAAATTGAACTTCTAGAAGATTCCAGCAACTCCGTTTCTTATGACCAAAGAGATCAATCTTTTACTAAGTTCTAGGAGAGAGTTATGAGCCACTTTTTGGAAGGAAAAAAAAAAGGCTTTATTGATTTGGCAGAGAGAGTCAGAGGGCGCAAGCAGGGAGAGCAGCAGAGGGAGAAGGAGAAGTTGGCTCCCCACTGAACAGGAGGCCTGACTCAGGGGCTCCATCTCAGGATCCTGGAAACATGACCTGAGCCAAAGGCAGATGCTTAACCAACTGAGCCACCCAGGCGCCCCATGGACTGCTGTTTAATCTCCTGTTACTTCTAGAACCATGCAAATAGATTAGAAATTCTCATTACTCTTGGGATTCAACACTTACACTTGAGTATGATAATGTAGCCCTGTCTGGAAGAAAAAAATTTTGTTTGCAACTGAGACTCAGAAGGTTAAGTAACTTGCCCACAATCTCAAAGTTCTTTTTTATTTTTATTATTTTATTTTATTTTTTTAGGGATGGGGCAGAGGGAGAGGAAGAGAGAGAATCTTTTTTTTTTTTTTTTTTTTGAGAATCTTAAGCAGGCTCCACACCCAACACGGGGCTCAGTCTCATAACCCTGAGATCATGACCTGAGCTAAAATCCAGAGGCAGATGCTCAACCTTAAAGGCCTGAGCCACTCAGGCACCCCACAGTCTCAAAGTTCTTAAACCCAGTTCTAAAGGACACCAAAGGCTGGGTCTCTTCTCTCACCCTTTGCTGACTCCAAGAAGCTTAAGTGAATGGGGGTTAGAACTGGCTAAGATTTTTAATTTACTAGTTTTAAAGGTATACTTCATTAAAAAAAAAATCTTAACAATATAGAGAAATTAAAGGGGCATTTTAAGCCCTTCTGGATGATGTTGGTTCTGGTATTTTCTGAATGTATTTAACATGGATGAATTTGTCTTCTTTTACAAGGAAAATACAGAGGTATATTCCAGAGTTGACTGTTCATGGCACATACAGTTGGAGGATGCTCATTGGCACTTATTTTTATCATTGTGTTATTGTTGGTTAAAGCAAATATAGGTAAGATTTCTATAATTGAATCTGTAGAAGGATTTGTGGTTTAAATTCTCAGTTACGGATGAAATAATGTGTTTATGAGAATCGTTCTGGTAGTCTTTTGTAGTCAATCTTCTCTCATTTTAAATGGGTAAGTCTGGTTCCATTATCTATAACTACAATGCATTTTCTTTAATTTATGCTGATTAATGTACAAGTCCAATCATGCAATTTCTCTTTAAAAAGTGGCTAGGTAACCACAAAACTGGAATTATGAATGAATGTTTTACTAAAATGAAAAATGATAGTGCTTTTTAACAGAGGATATTGGTGGGTGAATCCAACTATGCTAAAAATAATAATGGCTGACATTTTCCTTGCCTTTTCTTTATGGGAGCTTACTTTTTTACTTTCTAACTCATTACAATCAGTGAAAATCAAAGCAGGGAAAAAACATAGAATAGAATGGGAGAGGAGAAAAAGAGAGAGGGAGAGGGGCTTAGTTTTAGTTCTGAAAATAAAAAAGAATTTTTTATTAAAAATGAATTTTTAGCATTTCCTTTATTTGATTTAAATAACTTTTTAACTAATTCCTGTTTAGGGTAGTTAATTAAAGCAATCTTGTAATTACAAAAAAAAAAAAAAAAGACGTTCAGTGGAGGCTTTCTATCACATCTGAAAACTCAGGGTAAATCTATAGTTCTGAGATTCATTGGCAGTACCACCAAAACCTGTTCATTTCTGAATAGTTGTCATATTTATTTATATCAAAACTCCTAGTGAGTAAGAATGACCTCTCTTTTAATGAGTTTAATATGGTATGGTATCTGGCAATAAATAAGTAAATAAATAAATAAATAAACAAACTTTTAAAAAGAAGGATACATTCATGTAATGTCATATTAGCTATATTGGGTTATGGTTCATCTAGCCCAGGGTCTTGCATCTTGAAGGAATACCAAAATGTGGCATGGAGGACCTCATTTTCATCCTTGATGCCAACCACAAATATACCAGAGCTACTGAATATTTTCTTTTGTTATAAAATACTGTTATAGATCATACATACTTTATATCACTAATATAGCAAGAGAAAGTATTAGTCCTAAATTGACCCCTAGGAGTATGTAATAACCTTTTAAACTGTCGTTTGTTTTGTATGTTTCCTTTTTGGTCTGTGTATTGAAATAAGCCTTATAAATCAGAAATGGGGATGGAAGCAAATGTGATTAATGTGGGAAGTACTTTTCAATAATTTGGTGAATAATTTCTATATAGGAGAGATTGGTTTTCTCCTGGTCCTCTGTTCCTGAATGTCTTCCAACCCTGTTTTCTCAGCACTTTTAGTCTTACTGATTTGAGAACGATGCATCTTTTATTTAAAATACAGTTAGACTTTAATATGTGAGCCTTCTGTTCTCATTGTGCATCACCAATACAGCCAGAGCAAGGTGGGTTATTTATTTTTCCACAATTTGTTGGGATTAATTTTATCTTGCTCTTGATAATAACGCAAACCCACCATTTTGAAATGGATTTCTTATGTGCTGACTTGTGTCTTATTGCAGATGCATGCAAGAGAGGAGATGTGACTGTGGAGCCTTCTCATGTAATTTCACTTGGATCAGCTGTCAATATTTCATGCTCTTTGAAGCCCGAACAAGGCTGCTCACAATATCCCAGTTTTAACATGTTAATCCTCTACAAATTTAACAGAAGAATCAATTTTCTGCATGGTCACTTCCTCAGTTCTCAAGTCACAGGTCTTCCTCTGGGTACAACAGTGTTTCTCTGCAAATTGGCCTGTAGCAAAAACAAGGAATTACGAATATGTGGGGCAGAGATCTCAGTTGGTGGTGAGCATTCCATTCTGAACTTTTTAAAAACTAGTCATCTTTTGGTATTTGTCATGTGTTAGACAGAAGTCCAAATATAGGGTAGTGTTCTTTCTTCTCCTGCCATATGAATATATTTTATCTTAATAGCAATATGAGTACCTCAATGTGAGAAATCCAGAAATCAGTAGAATTGGGATCTCATTTAGAAGTGTTCTCTCTCTCTGCCCTGCCCCCCACCAGTTGTTTTTGTTTGTGTGTGTGTGTATGTGTGTGTGTGTGTGTGCCCATTAAGAGCAAGAACCTATTGTGCTTAGACTCTAGTGGCAGGAAGGAGAATCTCTGGAGCTGAATCTTCATGCCTTCTAGATTTGTGAGAATTTGTTCAAAGCTACAATCTCCTAAAAAGAAGAAAGAGATACATTTTTTGACTTATGAAGCCCAGGTTGGACTTTATACAAGGCTGAGCACTTCTTTCCCTAATTTAATCCTTACATCCACATTCACTCCTGACCACTGGTTATCATACTTAGCAGAAGTTAAAAAAGAACTCTTGGCACACTGTCTTTTCTTGAGTTTTCTAGAAAGCTCTATGAGGCAGAACTGATATGCTCATGCCATCAACAGAAAATATAGCTGGTTGCTTGGTTGCTAGGGACATTCCCAGAATAAAAACATATGGGAATACAATGACAAAGAAAGAAGAATTCAACTATCATTGGTCAAAGTGCACCCATCAGGGATCAACTCTCCTCCATGCCGGCTTACACTGCTGGTCTTTCCAGGCAGCTGCTGGAAGTAAGAATTAAGACATCAGGGATCCCTGGGTGGCGCAGCGGTTTGGCGCCTGCCTTTGGCCCAGGGCGCGATCCCGGAGACCCGGGATCGAATCCCACGTCAGGCTCCCGGTGCATGGAGCCTGCTTCTCCCTCTGCCTGTGTCTCTGCCTCATTCTCTCTCTCTCTGTGTGACTATCACAAATAAATAAAAATTAAAAAAAAAAAGACATCAGAGTCGATATCTATGGCATGAACCACAGTGCCCAGAGTGAGCCAGCAGTCCACCTGCCTAAAGCTTGTAGCCAGCAGCCTAAACCTGTAGACTTGAAGGCCCAGCCAGGCAAGCCAGTGAGCATGCAGGGGCTCTGAGTCATCCCAGGTTCTGTGCCCCCATGGTTCCAGAGAACCTCTGGAGTGGGGAGAGTAGGAGGAATTGCTACAGCAGGCTGACTGACCAAGATGTCAGGATTGTCAGAGCCCCTGATATGAAGACACTGATACAGAGCTCAATGAGACTCTTTTCAGGAAAGTTGGAAACCACTTTTCTGTAACCTATAAGAATATGGTTGGTGCTGAGCAATCTTGCTGGAGAGCCACCAGAAGCACTGAGCAGAACACCAAACAAACAGCCAAAGAATCAGTGGAGGCTAACGAGACAGAAACCAGGTCCAGGCCTCCTCTCCCAGTTGTAGCCTCTTATTTATACCGCTTATGGATCATGTACTCTCAGCTCTGCCTGCCAGGGATGTCCTAAAAGGAATGTGGGCTTTGAAGCCCAGCCCTGTGACCTAACAGTGTACTGTTAGGCAGTTTCAATTCTCTGAGCCCCAGTTTCTTTCTCTGTGTTATGAAGATACTAACATCTACTTCATAAGATGGTTGTAGTGATTAGATGACACCTGGTATGCATAGTACTTAATCTCATACCAAAAACGAAGAAGGAGCTGAGGTGATAAGCTCTAGGGTGGAAGTTTCATCCAGCTTGACTCTTCTTCCTGTGTGCATCATGTTGTGTAGGTGAATCCATTTCCCTTAAAAGAAAGTACAAGAAAGTGATAGACAAATGAAAATTTATCTAAAAAGCACCATTGGTCCTCACCTCTTTTGTCTTCAGAACACCTGAATGTTATACCCACGTAATTTACCATCTTAGTAGATAAATATTATGTATTTTTATTAGATATTCCCAGTCCTGTGATGTCCAGTTGCAGGTGTTCACAGTTCTGCTGTTTTCTACATATTAGGCCTTGGAAGTCAGTATCCTTGCACATGCCCTTAGCCATCCCATTCTATTTCCTACCTTTTCTCAGGTGTGTTAGAGTGCTGCAACCCCTTTTCACTTTTAAGGTTTTCCACCCAGTGGGGCACCTGAGTGGCTCATTTGGTTAAGCGTTAACTCTTGATATAGGCTCAGGTTTTAATCTCAGGGTCATGAGTTCAAGCCCCACGTTGGGCTCTGCATTGGATGTGCAGCCTACTTAAAAAATTTTTTTTCATATAGAGTATGCAGATGCATTCGTGACAGTTTGCAGCATCAGAAGACCTAGGGAGATGGTTAAGAGGATTTGTTATGGTGCAGCTCAGTTGGGTGGTACTGCTGGAATGTTGCTTATACAGTGTTCTCAAATGGTAACCACACCATCAAATGGCTGCTTTTTGAGCAAGTTTAGCACTTTGAGGTGAAGGACTGACTGGAAGCAACACTTATTTCTGATAATGGCTAGTCATTCCAAGAAAAGACACAATGAATTTTGGTTTCACCTAGTATAGTAAGCTTATTCCTATTTAGTGAGGGAGTAAACAGCCCCTCTTCCTTTTTATGATAAGTGGTTCCATAAGTGCCATTGTATATCCTGAGAATGCTATCATAAAGCTGGCTGGTTTTTCAGAACTGGAAATGGGTAATTTAGCCTTTTCTCCCCAGCACCTTCCTAGGCTTGGGCTGTTCTGCCACCAAGACCTCATTTAAGTTGTGTAGTAACTAAGCAATCAGTGCTCTAGCTTAAGCTCACAGGATTTGTCCACAAACTACTAAGAAAATCAAGGCAATAAATGAAAGACAGTGGATCCTTGCTTGGTTGTTTTCAATATATGCTTGATTGCTGATATTTCTGAAAGTTGTTTTTCTAAGACAATTTAATTTCCCATAGTAAGTAGGGCTTTTAAAAACAACAGCAGCCATGGGGCACCTGGGTGGCTCAGTCATTTGGGCATCCAGATCTTGATTTTGGCTCAGGTCATGATCTTGGGGTCATGGGATTGAGCCCCACATCAGGCTCCATGTGGAGCCTGCTTGGGAGTCTCTCTCCCTCTTCCTTTGTCCCTCTCCTCATTGTGCTCTCTAAAACATCCCAAAATATTAACAACCATAATACTTATAACAGTTTATTATATCGCAAGCTATTTTAACTTTCAGAGTCTTTGATTTCCGTCCTTTTTTTCTTGGTGTCAGTTATTATATACTTATATTGAAGAGAATGAAGATTGGTTTCCCCTGGGACAGGTTGTCTCTGCCAAAAACAAGTCCTGGATTGAAGTAGACACCTTGATTTCATGGTATGGGGACCTCATGTTGGGAAAGTTGACTTGATTTTTGAATAAAAGCTGTGCTCTTTTAAGATTTTATGTATTTATTATGAGACACAGAGAGAGGCAGAAACATAGGCAGAGGGAGAAGCAGGCTCCCTGTGGAGAGCCTGTTACAGACTCAATCCCAGGACCCCAGGATCACAACCTGAGTCAAAGGCAGACTCATCCACAGAGCCATCCAGGTGCCTCTGTACTCTTTAAAATGAGTCTCTGTACTCTTTTAAAATGAGTCCAAACTTTTAGGAGTAAAGGTATGAGTGAGAACTGTTTTCATTACTTAAAGGGGCCACATGCTCTATATCTCATTTGGTCATCAAAAGACCCTATGAAGGGTTAAGGTAATGATGGTGGTTTGAAAGCATGTATTTACATTGATCCCCCATGAAATTAATCTGTCAAGATTGAAATCTGTCAAGATGCAATATAGAAAGTTTTCTAGAGGTATAAATCCTAAAGGACAAAAGGAATTGGAGGGGGGACATATCAACAAACTTTTGGAAGCTAGAAAATAGGTAGACCAGTGATAATTGACTCAGGCAGCAGCTGGCAGTAGGAAACATCATGATGCAACATGATTGAATGTAGAACCTCCCAACCCAGAACGACTCGGAAATTGGTGATAACATGTCCTTCTGGGAGTGAGGGTAAGAATGGGACTAAAAATGAGCTATTTTAATTGAAAATCTTTTTGAAAAACATATTCTCAGATCTCTTTCCCAATTCCATGTAGCTAAACATTCATTCTCCACTACTTTAGCATAAGACTGGAGGCTTAGCATGAAAGGATCACTAAACTATTTCCAACCAGTTCAGCTGAGGTTGGTAGTACCATGCTGGAAAACAGGGATTAAAGGAACATTGACGTTCAGCTCCCTTCAGTCCTGTACCCTCCTCTACTCAAGTTAGAACATCCTTTTCTGGGAAATCTCAGATGAACTGAGAAAGAATAGTGGGAACAAAGAAAAGATTCTACAATCTTCTAAAAATTAAAAACAATGGTTCAAGAATCAGAACAATGGGCAGCCCCGGTGGTGCAGCGGTTTAGCACTGCCTGCAGCCC
The DNA here is from genome assembly GCF_003254725.2 of Canis lupus dingo. Classification (NCBI taxonomy): domain Eukaryota; kingdom Metazoa; phylum Chordata; class Mammalia; order Carnivora; family Canidae; genus Canis; species Canis lupus. The sequence continues at coordinate 43,367,660 of NC_064247.1, read as the reverse complement.
AGGGCGTGATCCTGGAGACCCTGGATCGAGTCCCACATTAGGCTCTCTGTATGATGCCTGCTTCTCCCTCTGCCTGTGTCTCTGCCCCTCTCTCTCTCTGTCTCTCTGTCTCTATGAATAAATAAATAAAAATCTTAAAAAAAAAAAAAAGAATCAGACAGCATCATGTTTTTCAATAACACCCTAGAATGTAGAAGACAACAGAGCCTCCAAAATCCTGGATGAAAATTCTTTTCAATTCAGAATTCAATACTCAGCCAAAGTATCAGTCACGTGTGAGGGTAGAATAAAGACATTTTTAATCATGTTCAAAATATTTCTTCCCCGTACCCGTTTCCAGGGAACTACTGAAGGATATACCCCACCAACACAAATAATTAAATCAGGGGAGAAGAAAGAATTGGATTTAAGAAACAAGAAATCTAACACCGGAAAGTGAAGGAATTTCCATAATATTAAGGACTGGCAGTAACAGCTGTGTACCAGGCACAGGAGCAAACCTATCTTATTGGGCAGTTCCCAAGGCCCCAAGAAAGAGGTCTCAGGAAAATGAAATAGCATTTTAATATGTTGAACATGTGATTCAGATAACTGGCTTGAGAGTTTGGAATTATATTAGTAACAAGAAAACTCATAGAAAAACCAGACAGCTTTGTGTTGGCTCTGAGATAAACAGAAAGTACAGAAAGTAAGAAGTTAATGTAGTAGTCTAAGTGGATCAATCATAAGGAGTTACGTATACAGATATTATACAGTGTATATATAAACTTAACTAGGCTCAAAATATTTGCTTCTCTGTACCCTTTCCTGGGGAACTGTATACAGTGTATACAGAGTATGTATGTGTGTGTATATATATGTGTGTGTGTATATATATATATATTTCATATGTATTTCAATATAAGATAAACATATTTCATATGTATGTGAAAAATTCTGTTCTTTCAGAAAATGAAAATTTATTATTCCACTAAACAAAACCATATGAGCTACATATTATCATATGCACTTTATAGATGAGGAAACTGAACCTGTGAAAAGTTAACCTGCCCACTACCACAGAGTGGGCAATTGTGTCCAGGTTTGTGATGTTGGCTAAGGACCAAAAAAAAAAAAGTCATTTGTTCCATCAATTACAGCTTTTTTTTTTCTTTTTTTTCTTTTTTTTTTTTTTTGGTGTAGACAACATCTGGGGCTTTAGTAGTATACTTGTTTAATCTCACCCAAAGGAAGCATCTCTTACATGTGAGTCTCAGTATTAGAGTAGAATGAGATGAATGAATAACAGAATATTTTCTCTTACCTCCATGTAATCTGAGAAACTCATAGCTTTGGGTTTACCTTTGACTATAAAATGGCTTAATTTACAAATATACACTTTTGGTAAAGGGACCTTGCCTGCCTTGTCCACCTTTGTATATCCATGGTTAGCACTATGCCCAGCCCATGGGAGGTACTCAGTGTCCATGTACATAAAGAATTAGTTCATAAATGTTTATGAAGTGTTCCAAGTGATGCTGCAGAAATTAGATTTTTCTGGTACAGCCTAGAAGGGCATGCTTAGGGCCAGTGGATGGAATTGGCTGTAAATATCAAGCCTATGGAAAGAAAGAGACCCTAATCTTTAGAGATATCTAATATTTGAATGGACTCTAAATCAGTAAGCTCATCATCACCAGTGGTAATAGATCTAGCACTGGATGTTCAGTTGTCAGGGACAATGGTGGAATGTGGTAGTAAAAGGCTTGGACTCAAGTCAGCCATGCCTGGGCAGGAGCTCTGACTCTGTCACTTCACAGTTTTGTAATTGGGGACAAGATACTGAACCTCTAAGTCTTAGGTTTCTCTTTGGTAAATTGAGGATAATAGTGATGGAGCTGCTCCAATGTCTAATTGAGAAAAACCTCATATAAGGCATAGGACTTGGCGCGTAGTGTTTGATCCATATTCACTGTTGTTATTAGAAGATGTTCATGCCTTGGAAGCAAATTTGAACTTGACGGAATCTAGACGTAGGGGAAGTATTGTTATTTTATTGCCAAATAATAACAATGCAATTGTGATATCAACTGTGCTTTGCACTTTCTTTTTAAAGTTGTTCCAGAACAACCTCAAAACTTATCTTGTATACAGAAGGGAGCACATGGGACTGTGACCTGCATCTGGGACAGAGGACGAGACACCCATCTATATACTGCATATACTTTACAGTGAGTGAGAGATTGTATTTTTGCAGCTGTTTTGTAGGTGTTATCTTAGACTACACTTAGAAATATCTAATAGTTTTATTTTTACCAGAGAGAAGAAGCAATAGACACCTCTAGATAATTAGGTACTTAAAAAGAAAAAGTTTTGTCTTATCATTTCATCTAAAGTGTGAACTGAGGTCTTGGGTCTGAGATCTAACTTGGAATTCTCTTCAGGGCATCCAAGGCCCATGATATGGATGTTCTTCCTTGCTCTAATAGAGTTAAACTGGCTGCATTATATCCCTTCTCTGTTTTGCAGTTGCAGACTCTTGGGGTCATAATATATAAATAGACTCATCCTTGTGGTAGCTTTCCATTAGCTTTGGAGGAGTTTCTTTTTAAAGCACCTTTGCCTAACCTGAAACTCCACACAAAGGAGAGTCTGGGAGAGCCTGTTCCCTGGAGTTGATCCCATAATCTCATCCAGAGATCCAGCTTGTTTGCACTATGCCTAAGTGAGCAGGAAATGAGGGAAAGGAAGTGGACCCCAGGGTTCCAGTCTGTACTAGAAGCTGGCACTCTGTACAGAAAATGCCTCGATGGCCATGGGTCCTTTGGATAACAATTAGATCTGCCCTGAGGAGACAGGATGCTAGCCAGGGTTTTGGGAATTTAGGCAGTATATGTATGGCTACTTAGCTATATGAACATCAAAAAGGCTCAATCCTACCAAAAAAGGGTAGATAGAGGGGGGGGAAAAAGGAGAGAAGGGAGAAAATATGGTCCTATTTATGAGCATATAATACAAATATTTCCATAGTGTATCCTCTAGTAATAAGACTGACCTTAACAAAATGTCTAGAATTTTAAATATTTGATTATTCTATTCTTCTGTAATAGAAGGAGCAAGTAGCTCATAAAGTATCATGCTAAACACAATTATCTTTTATTTACAGGTTAAATGGACCAAAAAATTTAACTTGGTGGAAGCAATGTGATCATTATTGTGACCATTTGGACCTTGGAGTCAACCTAACACCTGAATTGCCTGAATCCAGCTACACAGCCCAGGTTACTGCTATCAATAGCCTTGGAAGTGCTTCTTCACTCCCATCCACATTTACCTTCTTGGATATAGGTACATGTTATTTCACTTTTTGTAGGTGTCGTTCATTGGTACATGAACATTATCTTTAAAATCACTCGAGGGGATCCCTGGGTGGCGCAGCGGTTTGGCGCCTGCCTTTGGCCCAGGGCGCGATCCTGGAGACCCGGGATCGAATCCCACGTCGGGCTCCCGGTGCATGGAGCCTGCTTCTCCCTCTGCCTGTGTCTCTGCCTCATTCTCTCTCTCTCTCTCTGTGACTATCACAAATAAATAAAAATTAAAAAAAAAAAAAAAAAAAAAGAAATTTGGATTTAAAAAAAATAAAAAAATAAAAAAAAAAAATAAAATCACTCGAATATTCTATGTGTGATTGTTTCAAGAGGGACAGTGGCACAAAGAATAGAAATTACTTTGATGCAAGGAAAAGGGTGCAAATCCTAGAGCTTTATAGAGATGATCATACAAAATGGAATAGTCAGCATTATTCTCCCTGTTGGAGAAAAAAGAACCCAGTCCCATGGAGGCACTAGCTGCCAGTGATACCATTCGACTGAGGAAAGTGTCCTGCAAGGTTATTCATGAAGTTCAGTGTAAGCACTTCTCAGCAGAGGCATCTTCTTACCTCTACAGTTAACGCCACTGCTCTGAGATAGGCTACATGTGGGCCTGCTGGGCCAGAGCAGAGGTGCCAACTATCAATAGGGTGTGTCAAGGTACAAATGCATCTTGCTTTGAGAATACCTACTTCCATTCCTCTCATCACCTTGGGAGCTGGAGTGAACCAGTTCCGGCACATTTCTGAGCAAATATAATTAGCCCAGTTGAATCAGACACCAATCTCAAGCATCCTCAAGTTCTGAGCATCCCAGGTAGGATTGGGCTTCTGGCCTGCCTCAAGTTCTGGCCTTTCACTGTGTGTGTCTCTTCTTTCTTCCCACAACACCTCTTTGCGCGCATACTGCTATGAGTCTGGACATAGGCATTTACTATACCGTCTCCTGTCATACTTCTCCCCAACTTCTGTTCCATTTCTTTACATTGACTATTCCTCCTAGAAAGAATATTCCTCTTATTCTTTTCCTCTGCTCCTCTCTCCCTTCTGTATTTTTCCTGCTAGCATTTCTTCTCTGAGAGGTGATTCACTACTAGCCACCTCTGCCTTCTCAGCCATCAGAACTCTCAGGTTTGGCACATTGGTTTTCTTTATACGTTGGATTAAGTGCAGTTCACACTATTACTAATGTTGGAAGTAATTTATTTGGTAAAAATGAGGGTAGGTTAAGGAGAATTATTTAAATTACTTAGTAGTAAATCAAACTTTTTCTTCTCTGTAAAAGCCAGGGGTTTCTCTTTTATATATTTCACCAACTTTGGTGGTCACATATCTTAGAAATGCATTTTGTTCAATTCTTTCTAGCTCATGTAAAAATAAATGTTATTTCTGATTGGGGAGCCTGAATCACACTTTTTTTGTTTGTCCTGATTACCAGTGAGGCCTCTCCCTCCATGGGACATCAGATTCAAATGTGTAAATGCTTCTGTGAACAAATGTATCCTTCAGTGGAGAGATGAGGGGCTGGTGCTGCTTAATCGACTCAGATATCGCCCCAACAGCAGCAAGTCCTGGAAAATGGTAATGGTTTTTAGAGTTAAGGGGAAAACTAGGGAGGGGCTCTTAATATCACTGCACAGATCTCTGTCTTTTCATGCCACCAATGTATGTGATTTAAGAATAGTTAGTCCAAAAGTACACACTTGAGATAGATCAGATAGACATATACATTTTTATTTATTAAGAAATATCTTGAATTTTGATCATTGATTCTGAAATTTTTTAAGCCACAGGCTTCTGTAAACCTGAAATATTAATATTAATTAATATATTGTAATATTTAATATTAATATTAAAATATTAATTTTCTGCAATTTATTTCTAGTAAAGGATTCGTTTCACCTTGCTATGCTACCCCTCCCTCTGCATTACTTTTTAGTAGTTTTTTAACATATTAGAAAGAGGAGTATTAGGGAATGTGCATAGAGGCTTATATGGAATTGAATATTCCAAAGATAAAGACCCACACTTTGATCTAATATTAGACATCAATTTTTTTACAATTAAATTTTAAGATTATAATTTCTGCTAGTATTTTTGTAAAACATAGTGGCTTATAATAGCAAAAAATAAGTTTCACATATAGCTGAAACTCAGGAGAATTATAGTAATTAATTTTTTAATACAATTAAAGTTTTCTTTTTGAGGCCAGTTCTATGTCTATGTTAAAACATTTACACATTATAATTGTGACCAAATAAAAATAATCTCTAGAAAATTCTCCAAGGCTTTTCTGAAAATTGGTAATTTTTTTTTGAAAATTGGTATTTTTTAGCCTTTACTCATTTTTCAGCTGGTTTTAGGATCTCTCTTGGGGCCTTTAGAGATGAGTTCTTAGTCCCCAGAGTTTGTTTTTATTGAGAAGCTGATTCAGATAATGTCATGTGTTCAGTAACCCTGTCATTGATCTTTCTTCTCAATGAATGACAGATCTCAAAAAATAGAAAGGAATAAGTTATCCACTCAAGTTTCTTACCTATGTGTGTCAAAATCCTTTAATTTAATATTAATAGACCACCTTAAAAATTTTATCTGATTCAAGGTCCATGCTACAAATGCAAAAGGAAGATATGATGTACTGGATCTGAAACCATTTACAGAGTATGAATTTCAGATATCCTCTAAGCTACACCTACATAAAGGTATTTGGAGTGATTGGAGTGAATCGTTGAGAACACAAACACCAGAAGAAGGTATGTGTATTAAAGAGGAGAGTGAGGGATCCCTGGGTGGCGCAGCGGTTTGGCGCCTGCCTTTGGCCCAGGGCACGATCCTGGAGACCCGGGATCGAATCCCACGTCGGGCTCCCTGCATGGAGCCTGCTTCTCCCTCTGCCTGTGTCTCTGCCTCTCTGTCTCTCTCTCTCTCTGTGACTATCATGAATAAATAAATAAAATCAAAAAAAATAAAAAAATAAAAAAAAAAATAAAGAGGAGAGTGAGAGGAGTGGAAGGAGAGGTAGGAGGGGGAGAGGAAGATATAGGGATTTCTTTGGATCAGGATCTCTAAAATACTGGTACTGAATCAACAAGTTCAGTACCAATAACTAACTAGTAAACGAGTGCATTGCTAACAAGTAAATGTACTCTTACTAACATTAGCGTTAACTAACAGGTAAATGAGTACATTAATTAACAAACTAATTTTTACATCAGTTTAAGTACTGTAATTGTCCAGGGTGAAGTGTTTATATTGCTAGGAAATTTTTAACATTATGTAAGTCCTACTCCTGCTTGCCACATGTTGTCATGTTGGTCGCAAGTTGATGCTTCAGTAATGTTTGATTATAACTTTATTTCTATTTCACTTCCTATCTCAGGAACTCTCTCATTCCACAAAACCATAACCAGTAATTTTATTCCTTTATAGTTAAAACTTGATACATTTTACCTTTTGGAGTCTATGAAAATTAAAAGCTTGAAAGAAGGTAGACTCTGGAGATATAACATTTTAAATAAAATTTAACATCCAGCAATCATCTCTCCTCCAAATATTATGGCACTGCACTGCATCATGCCTTTGATACTTACTGCTCAAATGATGGCCACCAGACTGCCGATAGCTATGGAAAGGATGTCAAATATAGTTCTCAGTCTGATGGGCTTTTCTTTCTGACAATTATAGGGAAGACAACTTACTAAGGTATAACCAAACATTTTATTGGAGCAAAATTACCCATATGAACTCTGTGTCAATATTGGCAGATCTTTGGATACACAAGAAGTAGCCATCTGAATATTAATTTTTAAAAGCACTCATTTAGTGACATACTATAATGTTTCTTAATCTATAAATTTAGCTCAGAAGAAAAATTATTGTAGTATAATCCATTGTTTTATTATGTGACTATTTTGAGGTATTAATGTGAGAAAATCTAAATATTTATTTATAAAACTTACAGATATATGTGCCTATTAGTCTCATAATAAGTTACATTCATTTTCTGTGAGCTGCTAATGGACTTTGACTGCTGATGACACTTATCAGTGATACTCCAATGACTGACTTTCAAGGACCCAAGGGCCTATTAATAAGATATAACATCTAATATATGTTATAGAATAATTGTATATTCTTCCTTTCTTATATTAACTGCATTTCTTTATTTTTAAAAACTATTTTAAAATAAATCCATCCAATACATTATAATTTATTCCTTCTCATTTTATCATACAAATCTCTTAAACTAATGTTGAGCCACTTGCTCTCTGTTTCAATATTTGTCATTTTTATAATCCAGAGCTTACTCTTTTTATTCTTTTATTATACATAGTCAAAGTAATGTATTTCTTTAAATACTTCATGGATTAGATTTTGTGCATATGTCTACAGATAAAATTTTTGAAAGTGGGCCATATTTTATGTCCAAGGCCAAGGTAGTAAATAGGCTGAGAAGTTTTCAGGTTCTGTCACATGAGGCTTAAATCTATAAACCAGGGAAGCTCTGAGCTTGTGAATTCTTGTAATTCTCACTAACATTTAATAATGACCGGTTTGGAGATGTGTGAAAAAGTTTTTTTTTTTTTAAATGTCTATCTCTTGACTTAAAAAGACTTCAAGGTAGGACAATAACTTTCTCATAGCCCCTAAGATAAACCACTATCGTAACAATGAATGCAGTACTAATTAGGGTTGTGAACTCATGGACAGTTATGAATTGAACCAAGGAACTGGCTCATTCAGAGTACTCACAGGCGTTTGTGAGGAAACCCATCCTCTGAGACACCACCTTTACCAAGCTCTGTGGGCTTCCTTTCAATGTCTGCATCTCCCTTGTCTGTGTTTGATCTTTCTGTGGGTTGATGCAAGACCTCTTCCCTCTTACTTTGAGTGGCATGGTTTTTGACCCTTACTGCTGTTTCTGTCATCAGTTTCTTTATGAAACACCAACTGATGTCAGCCAAAAAGGTGTGAATTTTTTTTAGCACTTCTTCCTTTACAACCCTTGAATGCGTACTCATATGTAACTTGGCATTTAAAAAAAATCACTAGTAAGCTTTTTTTTTTTTTTTTTTTTTTTAGTTTTTAAAACTGTGAATGACTTTACGATAGAGCTCTTTGCAGCCTTTGCTGCTCAAAACTGAGAGCAATGTTATCTCCTGGTGGATTGGGCACAGTTATTTAGATCATATCAGCAGAGAATGAAGGCTTTATTTACTCCATATGGCCCTTTCCTATGTCATTAGATTCAACTCCTGTCATGGTCCTCCATGAAAAACACTTTTTAAATGGCCGCTAAGTATGGAGTAGGAAGGAACAAACTGCTTTCCTCTGTTTAGGGGGACAGCCCCTTCTTTGATATCTGTCAGAAGCAAGCCTGATACTGGGAACTGAGTAACCATATTTTGACTGTAGTGGAAAAACATTCTTGAGTTTGGGCTGCATGGCACCCAGACATGCCTGAGAATATGCCAAGGTGTTGGGGGAAGTTGATTCCCTCACCACTCAGAACACCCAGGAGGAGACTCCAAAATAAAGATGAACAAGCCATTTCTTAGAGCTATAATATGAATTAGGTGTTTCTGTCTGTTCATTCCCCATTTTTTAAAGTCTTATTTACATGTTTATGGAAAATTTAATAAAAGAAATGCTACATCCTCAAACTTATGCCGGAGCAGTAAAAGAGTAGTCCTCCCCCATCATAGGTGATGGCATGGGTGATTGGTTAGAGACCCCCAAAGAGGATGCAGACCAGTTGTAGCCACCTCTTCTCACATTGAGAAACTAGGCAATTCATTCATTCATTCATTCATTCATTCATTCATAATTCTGAAATATTGCTAAAATGGGTTAATTTAAATGAATAGAAAACACTGACCCATGGTAAGCACTCAGTAAATTTAGTTGTTGTTTCTTCATTTGGAAAATGAAGTTCTGAGAGCTGAAGGAGATTGTTCAAGGTTCTAGAACTAGTAAGCAGAGAAGCCAGGTTTTGAACACTGGTCTGTCTGTTAATCACATAGCCCAAGCTCTTTGCTCTGTACCCCAGTTACCTGGCTCTGAGAAGGCCAATTAAATACTAGAGGTTATTTTACCATTTTAGTTAGCAAGTACTTCATAACAATCTAGCTCGCGGGTCAGCAAACATTTTCTGTAAAGGTCCAGACAGTAAATATTGTCTGCTTTGCAGACCATATCTCTATCATAAGTACTAAAATTTCCTATTCTAGTGTACAAGCAGCCATTGATAGTATATAAATACATAGACAAACTATGTTCCAATAAAACCTTATTTATGGGCACTGAAATTTGAATTTTTTGTAATTTTCATATATCATGAAAAAATATTCTTTTATCTGTTTTCAGCCATTTAAAAATGTAAAAACCACTGTTAGTCTACAGGCTGTACCAAAACAGGGAGCAGATTTGGCCCTCAGGCCAGAATTTGCTGACTCCTAAGCTAGCAAAACTTGAAAATATCATATTTGTGTCTTTCTGCCTAAGGCTTAAGAAAATGAGAATGAAAGATTCTTAGCCTTCAAAAGAGAATTACATGCAAACATTTTCATTAGAAGGAAAATGTTAGGTTTGAAACCCAATGACAGGCCCTGCTCTCCTTTCTTCTTTTGGTGCCCTCTAAGCCCAATCCTTATCCTGGAAGAAGTCAATGTCTGGGCTCAATTATTTGATAAGATGGTGATTATCCCAATAAGAAGAAATGCTTTCCATGAAGCCTTCCAAACAAAAACAGATGAAAAAATATGCTCCTCTGGATGATCTTAGAGGAAAGTGTGTATCAGGAACTATGCCAGGTGCTGGGATACAGTGAAAAACAATCAGATCCTCAGACTCAGGGGCTTATCATCTATATTGAAACATTAGGGGAAGATTCCTGGAGGATACAATACCAAGAAGAAATTTGGAGTTTCAAGAGAATCTTGTGGCCTTCCCTTACCTGGAACATATGGCTTCCATGATCATTGCAGTAGAAGGGAGCTATTTCCTCCTTGAAGTACTAGATTCTTTTGAATTCTGTGAAATCTCATATTCCTGGATTTTATTCTGCTCTATTGGCCAGAATTGCTGGTAATTTTTCTCTTCTCAGTATCAGTCCTTATGGCTTTACCCAGGGCTTCCTTCTTTTCTGAGATGACCTTATCCAGAATTTGTGCTCCGGTATCCTGTTCCATATCTTCACCAAGATATCAACAGGCATTCTGAACCCCACATAGCCTAGACAAGAACTTTTTTCTCCAAAACAAAATGTCTCTAAAATACTTCAGTTTCAATATTTTCTATTTCAGTAAACACTGTCACCATCTTCCTACTTACTGAAGTCAAAAATTGAGAAATTTTCCTTAAATTCTCTTTTAAAAACATTCTCCTTTCCCCCCATTCCCCTATATCAGCACTTGACTCTCCTAAACATATTCAAAATCTGTTCATTCCTTCTGTTGCCACTATGATTATCCTAGTTTAAGCTACTTTCTACTTACAAAGGATAACAACAAAATGAACAGTTATGAACACACCATTCAACTTAAATACTATAACATTACCAATATATTCTTACCCTTGTCATGCCTCCCCAGAGGTAACTATTATCCTGTACATTTATCAGTACTTTTCTCATAGCTTTCAGAAATGTATCTATCTTTAAACAATTATTGGTTTTGGTTGTTTTTGAGCTTAATTAAAATTATATACTGTATATGTAACTTGCATTTTTCCCATCACCACTCTGGCACAATGCCTCCATTAATTTTAGTATAGGCGAAACATTCCTGCTTCTGTTGAGAAACAAGGTCTTCACTTGTGACCTGGATATTAAAAATGTTAAAAAGTTGGGTTGCCTGGGTGGTTCAGTTGCTTCAGTGTCCGACACTTGATTTCCAATCAGGTCATTATCTCAGGGTCATGAGATTGAGCCTCACATTAGGCTCCACATTAATCAGAGAGTCTGCTTGGTATTCTTTCCCTTTCCCTCTGCCCCTCCCTGGCTGTCTCTCAAATAAATAAATAAATCTTTTTAAAAAAAATGCTAAAAGGTTATGTTTCTTAAAAAAAAAAAAAAAAGGAGAGAGTCTTCATCTATATAAAAGGCTGCTGAGAAGTCCAATAACATAAGAATAAAGAAGTAACTATTAGACTTGGCAACACAAACTTCACTGCCAACCAGAGGCAGTGTCAGTAGAATGATGGGAAGACACTCTTAGGTGCTAAAGGTTGAGAGTGAGTGTGAGGTGAGGGTCAGTGACGGTTCACCTCTTCAAGAAGTTCTGTGAAGGAGAGCAGAGATGCAGGGCAGTAGCTGAAGCAGGATGAGGTATCAGGAAATGCTTTGCCTGGTTTTGTTTTTAGGATCAGAGGAAATATAGTATATTTTCAAGGTAATGATAAAGTCCCAGCAGAGAGGGAGAAATTAATGACACAGGAGAAGTGGGGGAGAAGTCCTTGATAAAGCAAGAAAATGAGATCCAGCATTCAGGTTAAGGGGTTGAAATATGATGGAAGTAGGGGTGCTATGTTTGGGAATTAATTAAAAATTTGGAGGTTTTCATGGTGGAAAGATGAGAGAATCCCTGTCTGATTACTTCCTTTTGCTCAGTGAAGTATGAAACAAGAACAGCAACTGAAGAGAAACATATCATTAGAAGTAGATACGTGGAAGGATTGACGGTACCAGCTCCAGGGCAGAAACAACCTATGGATGGTGGCCCTTCACATCATGACTAAAAAGAGTGGACAGAAAAAGGTGAAAAGAGAGAGTGAACCAAGTTTTAAATATTATTAATCAAGAAGGAAGAGGAATGTAGGAGTCTGTATAGGGCTTCCCATGCAGGCATAGCAGGTCATAATGTCTCAATGTAAAACTTGTTTAACCAAGTAGATACCTGTAAGATCTGTTTGAATCAAATTGTTTAAAACTAGATTTTAGATAAATGTGTCATCCCCAAAAAGTGCACATCAAGGAACCAAGGCAGTGAATAACTTATCTCTGCCTTGCCATGCTGGGAGCATGACTTGGACCAAAAAAATTCTCGTGTGTTTCATTTAGTCCACTGCCTGAAACCTCCCAAGATAATATCTTTCCATATTCTCTTTGTGTTAAATTCTCCATTTTCACTGTTCTTGGAAATCTTTATACTCCTCCTTACTGCCTGCAAAAACTTCTCTCTTTTTGAGGGATTGCTTTTCACCTGCGATTCAGTTGCTGTTGTCCACGTTCCTGCACTTGCCTTGGCTTCAGATATGGATGCTCATTTCAGAAGCACATTGGTTGGCTCTGATTTGTTTGCCACACATACTGTTGCACAGAATCACAGAATCTTGGGCTTTTAGAATCGAAAGCACACTCAAGGTCATTTAGGCGAATCTCCTGCTTAATTTAGTATCTTTGCTTTTTTTCCCACACTGGTGACTCTATCCAACCCTATAGTTTCCCCATTTATTATATAGGAGGTAATTTCATCTCAGGAGACCTGACTTCCATTTCTCAATATTTGTATTTTTAATAATTTGTACCCACTTGCTTTGGATTCACTTGGATATCGGCCTTTGACTTTCCTTTTCTGGCCTACCTATAATAGTTTTACCTGCCTTTGTTAGATAACACTGAGGTTAGAACTTCAAGTGATTTTGTGTCAGTTGAATATCAAACATACTCTTTAATATCAGCTCTTATGTTGCTTTTAAGCAGCAGTGTTTGACACCCCTGGTCATGAAATTTTACGCTTTGAAACTCACACAGATTCAACTAATGATTTCTCTCCCATAGAGGCTAACACTGCAGGTGGGCACCATTAAAATTTCAGTTTCACTTGCAATTTTTCCTTTGAAGAGATTGTGATTCTAGAATTCAATTCTTAGCTCTGTAGTAATCTGGTAGGTTATAGATCTTTAATGAGGCAATGAATGTTCCTTTAAATTTCTTGCCAACATGTAATTAACTGGAGACATTAGCACTAACAGGTCAGCTGGCTTTGCCATTGAGCACACCCAAGTTTCCAAATCCTGATTACGTAATCAATGTCTGGATAATCTAGTTTGCTCAGATCTTTGCTCAATGTAGTGAACTGTAATAGAAGAGCAGGATCTTTGGAAACAGTGAAACCTGGGTTCAGCCCCTGGCTTTACCATTTACCAGCTCCACGTGTTCTGTAGATCATTTATCCTTCATCAGGCTTCTTGTCCTCAGCTCTAAAGCAGGTGTAGTCACATGCACTTCCTGCATTGTGTGAGGATTAAGTAAGATAATGTACAGTATTTTAAAGTGTCCAAATATTTTCTGGCACATAGTACGTGGTTGATAATGGTCAGGTCCCTTTTCCTTCTCTTGCCTATGCTTTTTTTCCCTTTTGCATCTGGACTAGAGGGAAAAAAGTCATAGTCTTGATTTCTGGGTCACTATTCATAATCCTGAAGCAGCATGGAAAGCATTTTCAGAATGTCTTAGGTCCTCACTGCAAGGGTAGAAGCTATCACTAGTGGGAAGAGAAGGGAAGAAAATAAGTGAATATTTAGAAAAAAAAAAAACAGAAAGGGAAGAGAGTGAGAGAGGCAGGAAAAGGAAGTGACAAAGGAAGAGAGTAGAACATGAAAGGGAACCTGTTGGGGGTAGAAGTGTTGTAGAGAAATTTTAAGCTTTCTCAGAGCCAGGTAATTGCAAAGTGCAGAGCAAAGAGCTCGGGCTCTGGGATGAAACAGACTAGTGTTCAAAACCTGGCTTCTCCACTTTTAGTTCTGGAGCCTTGAACAAGCTCCTTTAGTTCTCAGCACTTCATTTTCCAAATGAAGAAAATAGCAACAGCTAAATTTACTGAGTGATTACCATGGATCAGGATTCTTCTAGTCATTTAATTCTCACAACAGCTCCATGTAACAGAGAACTATGACACTCATTCAACAGATGAGGAAACTGGCTTAAGGACATGGTTAACATTTGTTCAAGATTACAGAGCTGGGATTTGCCCATATAGTCCTGCTCTGGCGCTCACTCTTTAACTACTGCTCTTGACCTGTGTATGTCACAAGGTTGAGGAAGACATGGATGTAACTGTGAGTGGGCCCCCATAGGACCTGCACATATTATGTGTGAGTGCATGTGCTCCCTTCCTTTCCCTCTTTCTCTTCTCCTCTCTCTAACTTCTTGTCCTCTGCTTTCCCAGTGAGACTTAATGTTCTGGAAACTTCCATCTGGTTAAATGGAACTTGCCACTCCAGAAGGAACCTCTGTGTAGCCTCATCTCAATACACTCTAAGTGTCAGTGATAAACAAGTTACATTTATCACTGTTTTTCAGTGGCTGCTTCTATAGATTCCACCCCTGTCTGTAAATCAAAACAAATCTGATAATGGGAGAAATAAAACTATTTCACCCACTTACACGTGCACACAAACTCTCTCTTACACTCTCTTACTCTCTTACACAAACTCTCTCTTAATCAGCTCCTGTGTAGGAGCTGATTATTCAGTTTCTTTTCAAGTCTATTTGATTGACTTTTTCAAATTAAAGTAGGTCGTATTTGACCATTGTCTTATAGATTGGTGGTCATTCCTTCTGTCAGTTCAGCCTGTGTTTTTGCATCAAGTAGCTAATATTGTCTGAATTTTCCATTTGTTCATTCATCACCTAACAAAGAGTTATCGGGAGCCTGTTACATTCTAGGCACTGTGTAGGTATGAAGGATATATTAAGATATATGAGATAGGTTTTCCTTTCAAGTAGATCATTGCCTAATGATCATAAAACCAAATAATTATGCCACAACATGATAAGTTCAGGAATAGATGTGAACACAGAGATTATCATTTGTTTTTTGCCTTTTTTACAGGATCAAAAAATGTGCTCCTTGTGATTTATGTTATCTTTCTGCTGAGAATTTTTTCTGCATTCCAACAAAAAAGAAATAACCACACATACCTTCTTTGAGTTATTTTATTAATACATATTTTAAGGGCAAGTTAGGAATCTAATTTCCTCCTCATCATTTTTTAAAATTTGTTTTTAAGTAACCTTGATTTTTCTATGACCAACAATATACATGTTCACTGTTTGACAGAAAGAAAACAATACTGGGGTACAAAGAAAATTAAAATTGTCCTAAATCCTACTCTCCTAGAATTATTTATTAAATAAGTAATTGACTTTGAAAGGTCTTATATTGTGCATATATATATATATATATATATATCTGTGTGTGTGTGTGTGTGTATATATATATATATTTTTTTTTCCCCTTCAAAACAGAACCTACAGGTACATTAGATGTCTGGTACATGAAAAAGCACATTGATTACAGTAGACAACAGATTTCTCTTTTCTGGAAGGTAAGTCTTCAGTGTCAATGTAAAATTTAAGAGAATTATATACTTGTTGTGTTTTTTTGTCTTTGTTTTTATTGAGATATAATTGATATATAAAAAGAATTATATATTTGAACAATGTTTCAAGGCCAAAAATTAAGTTTTATTTCCATAATGGCTTTATATGAGGCTTCAGAGACTTGGTTGGAGCTCATTTTCTTACCAATATCCTCCTGACACTTGATTCGATGCCATTGACCTCTGCCAAAGAAGGGTGAGAGCTCTGAGTTCTGTCCCACACACAGCTATGTCTTTTCCTCATCCACTTCCATCCCTTCCCACCTCCAGGCATGTCCATCCTCTGACCCCACTGCATCATTTCTTCGGGCTCTTGCCCCTCCCAGCCACCCTTATGTCCCCTACCTACAAACTGCCCAGCAGTGACCATACCACCTTTTACTTATTCACTTTTTTGGGAAATTAAAGATGGGAAGTCTGTGTATATGGATATTCAGAAATATATTTTCTATAGTCACCAAAAAGGGAGAGGGTA
Source organism: Canis lupus dingo (assembly GCF_003254725.2). Lineage (NCBI taxonomy): Eukaryota > Metazoa > Chordata > Mammalia > Carnivora > Canidae > Canis > Canis lupus. The sequence continues at coordinate 43,351,452 of NC_064247.1, read as the reverse complement.
GAAGGAAGGCTGCTCTGCCTCAAGAACTCAAGTAATAGTAGAAAATATTATGAACAGAAGGGAAAACAGCTCTTCCTCAGGAATAGCAGTAAAACAGTAGTCACTTGAACAACCTTCCAGAAAACGATGAGGCCTAATGTTATTACAGGATGTGAGAGTTTCACAAAATGCTGAAATCTGGTGTGGTTGTTTCACTTAATCCTTTAAAAACCCTGTGAGGTAAGTACTAGGTATCCCCATTTAACAAATGGAAAAACTAACGGTCAGAGAGAGGAGGATGTTCTTCCCACAGTCACCCAGCTACATAGTGCAGAATTGAGACTAAAACCCCATCCAGAATTCTTTCTGCTACATCGTGACTCATCTTTATGAAAAGAAAATACTATTTGAACTCCTGATTGACATGCTCATGATAAAAGGTTTTCAGGTGAGCTGTACTCCTTTTTACTTCTCCAAGCCTGCATTCCTCTTCCAGTTAAGGGTAAATCAACAGTTTTGCAATTATGAAGCTGATGAGCATGAAACCCCAACAGTCAGAGAAATGAATATAAAGTCCTCTGATGGGGTTAGCATGATAGATTTTGATAATTGCAATCTTCTTCAGTTTTAAGAAATGAGCCAGGCAAGAAATGAGCTCTTTCTCCCTCTTTTCCTTTCTCTCTCACATGCACACAAAATGTCTGGTATGAGACTACTATAAATAGCTTAGTGAGTCATAATCAAGCTCTTCACTTTGAAACTAAAACTGCAGCTTAAGATTTATTTTAAAATAAAGCCTTGTTTAAGAGCAAGATAATTCTCAAAGCAAGACATTTAGAGCAGCCATAATTTGTGAATATTATAGAAGAACCCAGCTTAGTTCCTGGCTGTTGGTTTTCATTTTCACAAGTAAGCAACTGGTCAAAACCAAAATTCCTCCTTCCATAAAGATTCCGTCTCCCAAAATGTCCTCAGCAGTGATCTGAAAAAATATATTGTTTTCATTCCAATAAACATTTGTTAGCCACAGGTAAGGCTCAGCCAAGGTGCATATGCAAATTTTTCTCTGGTTCTCATTTTAATCTTGTCCCTAATCCTCAAAAAGCCTAAATTCTAAAGTGAGGTCTTGGAATTCAAAAAGACTTTAACTCTCTTCTAGTCTATCCTTCCTGTCATAAACATTGCTCCCACTCCAGCCAGGACAGATGGATACCTCTGGTGGGACCATCTGGGACAGAGAGAATTCTCACTTTGTAAGCAATCCATGCTATGGTGAGCATCTCTTACTGTTAGAAAATTTTCCCTTTTGGGGCACCTGGGAAAGGTGCTCAGTTAAGCTGCTGACTCTTGATTTTGACTCAAGTCACAATCTCAGCATTCTGGGATCAAGCCCTGCATTGCACTCCATGCTCAGTGGGGAGTCGGCTTGAGGATTCTCCCCTCATCCCTCTGTCTCTCCTCCAACTTGCGTGATTGCTCACAAGCGCTCGTTCTCTCTCAAATCAATAAATAAAACTCTAAAAAAAAAAAAAAAGAAACAAAGAAAGTTTTCCCTTTTGCAGAGTCAGAATTATGAGTGCTTTGGACCAGAACTGGCTTAAGATCCTAAAAATGTAAATACTAGAAACTTCTACAAATTGGCACCTGATGGTGATCAAGACAGGGCATCTTCAAAACCTTAGAATCTCCTGAGTCCAGCCTGAGAATCTCCTTAAGGAGTGTTGGATCTAGTCTTCAGTTTTGCAGGTCTGATACAGGAGTAAGTCTTTTCCTGCAAAACCCTGGGTTTCTTTAGTGGCTTCAAGTAGGCCACTCACCTGGCAGTGAGACTGAAAGACTGACCAGAACTACTGAGACAAGCAGGCCTGCTTTGGACCACAGAACTACAGAGCCCAAGAGCTAGAGGAAATGTAAGCAGCATGCAGTCCTACCTCATGTTACAAACACAGACACAGGTCTAGGGAGCTGAGTGATTTCAGAGAAAGGATTTCAGGTACTATGATGCTTGCTGCTGGCAGAAATCACTGCCCTTCTGTCTGGAACCCTTCCTGTCCCACTCATCCAACTGAGGATTTCTTATGCTACTCTAAGGCAGGCGTGGGAATTTGTTGGGATGGTGCCATGACATAGGGATTCATCTGAATGTCAGACTAGAAAGAAATACTGCAGCCAGATCAGGTGCTTTGTGGTGGGACCAAAATCAGACCTCAGGAAAGAAAGCAAAGACGTATGTGTGGTGGTTTGTTGGTTTTTTTTTGTTTGTTTTCACTTTGATCAATACTGGGAAACCCAATGAGAGGGACACCCTGCCACTGCAGAGAGGGGGATTTCAGGTCTTAGCACCAAGTAAAACCCCATTAGTCTATGAATAAAGTGAGAACATGTTTCTCCTGCAGCTGGGGAAATGTGAGATGACCTTTCATTTTTGTAGGATGTTTACATCAGAAGAGAGTAATTGGTGCTAAATGGAATCAGGACACCTTGAAGGAACAAGGTGTGGATGTAGGTGAGTGTGAGTATGCATGTTAGTGATGTGTGTGCATGTGCATTGTAGATGTGTGTGAGTACAATGGATAAGTGTGAATGTGTGTGTGAATGAGTGTGAGTTTTTAATATGTGTGTGGGGTTAGAGTATGAGTGTGGGTATGTAAATATACATGTCAGTGTGGGTGCATGTAGGTAAGTGCCTTAGTCCATTTGGCTGCTATAACAAAATACCACAGACTGGGTGGCTTATAAACAATAGGAATCTGTTTCTCACAGTTCTGGAGGCTAGAAGTCCAAGACCAGGTGTCATCAACGTTAGGTGAGGGGCCTTTTCTGGGCTGCAGACTTCTTATTGTATCCTCACGTGGCAGAAGAGGCTAGTGAGCTCCTTATAAGGGCACTAATCCCATTCATTAAGCCTCCACCCTTCATGATCTAATCACCTCCCAGAGGCCTTACCTCCTAATACCATCACACTGGGCATTAGGACTCCAGCATATATGTGAATCTTGGACACAAACACACATTCAGACTATCGCAGTGAATATGAGTGTGTGGAAGGTGTGTGTGGGGGGGTATGAGTGTGGGTGTGTTTGTGAATGTGTGTGTGTGTATGAATGTGAGTGTGGGAATGTGTTGAAGATGAAGGAAACCTGTGCTTTCTTGTTCTGGTTCTTACCTACTTCAGGTTTCTCTCAAAAAGGTTTCTTCTGAAAGTTCTGTTTCCTAAAAAATATTTTGTATAATTTCTTGCCATAGCTATTTTTAAAACAAAAATTCTTTCTATATTTAAGCCAAAAAGTACAATTTAATCTATGAAATAAAACAAAAACACCTAGGTATTGTTAAAACAATAAATGCAATAATAAGTAGAAAGTGTTGCCCTGTAATGAACAGCCTCAGCGTCGTGTTAGAGCCTTTCACGGGGGCTTTTAGCATCCTCTCTCTCACATCCCCTGTATCTTCCTTTTGTGCAAAGTCTCATATGTTTCCTTTGCTTCGATTAAGCATTTCAACCCGTGATTCCAATACACCTTTCTTCCAGTTAACACATGTATTCTTTAAGAAGAAAATCACCTGATAGACAGTATATGAAAAGATATGACAAAGGGTTAAAACCACATTAACCTTTCCAGTTTCCTCTGTTAATTTTTTAATCATGGCAGATCATAAACTTTCGAAATTGTGGTTGAGGCCATGGATCGAGAAGAGATATATGTGTTTGTAAATGAAGGCAACTCCACTTTATTTATTTATTCATTCATTGATTTATTTCAACAAACATATTCAAGCCTCTCTTTAATACTGGACACTGTGCTGCATGCCAGGGATATGGAAGCGAATAAGACAAATGCAGTCCTCAGGTGCTTGAGCTCATAGACCAGCAGAAGGACAAAATGGGTCTGATTAGGGCGTTCAGGTGTTAAGGAGTTTAAGATTCAGCTGGGGGAAAAATGATCAGGGTCAACCAGTAGAGCAGGGGAATGGGTGAGGAATCACAGAAGACGTCTTGAAAGGTAATGCTAGAACTGACCCCAGAAGAACAAGTTAGTTGGGACAAAGATGGGAGAACATTTGGCAGGAAACTGGGGACTGTGGATTCAGCATATGAAGGATCACTATAGAAATATAAAACACACCTCAAATGAGAGCCTCATCTATAAGTTGAAATTTTCTTGCAGCTACTTTTAAAAATAAAAAAGAAACAGGCGGAATTAATTTTAATAATATATTTTATTTAGCCCAAGTATGTATGGAATGTTATCATTTCAACATGTAATCAATATTTACAAATTATTGATTAGCTATTTTACATTCTCCTTATCCTACTAAATCTTTGAAAACTAATGTGTCTACTAAGTGCCAGTGGGTATGGTGGCTAAGAGCTCACCCTCAGAGCAATACATCTTAGTCACAGTTCAAGAGCACCAAGGCTATGTGCGGCTGGTGGCTCCCTACTGTAATGACCAGCGCCCCTGTGGGGCCTTCACAAGCAGCAGGGAAGAGTGTTAGGCAAACTTGATTCCAAAAGTGGGGGAAAGATTCGGTGGGTTTTAATCATTTGCTAAATGAAGTAACTCATTCGGATAAACAGCTACCCTCAAACCACAGAAGGCTAAAAGAAAGAGAAAGTAACAAGACCCGTACACCAGTTTACAGCAGAGCCTCAAAAGAAGCTTCTTTAGTACATTTCCTTTGTCTTTTTCTCCCTGTATCTCTCTATGTTGTATGAAGAATTTTCCAATCCATATCACATTGCACTGAGGGGTTGTGTCCTTTGGCCTCCTCATATGAAAGAAATCCTGTAAACGAGGGAAAGTATTGTTTGTAATCTGATTTATATTGATGTAGAACAAAGATCTTTCATAAATCCACAGGGAAGATTGGTTATCAGGAGCCTGAGGCCTTTATATGATTAGAGGAAGCATCCAATCTCAAAAAATGATATTTAAATACAAAAGCAGCAAATGGGAAGCTTTTGATAGTTTTGTTGTAATATTCAGCTCTGTCTCCTTCCCTTTCCCAACAGGCTGGCACAGCATTTCTGAAGGCATTTTTGGAAAGAATGGGGTTGTTTTGCCTTGCTTACTAGTCGTACATATTATACTAACTGTAATGTAGGGAATTTCAGTTGAGTAACAGAATGTGGTCAATGATGAAGATAAAGTGGGTAGCAGAGCATTAACAAGATAGAAAACAGATGGAAGGGAGGTTCAAGTTTTGCTCTAACAAATTTTCTATTATTTTGCTGTTTTTCTGCTGCAAAGCAAGGTAGAAATCATTATGTCAGGATAATTAACATGAGGTATTAGTATCAATTAAATAAGTTCAGGGTAGCAAAACACCTGCAGGTATCTACTGAGCACTAACACAGATGAAATTCAGAGTTCATCCTCTAGGTAGAGCTGTGCTACTTGGGTTCAAGTTGCAGCTTCACCACTTACTGGCTGTGTGTTCTTAAGCAAGGTGCTTATCCTCTCTGTGCCTTCCTTTCCTTACAAATAAAGTGCAGATAGTAATAGTGTACACCACCTGAGGTTGTTGCAAAGATTAATGAGAGAATCATGAAAAGTGTTGGCTGAGTCACTAGGAGGCAAACATTGTACAGGACTCTGAGACACAAAGATGGGCTGATAGACAAGTGGGAGGACAGATCCACAGATGGATCATTTCAATACAGCGATTTTAAAAACTTCCAGATGAGCTTGTCTTTTGAGCTGCTCCCTCACTTTGGACTGGGGTTGCTGAAAGCAATCATGAGTTCTGAAATCAAGGTACCTAGGCTTACCTCACAAATTATATGTCCTTTGTAATCAACTGTATGACATCGATGAGACTTCCATACAGACCCATGGTGGGAGCCGAGTCAAGATGGCCTGTCTTTCCATACACTGGTAGAAGAGTCATATGAATACAATGGGAAAAGTGCCAACTATGAAGATTTTTATATTTGAGTAACAGAGAGCAGGAAACTCATCAAGTGTCTGACATCTACCATATCCCAAGTACTCGTTGAAACCGTTGCCTCCCTCAACCCATTGTATCTTCCTGTAAGTCTGTGCTGTACATAGAATTATCTCATTTTACAGATAAGTAAATTGAGCCTCAGAGAAGTAAAATAATTTGCCCAAAGTCACAGAGCTACTATGTGGTGGAGCAGGAAAGCAAAGGATCTGCTCTAATAAAACTAACCTCATCCCCCCAAAAGTCTGTGACATATTCGAATTCCCCAGCTTTCAAAGAGGTCTTGATTATAACTTCTCTTATTTGATGTAGGCTTAGCTCTGACATACTGGTGTGTGTTTGCTTGTTTGCATCGGGGGAGTTCAGAATAAAATATCAGTTTATGACAAGTACAGTAGCTTTTTCTTTAAGTCCTAAGAAGAAATGATTTGTCAATTCACAGAAACACCCTTCTTCCCATATACTTAAAAACAAAACAGGGGTGTCAGGCTGACTTTGTTGGTGGAGCATGAGGCTCTTGATCTCAGACTTGTGAGTCTGAGCCCCATGTTGGGTCTAAGATTACCTAAAAAAATAAAATAAAATCTTAAAAACAAAACACAGAGGTCTTGCATTCTAAGATGGACCAGACTTTTGTTCTGTCATGGATATATTCACCAGGTAATTTTTGGTGCTGAAAGCCTTTTCAGCCACTAGAACTCTCACAATAGTTTTATAAGGCAGCAGGCTACATTCCCGCTTCTCTCATAAACCTAAGTCAGAAAAGCTAAGTTTATTAAGTTTAGATCATTTCTCACACACAGAGGGAAAAAAAAAACTGAAGGAGGCAATAAGACAGCTTTTCCTGTTTAGCACACTCTTACCAGTAGGAGAGGGTGACAATGACAGGAACACTGGCTTGACACCCCTTTCAGCACTGCCCATAAAGGTACAAGAAGTACCAGGACACCACACACATCCCGGACATTGCCTTCCTCTCTCATGCCCACCAGGGGGCACACTAAGATCTCACCTTACTTTTCTGTGGGGATTAATTGAGTCAGTTTCTTAACCTTTCCAAGCTCCCTCAGGTCAAGGAGATATGAGGACTAAATGCGACAATAGATGTAAAGCTTCTGGCTCATGATATGTTCCAATAAGTGATAGTTTCTCCCTATCTCCCACCCAAATATGTAAACATTAGAGCAAAAGTAAGTTCATCTGAAAAGACCCAGCTGGCTCTTCAGGTGACAGTTTTGGGTTCAAAGCCAGAGACCCAAGGCCTGTTGATTCTGGGAACAAAGAATTCTGGATCTCCACCATCCCAAAATTGCTGACCTGATGTCTTCTGTTGATGCTCCACATTAAAATGTACCACAACCTCACAATTAGACAAGCTGCTTTCCAACTTTGGGCCAGAAGGGTAACTGGGGATTCCAGCATGAAACATAGTGTCCTGTGGTGACCAGTTCATTGTCTCAGGCTTGCCAACATAAGGAGTAGCACATCAGAGGAGAGGGATTGCTAGTCTAAAAGTCAGGAGCCCTGGATTCCACTCTCAGCTCCTCCATCTATTCCTTGAGTGGCCTTAAGTATGTCATTTCATGTCCTGGACTTATTTCCTATTGATAGAATGAAATGTTGAATTAATTACTAATCCTTAAAAAAATAAAAAATAAAAAATAAAAAATAAATAAATAAAAAAAAATAATTACTAATCCTTCCTGGCTCTGTAGTTTTGTGATGATATTCCATTACATCAGGGCCAAATATAATCCAGATATATGCATTATTTGCAAATTTTATATTGCTATTTTTTTAAAACCAAATTAAACTTTTCAGTTGCTTCAGGAGACTACGTGCCAGCTGGAAAAATACCTACTTCCCTATTGTCTTATTAGGTTTTTTGTTCCATGGACCATGTTGGACAAGTGAGGCCCATTTTCAAATTGGTGAAAGAGACCAATTGCCTGAGAGATGTTAATGTTTATCCCAAAACTTGAGCCTGATATTTTATACAAGCATAATTCATGGGATACCATATTTATTTCTCTAATTACCTTAACTCCACCATTACCTTCTCAATGAGATTTTCAACTCTAAAATATGGGATATCGAAGGGGAGATGTAAGGGTTTAGGCCCAGGCCTTTCACTACCCTCTAGGAACCTTTACTCATCTTTCAGATCCACATCTTTCTTTACAAGATGACTGTAGTGTGTAGTGCATGGACCTCAGTTAGATTTCCACAGCAGTCATGAGGCAAGTTCATTGACTCTTCCTGTAAGATGATTTGACATTTCCCTCTTCTTTCAGTGCTCTACCATAGGATTAAATGAGATTGCTGAGATGTCTATGATGGACAATGAAAGGAAGGTAGTAAGAGCTGATTTACAAGGTGTTATTTTTCAATTAGAGCTCTGGTCCTTCAGTTGTCAGAGTAAGACTGAAGCCCCTTGGGTTCCTGACAAGACTGAGGAACTTTGTGAGCTTAGTTAACTCTTGAGGAGTGCCTTAGGGAAGGGTGCATGATGTGGAGGTGAAATAATAGTCCTACCTCTGAACCTACAGAGGAGACAGGGAAGGATAGAGAGTTGAGGGAATGGTCTTCTCCAGCCAGCTTTTGCTTTAATTTATCCTGCTTTACTCCTGTGACAAAGGACTTGTTTATTAATAACAGTTCAGAACATCACAATTTCAAAAGCAGTCACTTACTTTAATCCACACAACAGGCCTACAAGATTGACTGTGATGGACAATGAAAATGCTAACTTTCTTGGTTCCTGCCAGAAAACAAAGATGTCTTCTAGGGAAAGGCTGAAAGTGCACCCAAAAGAGCTCTCAGCAACATGACATTCACCCGGTGCATTGACCATGGTTTAAGATCCAGTCCTGGACTTTGTGGATCCAGAAGGGCACCCAGGGTAGGACCTGCTTTAATCAAGTTCCCAGAGACTGAAATATAAAAAGCTAGATGTTCATGGATTAATTTACAATGAGGAATGCAGCTGTTGGGCTACCCAGAAGGCTTGAGTCAGCAGATAGGAACATTCTTTCTCAGCATGCTAATTATTTCAGAAGCCAAATTATCATCAGTAGGCCAATTTATTCACTTAAAGTGAAAAATACAAATTTTAAGTGAACCAGATGTTCATGTTACCCCAGCCTCTCCTGACAGATAAATACACAGGAAACCAAATTATTAAAAGAATGCTTAAGGGGTAGGAACCAGAGAAAGGGGCATTTGCCAGTCCTAATATGTGTCTTTTAGCACCTGAACCCATAGAAGGAATAGCCTTGCCAAGAAAACCATCATGCTTAAGTCTAGTGAACTCAACCTCTCTCTCCATGCACTAAGCATGGATAGGCACTGCCCGCGCTGCACTTGGTGGCTCTTCATATTCATTGCTTCTGTTTCCCATGGTCCTTATCCAAACAGGTTATAATACAAATAATTAGTTTTCTGCTTACTTTCTGGGATTGCTCCCAAATGATCTCAATTGGAATTTTTGCAATTTCAAAACTCATTAGCCACACATTTATAAACAGTGTCTTACTTTCCTAGCACAGATGGTTAATCCAGTTCACTAAGTGTGAATTTTACTAGTTTAGCTCTTGAAAATATCATTTTTGATTTAATGAGCAGCATTACACTTTCTATATAAAAAGTTGTGTGTGTGTGTGTTTCACAGATTTAAAAATGGAGATTCAGAGGGGCTGAGTACCTTGCTCTGGATCACACAGCTAGTGATGATTAGTATAGGTGGAACTGAAACCCAGATCATTGGAATTCAGATTCCACTCTTGTTCCATTGGATGTATTTGAGTTTTCTACTATTAGGAAGTTTCATTTTGAAGCAAGAAAAGAAACTCAATGTGTTTTTAAGAATTAGCTTTTAAAAATATAAATTCACTTTTCCCCCTAAATGGTAAGTTTGGGTGGAGACGTAGAGATACGCAGCGGAGAAGATGATAAGATGTAAATAAAAAGGTCACTCATATGTAACCTGCTGTTGCGGAGGCCATCAGGTTCAGCCACAAAGCATCCAGTGACCTTGTCTGGGAGTACACAAGTAAGTGGATATGTTTTGTTGCAGAATATGAGTATGTCCAAGGCAAGAGGAAAAATCCTCCACTATCGAGTGACCTTGCAGGAGGTGGCAGGGGTGAAAGTCACACTACAGAACATCACAGAACACACCTCCTGGACCTGGGTCATTCCCAGAACTGGGAATTGGGTTGTGACTGTGTCTGCAGCTAACTCAAAAGGCAGTACCCTGCCTACTTATATTAACATAACGGACCTGTGTGGGGCAGGTAAGTACCAACTTTCCTTTCATATTACCTATGGGAAACTGTTTCTTACTTATCTCTCATGTCCCACAGGCTCAGCTTAGGGCCTGGCATAAATAGCATAGGAGTTTCAACTTTGGAGCTGACAGCCTACAGGAATTCTTTTGCACTTAGAGTATGAGTGGCCTTAGACAAGTGAATTAACACCTCTGAGCTTCAATTTCTCCCTCTCTAAAGTAGGAATTATATTATCTGTCTTGCAGGTCATTGTGAGATTAAATACAGAGACTAACATAGCAGGTGCTTAAAAATGTTATTAAGAAAATGTTAGTTACATTAAATTGAACACTAATGTCTAGCTAATTTTTCTAGGTGTAAAACTACTATGTGATGTCAAGATCTAGGAAACATTCTGCTCTTATAGTCAAAACATTTTATTTTATTTTTTTAATTTATTTTTTATTGGTGTTTAATTTGCCAACATATAGAATCACACCCAGTGCTCACCCCATCAAGTGCCCCCCTCAGTGCCCATCACCCAGTCACCCCCACCCCCCGCCCACCTCCCTTTCTACCACCCCTTCCTTGTTTGTTTCCCAGAGTTAGGAGTCTCTCATGTTCTGTCTCCCTTTCTGATATTTCCCACTAATTTTCTCTCCTTCCCCCTTTATTCCCTTTCACTATTATTTATATTCCCCAAATGAATGAGAACATATAATGTTTGTCCTTCTCTGATGGACTTATTTCACTCAGAATAATACCCTCCAGTTCCATCCATGTCGAAGCAAATGGTGGGTATTTGTCATTTCTAATGGGTGAGTAATATTCCATTGTATACATAGACCACATCTTCTTTATCCATTCATCTTTCGATGGACACCGAGGCTCCTTCCACAGCAAAACATATTTTAAAACCAATAATACTAAAATGAAATTCTGGCTGTAATTAAACTACAGTAAAAATTTTCTATACTACAGCACTTTATTACACAAATGTAGACATTTATCAAATTATCTATATTGAAATCTCCCAGCTAGTGATACACATTTTAGAGTTGCATGCTTAGAAAACTCATTTTTCAAGATAAAAGCCTATGATTAGTCAATAAAATGGATATAAATGCTGTTTCTCAATGTCAAGATCATTGGCCTAACTTTTCCAAAAATATCTAATAAAACTATAATTAAATCCTTTTTTAAAATTCGGTGGAACATTTTATCTACATATGAGCCTAGCAATCATCATTTGAAAGAAGCTTCTACCCAAATATGATTATTTTATATACACTGTTAAATTCTAGTTATATATCTTTTCAGTCATATATTCCATAAACATAGAGATGATAGAGTAGATAAAAAATAACTAAAAGAAAGTACAAGTAAATATTAATGTAACTTCTAATTGGTATATGAGTTAGGAATTGCTCTTAGGAGTAAGGGTTGCTCTTACTAGAGGCCTGACTACAGTGGCTTATTAATTCTCTCACATAAAAGAAGTCCAGAGGTATACAGTTCAGGGCTGGTGTGACAGCTTGGTGACATCATTAGGATTCCAAACTCCTTCTTTCTGTTTCCTCTGCCAAACTGGCTTCTATCCCCAAGATGGAAATGGTCGAAGATGGCTGCCAGAGCTCTATCTACTTCCTTCTAGGAAAAGGAGGAGAGAAGGGCCCACCCCTCACCCTTGAGGAGCTTTGCTCCAGGTCACACAACACATTTATGGTCATTGTCTCTAACTGGTCATCTGGTCACACCTAGCTGCAAAGGAGGCTTAGAAATATATTTCAGGCAGCAATGTTCCCTTGCTAAAAAAGGACAAAATGTTTGGTAGGCAAGTGGTAATTTCTGCCTATTTTTGGTAGGTATGTAGGGCAGAAACGTGAAAAGATGAATTAGTTGGGGGGGGGGGGAGCGGAGAAAGCTCAAACTCTATGCATAGTTAAATAAAAATGTTAAAAACACCATAAACAAAGCTTTAGAAGTGTAAATAGCAATTTAAGAAAAGTATATGTCACATTTTTTGGCCAAAGGAGATGGATTATCTATCTACTTTTTCAAATAAATAAGAGATTGGAGCCATGAACAAGCAACTCAAAAACTAAATAGAAGAGTAGCAATAAAGATATGAAAATATGCGTAGCCTAACTAGCAATCAGTCAGATGCAAATCTTGAGAAAACATGAGAAACCAAATCAGACTGAGAAAGAGTAAGTAGAATTAGTATAACCCATGTGGGTGTGTAGGGAAAAGATATGCTGTACCCTGCTGGTGGGTATGTAAATTGGTATAACTTTCTGGAGACGATTTGGCCATATGTAACAAACTTTAAATACTAATGTATCTTTGACCAAAAATTTTATCATTATGAATGTATCCTCAGTAAATGGTAAGTGCTTAGAAGTGTAGGCGCAAAGATGATCGTGGAAAATTTTGAAATAGTGAAACACTATGAACAACCTAAATGTAAAATAATAGAGAGACTGGTTTAATATATCATGACTCTCACCTGCCTTAACCGCACACTAGCATTAAAGCCATGTTGTAGCTATGCTTTTATTGACAAGGAGTGATGTACATAATAAGTGAAAAGATAGGCTTTCAATAGTATATATGGGATGATGCTGTTTAAAATATGTATTTACATGAGTACCCATTTTTTGCCTGATAAAAAATCTAGTAGAATGTATGTAGAAATGTTAATAGAGACCATGACTGCATCATGGGATTACAAGTGATTTTCCTTCCCTTTTGTGCTTTATATTTTTATAATTTTTCTTCTGTGGCTAAGTTCTGCATATATAGTTTTTAAAGTGAATTCTGTGGAGGAAATTGAACTCTTACCACTATTTAGTATCCTGCTATTGTTAAAATGTAGTATTTCAGAATACCTTACTTCTTCAAATGTCACTGCAGATGGGTCTTGAAACTATAAACTTTATGAATTTTCTGAGTCTGTGCTTTATTTGGATTTGGTAACAACTTCTTAAAATGACACATTCATTATGTTAGAGCTAGCCGCTTCTTTATTCATTCAACAGTTATTTACTGAGGATATACTACATAAGGCAGCTAGCATCCAGCAATAGGTTAGAAGTACTGTTGAGGTCCTCCAGTTATATTTAGTCACATGAGAGGGACAGACATAAATGAGTAAACTGTGGTGCAGTATAAGTGTGAGATTAGAGGGATGCCCAGGTAATTCTAGGAACAGACAAAAGATGAAGCATGGGCTTGAAGGATGCCAGGGAGGGAGGCAATATGTGACTGGGGTATGAAGAGACAAGTTGGTGGGAGCCAGGTGAGGGAGTGGAGATATGTGGGCATGAGGGTTTGCTTTAAAGTGAGATCTGAGCAAGCATGGAAGTTGGGGAAAAGAATTGGGTAGAGAAGAATTTAGAGATAAAGGGGACAGAGGGCTAGTTAGTGGAATGAGGACCTCATGGAATGAGGTCCATGGGAAGTGGGAAGATGATGGAAACCAATGGCAAAGAAAGAGGAAACCTGTTCTTCCCAGATTGGACAGGTGTTGCATAAGGATAAGACTCAATAAGAATGAACATGTAGAGGAGGTAAGATAGGACAGTACTTGAACTGAGCTGTAACTAAGAGGGTCCTGGTCCTGGAAATCTTGGAATATCAAGGGTCTGTTGTCTCTTCTAAGACCGCATCTGAACCACCCAATACAACTACCCAATACTCTTTGTATCCCAGAGTGACATGGAGGACACATTGGCAAATTACACAGTCCCATCCTTGAGTACTTTTGTCTCACCCATATTCTGAATGATCTGTAGGAATAGCATACCATGATTTTGTCTTTGTCTCTTTGAGTATATGTTCACACTACTCACATATATAGCTTTCCTTTTAGGAAGGAAAAATAGCACCTCCCTCCACCCCTGGGGGGGCGCAGAATTATGTTGATTTTGAGGAAGTAGGGACAACTTTGTCATAAAAAGCACCTGCCACAGCATTGCCTATAAAGAAGCATAAGAATGATTTTGTTGATTTACAATGAAAATTGAATGTGTGCTAAACCCATCGGTCAACAAGTAAAAACGTATTTAATATTTCAGACCAGTCCCTGTGCTCAAGAATTCTTGAAACCACACGGAGAGTCAGAAGCCAAAACAATCATAAACAGAGACCCACACAGATGTCAGAGACTGAGGCCTCAGGAGGTGAAATAACCTAGACAAGACCACACATCCAATTAGTGGCAGAGCTGGACTGAAAAACCAAGCCACCTGTCTCTTAGGTGGACACTTATTCTAAATACCTTATGAATTTCATAACTCTGCTCAGAGGCTCTCAGGGAAAAAGGAGATGGGAATGACTGAGCTAAAGAAATAATTTTCAAAGGTGATAGAAATAAGGTGAGTTGTTAGCAGAGTTCTAAAGGAGAGTATGTGCCCTGAAAATTCAGGCTGGTTCCTGGTAAATATGATGACTGATGACTCAGGCAGGGCAATGCCAAGTTGATTTGCTTGGCTAATTTCTCTTTCCAGAGAAAGCAGTGGTCAGAAGGGTTCTTTGGCTATTTTAGTCCATCACCTGGCAAAGTGTACTGGAACCTATAGGTGCTCAATAAATATTTACTTAATGAATGCATTTCATTCTCAAAAAAAAAAAATCTTATGGCATAGCCAGGACATACAATTCCAAGACAAATGAATGTAAGGGAACCCCTAATAGGGAATTCCATTCCCTGGCAAAATAGACAGTACACAGGTTATAGGTTCTCACCACCAACCAAGCACAGTTCTGAGGATGCCACAGGAGGGACAGGATAGATGGCTGAGTGCAGTGGTGAATAGTGATAAGGGGGAGCACTGAGGTAGCACTTTCTGGTTTTAGTCCTCCTCCTTGCTCTTGTTGCCCTGATATAAACATTGCTTGGACATTTCTACAATGGAGCAGGGAAGTCCAGAGAGCAGAACACAGTAACTTCAAAGAAGCCCCGACACCTAACTATGGAGGGGGGCTGAGAGCAAAGATTCTGATAAACTGATTCTAAAAGCTATATGGAATAAAAACGTGTCATGAATATCCAGGACCACTTTGAAAAATGAAGGACAGAATAAGGAGAGGATTTACAAACCACATAATTAGATATCACAAGGCCTAATGAGAGCAGTGTGTTCTGGCAAAGAAGGGACTCCAGACACAAACCCATGAATAAGTGGAACTTGGTATATGGTAGGGATAGTATCACATTTGGAAAAATTGACTCACAATATGGAAAAAAGAATAAAATTTATTACCCTTTAAAAAGCCTTTTAGCTAGATTTGGATTAAAAACTTAACTGGGGGGATGTCTGGGTGGCTCAGCAGTTGAGCATCTGCCTTTGGCTCAGGGCGTGATCCCGGGGTATGGGATCGAGTCCCACATCAGGCTCCTTTCAGGTAGCCTGCTTCCCTTCTGCCCGTGTCTCTGCTTCTGTCTCTCTCATGAATAATAAATAAAATCTTTTTTAAAAAATTAAGGGGATTCCTGGGTGGCTCGGTGTTTTAGCACCTGCTTTTGGCCCAGGGCATGATCCGGGAGACCCGGGATTGAGTTCCACGTCAGGCTCTCTGCATGGAGCCTGCTTCTCCCTCTCCCTGTGTCTCTGCCTCTGTGTGTGTGTGTGTGTGTGTGTGTGTGTGTGTCTTTCATGAATAAATAAATAAAATCTTTTAAAAAACTTAACTGGGGAAGGTAAAACCAAAAGCCAATAGGAGAACATGTAATTGAGTATCTTTGTGATCCCAGGATGGAAGAATTTCAAAAACAAGACTCAAAATGCACAAACCACAGATAAATAAGTTTACATATGTCAAAGTGAATAATTATGTGCAGCAAACACATCATGAAGTTATCAGAGGGTTGAAAGACTGGAGTATAATATTTCTAGTGTTGAAAACTACAAATGATATCTAGAGTATAAAACCTATTTTTGTAAATCAGAGAAAAGACAAAAAATGAGTTAAGAATGTCAGCAGGGATTTTACAAAGGGGGAAGTCAGATAGCTAATAATACATAAAGAAAAGCTCAGCTTCATAAGAAATTTAAAAGCAACTTATTAAAAATAAATAAATCAGAGATGCCTGGGTGGCTCAGTGGTTGGGCATCTGCCTTCAGCTCAGGGTGTGATCCCGGGATCGGGGATCGAGTCCTGCATCCAGCTCCTTGCAGGGAGCCTGCTTCTCCCTCTGTCTATGTCTCTGCCTCTCTCTGTGTGTCTCTCATGAATAAATAAATAAAATCTTTAAAAACAAATAAATAAATCAGACAATGAAAATAAAACCACAGTTAAATGCCACTTTGCAGGTACCAGGTTGGCCAAAATTTGAAAGAGGATACCAAGTGCTGATGGGGAAATAAGAATCCTCATGCTTTTCTTGTTGGAATATCAACTGATTGGCCACTTTAGAGATCACTCTGGCTGTGTTTAATGAAATAATATGTGGACTGATTCTATAATTGAGCAGCTCTGTACAGATATATTCAGAAACACTCTTGCACAAGCACAGTTGAGGACATGCAAGAGAATGTTCATTGCATCTTTGTTTATGTTAGCAAAGAGTTGGAAAGAACCTCCTGATCATCAGCTGGGACTGGACAGAAAATGTTTGAGGTAGCAGTTGGAGGGAATGAGCTGGATTTACATATAGAAGGATGGACATGTTCCAGAAATATAATACTGAGTAGGAAAGAAAAAGTAAGAAAAAGCATTAAATTTACTCTCAGCACATTTCATGAAAATACAAAACACAAGCACAAAGCAACATTAACTTTCAAGGATACACAAATACCTAAATAAACATGTGGGAGGTGGATTAGAAGGATGCATGTATCAATAAAGCAGGTACCTTTGGGGACACAGAAGTGGAAGGTGCAGGGGAAAATAACTCTACAACTAACCTTACACGGGTCCTTACACTAATTAAGAACAAATCTGAAATTCTTAACAGGAAATTGGTTCTTCCTAAAACTTTGCTGGGATGAATTGTTTTTTACATCTTTTCCACCTGTGATTTTGTTTTTGTGCTTCCCCCTTTTTCTTCAAAAAGGGTTGCTGGCTCCTCGCCAGGTCTCTGCAAACTCGAAGGGTGTGGACGACATTATGGTGACATGGGAGCATCCCGGGAAAGCTGCTCCTGCTGTCCAGGAGTATGTGGTGGAATGGAGGGAGCTCCATCCCAGGGGTGACACGCCCCCTCTAAACTGGCTGCGGAGTACCCCCTACAACGTGTCTGCTCTGATTTCAGGTATTTAATTGTTCACCTTCGTTTTGGGGAGTTACTAAGTTCACTTTTATTTTTTTAAGAAGTCACAGGTGGGAACCCAGAACCTTCTTCAATTATAGGAAACTGCGTAAGAGGGACAGTGATGACGTAGTATTCTTCAGGACAGATCCTCAGAATACACCGCTGCAGCCATAGAAGACCAACTGATTGACTAAAAACTCTAGAAAAGTCAAGTGCCTGGCACAGAGCCATATAAGACAAATGCATCATTAAATCCAACAAGCATGGCTAAAAGCTAAGTAGTAACCAGTCAGTGTGATGGGCACCTTTCACTTGGGAGTGTAGGTCATTCTCAGAACAATCATGTGTAGCGAGTGTTTGATTATACCCATTATACAGATGAGAAGACCAGGAGATCTTTCATTCCTAGTTCTGCTGCATATTGTTTGTGTGATAATAAATCCAGAATTATCTATGGAATAATTGACATCTCAGGCCTCAAATCTAAATCTGTCAGAGGTTTCTATCAAGCGATAGAAAGCATCTGAAAAGATATTAAAATGATTGGACAGAACTTAGTCAATGTCACTTTTAGAATAAGTTCAGCATAGTAGAAAGCGCAGGTTCTGCAGCCAGACTATCTGGGTTTAAGTCCTGGCTCTGCCACTTACTAGGTTGTGTAACCTCGGGCAAATTATTTAACTTCTTACTGCCTCAGTTTCCTTATCTGTAAAAGGGGGAAAATAATACCTACCTCATTGGGTTATTGTGAGGACTAACTGAATTAATGTAGAGAAAACACAGTATAAGTACTTGATAATTTAGCTGTTACTGTTATTATTATTATATGTGACATGGCTAAGCTTCTCACAGGATTTCAGACTCTAAATTCTATATTTTTATTACACCATGGCAATCATTACACCTGTCCAAGAGGATGGAGACAAGACAAATTAAATAAGCATACATACTACATGGCAATATGCGATCTAGTCCTAAACTGTGGGTCTCTTTTATAGTTTAGCTGCTCAAACTTCTAGTGGATTGCATTCAGTTGTAATCACTACACTTAAAGATAATGTCGTCTAGATAACCCAGTGAACATCAGAAAAGATGAACAAGTCATTTGGGGTCTGGAACTTTTAATTGGAATTGAAACCATTTAGGGGTGCTGGATGGCTCAGATGGTTAAGCATCTGACTCTTGATCTCATCTCAGGTCTTAATCTCAGGGTTGTTGAGTTCAAGCTCTACACTGGGCTCCATGCTGGGCTCCATAATAATGTGGGAACCATTTAGCCTGTAGAAGAGAATTCTAGATGTGGGTGGGCAGTTTAATGGCTGTTGCTAGCTTTGATGTATATGTGAGAAAGACTATGTGTCCTTTGTTACTGTGGGCAACAAAACTAAGTCCTCTACATGGAAATTATAAGGCAGATTCAGCTCAATTTTCCTTACATGTGATAGTCTGCAATAGGACAATCGATTGGTCCTCAAGGTAGTGCATTCCCTGTCCCTAGAATTGTTGCAGTAGAACCAATTTCCCTTTAGGGCTGTTATGCCCATCAAATCAAATGAAACAGTGGGTAGAAAAGGCATTTACTGAACTCTAAACTGCTACAAAGTTGTAACACTTATTATAAACTACACTAGGATTTACCTCTCTGGGATAGTTTGGACCCAGTGATCCCTATACTTTCCTCCTTTTAGAAATTCTATAACACTATCCAAATACCATAAAAGAGAGAGAATGTTTTGCATATTTAGGGAACTAAAATATTTTTAAGTACTTTAGAAATACTCATTTGAATGAAATCAGTATAATACTGGGGTAAAATAACAAAGCTGCTCCCCTGCTTGAAGACACTTGGTTAGCTATTAGTGTTGATGTTATACTCTGGGGGAAAAAAACACTTAAAAAATTAGGTAATCCATACTTACAAATTCAATATGGTGCTCTTCAGTAAGTGAGGTAACTCATTGCTATCAGATCTTTTTAAGTCATTTCCTAGAACCTGGCTGGGGCAGAGTTGGGTGTTTTGGAGTATATTCAGGAGGCCAGAATATAATTCAACTCCTGCTTATAGTTTGGTGGGTCTAGGCTAAAGACCATCAGTACTGTCTTATTTAGGTAAAAATTATTCCGACCATTTAGAGCCACTCCTTTTAGTATGTAGAAATCTGTAGGTGTCTAGAAATGCCTTCCCCAATGCCTTGGTTCTTTGGGTCCCTCTTCTGCATTCTCTCACTGTACTTCCTCTAGGATCTCTCCTCATTATTGATCGTTTATTGTTTGTCTTCTCCCATACTTAATAGATGAAAACAGCTTTCTGCAAAAAATCCACCAAAGGGTTGGTTTATAAATGTAAGGTCAGAGCCTTTGCCCAAGGGTGCCAGGTATATGTATATGCACAAAAGTAGTGGGAAACGAGCCTGGAAGTTGGGGCCAGACTGTAGAAAGAAATTAAAATCTTAGGAATATGGATGTTGTGCAGTGGACAACAAAGCTAAGGAATTTTTGAGATGAGGAATTAGATATGATTAGGGTGTGTTTGTGTAAGAATTAGCCAATAAAACAGGAGTCCTTATGGTCAGAACCAGGGAACAAGTTTGTTAGGTCTCTCCCTTCTTGCAAAGGGAAGTGTCAGCTAGGTTATGGTGCCACACTTTCTTCCCTCCCCCACTAAGGAGGAGGCTGTTCACAAGAAGAATCCCACAGCTTCTGATATAGCAGTCCCAAGGCCTCCACCCTGAACTTGATAGCATTTGCCTAATGAGCTTATCTAGAATTCCCACACCTATACACAGCATGGTAGTTGGTCAGCTGCTTCCAGGACTAGAGGTAGCAGCCAGACCCTACTCTCTCCCAAATGAAATATGATTCCATATTCCGTGTTGCCCTTTTGGCTTCTAGGTCTGCATGCCACTACAAAGAATCTTTGGATGACTGGACTAAACTGACTGTGTCCTTTTGTCCATATCACTTGGTTCATGAATGCAAATAGGAACTCACCACAGTGTGAGTTTGGATCTCCTCATGGTCTCTTCTGACAGTACTGGTTGCACATCTGAGCTTTATGTAGGGTACTTGCTGATGTGGGAAACAAAGGCAGAAATAAAGTTATTAAATTTCCTCACTGCCTACAGCCCACTGACAAGTCCTTGAAACAGACAGAGTGACATTCCTCTAGGGACTCAACTGCCTTGATGTTAACACTTTGTTTGTCAAGGCCTAAAGTCAATCTTAGCCCAACCCCAAGGATCCTGTAAATCTACTTTAACATATAAAAATTCCTTTAGAAATTTCCTTTATCTCTGAACTTGAAGATACGTGTTGGCAATCATCCCCCAAGCATGTGACCCACCGATATACATCAGGTTTTATTAGACGGTAATAAATGACCTTTTCCTAACAATAGGTATCCCCTCATAGTCCTGGAAACCTTGCTTCCAAAATTCCTCAGAGCCTTACGCTCTCCCTAACTCCCTCCCAACTTGAAAGCATATAATGGGCCACTCCTCATGACCCTGGCACAGCTCTTTCTGCCCATGGGTCCTGTCCCCGTGCTTTCTTTAATAAGATCACTTTTTTGCACCAAAGACATTTCAAGAATTCTTTCTTGGCTATTGGCTTTGAACTCTAACATTCTTTTCCTATGCCATTTACTGGAATATTTAAGAGACAATGGATTTTCATAGAAAATACACATTATTTAGTAAATTATTCTGTGATATAAAATTCCTCTCCCTCAAAAATAAAATGTTAAACCCTAATCAATTGTCAGTGGAGGGGACCAGATCTGCCTGTGGCTGGGTGTTAAACACTATGGGAGGGAGTCCTTACTCTGACCATGTGATCCTATAGTTGCCTCATAGGGATTCTTTCTCTTTTCCCTTTAAATTTCCTTGGGAATTTAAAGACATGTCACAGTATCTATGAGAAGGCCCTTTTCTTTACAGGAAGTAGAATCTGAAATTCATGCAAATAAGGAGTTTTGATAGGAAAGAGCCAATTACCAAAAAACTTCATGACTGACAAAAGATAGCAAAATGTGGCATTTTAAAAGCTAGGGAGTCACATTACCATTCCCAGGTATTCTCCTCATCTCCACGCTGTGAAGCAAGTGAAATCTGACTGGAGCATGGAGGGGAACATGAGGAAGGAGGGGCAGAAAGAGAGGTTGGATTGCGCTGAGCTGAGCATGCCCTGGTTAAGTCACACCTGAATGTATCACCCTGCTGCCATGTCAGATCCCGATAAGCACCAATGGAGTTAGAAGATCTGTCCAGGTTCTATGCCTGCAAAACACCAGCCATACTTCTCTGTAAAGAGCAAATGATTTGTTTGTAGAAGTCAGTGGTTTTTTTCTTGAAAGTGAGTTGTGTTTCAAAAGCAGTCTCTATGGTTATATTTAAGTCTTTGTTGGAAATGGAACGGCTTTGTCTCCTTAATCATGATGACCCTGGAAAGAAACTTCAGATTTGCCTGTCTGTTCACCATGAGGCAAACTTGGGAGGTGGAACAGTGGCTTCCAGAAGCCCAACGTGGCAAACAGGCTGCTGAGATCTCGTGACTTAGGTCATCCCTTCACCCTCATTCCAGACTGTACTTGAGCTGTCTTCAAACTAAGGAGAGCAAAGAAATGCCTTGAATGCATCCATATCAAACATTTAAATGTCTCCCTTTAGTGACTCACATGTGATGCCAAACCTGTTATAAGAACTCCCTTTTCCTTGCAGAGAACATAAAACCCTACAGTTGTTATGAAATCAATGTGTATGCACTGTCAGGGGATCAGAGAGGATGTAGCTCCACCTGGGGTAACTCTAAGCACAAAGGTGAGTCTTGTGACCTTTTGTCAAATTTTGCTTTAGTTCAACAGTTTGGATTTGGAGGATGACAAAAGCCTCCTGTGTTCTACTTTGCAGCACCACGGAGGGGCCCCTATATTAATGCCATCTCAGAGGAAAAGGGGAGCGTGTTAATTTCATGGAACGAAATTCCAGCCCAAGAACAAATGGGCTGCATCCTCCATTACAGGATATATTGGAAGGAACAGGACTCCAATTCCCAGCCTCAACTTTGTGGTATGTGTGAGAAACAAATGCAGTGGGATCTTTCTTACTTAGCTGTTGGGGAACCATAAGTATGTCCATGCACATACATACACACAGGTGCTAGCACGGTGAGTGGCACACAGTAGGTGCTCAATAAATATTTGTGAAATTAATTGAATGAAGAAAAATACAAAAAAAAAGAAAGAAAAATACAAGATATCTAAACACACACACAGAGTTAATGAATATGATTTGTGCAAAGCAAATTGAAGAAATGAAGATAATGGACTAGGCTCTCAGGAGGCGCTCACGTGGGCACATGGCATTTCAGAAAGCAGTAATAGCACTTCAGTACTATTATATATACCCCTGAGGTTTGCAAGGGATGAGTTTAGAGAAATTTTGAACTCCCACATCTATAAATACTATCAGAGCATATTATTTTCTCCTTAAAATGGGTAAAATACAATATAGTTTAAGTAACTTCTTATGACCCATAATTATTCTATAACTATAAAATGAAAGCAATTAAATTCTGGCTAGAACATTATCCCAAATGATTTCATCTCTCATTTATGTAGCAGCTCCTAGTCATTTGCCAGATTTGATGTTCTAATCTTTGATTTATTCAGAATCATGGTTTTTGTTTTTTTGTTTTTTTCCTGGATTGACCTTCTTTTTATTTCATAAACAACTGGCTTTCTTTCAGGAGCATTTATCATGAAGAAGCAATATTTTTATCCCTTCATGAGAGCTGTTAGGTCCAGGAAGAATGCAACAAAGCCACCCTGAGATGTGGGTGCCAGAGAGCTGCCTGCAAGAGCAACTTTTACCTGGGAAACTTTACAGGATGGTCCTTTCTCTTAACCTTAGAAGATCTTCATTATTGCTATTCTGAAAGTTATGACTTTTAATTCTAGTTAATTTTTATTATATAAATAACACCTGCACATGGTAACAAATATTCAAATAGTTCAGAGAGATTTACAATAGAAATTATCTCGTTCTCCATTTTAAGCAATAGCAGTTCTTCACATGTCTTCCAGGAAAAAACTTAATGCACATACAAGCATATATTTGGGATAATCATCTGTATTCTGAGCTACACCTTGCTCTTACCTCTCAATAATACATCAGTTCACATCATTCCATATGGATTTACATCATTTTTTAAAACAGCTCTATAGAATTCTATATAAGTCCTTGCAATCAGTCTCTTCACTAATCTGCCATCGATAAATAGAACATATCATTGAACAGAACTGCTTCCTAATGGGCCTGTCAAGGTAAGTCAGTTCTGAAATGCGCCCCAGAACCTGATGACTTCATTGACCTCTTTGTGGGCCTTTTGGAATTCTCCGTGTGAAATTTGCTTCTTCTCCCCCCACCCTCCTACTGTCATTTTAGCAGAATTTAAACCATGATGCCTATTTACAATCAACATGGCCATTTGGTTCTTAAAGCTGATCTTATATATATTGAAGAAAACCTCGACCTTATTTTATCACAAATCTGATCATCTAAAGTCTATGTAAGGGCATTTTAAGTTTTATTTATTTTTTTAGTAATCTCTACACTCAACTCAAACCGCAAGATCAGGAGTCGCACCTTTCATGGACTGAGCCAGCCAGGCACCCCCTATGTAAGAGCATTTTAAAATACATTGAAGGAAGGTGCAGATTCAAAGTCCTATTTCACACCAATTTAAATTAAGTTTTCCTTTTACTCAGTAAACACTTGATGAATTAGACTTGTCCCCCATCTTCAGAGAGCTCTCAGTCTACCGAGAAAGATGGGAAAGTACGTGGAAGTGATATAGCCACTTTACTCAGGGACTGACAACAACCTATTGTATTTGGCAACCAGAAATCATTGACAAATCCACAAGTACAGTTTTTAGAGAGTGGTAGAGGGCATTAGGTTGAAGACAAGGGAAAGAGACAGCGGAGAGAAGCATTGCAAATGGAAGAGGAGGACGGAGTGCCAAGGAAGGAGGGGTCCTGTTCTCTGTGTCCTCTGTCCAGCAGGCAGCAGCACTAATGGCCCATGGGGAGTGCAGTGGGAACACTTAGTCCTGCCTGTACAGAAAGGCGGCGTACAGCTAGAGTGGGGTGTCTGCCTTTTAGTACCTTGCACAGGTGATTCTGGTGAACAGCCACTCCTCTGCCATGTGCACCAGGAGTGCATTTCTCTACTGTCACACACATTGTGTTTTGTTACCACTTGGCTGTCTTTGTCAACAGACTCTAAGCATCATGAAGGCAGAAGGTATCTCCCCATACTTACAATACAGCCAGGAATACAGGAGGTGCTTAATAAAAACGGTATTTGTTGACTAACACATGAGTGAATATTGCCCTACACTTTGTTAAACCAAGTGGATTGTTAGGTTATAACTAGTTCCCAGTAATTTCAGCTGTTTTGTCTGGTAGCGCTTGACCTTCCGACCTGCAGCCTTTCAAATGATTGGCAACTATCCGATCTTCCTAAACTGGTACCTCCTTGTTTCACCACCCTGAGCCTAAAATTTCAGACCCCCACGGATTGGATGCCCCCCTTGATCTCTGTCCAGACCAAGCAGCAGAACCAGTATTTCTGGCACGCCTTCTCCCATTACTATTTTGCTAGCCAAACTGCTGGCGCCATCACCTGCCTGACTGCTCCCTCCACAGAGTTACTATTTTTGATCTTCAAATATACATATGTGTATGTGTTTGTTTGCATATAAACTTCTTTGGCCCAGCGAACAATTCAAATCCCTTCTAAAGTCTAAAGTCTCATTTCTAAAGTCTCATTTCACTCTTAGAGCTAAGGATGCCTTCACACAGTTGGACAGTTGACTCTGATGCTCACTGATGCTTCGCTGCAGCAAGATGAGTAGACGGTCTCTCCAAAATTAATTTTTTAATCTCCTGCCTTAGAAATAAAGAGATTTTGAGTTTAATCACACCACTTAAGTCTGTGCAAGCAATTTCATCAGGTTAAAGTCAGCTTGCAATTTTCCACATGGTACATTTTCTCAATAGGATGTTGAATATAGAAATTGCTCTGATAGTCACAGCTGTTAAGTGATCTGCTCAGGCCTCAGTCCCTTTGGGTGGAAAGGCCATGATATTGCAGGACTCCTCGCTGCTTACCCATAGTAAGCCTGGGTGTGGAAGTATGAGGGGTCTGTTTTCCCCACTAGATGGTGAACTTTTTGAGGCAGATTCTGTGCCTTTATATACTTGGTGACTTGTCCAGAGCACAAGCTCAATAAATATTTGTGGCTGTTAAAATAAATATAGCGAACAGAAGCATTGTCTGACCTGCCCTGAGGTTTGTGAGCTGGTAACTGATGTTGAGGTTCAAAGTGCTGGGTCCCAGTTTCTACTTTGATCACCAGCACAGGCGTGTCTGCTGAGGGAGCCAGCAGGCTACTCCTGCCAGAGTTCTGCTGTGGATCTTGTAGTATTCTGCCCCTGCATCCCCAGCTTTTGAGAAGACACTCCAAAGCTCACACCCAGCAGATCACTAGAGAAGAATGCCTCTGTACTAATGGAGGAGGAAAACAACATCAGTGCATTGCTCAAAAAACCCCAAATCTTCCCTGCTGAGACTCCCCAGGAGTGTCAACAGCAAAAGAGTCTGATAATCTAGGCTTAAACAGCCAAGTAAATCCAATCTAAGTACCATTGCTCCTATTTTTAGATTTTATGTCAAATTAAAGCAGATCATCATATTAAACCCATTAAGACTTGTATCCAGAACCTACCCCAAAAAAGCAGAAAATCAAAATTAATGTTACTTAAATGTCTATTTCATTAACTGCTAAACTTAGCTTGCTTAAAAATTCCATTGAAAACAACTTGTGTATTTGACTTCTTCCCCAAGAGTTCTCAACTATATCTAAAAATGTTGGAAACATTATAGTCATAGAAAATAAAAGGAGTTACTACAGCTACATAATTTCAAAAGCAGAAAGATAGGGGCACCTGGGTAGTTCAGTCAGTTAAGCGTCTGCCTTTGGCTCAGGCTGCGGTCTTGGAGTCCTGGGATTGAGCCCCACATTGGGCTCCCTGCTCAGTGAGAAGTCTGCTTCTCCACCTCCCTCTGCCCCTTCCCCCAAATATGCTCCTGGACATGTTCTCTCTCTCCCAAATAAATAAAATCTTTTTTTTTTTAAAGCAGAATAATAAAAGTTCTTTCAAAAGATTTTACCACAGGAAATACATTTAATTATTTTGGTATGCTGTCAAGTGGGACCACCATAAATGACATTGTCTAGGGCCTAGTAAAGTATGTACTAATGAATCAGGACTGTTTTAAAACAGCAATGTGCCTTTCTCTTTCAAATTAATTACAGGATTAACAACAAGAACAAAATAAGTAAAATCATACATTCAAATACTTCCTTTAATAGATGCCTTTCTTCTTTTTTATCTTTATCCTCCTTTCAGAAATTCCCTATAGAGTATCACCAAATTCACATTCAATAGACAGCCTGCAGCCCAGAGTGACATATGTCCTGTGGATGACAGCTCTGACAGCTGCTGGTGAAAGCCCCCCAGGAAACAAGAGGGAATTTTGTCTGCCAGGTAAGAAACAACTTTAAAGATGGTGCGTCCATCCTGGATTCGTACACAGGCCTACATTCCCACTGTGTCTGGCATAGAGATGATCAAATGTTCTGTAATTCATTAGCTACTTTCTTGCTGCTACACCTTTGCACTTGCTGTTTCCTTTAACTGGAGTATCCTATCACTTCATGTCTCCTTGAAGATAGTACCTACTTATTTTTCAAAACTCAGCCTAAATGTTTCCTCCTACAGGAAGCCTTCCCAAATGCATCTCCATAATTCCTTCATAATGCACTACATTTGACCCCTATTAAAACCTCTGAATCCAAAAAAAAAAAAAAAAAAAACAAACCTCTGAATCCTGGGGCATGTGGGTTTCTCAGTCGGTTAAGCATCTGCCTTCAGCTCAGGTCATGATCTCAGGGTCCTGGGATTGAGGCCTGCATCTGAGCAGGGAGCCTGCTTCTCCCTCTTCCCCATGTGCTCACTTCTGTTCTTTCTCTCTCAAATAAATAAATCTTTAAAAAGAAACAAAAACAAAAACGAAACTCTGAATCCAATAGGCAGAAAGTGTTACCTGTTTATCTTCAAGGTCTAGTATGGTACCCGGCACATAGTACTTGTTCACTAAATCTCTGTTCCAATGACCAATGAAAATAATCTCAACAATAATAATAGCAGCTATTACATATACCATGCACCAGTCTTTGAGTGCTTTGCATACTGCATTAGTTTGCTGGGGCTCTTGTAACAACGTGCCACAAACAACAGAAAATAATCTTCACACAGTTGTGGGAGGTGGAAGTCTCGAGTTCAAGGTATCAGCAGAGTTGGTTTCTTCCGAGACCTATGAGAGCATCAGTTCCCTGCTTCTCCTCCTCAAGTCTAGTGACAGTCTTTGGTGTTCCTTGGCTTATAGATCTCTGCCTTCATCTTCACGTGGAGTTCTCCTTGTGTGTGTCTCCATTCAAATCTCCTGTCTTTTAATAAGGACACCAGTCATACTGGAGTAGGGTCACCCTATCCAGTCTGACCCTGTCTTTTTTTTTTATTTTTTTTTATTTTTATTTATTTATGATAGTCACAGAGAGAGAGAGAGAGGCAGAGACATAGGCAGAGGGAGAAGCAGGCTCCATGCACTGGGAGCCCGACGTGGGATTCGATCCCTGGTCTCCAGGATCGCGCCCTGGGCCAAAGGCAGGCACTAAACTGCTGCGCCACCCAGGGATCCAGTCTGATCCTGTCTTAACTAATTACATCTGCAATGATTCTATTTCCAAATAATGGTTACTTTCTGAGGTACTGGAAGTTAGAATTTCAATATGGATTTTTGGGGGTGGGAGGACACAATTCAACCTGCATAACACTACTTTTACTCATTTAATCCTTGACCATGGCCACACGAAGTCCTTGCTTTACATGATTTACCTGGCCACAGTACCAGGCACTCAATTCAAGATGAATAAAGGAATAAAAAGGGATTCAGATAACTTTTATAATAAGGTCCAGAAGGTACAGAAAGATTACCCAAAGTCATAGAAGTGGTAAGTGGCAAAACTACAAATCAAACTCAGATCATAGTGACTTCAGTTAAATTGGAGTATATAAAGAAGTGACTAGCTAACATGGGCTTCCCTCCATTGCTTAAATGGTGCTGTGTTCTCTGGCAGCACCTGTCTGCATCTGCTCCAAGTATGAAACAAGCTGTTCTGCTTTGCAACATGGAGTATCAAGTTGATCATCCAGGACTTTGTTGTTCTATGCCAGGTACCTCTCCACTGGGAAAGCTGGCAAGCCCTCTTCTCATCCCCTAGTACTCCCATGAAAGTTAACTTGTGGGCAAGCAATTGGATTAACAACTCCACATCTTCCTGTTTGTAGTACTCCAGACTTGTCCCATCTGCCCAGGAAGGAAGGCAGATGCTAAAGAAATGTCAGTTTGTGCCAGGTGGTAGCAAAGCTGCCTGCGTCAACTCCCCTGTTCAGCCCTGGTGACACATTTCTCATGGGGGCTGGCAGGTCTGTGGCTTCTTGTCCCTCCCTACTCACTCTCCTCCCTCCACCTGCACCTATCCTGACACTATCAGAAGAATCTTTCTGCAAGACACCTTGATCCCTGCTGGCATTCCACCTCCTGTGGCAACTCATCAGTGGTTCCCCAAAGGCCTTCAAGCTGGAATTCAAACTGCTCCGTTCTCAAACCCTGCATGATCTGCTCCTGATCACTCATCTAGCTTCATCCTCTGCCACAGGTTCATCATTCATACTCGAAAGCAAGACCAGACTACCTGTAGTCCCCTGAAAGTCCACCCTGTTTGCTCTCTCTGTGCCTTTGCCTTGTTCTGTGTAGTCCGCTTCCCTAAATTTGTCTGCTTTGCTAGCTCCATCCTTCAAATCTGTGACTTTTGACATGCCTTTGGGAGAACATCCTGGGTTGCCTTTGATGTCATTTCCCATGCTGGTCCCAGCCTACACTGCCTTGTACATGCCTTTTTTAAATGTGTATCCCATGGCATCATGGGCTTACATGTTTACACATCTGTCTCCTGGACTAGCTTCATGACTAGTCCAAGACAGCAGAGCCCATGTCCTTTCATCTTTGCATCCCAGCTCCTACAAGGGCCTGATACATTAATAACTCAATAAATGGATGAATTAGTGAAGAATCCTGATGCAGAGCAAAACACTTATTCATAGCAAGGAATTAGAACAATTTCAAAGACCCTAGTTAGACAGAAGGCTTATCCAGTGGTTTGGGAAAATCAGTACTACCATTTCTCAAGGGCTCTCTATGTTCAGGTACATCACCACATGCTTTATATACACCATCTCTACTCTTCACAACAACCTGCAAGGTAGACGTCATCGTTCCTCTTTTATAGATCAAGAATCTGAAGTCCACTGATCACATAGCAGTCAGTGGCAAAACCAGGACTAGAATTCAGGGCTCCCAGTTCACAGCCAGTGCTTTGTATACCACACCCCCTTCTCCTTTTGCCTTTGTTGGAGGACAGAGCCCTAGGGCTGGCCCCCTTAGGGCCCTTTCCCTGGAACTGAAGGGACAAAAACAAGTTGGCCTCATTCCTGAGCCCAGCTACCTAGTTGCTGTGGGCAGGTGCCAGAGGGTTCACACAATAGTATTTTTAGATATTCATTGCAGATAACTCAGTCACAGGGTTTGCTAACTTTTCAGGTAAAGCCAGTTGGAGTGTGTTTGTGGCACCAAGCATTTGCGTTGCTGTCGTCATAGTGGGCATTTTCTCAATGCGTTACTTCCGGCAAAAGTGAGTTGGTTACATTTTCCAATTTCAGTAAATTTACTTTTTTTAAACGGTAATAGCTGTTGCCATTATGGGTCAAAGAAATGGGCTTCCTCAAACATTGCTGGTAGCAGACTAAATTTATTCAACTTTCTTGGACAACAGTATATGATAATTTTTTTAAAATATTTTTTCCTTATTCAGTCCTTTTTTTGTTTTCTTAAAGATTTTATTTATTCATGAAAGATACACAGAGAGAGAGGCAGAAATATAGGCAGAGGGAGAAACAGGGTTCCTGAGGGGAGCCTGATACGGGACTCGATCCCGGAACCCCGGGATCATGCCTTGAGCTGAAGGCATCAAAATATATCTCATGCTGTATGGCATATTATATCCATTAAAGAGGCAGAAGAAAATTAAATGGTATACTATTTGCAATATTACATTTTAAAAATGTTACAAAGAGGTACAAACTTTCTCTTTTTAAAAAGTACATATAAACACCCTCATATGCAAGATGTATCTTAGCATTAAATTTGGCTCTATATAACATAAAAAGCCAAAATAATATAACTTAAACTAGCTGACAGTTTCTCATCCAAGTCAAGGAAGTAAACTGAGGCTGAAGACTGGTATAGTAGCTCTATGGTCAGGGATCTAGGCTCCTTCTATCTTTTTGTGCCAATATCCTCTTTTAGCTTCCATCCTCAAGCTCACTTGGTCCAATGACTGCAGGAACTATAGCCATCATACCTGCATTCTACAACTACAGAGAGAAGGAAGGAAGGTGCCCACACCTCCCTGTTCAAGAGCCTTTACATGAAGAAGTCAGACATGACACTTTGGGTCACACCTCATTGGCCAGAACTTGGCAAGGCAAGGGAGACTTAAAATTGTGGTCTTATATTTGGCTGATTGTCATCCCAGTAAATCAGGGTCCTCTTCCTAAAGAAGAGAGTGGTTATAATAATGGTGGTTATATCAAGGGATAGAATAAGAGGTGATTTTAGTTCTATTTAACTAATGTTCTACAATTTCTTTAAACAGGTATTATAAAGAGAATTTTATAATGAGTTATTCAACACAGAGTTTTCATCGTGTTGTGTAAAGTAAGAGAAGAGGCCAAAATAAAACTAGCTCAGAGTCATCCTACTAGTCATTGAACTTGTCTAAAAGGCTTTACATGTATTGGAGCTCTCATATGTGAAAGATACTTCAAAGCAGACCTCTCTTTAGGTAGACTTTGAAAAAGTTTAATTCAAATAGTCAAGTAGGATCACATTTATCCTCTTCCGGGAAATATTATCAGTTAGAGTGAAAGCTTTTTTGTTTAAAAAAAAAAAAAGTCCCCAGATATATGGCTTTTATGATAGTTTATTTCTCTCCCATAGAGTAGTCCTGAGGTAAGTCATCCAGGTTGGTTGGCACGCTGTGCTCCACACAGTCATTAGGGACCCAGTTTTCTTCCACTTTACTGACATTTCTTCCATTCCTTGGGCATTGTCCTCATCTGCATGATCTGCTCACATTCATTTGGAGAAAAACTAGTCACATGGGCACATCTCTTGCTTCAAAGGGTTGAACATCCTGGAAGCCTTCCATTCTTATTAAACATCAAAGCTTATTAAAGCCAATTCTTCAAAAATATTTACTAGTTTTGAGTTTTTTATAAATAATCAAAACATTTAAGTCACATGCACGTATAAGAGACATTTTTAGGACTTTTTTCCTTCCAGTAATACAAACACATTTTAAAATATTTTCAAAAACCCAGAAATGATAAAGGAAAAAAAAAGACCAGTGTTTCTTCTGATCATCAAATACAACTACGGTTAACAGTTTGAATTATTTTCCTTTGTTGTTTTTTTTTCTCAGCATTATTTTTTTAAAAGATTTATTTATTTATTTATTCATGATAGAGAGAGAGAAGTAGAGACACAGGCAGAGGGAGAAGCAGGCTCCATGCAGGGAGCCCGCACAGGACTTGATCCTGGGTCTCCCGGACCGTGCCCCAGGCCAAAGGCAGGCGCCAAACCGCTAAGCCACCCAGGGATCCCCTCTCAGCATTCTTTTAAAACATGGTTATGTTCAAGCTACTTGTGCCATTTGTATCCTGTTTTGTTTTTTTTGGTTTTTTTTTTTTGAAGATTTTATTTTTTTATTCACGAGAGACACACACAGAGAGGCAGAGACACAGGCAGAGGGAGAAGCAGGTTCCTTGCAGGGAGCCCAATGCAGGACTCGATCCCTAGGACTCTGGGATCACACCCTGAGCCAAGGGCAGATGCTCAACCACTGAGCCACCCAGGTGTCCTTGTATCCTGTTTTGCTCTTTACAAGGATTTTCGGTTTGTTTTGTTTCTTTACCTTTAGCATAATAGTTTACCTGCTAATACAAACTCTTTATAAACATTCTAAACTAAATAGTAAGCTCTCCACAGATAGGAACTATGTCTTCTTGTTTGCTAGTCCATCCCCAGTTTGTGGCACATACTCATCATAGATTAGGGGTTTAGTCAATGTTTGCGGAATGAATGCATTGCTGGATAGTGACATCTAAACATTACATTGAGTAAAAGTTTCATAGTTTATTTAGCAAATCCCAAATGGCTGCATCATAACTCTATCATCAATCCAAACTTCACAGAAAACTAGTCTAGCCTTGCATGATACATCATCTTTCTCCTTCAGGATTTTTATTTTATTCATTTGCATTCCCCTATGCTGAACCACCTCTACAATGAAATCAGTGCACTAAGACCAACACTTCCATGCCACCATATACACACTTAATCAGCTGTCATTGTTTTATCTACAGGGTATTTGTTCTTCTTTCGGCCCTCAGACCTCAGTGGTGTAGTAAAGAAATTCCAGACCCAGCGAACAGCACTTGGGCCAAGAAATACCCCATCATGGAGGTAAGGTGATAAGGCCTTAGTGGTAAGTTGATAGGATTCCAGCGAACTCCCCATTGTAGTTACAAGGAGACCTAGGTACTTACTTCCTATGGATGAGCTGAAGCCTCCTTTGCTAGGTTACTGAGTCACCCCCTTCCATGCACAGGAATTTTCTGAAGCTTATGACCAAAAGACAGACCCATAGCTTTCATTCCTCTTTATGCCTTATGTTCCCTTCCTTACCTCAACTACTTCAAAAGAAATTTAAAAAGCAAGTATTTTTGCCATTTTCTGAGCACTAGCCTGACTTATCCAAATTCAAGAGAATTGGAGCTTTATAACGTGACATTTCCTGTCCTGAGCATAGAACAGATAAATAGAGCTCAGACTATTTTGGTGTTGGCAGGAAGCCAGTAAGTTATTCCATTGTGTAAGGAAAGGATTTTAAAGGAGAGGCTGCTCGGCTGGCAGATGGGAGAGCAGAGACTAAAGGATGAGAAGGTCATTGCTGCACAGCCCGAGGAGGTGAGAATAGCTCACGGTGGGCAAGATGGTCATCTAGGGTGAGAGGTCTGGGAGTTGGAGGCATCTGCACATGGAGCACGACTGTGCATTTCAGGGGGACAAAGTGGAGGAAGGAGGTATGAGTGTTCTTCCCTGGCAGCCCTGCACTCTTCCTCACACCTTAGACCTTCTCTTCCAAGATTCTTTTCCTCAGTTACACTGTGCATCCTCTCATCCACACCCTTCCTCAGGCCACAAGCCAGTGGTACCAGCCACTGCTCAGGGAGAGAGCAGGTTTCAGCCACGTCTGCCTCAGTGGGCACCTGAGTCACTGGTGTCAGTGCCTTTGAAATCGAAAGGTGGGGCATAAACTTCACCTCTATCACTCACTATGTGGATGGCCCTTGGGCAACTTCCCTGATGATCTGAGCCCCAGTTTCACCCTTTGTGAAACAGGAATTGACAGTATCTCTAGTGTAAACTGTTGTGAGGATTAAGTAAGAGGCCATGTAAGGCATGTGGGTCGGACAAGGCACAGGTGGTTCACTTTCTTCCCAGGAAGACTCACATTTGACATCTCCTTTCAATATTGAGGGACTGCCTCCCTGTTAAGTTACAATAGCAAGAACAATAACAACAACAGTAGCCTTATATTTAATTATATATTTTTTACATCATATGTCATATACATGATACAATTGTATTATTTAATATATTCATGTTTATATATACATATATACAGGTATACTTCAGATTTATTGCAGGTTTGGTTTTGAACCACAGCAGCAAAGCAAGTATTGCAATAAAATCAAATGAATTTTTAGGTTTCCCAGTACATATAAAGTTATGTTTATACTACACTGCAGTCTATTAAGTGTGCAATGCATTTGGTTGCAATCTTCTGATGACCTATGGGCATGCACTCGATAAGGATGCCGTTGCTGGTGTCAGAGGGGATTCAGGTACCAGAAGCTGAATCAGCTGAGCTTTAAGATCTCTCTCTTCCAATGCTGAGATTCCACAGTCCCATGTCCTAAGAGCCTGAAATAGCACAGTGGGAAGCATCTCTCTGGGTCAGTCCCGGACACCTGGCTCCCAAACTTGCAGCTTTGGCATCATGGTCTCTGTTTGCCTCTGCCTGGGCATGAGGAGATACAGAGGCATGCAGGGCCTATGAAGGGCCCATAGAAACCTAGAAGAAATGCTGAAAAAGACACACAACGGGTTAAAGATAGTAACACAGGGAGAAGATAACAGAAATTGGCATACATGTGTCCAAAGCTATATAGTATGTTCATTGTAGAAGCCAAAAAATTGGGCATAATATAACCTGCCACCAGAGGAGGTTAAACATGTGGGTACATCCATACAACAGAATAATGTGCAACTACTAAAAAAAAGAGATCTCTATGTGCATCTAAAAATCCCTAAGATAATTTAAAGGTGAAAAAAACAGTTTGTAACAGTTGTCTAAAATGGGTTCTCATTTGTATAAAGAGGAGGGCGATTTTATATACATATACAACTGCAGTATATGAACAGGATATTTCTGGAAGCCTACATATGAAACTGATAATGTTTGTTGCCTTTAAGTGGTAGACTGGAGGTAAGAGGGCCACTTAATTTTCATTACAAAGTCCCTTCAAACTTTTAAATTCTTTTTGCAAAACTGTGTGCATGTATATCTCTTGTAAAAATAACTGGTAAATTAGAAAATAAAATTTAGCTTAAACATGGCATCTGTGATGATGGCCTTGAGGCTGCCTCAGAACCCCATGTCACTTGAACCCCAAAGTGGGTAGACTATTTTAAAAGAACCAAACTGCTCTCCTGGTGACAGGCTGAGGTAGACATTAGAAACACAATATTCTTTCACCTCCAACAAAATTCTCAGAATTCTTTTGAGTTCTCAGGCCTTAGATTCCCCCTTACCACTTTTAAGATGGGCTAAAATAGAACAGGTCTTCAAGCTTTTGAGAAAAAGGCCAAATCATAAAGGGGGATCACTGGGGTATTCTCCATTTTGAACTTATAGAAACCAAACCATGTCTGAAGCACCTGAACTAACAGTGGTCTCAGAGGCCCTCCTTGCCCCGGGACTCGTTAGCCAGAAGGCCTGCCTTGTACAAGCTCGGAGGAGCAGGCTCTATCGATACTGCCAAAGCCTTCAAGAAGGCAGAGCAGATGCCTCACCTTATGAAAACAAAAACAAAAACAAACCATTTCTGCATCTGTATAGTCTTTCCCACATCTAGGGTAACAATGCTTGATTAGCTCTGCTTTCCAGAGCTGAAGGCCATCTACCAAACCAGACCACTATGCCAGGGCCAGTATGGGTAATGATCAGAAAAGAGCACACACTTACCTCTAGTTTGTCAGTGTCCTTTACAGAAGGCTGTCCTGAGACAGCACCACCATTCATTTGTTGGATGCTTGCCGTGCTCAAGGAAAGCAGCAGACATCAGAGGCCAATCCAAACCAAACCACTCTTACACAACTTGGCATTTGACAGATGAGGGAACCAAAGGCCAGAGGTTGATGGAGTTTCCCCAAGCTGTAGAGTATCAGAGTTGAGACTAGTCCTCAGGTTTTTCCTGTCCCAAGGGTATTTTTTGTCATCCTACTTCTCTCATGAATGATCCCCATTTGTAGATGGTTTATGAACATGTTTAAAAAAAAAAGTGACAGTATAAATCATCATGTGCCAAGAACCTGATGGTGGTTTCTTTGCTGCTCTAGGAGTCCAGGGTAGGAAACAATCAGTCGTGGCTTCATGAGGGAGGAAGAGCATCAAGCAGGAAATGGTGCAGCAAACAGAGCAGGGTGGAGGCTAGCAGTGGAAGCACACTGAGGTGTACCTGAAATCGTTTCTGAATGGAAACTTGGAGAGGTAGAGGAAGGTGCAGGAACCTGACTACCAAACTAAGGGCTAGTGGCTTCACTGCAGTTGTGAGTCTGAATTGATAAAGGCTTTGGAACTCTGCTTTAGAATTATCAGTGTGATAGTTTTTAGGGTGTAGGTAGAGCCCAATAAAGCCTAGAAAGAGAAATGTTATCAAAGTGCTTGGGCTTGGACTCAGGAATCCGCAGTTAGTTTGGAAAGGAGAGGACACTGAAGAGCTGATAACTGATGTGATGCTGACAAAGAGAAGACAGAAGACAGACAAAATTAGCCATGCAGGAAAAAAGAATGAACATTTTTCCAAAAGTTACTCTGGGTTCTTAAGAGCAGAACTGATAGAGTATTACCCTCAACCTTTCATCAAAGCCCATACTCATTAACAACCCTAAAAACCCTAAAAAAAATTCATCACGTGACCTCAGATTTCCTATCCTAGCCTCAGTTTGCCT
The DNA here is from genome assembly GCF_003254725.2 of Canis lupus dingo. Classification (NCBI taxonomy): domain Eukaryota; kingdom Metazoa; phylum Chordata; class Mammalia; order Carnivora; family Canidae; genus Canis; species Canis lupus. Next base: position 43,314,388 of record NC_064247.1, on the reverse strand, counting down.
ATCAAAAGAACTAGCAGGTTCCAGAGCAGATCAGTCCTTGCCCATTACCTCCATACCTGGGAAGTATCTTTTAAGATTCAGCTCTAGTGTGACTCTGAAAGTCTTCCCTGCTGCCTGCCCCAGACAGGAGCAAGCTCAGCCTTCCTTTGCACCCACCCTGCCCTCTATCCTAGATAAAGAGCTAGTGCAGTTGGACTCATCAGTCTGGTTGAAGGTTGAGCTGGGTAGTGAGTCACTCATTGGCTTGAGGGGTGGGTGGTGGGTTTGAGGAGTTCATGGCTCCTGTCTTCCTCAATGTTAACGGCTTCAAACCTGTCACAAAGTCAAGGGCCCACAGTGTCCCTTCTCAAGCCAACTAGGCAGTGCAGGCAGCAAGGCCTTTCAGAACCCTGGAGAAGTCAGTTGTCAAGGGCTACTTACATAATGTATGAGCCTCTTCTTCCCCTTTCTCAGAAGACACAGCTACCCTCGGACAGGCTCCTGACAGACTGGTCCAATCCTGAAGAACCTGAACTCCTGGTCATCAATGAAGTCCTTCAAGTGACCCCAGTCTTCAGACATCCCCATCACCCCAACTGGCCAGACAAGGGACGAGGAGTCCAAGGTCACTATACCTCTGAGGAAGACGCAGCATATAGTGCCCCAAGCCTACCACCTCCAAAAGCTCTCATAGCAGAGACAGGACAACTAGTGGATCTGTACAAGATGCTGGGGAGCAGGGGCCCTGACTCAAAGCCAGAACACCTAACCAGCCCCTTGACAGTCCTCTCAGTGGACTACCTTCCCACACATGAGGGATACTTACCCTCTAACATAGAGTATCTCCCTTCACATGAGGATCCTGTAACTGACTCTCTGGAAGAATTGGAGCCTCAGCACATCTGTCTTTCTGTTTTCCCTTCAAGTTCCCTTCACCCACTCACCTTCTCCTGTGACAAGAAGCTGACTCTGGATCGGTTAAAGATGGGGTGCAGCTCCCTCATGCTCTGAGTGGTGAAGCCTGCAGTGTCCCCCACCTCCCCAGTCATCACCTCTGGGTGCTGCCATCAGGCATGTTTGCAACTAGAGGGCAGACAGGCAGCTCGGGGTGAAATCTTGGGGACTGAGAATTGGCTGTAGCCCAGATACCTCAACTTGCCTTCTCCAGAGCCTTAGGATCATAGTTAACCATTGAACAATGTGAGGGTTAGGGGCACAGGCTTAAATCAGCATATCTTTTTGACTTCTCAAAAAGTTAACTACTGTTGGCCTTTTGACCACTCTTACTGATGACATATTTTGTATATGTATTATATACTGTATTCATACAATAAAGCTAGAGAAAATGTTAAGAAAATCATATTCCTTATGTATAGTACTTAAGTATTCCTTTAGTACTCTATTATATTCACTGAAGAAAATCCACCTAAATAGACCCACACAGTTCAAATCTATGTTGTTCAAGGGTCACCTGTACACCATGTGCATCTACAATCTGAGTTCCTACAACTTTCTTGGCTATGTTGGCCAGTAAAGGGAAAGGATAAAGTAGAAACCAAGGCTCTTACTAGCGATCACTAACAGTCCAGGGGACAGGTTCATGTACAACTATTCATAAAGTAGCTCTATAACAGGTCATATACCTAGGTCAGTAGCACCCAACAGAACTAAGATAGAAATGTTTTCTATAGTTCTTCACTGTTCAGTGCAGTAGACATGAACCACATTGGCTACTGACCACTTTGTAATGTGTGTAGTAGTATGACTGAGGAATTGGATTTTGATTGTAATTAGTCACACTTGGCTAGTGGCTACTGTATTGGAGGGCACAGATCTAAATGACAGAATATAAAGAATATGAATTTTCAAAACAGATCAACCCAATTTTACAGATGAGGACATAAAAAACGCTGGTGAACACCAATATAAAAGGCCTCCCACAATAGCCAGGACTTCTTCAAATACCTACACAAATGTACCTTTTTCCTATTTTATTTTGTCTTCACTCTATTTCAGTGAATCAAGAGTAGCTTGATGGTGGAGAGTTAAACAAAGCCGCTGTAAAGAACCTGGGCCAACAGCTTCCCTTCTCTGAAATCCAGTGTCTTGGAAAGTAGTGGCCCAAAGGCTGACACCTTGTTTCCTCTTCCTTCTGCTGCAGCAGCTGTTGCCTTCAGAATGAGGGCTGTCTTGGGGTCTAAGACCCAAACCACCAAGGTTACTTAAACTCGTGTCATCCCCTTCTCTCCAAGGCATCCTGTTTTCCTTCCTCAGGAAGACTGAGCTGGTCCTCAGACAGCTGAAGTTGAGCCCAGAAGATACTTCTCTTTTTCCCAGCATGAACTTGGAACATGATACATGTTTTACTCATTTAAAGCTGTGGCCCCTTCCCCTATCCCATCACTGCCTCTATCCCTTCACTACAGGCCCTTCTGCAAGATGGTAGGGAAGTCTTTTAAAATGCTAATAGTACCCTTCCCAAAATAACAAGATGAAAGTCCAAGAACCTTTTTCTTAAATCCCTGTTAAGCCCTGGACCTTGACCCCAACCCAAACACTGGCACCAAGACAGCGGTGGTTTACCAGATGTCCCTCAGAGCTCTAGAAATTGAACTCCTGAATATTTGCTTATTCATGTTTATCTAGGCTTCCTGCCATTCCAGATATAATATAGTTTCCTCAGGCTTTCTTTGAAAAGCAGATCCTTCTTTCCATCTCTATTCTATTTAGGTGTTGAGGAGCACCCTTGCACATCGTTCCTTGCATCTCAGCAGTTTCAGAGTTGGTTTGTCTATACCCACGATGTGGTCCCTGTTGTTTACAATGAGTCATACAACAAGGCCACCCCCTCAGAAGCTGGTTAACCTATCACCTCTTGACAATGGGAGGCAACTTCTTTTACAATTCCTGCTTTACCTATCTCTGATTTTCTGATTGCCTGGTACCCATTCTTAGTCATTCATCCCCTCCCCGCTTGGACCCAACACCCAGCTCCCATCTCATTACCCCCTAGGCGCTTTTCCTTTCCCAAGAGGATATTGCATTTGTTTTCCTAAAAAATACAAAAAAAAAAAAAAAAAAAAAAATTTAAAAGAAAATTCCTTGACTCCTAGAGGATCCTTCTAAGACCACAGAGCTCTCATTCCCTCAATGCTTTCGTAATTATGATGTCCATACCATTTACTTTCTCTACTGGACTAAATAACTTGAAGGCAAGAATGATGGTAATTTGCTTCCCCAGCACACCTGGTTCATAGTAGGCTATCGATAAAAAGAACCATCATCTGCTACTGCTTTCACCTTGTTCCTTCAATTCCAGAAGCCAGTCTCATTGTGCCTGCTTCCTCTTTACCGGGGCTACTGAGTTTGTTCTTCATTCCCAACACTCTACACAACTGTTCACTAACGACATTGCTATATAATACATGTAGCAGTGGTTTTTTTAAAAAGCCCTCTTTGACCATGCCTTTGGCTGCTCACTCTACCAGATAAAGTAACCTTTTCACAAACAAGAGGACCGGTAACTGTTCCAACCTTGCCAGGTAGTAGTCTTCACAATCCCCTTATCCTGCAGATGCAGTCAAAATACCAAATCAGGTTGCCTCCTTTAACCAGGACTAGGTGGGGCTCATGTATATTCATATACCCAGTTTTCATTACTCAGGAAAATTAGCTTTGATCTTAATCCTCACTCCTGTACATTCGCAAAGCCAACCCAAAAATCTCTACTCTTTTGAAACACACCAAATTCCTTAATTCTCTGAGACCTAACTACTACAAATAGAGTCCAAGTTCTCTTAGTGCATTCATGGGAATCTCCACCACTAATTCTTGTGTAGAGATCCTTCTCTTAAATTGCTCCTCGAAAGGGCCCTCCTTGCCAAAAGTCAGAGATTCTACTTCCTGGACCTCTACCATTCTTTTTGGCAATAAAGTCGAACTAGTGTTAGCTAGTTCTTTCCCTTTTACTGACTTTTCCCTTCCATTCTGTCCTAATTTCTCAGCTGCCATTAATAGCCCACAGCTGCAATTCACCAATGCCCTGAGGCCAGTGAAAGACAAGCCAAGCTAGGCACATTCTATTCTAGTCAATCTCTTTATGTTTGATTCTTGGTTTTTCTCCACTCACTAGGCTTTTTCCTTCATCTGATACAGTTGTGATCTGTTCCAATATTGCAGCTAAACCCTCCAAAGAGACCCATTTTTCTTTTCCTAACCTGCAGAACTCCTGGACATTCACATTATCCACTATGAAAGGCTTATAAGTGAACTCTGAAATAAATCACTTCTCTAGAATAAGAGATGAGGAAAGGTCTCTTCTTTCCACTAAAAACAGATAGCAATTCAGTCAATTTGGCTGTCAGTGGAAAGAAGTTAGATCGTTACATCACAACCTAGATTAATTAGAATAAATCTCCAGTAATTAAAACGTTTGCAAAACACATACACTAAAGAAAAATGGACTGAGCAAACTCCATTGCTCAAGAAACATGAAAAAAAAAATTACCTGTAATCAAAGAAATGAAAGTTAAATACCGTTTTTCACTTATCAAACTAGCAAAATCAAGAGAAAAATCAAGCCAGTATTAATCAGAGAAACTGGTGCTCACACCAGGAATGTTAGCTGGCTCCTATCTGGAGGCAGTTGGGCAGTAATATTCAGCAAAATTTGAATAAGTAACTCCAACTCCTAGCACTGTAGACCAAAGAACAGTATAAATATCATTAAGTGGGATAAACGATTGATCACACCACAGATTAAAATGGAGAGAGGCCCTAAATGTCCTTCAGGAAGGACCTGATTATATCATAATCTATATAATAAAACACTCAATTTCATGGAATCTAAGATTCCACCAGTTTTAGGACACACCATTACTTTATGTTCTGAGAAGAAAAATTTGCTAATTAAACTGTCATATGCCGTCAATTTCTATGGTGGACGATCCCGTCCCCACCATTTTAACATGGCAGAAATTGGAATGGATTTTAGAATTGCTGACAAGTATACTATACAATCTTTCCTAGAAGTTTAACAAAATTTGACATGGAAATAGTTAAAAAAGGTTAAATAGAATCATCTTTTATAAACCAATGCCAACCCCCCCCCCCCCAAAAAAAAAAAACCTGGAACAATATACACCCAAATGCTATAGTGGTTATCTCCAGCCACAGGTTTTTTAAATTACATTTTTTTGCATTTTTTTCATAAATACTCATTACTCTTAAAATTGGATAAAGTCAATAAATATGAAGTATTACCAATTTCTTTCCGAAGACTTGAAACAGTAGATCTAGAGACAGACCCTACTGAGCACTTTCTTTAAGCCCATGCCACTTTCATCCTCCACCATGTCTGGCACGTTCACTGACCATTAGTACTCCTGTCAGAGGGTATAGCAGAAGAGTAATAAAGGCAAAGTAAAGGACACACTCAAGGAGGGTGGGGTTTGGAAATTTTAGGGTAGTAACTTAATGATTTTGGAAATAGTTTATATCACAAGCCAATTTTTCCCAAATCCCCAGATCTAAAAGAGGGATAATAATCAATACATCTAACACAGTCCTTAGTACATGCAGTTTTGAAGGACGTAATACAATGCTCACTCTGGTTAAGGTATTTTACCACTACAGAGGTGGGGAAACAGATACAAATTAACTCAATTGGTACCTGATACTGGACAGTCTTGTTTCAGAGCATAACCTTTAGAATTTATATCAACCAAGGTCCTGACTCTAGGTGCCTATTAATTCCATAAAAATCTTTGATGCCTATTTTTACTAGGTAGCCAAAAAGTGCATTCCCATACTTCTAAAGTTCTAGATGATTATTGGTTCTTGAGAAATCTAACCTAAAACTCGTAAATCTAAATGATCAGAAAAAAATCGAGCACTCCTGAATTTACAAATTTATCTACCCAGCTAATCTAAATCTTCTCATAGAAGGCACAGGTAGGCCACAGAAAGGAAGTAACACTCCCAGTAAAGTCCATTATTTTAAGGAATTTAGTATTTAAGGCTGTAAGTGCATTATGCCTTTTAAATAGAAAATTAACCACAGCATCGGATTTTCTCTTTAATTAAAACAGCTATTACCCCAGCCAACTGACCTATTGAATTTTTCACACATGAAGGCTTTCTTGGGGCTGCATTTGACTTAATTTTGTTGTGTATGTGAACTGTTGAAACATAAATGTCCTTCCTCCATTCTGTGGTAATTGGTTCCACATTTAGCTAGTGGTCATTTATTTACAGCAGCAAAACCATTAAGTTGGTTCTCCCAGATTTCAATCACATCTCAAAGACCTACAAACTTATTCATGTGCTGTCATGAGTTCCCTTTATGTCAATTCATGCCTCTTTTTAGTTTCCAAAGTTATTAAGACACCCTGGACTTGCCCTAGGCAAAAGAATGTTATGGGAGATTCAAAATACCCTTCCTTGTCAGTGTCCGATATTTGACTACCTATAGGTCAATAGGACCCAAGAGAAATACTGTAGTAACTAATAAGAGTTTCTCAGAGAAAAAAACTGTTCTCAAAGGCCCTGAACTGTCTTTGAAAAGGCCTGAATATCACATAGCAGGATACTTTTACTAGTTCAAAAAACTGCAGGGATACCTGGGTGGCTCAGTGGTTGAGAGTCTGCCTTTGGCTCAGGTCATGATCCTGGGGTCCCGGGATCAGAGTCCCACACTGGGATCCCTGCAGCAAGCCTGCTTCTCCCTCTGTCTCTGCCTCTCATGAATAAATAAATAAAATCTTAAAAAAAAAAAAAAAAACCTGCAAAAACATCCTTTCAAAATCAGATGAAAATCAGTAACATAAGACACTTGTTCTTTAGAAAAGAAAATCTCAATTCACCTGCTAAAATGACAATCATAGCAGACAATATGGCCTATGCTTAGGGCACATTTCTTGTGCCAGCTAAACCAAGAAACCTTAGGAACCCCCATTCCCAACCCTTCCCAAACAAAAATTCTAGAAGTGAAAATAGGGTGTCGCAAGATCTCATTTAGAAACAGAAATCCTACTTTATTCCATCACAGAGAGTAAAAGATCATTTGCCATCTTTCCACAACCCTGCAGAAAATACTTTTCCTAAAGTTTTTCTCCTAACACTTGTACTGTAACTTCATTATGATTAGGTTCCTTTGCATTCCTATATACTCCCTTTAGTTTATTCCCCCATGGTCTATGGCAGGGTAGATTTCAAAGCAGCTGCAAAGTTTTTAGAAAACACCTACTTTGACCTGCTTGCAATAGATCAAAATAACTTGCAAGGATAATTAAGTCATTTCTCCAGCTACAGATGCAATCTTCAAATCAATTCAATTTTCCTCTAAAAACCTGCAGTTATTTTTAAAGTCTAATAACTCTTAAGTAGCAAGACTGATGATCCTGAAAAAAAGGGGAACATCCACAGCCTCCTGTAACTGGGAGGTGCTTGTTACTTCAGTTCTTCAATCAATAATATATTGGCAATTTTCTCTTAATAAATCTTGCCCATTTTCTCCTGAAGAGAATGTCTTCTCAGATTATTTCACTTGGCATTACACAGCATCCAAAGCCCTTCTCTACTTCAGTCAACACGACTTCCAGAGTTCTACCCAAGATGTGTTGGGAGCAGGGGGGAAGAGGGTGACATGTCAGTCTAATTGTTAAAAACTTCAATTTACTGGATTTTCTTAATACAGTAACTAAATACCACTCAATCTTCAAGGGATACCATTATGAATAAAATATACCTGCTAGTTATGCTTATTTCCTTCCTAGTGACCAATAAACAGGTCCATTCTTCTCATTCACTCTTCAGCTCTTTAGACTCTAGCACTTAAATGAAATCTTGGTAACTATGTACATAAAATCATGCTGAAACAAAATTATCTGTAGTTTTTGGAAAACTTCTTCCTTTACTGGAACAAAGTGTGGAAGCTTCACTGGAAATTCAAGATTTCCAGGGAAAAGACAAACCATCTCTCTCTAAACAGAAAGGTACCTGTGTTTAGTTCAATTCACCAATCACCAAAGCCTAAAAAATGGAAGAGGAGGTACGGTACATGCGTGGGTGGCAAGAACTACCATCTTCTTTGATGTATTTAGTCATCAATTTCCACAACCACCTTTGGTAGTCTGAGCAGTTTGACAGTGTGGTTGCCAAACAAAGCAACATTTCCCTATGGAAATTACATTACACCCAACATGTGAAACAAGGAATTCAAGTTCCCAAAACATTTTGACATTATTCATCAGCTAATAAATTTTAGGCCCAAGGTTACAAAACTCTATGCAGTCAAATGTCAAAAGCCACATTCAGGTGGACCACCTCATACAGAAATCTTCATGATAGGTAGATAAACACCAGTGCCATTTCTTCAAATTAAGACAACTCTTTAATTCCTAAAATCTTTAAGAGAAATAATCAGCTACAACTGCAATTGAGATAATATAATCAATACTGCCCATTTTCCCCCATTCAATTTGAGTATCAAAATCCTGAATATTGACTAGCCCTTTACTCTCCTCTCCACATTTCCATACCAGTAACACTTTAAGAAATAAAAGCCCTATCAAGATCAGGTCAGAGGAACTCTCTCAACACCTGGTATCGGTTATCCAAAATAGGTTTTAAAAATCCATTAATTAATCAGAATTATCACATATTAGTTATCACCAGATATTTTTTGTGTCTTCCAAGCACAAAGCTTAGCATACACATAAGCACACTAGGAACTACTACATCCTACCCAAGCAGGCAGAAAAAGGGACATTGTTACTAGTGTAAAACATGTAAGTACTTACATAATTGACACCTCAAAAGTGTAATTTGGTAATTTCCTAACTTGTATGGTCATTTTTCATCCTTTCTTTCCCTCCATTTAAAATGAACAATTGACTCCTAATTATTTATGAGGTAAACAATGGCACAAAAATCTAAATTCTGCCCAAATGAATATTCTAAGCTGAGAAATGCAGTCAGGAAGCCAGTATTTCACACCCCAGCTCAACCTATGGAGTTTAATTAAAAGACATTTGTTTTCTCACCCATACAAAATGTTCACAACTCTCACCTCATGGGAAAAAAACAATTAGAACAGACTTTAGCACTGACAAAAACTAGTACTAAACATAAAACAGTAAACTAATTGTGGCATTAAGCTTACTCTTAGAGCAAATTTATACTTAAAGTTTTCAGAATATATTTAAGTTACAAGCTATGTAATCTTTTAAAAAATAACAAGACCATCTTTGAGGCTACCAGATTTCATGCCCTTATTCTGAATGTAGAAGAGGTAACTTGCTTTAACATACTTCTAACTTCACAACTTCTCATAGGGTAGGAGGATTTAATTTGTACCTAGAACTAAATTTTCATTTAAAAGAACTTTTATGTTGACCTGGGAATGATAGCTTAGATCAGGAGTCAGCAAATATTTTCTGTAAAGGGACAGATTAGTTTTAAGCTTTGTGGGCTACATGCATCTTTGTATAGTAATAGTTTTTAACCCTTTTAAAATGCAAAAGTATTCTTAGCTCATCAACTGTTCAAGAGCAGGCCATAAGCTGAAGTTTGGGGATCTAGAACTTAAACACTCATTTCCAGTGTTCCCTTCCTGAGGCCAGAATCTCCATACCTTTATTTTTATACTCTAATCATTTTCTGAAATTAAGCTTTTCCTCCTTTGTTACAATTTTTCTTTCCTTATATTGATTTCATGAATTCCTCTCACCCTGAAACAGGCTCACTTCAATCAGTCCTCATACCTCTATTTATCTAACCTAAAAATCAAGTAGGATTTTCAAGGTGAAGAGAACACCTCTCCAAGGTAACCTAGGCTGAGCAAAAAGAAACCACCCAAATTCCTAAAAGCTGTCACTTAATATAATCTTAATGATACAGCTTTGACAACTTTGCAAATCAGGTTGATAAATTAGTACACTATAATTACTAGGTCTGAAAATTTGGTAAGAGATCATTTTACAGCTTGTTACTAGATACCCTGTAAAGTGTACTAGTAATCATTCTGGGCTTTCTCCAATTAATTTGGAGATGTGGCTTCTGTTTAGACTCGCTAAACACAGGTTAATTTCAGAATTACGGATGTATGGGTTGGAAGCTAAGTATTAATTTACTTTCTTTAGGAAGTATAATTTACATGTACCTGAGAAACCTAGAATTTGCATACCAGTTACTTCAAAGTTGGGAAAGATGGACATTAATATACCTGACTTAATCTTACCTTGAAGTCACAATCATTCAGGTTCCAGAAGCTTCACACTTCTGTTTTAACCTTTTAACAGCTGTTGGTTCCTTCCACATGTTAGTGCTCTTAGAGATAGGTTTTAAATAAGCAATACATTATAGACTTTGTATGCAACTACCTAATAGCACAATTTTTCAGTGCAATGACCTCTAGCAACAATTAGAAAAATAATAAAATCAGAGTACTTAATATGCCCCCTCCAAACCCATACCCAGAAATAAGCCCCAAATATATTTACAACCATGGAGATGATGTGTCATGCTTCCAGTTTAAAATACAGTAAAATAACTAGATATATAATACCTACGGCACATTTAAAAATCTTTCCTGATTCCACACAGGTCTCCAAAGACAACTAAATGAGAAACTAGATCCCAATCATTTCAATGCAAGCTGAAAATGTCTTAATGAATATGAACTCTGGCATTATTCCTATGTAAAAGCATCAAAGATAAGTGTTCACTAAAACATTATATCAGCTACCATTATTTAGAGATGTGTATTAAGGGATTTTAGTATTATATTATTTTAAAAAAGAGTGGCATTCAGTATGATTAACCTTAACACTTACGTGAATTACTAAGAAATGCCAATTGCCATGTCAGTCCTTGAAATTCATTTTACAAGTTAAAAATTCAACTTTCTAATTGTAGTAGGTATCATCCCTTCCAAATGTGATCTGATGGCCTGGTTTAACAAAAACCCCACACAGACAAACGCTAAATATAAGGGGCGGGGGGGGGGGGATGAAATATGATTACCTTGGAGTGCACACACAGGTCAGAAAACATGTGACGATATATGGGTTCCTATTTGATTGTTTTCATGATTTTTAAGAAGTGAGCATGAAAATAAAATCTTTATTTTCAGTTATTACCCACCAAATAAGAGAAAGTTAGGTTCACAGTTTTAGCTCTTGACACAAAGTGAACTAGGAGGCAAATTTACATCCATCAGAAACAACTAATGGACCAACTTTTTAAAGTTGAGGCTATCTTGAAAGCTTGCAACATACCAGATATTGCTGTATTCTCTAGTGACAGAATGCCAGCAATGGCTGACACTAAGTAGAACTTGTGAAGTGTTTTTAATAGGTGTTTTCTATATGTTGCTAAAAATCAAGAGGCTTATAAACGCGTTACATGTCCAGAAACAAGTTAAGATACTTGCAAGTCTAACCACAATGATTTAGGAGTGTATGTTGCAATCTCAAGAGGGGTCAATAGTCCATATGGACTAAATTAATACTTGCCTCTGGGTAGCAGGTATGTTTGTAAATATAAAATTATATTAGACATTAGCACCAGTGCAGAACATGCTCAGCATAAGATCCAAAACACCAGCACAAAAGTTTATCCATCATTAAAAACCAATTACCTCCTTCCTAAGATGTCCAACCAGCAGGTAACTAGATTAATAAATCTAATCCAAATGAATTAACTCTTGTACTGTACAATTTCTTTTAGGAGTATATGGGAGAATGAATCAGCTAAATAGCAGACATTTTATGATTTAAGATCTTCAATATTTTAAAACTGGACATTACCATACACAGGTAGAAAATACTGAGTGACAAAAGATCTTTAAAACTGTACATGAAAATTCCTTTCCTGTTTACTAATAAATGTGGCATAAGAGTAAAAAAAAAGATCCTAAAAAATCTGTTGATAATTCTCTCCATGTATGCTTTAGTAAGTGGTGATGCTCCCATTTAAGGAATCCATTAATCTAATTTTCTAATGGAGGAAGAGGTCAAAGATACTTATCACTTTCTGTGGAACAGTCTTCTATCAACTTAAAACCAAAATTAAAAGCAATATAGGAAATTCAGAAACAGTAAAATTTTTGGTATATTTCATGGATGGTGCTGCTGTTCCAACCGTATAAAGTAAAGCTGTCTGCTTTCCAAATTCTAAAAATTAACATACTCCCCCATCTTACCATACAAACCAGTGCCCTTTGGTTTCTTTAGAAAAAGGAAAGGTTTAAGGGTTATTGATTATGGAAGAACAATTTTGATTTGGGACCTTCCACACACACAAATCATACTGAGTGGCCAGACACTTATTTTACACAAGTTTAAATATTATGCAGTAGCCAAATCAACTTGTTCCACCCACCCTTTGGAGGAAAAAAAATCCCAACACCCATAAAACTACTTCACTTGATAGGATGTGTATCAACAATAAGTAGCTTAAATTTTCAACAATAAGGTGTCTAGTCTGGTTTTTAAAATGGGAAAGTCACACATTTTAAAAGTAAATATAGTTGAAATTGTGAGTCAATTATAAATTTGAATCTAATGAACCATGCAAGAGCAAGGGTTAATAAACCAATGTGCTTTGAATTTGTTCAAGTACTGATATTTCTGTATATAAAGATTTAGCATATATAACAGCTATCATGAGAAGTGAAAAAAAGATTTTCCCCAGAAATGAAAATATTAAAACTAAGTTAAAATACATATAGTATTAGTATTCCACACAGCATAAAATTTGACAAATCAAAGTTTACATGACCCAGCTGACCATGTGTGAAAATGCAAAGCAGGTATTAAAACTGATATTATGTCCAATATTTAAAACCAGTTTGTAATTGGGAGAACATCTAAATCCTTAATTAAAAAACACAAATGAAGTGAAAGCTTTAAACTGGTACACACTGTTCACACCTATATTTCAAGTTTGGAAATGCATATTTGCAAGCAGCAATACAAAAGTATTCATGAAGAATGCATAATCTCTGAAAATTATGAAAACATCCCTGCTACCAATACATTTCTAAATACAAAACTGACTACCATATTGTTACTTCTGTGTAGCGAGAGAAGTTCATTTTCAAAACAGATAAAATTCAGTCTTTAGGTGTGAATGGTATGAATGACAGTCTTTTTTTTTTTTTTTTTTTTAAATTCTTAAGTCGTTTGGGATCCTTAAGCATGCAAAACCTCAGATGGGATGGGTCCACAAAGGAACCAGGGTTGTCTTATGGCATCCAGTTAAGCCAGAGCTGGGAATGCCTCAGGGTCATCCACATCAGGAGCAGAAGCACTTGACTGAAAAAGAAACAAATCAAAATTAACAATTCTCAAATCTTGGATTACTAGTGTCTACATTTAGGCATATAACTCTAAAAAATCTTGACATTAAGTACTATGTAAAAATGTGTCAAAGCTTTATTGTTAGGGATCAGGACCATAAATATTTGCAATGAGTCTTGTCCTGAATGTCTATCAAAACCTAGGACGGGATGCCTGGGTGGCTCAGCGGTGTAGAGCCTGCTTTCGGCCCAGGGCATGATCCTGGAGTCCCGGGATGGAGTCCCACCTTGGGCTCCCTACATGGAGCCTGCTTCTTCCTCTGCCTAGGTCTCTGCCTCTCTCGAATAAATAAGTAAAATCTTTAAAAAAAAAGGGGGGGGGGGGAACCCCCTGGATGGCTCAGCAGTTTAGCACTGCCTTTGGCTTAGGGCATGGTCCTGGAGTCCCAGGATCAAGTCCCACGGCAGGCTCCCTGCATGGAGCCTGCTTCTCCCTCTGCCTGTGTCTCTGCCTCTATCTCTCTCATGAATAAATAAATAAAATCTTAAAAAAATAAAAAATAGGAAAATTCTTTAATAACATCGTGGGTTTAATTTTCTAATAAATCACACAGGTAGATTCACATGACGGATGTATGTGGATTCTTTTTTAGTATTTTATTCTCCTCACTTGCTAAATAAGAATGGCATCAATTTGAAAGCAGCATAAGAAACCTATTATATATAATGATTCATTCATCAATGTTAGGAAGGGACCCAACTGCTATTTACAATCAAAGAACAAGTAACAACAAAAATGTATTAAAAGATCCATACACACAACACAGACCCTTTAAAAAGCCTAATGTTCAGATGAAGAAAAAGAAATCACTCCATTATTACCGGTGACCATTCTATGATATTAAGCTACCACTATAATACACTGACAGATTCAATCAGGTCCCCAATTTGCATATCATGGGTTGAGAATTCAGGAGGACGTCACTGGTTTCCTAGCCAGACAGAGACCATGAATTAACCTAACGCAAAGGTTACTGCTAATACTTTAATTTCAGTCATTAACAGCATATACTTTGGCATCAAATGATCAGAGTAAAAATTTATCAATCACTAGGTCTTCTATAAAAATATTTAAGAACCTGTCATATACACTGTATGAGGCATTAAATTATAAAGGGAGGACAAAAATGAATCCCAGCTCTCAACACTGCAGTCTAGTTTTTTCTAGATTATTGAAAAAGTGTCAATAATCATCCGGTTAGTGTCACACAATTATGCACACAAATGCTACACTGATACTCAAAAATGTAGCCAAGAGTCAAGGCAAAGGAGATAGTTAGCATTTCAAGTAGACTTTAGCTAAAGCTCAAGTTAACTTGGTTCCCTGTACCTAAATTTCCTCTTCTGTAAAATGGGGATATCAATATAGTAACAAGAATGAAATGCCATAGTACATAAAATACCTAGCACACCACCATGACCAGCACCAAATACTCAAAAAAGTGAAAATTTAACTTTACTAGCAAGCACTCTTCAGTCAATTTAAGTGCTTTTAAGCAAAAATACAGCCTAAAATGTAATTTCTTGAAGGTATATCTAACTACTTCTTCCTTCTAATCCTAGCCCCAAAAGGACCCAGGGCACTGATTTACCAAAAGAGGTCCTCAAATTACTTTAAAAAGAATTCTTAAAATTACCTTGTCAGTTCTGCTGCCACGGTTTGGACGTCCACCACGCCCACGGCCACCTCGTCCTCCCCTGCCACCACGTCCTGGGCGGCCAAGGTCTCCAAAATTGATCTCCAGCTGAGACGTTATATCATTTGCTGGCTTCCGGAAATGATGGTCCATAACCGAATCTTCAGCATGAGCCTAAAAATTTAAGAGTAGGTCATGGGGTGATTAACAGGAAAGCAACACTGCAAATTTCTAATTATTGAGCTTTCTCTTAAAAAGACCAAGAATCGGGATTTCCTGGGTGGCTCAGCGGTTTAGTGTCTGCCTTTGGCCCAGGGAGTGATCCTGGGGTCCTGGGATCGAGTCCCACATCAGGCTCCCTGCAAAGAGCTTGCTTCTCCCTCTGCCTGTGTCTCTGCCTCTCTCTGGGTCTCTCATGGATAAATAAAAGCTTAAAAAAAAAAAAAAAGAGGGATCCCTGGGTGGCGCAGCGGTTTAGCGCCTGCCTTTGGCCCAGAGCGTGATCCTGGAGACCCGGGATCGAATCCCACGTTAGGCTCCCGGTGCATGGAGCCTGCTTCTCCCTCTGCCTGTGTCTCTGCCTCTCCTTCTGCCTGTGTCTCTGCCTCTCTCTCTCTGTGTGACTATCATAAATAAATAAAAATTAAAAAAAAAAACATTAAAAAAAAAAAAGACCAAAAATCCAATCTGTACTTCGTGAACAAATACAACAAATGATAATTTAAAAATATCAATGCCACTAAGGTAATATGTAAACTTGGAGATCAGCTGTGATCTTAAAGGAAGAGTTCCTTTCACTTTTAACTTTATAAACTACATGTGATATTGGCAAGTCTTGATCAGAGGTATGTAATCACAACCACTCAAGTCTCTAGGGCCCATTTGAAACCTACCAAATCATAATCTTTAGTGAAGTTTGGGTAAGTACATTTTAAATATGTCCTTCAGATTAGATTCCAATGTGAACCCCTGATGAAGACTTTTGGATAGATTGCACGGGAGGTCTGTATCAGGGATTAATACTAAATCACTTGTGAGTTTTAAAGAAAATTCTGGGTCTGCACTCTTCTAAGTCTGACTTGGGAAAATTGCAGAATTACAGACTCAAAAGTGAAATCAGGGAACCTTGAAAAGCTATAAGCACAAATAAATCCAAGCCTTAAATACAGCCAGGTAACCTTAATGTCAACATATTTGTGAAATCCAGGTCCTCCTTTGTATTTATATATAAGGTATACCACCCACTCTGTAAAAAAAACAAAACAAAAGCCGGACAATTTTACACTGCTTAATTCCTAATTTTTTCCTGTATGTTTGGAATGAATAAATTTTCACCTTCTAGTTCCAAACCTTTCTTATAGTACTTTGGAGTGTGTTTTAGTTTTTCTAAATGCAGGTACAATCCTTTTCTGAAGGAATAATGAACATTTTGTTCTTTTTAAATCCTGTAACACCACAACTGTTAATAACTTACCACTCACTCTAAGTACCAATGAATTTTATATCTGCGTCTTCGCCCCTTTGTCTAATATCCAAATTAATTGTCATTCCTTAGTGCTAAGCCAATCTAAAGGCAGTAGACGGTTCTTCTTAAAATATCAACTTTAGGGCAGCCTGGGTGGCTCAGCAGTTTAGCACCGCATTCAGCTCAGGGCCTGATCCTGGAGACCCGGGATTGAGTCCCACATCGGGCTTCCTGCATGGGGCCTGCTTCTCCCTCTGCCTGTGTCTCTGCCTCGCCCTGTGTCTCATGAATAAATAAGCTCTTTATATATATATATATATATATATATATATATATATATATATATATATACACAACACACACACACACACATAAAGTCAATTTAAATTAATGTTTAAATGTAAATCCAGAAAACCTGCAAAGTCAATTATACATACTAATTGTTTGCTATTGCAAAACAGTATTATCAATTCATTAATTAGAAGCATTTAAGTTTCTAGGAAACAGAAGCAAAAAAGCCTAATTGATATACTACTGAAACACCTCAAAGGTTTTATTACAATAATATAGAGGAAGTTTAAATGTTGGTGAACATCCCTTTAAGACAGCTAGTAGGATAAATCTGCAAAGTTTTTTTTCTAGAGCAGTGAATGATAATCAGGAAATAAGAGCTTTGGCTTCAGCTCTGTCAATTAATACCCTAATTCAGTTATTCATAATCAATTTCACATTTTAATTTTAAAACTTTCTAATTATATATAACGGTTATTTCTGAGAAGCTCAATGTAAAAATATGATACCTAACCTGATGTCTACAAAATGCATGAAGAGACTTCAGAGTAATTAATGAATCAAGAAAAATGTATCAGTATTTTGTGTATGTGTCTTGTTTTGGAGAAGACCTCAAAAAAGTTACAAATTATGCCAAAGGTACCTTAAGTAAATCTTTTCCATATTAACCTAAGCAGTTTAATCATTTCTACAAATTAACAATCTCCCCAAGATGAATTTTCATTGTTTCTTTAATCAAGAATACTTTAACCCAGATACACAACTCTATCTGCAAGAATTATAAAAAAAATTTTTTTAAATAAGCAAAAGCATTCAAATGAAGCAAAACGTCTTTTCCGACACGACTTCGCACTTTACAACATATCCCTGTTTATATTATTTTATGGAGTCAATGTTGTTAAAAAATAATTTCTAAACCATAAGTGTCTCAACCTTTATTTTACAATGTTCCAAGTTTGTTTCACAGCTATTTGTTTAGAAAATGAAGACGCAATATCTCATTGAATCTTTTAATTACACTGCCTTAGTAACATTTCAATTTAACTTTATGATTAGCATCTCCTACTTGCATAAGCCTTAAATGATGTAGCAGTGGGACTTTCCTCTAATAACGTGCTCCAGGGATTGTTACCCAATCAAAAACCACGAACATACCTTTCTCAAGTATTTTCATTAGTAAATTACTTTGCTGGTTCTTATTAAGACATCAGTCCTCAATAAGTACAGCATCATTTATTAAAGAGTCTTGATCATTATAAATGACAGGCAGAGAGTTTGAAAAACTGAAAACTGAATACTGATGAAGCTACGGTCTTAGGTTAAACCATAAGAAAATGCAAACCTTTCAACAATTCAGTTAGGCAAGATTTTTAAAAATATTATCACAACTTTGAAAAGACCTACCTTATTTCTAAAACACTAGTAACTGTATGATAAACACCTGATTGCTTTCTAGAAAAAAACAACAAAACCACCACATTAAATACATTATTGACTGAAGGACTACCTTTCTTGAAATATATGGTAATGCAGTTTATTTCCTTTTTGAGCATCTTATCTACCCCAAATGATCCTATGTAAAGTTTTTATTCTTTATAAACAGATTAGCTATGTTTTGAAAAAGTATAAATACCATTCAATAAACATCTGCACATTTTCAGACATCACAAAATTTAATTTTTTACCTCTTCACTCTTTGATTTATGAAGAACAAATCCCTTCTTCCACTGCCCATCAGCACCTTCATTTGGTTTTCGGATATTAAATTCTACTTTTGCCCGATCCTTATTTTGAATAGCTTTCCACTCATCCAAAGTCATTTCTTTTGGACCCTCTTCCTTTACTTCTTCAACTTCGTTCTCCCTGCGAAAAAACATGTTTTATAGCGGTAATGGGCTGATAAAATCTTAACTTATGATCAAAAGGAAGAAGTTAATCTTGGCTTGATAATCTTTAAAAGATTATCCAAGAACAAGAGGATACCAGTCTTGTCACCCAATGGTTAACACATAACTTGGTGGAGGCTAGAAATTCAGTGCTTGTTGAATTGTGAAAGCATGGATTACTGAGGAATATACAATTCAACTTCATAAACTATGAAATGATCAACTATCAGTAATAAACAATCTTTGTCTTTATCCAAAATATACATTTCTTAAAATCACACTACTTTAAAACTGTATCCTTATGTGATAACAGATGACCTAACTTCTCCTAAAACACATGTAACAAAAATAAAGGCAATCATCTAGGACACTTGTGAACAACCAAAATCCGTATTTTAGAGTATGAAAGAACTGTTCCTCTAGCTTTTATCAACATTTAACAGCAAACAATTTTAAAAGCCAGGTCCCCACAAATCCAAAATCCTATGTTCTCCAAACTTTCAACCAACCTGTATATGGACAGGAGAGGCTGTGGTTTCACTGGTTTTGGAGCCTTCCACAAAACACAGCAGTTTCAGTACTGAATACTAAATTAGTTATTTCCAAATACAAGTCCCAGGATATAACTATTATACACTATCCTTTTCCCTATTTATAAAAACAAAGCATGGGCCTAGGAATTCATTATTTTAGTCTAATCTCAACTTGCAATTGTCACCAAACAAGTTGTTTGCTATTTTGGGAGCTCTGATTCCTTCCAAAGATAGCAGGTGATTCAGTTAGCCTTAGAGCTCAAATATCTGCCTTCCACTCTACTCTTCACCATTTGACAAATTCTATCTTAAAACTTCCTATACCAAGTTTACATTTTACTAATGATATCTTGGGACTCCTGGGTGGCTCAGAGGTTTAGCATCTGCATTTGGCCCAGGGCATGATCCCGGGGTTCCAGGATCAAGTCCCGCATTGGGTTCCCCACAGGGAGCCTGCTTCTCCCTCTGCCTGTGTCTCTGTGTGTGTGTGTGTGTGTGGGTGTGTGTCTCTCATGAATAAATAAATAAAATCTTAAAAAAAAAAGATCTTGGCTATCAACATCAAGTCCAACTCTGTCACTTTACAAATGAGAAAACTAAAGATCAAGAAAAGGTCCTACTTACTCCCAAGTCATGACACAGCCAAGAATAGAACTTGGCATACCTTTACCACATCATGAAACCACAACACCTACCTTCAGAGGTTGTAAGGATCAAATGAAATAAAACAGAAGTCCTGGAAACTATATATAAGGGAGTTAATCAAAGTCATTCTGTGCTTCTTAAATCTATGTGCTCACATGCAAGATGCAACTCTATATTTGCATTCTCCCCTACCCTGGAGTAAGACTAGAGACTGCTCTAATATCACCTTGGTCTTTAGCTTAAAAACCCCTATTTCATTCCTGAAATGAATGAAGGATTTGTTTGTAATACACTGTCAATATATATCATTTCTTCTGATAAACAGTTATAATCTTTGCAAATCACTCTTAAGGCCATTAAACATGGGCTTTGTTAAAGGAACAGTTGTGTTGGGCATTGTTAAGTACTTATATTAAGGTTCATTTCAGTCACCTATCACAATTTCATTACCACTAAAAATTATGATTTCATACTGTTTTATATAAATGAATTT
Source organism: Canis lupus dingo (assembly GCF_003254725.2). Lineage (NCBI taxonomy): Eukaryota > Metazoa > Chordata > Mammalia > Carnivora > Canidae > Canis > Canis lupus. The sequence goes on along the minus strand of NC_064247.1, from coordinate 43,294,096 downwards.
ATATTACCCCAAGTTCAACATATACTTAATACCATATATTTTTATCTACTCTAATAGTAAATCAACTACTATTCCTTCTTCAACAAACTAACTGAATGGAATATGGAATGGAATATGATACTATTACCAGTAATGGTTCACTGTAGGAGTAATTCTTGGAGAAAAAGCAAAGAATCCCCTAATTTAAATATCCTCCAGTTAAGAGTTACAGGCCCTCAATAACTGGTAATTCAATACTTTAAACCATAATACTGTAAGAAATGACTGGCATAGAATTTCTGCCTGGGTTGATGGAAACTAGAGGAAGGCATTAAATCACTTCTACCAGAATAACTTGTATCATTACAATTCTTCCACCCTTGAATAGAAACTTCAAAACCAAATCTTATACCTAAAAACTCAGAAAATGAAAAGGATTGAGAAAAGAAAAGCCAGTGAATCGATAACATATTCTGGCCTTTTGCTCTCCCCATACATTTTAAAACAAGCCAATAATGCTATGTTCCAAATTCTATGTTGATGGAAAGAAAAAAAATTCCAGAGAAATTTTAAAAAGGTCACATCTTCTGGATTAAACTGTCTCAGAATAGAATTTATATAAAGTTCAAAGGACTTTGAACTATGTGTTCTAAATACTGTAATTTCTCTGGACGCCTGGCTCGTTAAGGGGATGCCTGGGTGGCTCAGCGGTTCGTGTCTGTCTTTGGCTCAGGGTGTGATCCTGGGGTCCTGGGAAAGAGCACTGCATTGGGCTCCCCCTGCGGGGAGCCTGCATCTCCCTCTGCCTATGTCTCTGCCCCCCCCCCCCCACTCTCTCACATAAATACATACATACATACATACATAAATAAATAAATAAATAAAACCTTAAAATAAATAAATACTATAATTTCTCTTATGTCAACCATTTGGTCACATTTTTAGAAATCCCTAACTTCAGCTTCTAGTTCCCACTTATTCAGAGTCTGGACAGCCATGGTCACCAGGATTATTCATTACAACTTCTCAACCAAGTAAAGTATATAGCTAAATAAAATGCAGGACAACTTATTCTTACTCCCAATTCTCAGGTTAAATAGTTAATTTTTGTTCTTATGGCAAACAGGTATCACACTTAAATATGTATTCCTTATCTTTTCAGAGATAACAATGGTATTTTCAAATAGAAATAACCATTCTATTTTTCAAACCGTTATATAGCCCAATAAATTGAATATGTAAAGCACTCCTCTAAATAGATACTATTTGAGGAATAGGGGTACAAGTCTCCTGTTAAAAGACACCAAATAATAGCATTAAATCTATGTTATTTTCTTGGTAAAAACCCAAACTACTTCCAGTGCTATGGAGTAAAACCATACATAAAACCACTACCCATAAAACCACTTACTTATTTTCAGTGTCTGCAACTGGATGTTCTTCACCTTCAGGTGTTTCCTCAGTCACATTTGATTGATCCAAGTCACTGCAATTATAAGATATTTGTTTCTGAATGTATTTTGGGGACTCTCTAAGGAAAAAAGAGAGAGAAAAGCAGCTAGGTCCATTTACATGTAGCTTAAGGATTCTTTTTACATATTTAAAATCCTCACATTCCCTAAGACCCTTTTCTTACTAAACTTACTTCCCAGTAGACCTCTAAGAAAAAATAATTTAAAAATACATTCTGATCCAAACTATAGTTCAAGTATTTGATTTAGAAAGTAGCAGGACAGAGTAGCTTCCTCTAAAACAAAACTTCCCCAGCCTATCAAATTCTTCTAATGACCATAGGGCCAATTGCTACAATAGGAACTACTAAAAGCACACAGAGAATCAGAATACCCAAATAACTTAAATTGTAAGGTTTCAGGAAAAGCTATATAGCCATATGAAAAGAAAAATTCATGTGTATCATAATGTAGAAAAACTTGTCATATGATATATTGTACTCAAACATATCCAACAAGATATTATAAGGAAGTAGCTCTGAGATGAGAGCATTTGTTCTTGTCCCGGGGACAAGTAAAATATAAGAGTTATGGTTAAACTCTAATAAAGCATAGAATCAATCTTATTTAAGTTATTTATTCAGAAAAATCAGAATACCAACGTTAATTCGTCTTTGACAGTTCCCCAGTTGTGAGATCCGCTACCTCCACGTTTGTCCTCATGCTTCAGGCCACTGTAATGTGAAAAAGAACTAACAAAACTGAGTTAACATAATACTCTTTAATTCTAGAAACTCAAATTTTGTTTTATTAAAGAAGTAAATTCCAATGTAAAAACAATAAAAACCAATATAAGACTTACGATCTATCACTTCCACTATGCCTATCAAATTCACGTTTGCCACGAGAATCAAATCCATCTCCTCGGCCCATTCCACGTCCGCGGCCTCCTCGACCTCTTCCAAGACCACCACGGCCTCGAATAGGCCGGTCAATAATCGGTCTATAACAAATAAAAAATATATTTTTTTTATTTGGAAGGAAGGGTGGGGGGGAGAGCAAATGCATCCAAAGGCTCAAATGTAAAAACATATTTACTGGCTAATAATTAATAGTTAAACACATGTTTTAGAAAATTTAAAACAGGGGAGCCTGGGCGGTTCAGTCGGTTGAGCATCTGCCTTCAGCTCATGATCCCTTCAGCTCATGATCCCATGTCCTGGGATGGAACCCTGTGTTGGGTGGGCTCCCTGCTCAGCAGGAATCTGCTTCTCCTTCTCCCTGTGCCTCTCCCCTTGCTCATCTCTCTCAAAAAAGTAAAACTTAAAAGAAAAAGAAAACTCAAAACAATCTACTTCTAAACACATAAAAGAAATCAGGACCAGGAAGCTCCCCCCAAACAAGAACATTTTTGCTTTCTCTGAAACTTCACTACTAGTGCCCATAACTTTCCCATGATTATTCATGTTATAATCCAGTAAAACCACTACACCTCACTAATACACTTCAAAATTAAAATAAACACAACTAACATGCATAATATGAGTAATGTTTTGCTGTAAATAGATCCCCAACAGGAAGGGCTCTCCTGCTAGCATCTGGGGATGACAAGGAAAAGAAATTGTCCATTCATTCAACTGAAGTGTTTCATTACAAGAAATCCAAGACTGAACACAAAAAATCGATACTAAAACGTTCTTAGTAGAACAATGCATCCACTCAGATTATTTCTCTGAAAAACTGGTAAATGTAACCAGCCACACTGCTACCTTGCTAATCATGCCCAATTTATAGCTTTGCGTTAAGGTATGACTCTATAAACTGACAAAACATGAAGAGATTAAAAAGATCTTGCCTATCAACTGAAAATTCTCCTCCTTCACCCTTTTCTTCAAGTGGCTTTTCAAATCGTCGTTCACGAGGTGGTCGCCTTTCTGGTCTCCTATCAATTATTTTCCCTTCACTCTGCAGCTGTTGATCAGGTCTTCTTCCAACACGTCTTATTCCTGAAATGATAAATAACCTGCATAAGCAAATTATTTTTGCAAAACAAAAAAACTAGGCAGACTACTAAAAGATGAAAAAACAAAAGCCATTCTTTTAATCCAGTAACGAGCACTTGCTGCTGAAAAAGGCAAAAACTGGGCATCTCTATAAAATATAACAAAGTACCTAAGAAATTCCTATTAAAGACAACAAACTTGTTTCAGACTTGTTTAGTTTGCCAAATCATGCCTCCCCTACCTGTAACTGACTTGAAAGTCATCAGGGTAGCCACTATTCCCCATCACAAGATGCCAGTGTCTTAATTTAAAATTCTGACTTTTAAGGAATTTTAGGTATATGATACATTTTGGCTTTAAAGATATTAAAAAAGATTAACACCACTGGCCATTCATTAGTAATACCCAAGGAAATCAACATACTCATCAGATAAGGACTCTCAGAAAAAGTGAAGGCCACACTATTTACAGGATTTGAAGGAAATAAACTACAGTAAAAAGTGCTAATTCTATGAAATTACAAAACTGAAAGGAAAACAAATAGCACTGAAGGTTAGATCTCCATAGTTTCAAATAACTAATGAACCAGAAACAAGTATTGTTTTCCTCTATTAGTTTTTATATATGTATTCACGTTTCTACCCATATTCATACACACGCACTAAATAAAACATAATGCTATGCAACCACTAGAAAATAGTTCAGTTGTTTATTAGAGAGCTCTCTCTTTTTTTGCCCTAACAGGTAGGTTTCAAAAGAATCTTTAAAAGCCACACACACATATACACACACACGGACCCCCTTTAAAAACAGTATTTAAGCAATAGAAACTTGTGGCACTAAGTGATAGCTGATGCGTTTACTGATTTCCCCCTGTATCATTTTTTCCTGTTGGTATCTGAGGCCCACAAAGGCAACCAACATGCATTATCGTTGGCCTGAAGTAAATAAGTTCATGACTGTAAAATTTCAGGTATGTTCTAACTCCCAAACCATAATTTCTTACACAGTCAAAAAGCAGCTGAGGAATTGATTTTATAGCAAGATCTTAAGTTGACTCACTCTGATTCCTTCAAAGAAAGTAACCCATCATCAGTATATATCCCATCATACAGTTGCTTGTAACTAAAGTCAAATGGTAAATATCAAACTGTTAAATGAAATTTTAAGGTCCATTCCACATAAACTCTCAGGATAAACCATAAATATTAGATCTTAAGGCATCTTAAACAAATGTTGTCATAGGTATAGTGTATTGGGGTGGAGCTATGGAACCAGTCCTTACAATGATATCCAAGCCAAACACACCCAAATGAACAATGGCTTCCTTCCTCACCCAATTTCACCATTATGCTTACAGAACCTAAAAAATTTACTAAATAATTTCACCCTATGACTGACATTTAAAAATTCAAGCTTCTCTTAACCTACTTGTATGTACTTGCAAACTCACTGGATTTTCAGTCGATTCCAGGCTTCGGAAAAAAAAAAAAAAAAATTTAAAAACGCCTTGGTCTACATTTTTAGCGATGACATTCTGTGGTGTCAGTTCTCAAATTCTTCAAATGGACAAAAGACAAGTGACAAAACTCCTATCATGTTAGATACTGTATCTAAGGTATGTCTAGCATTTGCCAGGACCTATATTCAAAGGCAAAGATCACATAATCAGGTAGCAATTTTTCCCACTGCACGAAGTGGACTTTTTACAAGTCTATCCTTCTCCAATGCCCCTGAACATCAACTGACAGGTAGTAGGGTCTGAAAAAAAATCTTTTTCATTCAACATTTCCCTTTTATTTTTAAGACTATGTTTTATGCAATTTAAGAGCAAGACTGCTATGTATTGCTGATCTAAGGAAGACGTTGATAGCTAATATGGAAGTTTTCCCAAGGAAAGAGTACTAAATGGTGAACTCCATTCTGGTTATAAACTCATATAATAATTCTCCACCTCTGTAATTTAAAATACTAGGTCCCAGGTTAAGCGCTTACCTCCTCCAAGATGGGCTTTATGATCAAAACAACTGAGGGGTTTAAACCAGGTTTCATGCTTTAAACATTCAAAATGGGTGAAACACATCTACCTGGTACACTTAAGATTTAAACATTAGGCTCAACGTTTTCAGGCACTTTTTTGGATTAATGAGATCAAGGAGGTAAACTTGAGCAAAAATAATAATTAACACAGGCCTGTGTCCCTTAACGCAGAAATTAAATAATTATTTAGCTGTGCTACAGGTTGCTTTAAAACTTAAGATGACTGAATAGATATTTGGTCTAAACGAAGTATACCCAGCTTTCCAACACTCCAAATTCTGCTTCTCCCCAACCTGTAATTTTGATACAAGAATTATTTTGTTTTATTCATCATAGGTTCTTCATTCCAAGCATCACAGAAGTTCTGTATTAAAAAAAAAAAAAAAAAAAAAAAACCTTGAGCCAAAACCTAACACAATTGGTGATTCTGAAAATTAGTTGTATGCTACAAAATTCAAAACTAATGAGAAACAACTTCTTTCAGGAGCACGTGGCAGTAAAAGGTAATTTCAACTTTTAACATAAAAAGGCAACTTTTAAAGTTCCGGAGCTGATCGGGTACACGTTTTATCCTCCAACTGTTTTTGCTTTATTGTCCACACAGAAGGCAAACCAGCAATAAGAGAATGCAGAAATCAACCTCAAGACAACCCTGTGAAGTTTACAGTGACCTCTGGAAACAACTATTACCCGCCAATGAATCCCGACCATGCTTCACGCACACGTGGAGAAAAAAGCTACAGATTCAAAAGCGCTCTGCTGGGGCTAACGTTGTGACAGCCTCTGCACTCAATTCACCACGAGGCCCCGGCCGGGCCACCACACGAAATATTGAGTGAGGGGGTGGGGTGGGGTGTCGGGGAGAGAGGACGAGCTCAGGATTTCCTGCAATAACCAGTCTTCGTTCAGAATTCCCGCCTCTGCTTACCACAGTGTAAGCACATTTGTCTTCTCAAAAGCTTAATTCGCTCCAGCAAGTTAGTTGTTCTTACGAGTTGAAGGGAGGAGAGGGGACTACACGGCACATGGGGCACCTGAAGCCGTAGCTCACTCCACAGAACCCAGAAGTAGGTCAGGTGCACTCGGACCCCCGGCGTCTCGCTGGGGGGTACTCCGCGCCCTCGTGGGACAAGATGGCAGGAGAGGAGCCAAGCGCACCTCAAAGCAGCACGCCGAGGGCGAGCTCCGAGTGGGAAGGGGCCGTGGACCCCACGCCTGCCCGTAACTGCAAATGCTTCAGTCAGTGGCCAGCTCGCCCAGACCTCAGACCTCGGTCGCCGCGCCTGCCCGCCAAGGAATCCGGCGGGAAGGCAACAGCCTCCCAGGACAGCAGCGCGCTCGAGCAGCAGCAGCTTATCTCCGGGGCACGCTCCTCCGCTCAGAAACTGAGGCGGGAAGGGGGTGACTCCAGGAGCCTCGCAGGTGGCTTCAACTTGGGGCTACCACGCTCCCGGCACCTTCGCGGGACCTGGCTTTTGTAGCGCGAGGAGAAACGGGAGGCAATCGGCGGCCAAGCCTCCCGCGGGCCCTCGGAACTCCGAAAGCAAGTGGTAGCCGCAAGTCCCCCTCGCTCCTTCCCTCCATCCCGGTCTCCCCCACCTTCCACCACAGCTTTACCTTCTTTCTTAAGCGCCACGGGCGGCTGCGTCTCCTCTTTCTTGTCAACCACGCCAACGCTGGGGGGCAGCGGGTTCTTGCGGTCTTTCTGGGACTCTTTACGCAGCTGTTTGCCTGCCGCGTTGGAGTTGGTCTGGGCTGCGGCCTGAGCTGCGCTCTTGGCCCCAGGGCCCCCAACGCCGCCCCCGCCGGCTTCTTTTTTCTTGTTCTCTGCTGCCTTCAACACCTCAAAGGGGTCCGATTCGTCGTCAAATAACTGGTCGAATCGGTTGGTGACCACGCAGCCGAAGCCTTCCTGTAAGTGCCCAGGCATGATGGTGGCTCGGCGGCGCGTTCCTCCACGGATTGCAGCGGGCCGCGCCGAGCCAAGAGCGCCTGCTTCAGCTCTTCCCACAAGATGGCCGGGCCGAGAGAGGGGGGCCGGCTTCTCTTCCGGCGCCAGGCACACATCCGGGAGCGGCCAGCGCCGCACGGCACTATGGGGTATGTAGGCCAGAGTCGCTTCTCCTGAGGCGGCCCCCGGCGCCAAGACTACAATTCCCAGGATGCGTGGCGTGACAATTCTTCGCGCGCGCCTAAGAGGCGGGACCTCACGGAGGGAGTGGAGCGTGCTAGCAGAGGGAGTGGAAGCGCGGTGGTGGGCGGAGTCCTGCCACCTGCTCCAGCCACCCTTAAACTCTCTGGGTCTTGAGCTACACCGAAAACAGGAAAACGTGACGGCGTTTTTCGCTCGCGAAAGTTCTCTGTCTCTGGTTTTACTCACCCCGTCTCCAGTCCAGGACTAACTTTCCTCACCTCCGGGGGTGGGTCAAGGTGACTCCAGATTTTACAAACTTCTAGTGCTAGGGTGTTGCTGAGGTACCCCGCGGGCCTCGCGGAGGCAGGTCCCGATCCGTTCCAAGTCCCTAGCTGCCCAGGTGCTGGAGTCGCCCTCTTGCACCGCCAATAATGAATCGAGACTCTTCTGTTCAATGTGAGGAGGAATACGGTTTCTCTCGCGGGGACACGAACTGGGTTAGCGCAATTAATCAGAGACGAGTTGAACTGTCTCACAGGGCGGTGTTGCGCGCCTTTCCTGAGTGTTGCGATGGGTGCATTCATCGCAGCTAACTCCTAACAGTGCGGCACTAACTAGACAGAGGGCAAGCCTCGAAAAGCACTGTTTGTAGGAACACTTTCTGAAGTCAATCCAGTTGTCCATTAGCGTCCGGGAAGCCAAGGATTAGGTGTTAGTAAAATGTGCTCAAGAAACGTTTTAAAGCATCCGAGTGTGTAAGGGTGCCGAGGGATGCGATGAGGGTAGGGAAAATATGTCAGCAAATTAATTGCCATTACTAAAAGTATTGATATTAGTTGGGAATATTAAGGTCCAGTAAGGCAATAGATGATGTCAGTGCATATTCAAACATATTTGGTAAAACTCTTACTAACTTACCCATGTTACCACAAGCTAGGGAGTGGGGTAGGACTATCCTTAGCAATTTTTATCTTATGTATAGATCCCTGGTTTCCTCAAACAGATCTTTATGACTATCAAGTGTTATTACAATAAGAATACTTACAGATAAGCCCCATTTAGAGGAATTGTGTGGCTATGAGTTTCTGAGGTTTACTTGTGCTCCTCAGAGAATTTTACCTATTAATATAAAAATAAGAATGAGTTTTGGGGGAAAAGGGGAGAAATTTCTAAGTATTTTCAACTTCCTTCTCTCCCTTTCTTATCTCCTGGAATTTCGGTTAATCTGGGAAAGTTTTAAAGCCCACTTTTTTTTTTAAGCCCACTTTTAAAGTATACAAATAAAGCTCAAAATGGCAATTCTTTCACATTCACAGTTATTATTTTATAAGTAATTATTTTCACTCATGTTTCCTTCTTCTAAGAAGTTAAAATAGTCCTTAAAAAAAGAAGTTCCTGCTACTCTCCATAGCGAAAAATACCGACTGAGTAAACCTCAAGGGAGGAGGAAAGGAGACTTCTTGGGAGATTTGTTACTCAAAGGCTTGAGTTGTAAAGTGACAAGTGATAAGATACCACTGATTAGAAATGTAGCCTAAAATATCAGGTCTCTGTAGCAAATGCTTGAATCACATATTGTTCTCTGAAAAATATTCATGCAGCTTCACAGCTTTATCTTTAGCAAGCTCTCCAAAGAATTTTCTAGCAGTAAATGTTTAAAACTATTCAAAATCTTGATTAATGTTGAATAGTTACTAATTTTAACAAAACTGAGAGTAAGAATATTATACGTCCTTCCAGTCCTCATTTTTAGAATTGTATACTCAATTCTCAACCGCATTACAACTTTTTACCCATTTCGTAATAATCTCAATCCCTTTTTGCTATTGCTAAATTAAAAATAATTGCTAACAATTCCTGCAATTTGAGCATTTACTATGTTCTTGACATCTTGTGCTAAGTTCCACATATGCGTTATTTCCTTTAATTCTCAGAACAACATTTTGAAGTAAATAGTATCATTTACAGATAGAGAAACTGAGGTTTGTGCCTCTCCCAAGTTCACCTTGTCTGAAACAATTCAAGCAGTCTGATCTCACAGTCTGAGCATCCAACTGTTATACTTGTGAGGGAAATGGCAGAGGGAACAAAGTCTTTCATCTTTATATTGCTATTACCTTTTAGCAAGGTAAAACTATTATTATAATACTTTGGGGACACTAGATATAGGCACCACATAAGTGTAAATAAAAGACTCTAATATTTAGTGTACTCTAAATACATTATGCATCTTTAAAACAAAAGCAATAGAGGTGATACTTGTGAAGAAAAGGGCAAGTCCTCTGTATCTGAGAATGCAATGCTAAGTATAAAATTGCAAGTCTACGCTCTTGCTAAAGTTAGAATATCAAAGCTAAAAATAGAAATATTACACTATTTTGCCAACTCAAACTTACTTTGAAGTTTGATCCTCTTAATTTTAAACTTCCTTTCCTTTTATTCTCCTGCACTGTACTCTTAAAAAGAGATTTATTGAGATATTATTCATATACCCTATATAACTCATCTATCTAAAGGGTACTATTCAAAGGTTTTTGGTATACTCACTGAGTTATGCAACTATCACCACTCGCTGATTTTAGGACATTTTTATCACCCCCAAAAGAAACCAATACCAATTAACAGTCATTCCCCATTCCCTCCACCCACAGCTCTAGGGAACCACTAATCCACTTTCTGTTTCATAGGTTTAACCTATTCTGGACATCTCATAAATAGAATTATATAACGTGGTTTTTTGTGAGTGGCTTCTTTTACTTAGCATGTTTTCTGGATTCACTTATAGTAGTATCAGTACTTTATTTTGAATGAATAATATTCCATTACACAGATAGACTACATTTTAATTATCCATTTGCCAGTTGACAGACATTTGAGCTGTTTCTGCTTCTTGGCTATTATGAGTAATGCTGTTGAGAATATTTGTTTACAGGGCTTGTGTGGGCATGTTTTCATTTCTTTTGTATGTATATCTAGGAACGGAATTGCTGGGTTATATGGTAGCTCTACATTTAACATTTTGAAATTTTGAAGAGCCAAACTGTTTTCCAAAGAGGCTGTACCATGTTACAATCCCACCAACAATTATGAGGGTTCTAATTTATCCACATCCTCACTACTGCTTGCTTTGTCTGTCTTTTTTATTATAGCCATCCTAGTGACTGAAGTGCTATCTACTGGAGCTTTGATTTGTATTTCCCTAATGGCTAGTGATATTGACCATCTTTTTATGTATTCATTGACCATTTTTGTATCTTTTTTGGAGAAAATCTATTCAGGTTCTAATTGGTATATTTATCTTTTTATAATCAAGTTGTAAGAATTCTCCAGATTTCAAGTGCCTTATCAGTTATTTGATTTGTAAATGTTTTATCCTATTTGTGGGCTGACTTTTCACTTTCTTAATAGTAACCTTTACAGCAGAAAAGCTTTTAATTTGTGATGAAGTCCAATTTTTCCATTCTTCTTTTGTCACTTGTATTTTTATTGTCATATCTAACAAGACTTTGCCTAAACCAAGATCACAAAGATTTACATCTATGCCTTCTTTTATCTATTTATTTAATGTCATCCATGCCTTCTTTTTTTTTAAGATTTTATTTATTTATTCATGAGACACAGAGAGAGAGAGAGAGAGAGAGAGAGAGGCAGAGACACAGGCAGAGGGAGAAGCAGGCTCCATGCAGGGAACCCGACATGGGACTCGATCCTGGGTCCCCAGGATCAGGCCCTGGGCTGATGGCAGGGCTAAACCACTGAGCCACTCGGGCTGCCCTAATGTCATCTATGTCTTCTTCCAAAACTTTTATATATATTTTTTTATAATTTTAGCTTTTACACTTAGGCCTATCATCCATGTATTTATTTTTTTAAAAGATTTTATTTATTTATTCATGAGAGACACAGGCAGAGAAAGAAGCAGGATCCCCGTAGGGAGTGTGACAGGGGACACACACGATCCCAGGTCTCCAGGATCACACCCTGGGCTGAAGGCAGGCGCCAAACCGCTGAGCCACCCAGGTGTTCCCTTATCATCCATTTAAAAATTATTTTTGTTTCATATATTTCCTACTTTTTTAATTCTTTTACTTTTCAATTTTTATGTAGGCTCCACACCCACCATGGAGCCCAATGTGGGGCTTTGAACTCACCACTCTAAGATCAAGACCTGAGTCAAGATCAAAAGTTGGACTCTTAACTGACTGAAACACCCAGGCGCCTCCTCCCTTCTTTTTAATTTAAATTAGTTTTGAATATGTCAAACCAAAATAAAGAACTTGAGAAGAAAAAAAAAGATACTGTTATTATTCATATTATTTAAAAATTTTTTTTATTTTGGACATTACAATAAATAGCAAGTTTTTAGGTTTAAACACATCCAATGAAGATCCAAATACATCTGTCTAAACCCCTTTGAAAATAGAAAACATGGTTTACACTTAATACTATCTAGTCATTCTAAGAATAGACATTTAATTCAACAATTATTTATTAAACATCCACCTGTGTGTCGGCACTATTCTGAGCCCTGAGGATTCTCTGGTGAACAAAACAGGCAAGGCTTCCATTTTCATGGGGTTTACACACTGGTGGAAAGAAATAAATTAAAAATAAGTAAATAGGGATGCCTGGGTGGCTCAGCGGTTGGGTATCTGCCTTCAGCTCAGGGCGTGATCCTGGAGTTTCGGGATTGAGTCCCTTATTGGCTTCCCTGCATAGAGCCTGCTTCTCCCTCTGCCTGTGTCTCTGTATCTCTCTTCTGTGTATCTCTCATGAATAATTAATAACATATATTTTTAAAACCAAGTAAATAGATACATCACTAAGATTATTTTCAGAGTGATAAGTCCTGTGCAAGTGTAAGGTGAAGAAGGGACAACTTTCTTGGATTACATGATCAGAAAGCCTTCTGAGCTGAGGTCTGAATCATGAGAAGAAACCAGCTTTGCAATGATTTGGGAAAAAACGAAAAGCAGAAAGAACAGCAAGCAAGAGACCGAGAGATAGGAAGGAGCTTATAGAATCCAAGATGAAAAAAGCAAAACCAAATATCTGAGTGTCTGTAGACAAATGAGCACAAGATTGGGATGGCGATCTGGAAGACAGTTCCTGAAGTGAATACAAACATAATTAAGACTGTGCGTGTTTCCAGTTTCCTATTTAAAGAGGAATCCTCAACTAACATGGTAATACAGTTTAAAATTTAAATGAGGAAAATAGTCTATAATCAAAATTAGCATTTGTTAATCTAAAGAGGCCAGATCAACACATTCTTGAGGAAGTTCTAACCTGATACCTTTGGCATTAAGAGGGCAAAGTCATTCCTACTTGATCCAATGGGAACTTAAGCATTGCTTTTTTTTTTTCTAAGAGAAAAGTCACCCCCTCCCCATACTCCAATTGTTGTTGGCTTCTGTGAAGTGGATTAGAGGCAACAACACCAAAGATTGTTGGCAGAAGCCTTCTTAGTGATATCATATTATTTATCAGGAGTTACCAAGAGCTGAGACAGAATATGTCCAGGTGTTCTCCCTAAAACTGAAAAATTAGGAGAGATAATTAATTATAAGCACAATGCTCAACCATAATAAGCACATAATAAATGGTAGCTATTATCTCAGTAGCTTTGGCTGATCTTCAATGATACTACTCTTGATTGCTGACAAATCTCTTAGGTTTCTGCTGCTCCCAAAGGAAACAAATGCTAAGGGTGAAGGAGATGGAGCCTCCATGGTTAACATTTCCAGGAGGAGATTATGTGTAGAAACTTTGGAGCAGATTTAGTGTGCAGAGATTTCAGATTAGGTACAGATACAGGTGTGAAAACTACGAGCTCTTGCTGCCCACCACCACCACCACCACCTCTGGGAGTTTCTTCTTTCTTCCAGTGCCAACTTTGTAGAAATTCTGTTTGAGTTTAGTATGAGTATTCCTTTAAAATTTTAATCTGGAGTCTCTGATTGCCAAGAAATTGCATGCAAAATTTTGCATATTCCCAGGGTAGAAGTTACTTTCATCAGCTCTTCTGAAGCATTTATGAGCAAATCTATAGAAATAGTAAGTAGATTAGTGGCTGCCTAGGGCTGTGGAGGAACCATAGAGAAGAATGGGCAGTGACTATTTAGGGTATGGAGTTTCTTTTAGGGGTGATGAAAATGTTCTAAAATTAGATTGTGATGATGGTTGTAGAAGTCTGTGAATATATGGGAAAACATTGAATCATAAACTTTAAATGGGTGGCTTGATGGTATGTGAATTTTATCTTAAACAATTTTTTTAATAGTAAGCATCTAAGATATTCAAAAGACTAAGAACTACTGCTATCTGGCATGAACCCCTGATCATGTCTTATTTTCTAATCCTACAACACTCACAACTGTCATGTACTGAGTGCTTACTATGTGCAAGGCACTGTACTAGGTGTTTTGCATGTATTATGTTAACATAATATTATCATATAATGAAATTATATAATGAAATTTGAGGTGGGATTATTATCCATACTAAACATGAAACCAACAAATGATAAAACTAGATTTGAATTCAATTCCACCCAGCTCCAAAAACTCATATTCTTTCTGTTATGCCATCAGTATTTCTCAATTTTTTCCAATTAAGTACCCATAAGAAGTAGAAGGATATCATCTTTGAAGGCAACATACAATATTACTGCTTTTCCATTCTGCTTTAATCAGTCATTACATTCTAACACTTTTTCCTGTTTTCTCCCAAACATCTGCACTTCTCCTTCCTCATAACCAGCACTCCAATGTGGAGTATCTAGGAGTATCACTATATCTGGTGACCCTGACTTCAGATTTCATCTGGTCTGGATTGCAGATCATATCATTCCTAGACTTGACAGCTCTTCCCCTATTACATATGGGATAAAGTCCAAAACCCTCAGCAAAGCACTGGAGGCCTTCAGTAATCTAGTACTACCTTCTTTCCAGCCTCCCACCCCATGTACCCTAGCCCTCAAACCCTGTGGGACCTGCTCACTCTGCCCCTTGTACACACACATGCTCCATATCCTTTATATACCTAACAGTTTACATCCTGTTCCAAGAATTCATGTGGCAAATTCCTTCTCAGCCACCAGGTCTTATCTTGGGTTCACTTCCTGTAAGAAGCCTCTTCTAATTCTTAAACATCATGTCTCCTGTCCTACATGTGCTCTAATATTACCCATTTCTACCCCATTGCACACTTACCACACTGCATTGTCATTGTCTATTTACCTCTTCCAGTGGTTTGTAAATCTTTGCAGGGGAGGGAGGTGTTTAGCTGTTATGCCCCCAGTGCTGGTGCTTAGCATATAAATCTCTCTATTGAAGAATATGCCCCCTATCTCCCACTACAATATAAACTCTTATTTCTAGTGCCTAGCATGCTTCTATATCCTAAATATCTCTTCAATGATACTTCATATTTATTGAGCGTTTACTATGTGCCAGGCACAGTTCTAAATATTTCATATGGATGAACTCATTTAAAACTCATAGTAACTGTGTGGGGTCAGTGATACCATTAACCCATTGTACATAAGGAACCAGAGGGACAGAAAGGTTCAATAAGTGGTGTGACCTTGAGTGTGAATAAATGGCAAAACCACAATTTAAACAAAGTACAGTTGACCCTTGAAGAAGACAGTTCTGTGCAAGTCCACTTACATGTGGATTTTTTTCGTTAAACACAATATAGTACTATGAATGTATTTTCTCTTAATGATTTTAATATTTTCTTTTCTCTAGCTTACTTTATTGTTAAGAATGCAGTATGTAATACATATGCAAAATATGTGCTAATCGACTTTTTGTGTTATCAGTAACTTCCTGTTAACAGCAAGCTATTAGTAAAGTTTTGGGGAAGCCAAAAATTATATGCCGATTTTTGACTGTGTGGGGTCTGGCGCCTCTGCTCCCCCCACCCCCACCGAGTTGTTCGAGGGTCACCTGTAGTCTGGTTCCAATATCTGCATTCTGACACTATGCCATGTGGCCTGTGTGTATCTGTCCAGTGAGGGACTGAATAAATAGAATCCTTTCCAACTTCTACAGGAATAAAAGCCCAAGAGTCCTGAGCCTATTTAAGGAGAGATTAAGGGGCCTTTATAAGGAGGCTCTTAATTTCTCATTGATTTCACTGGGAATGGTTGAAGTACTTGTGAGAACTTCAGGTACCTTACAGGCAGGCAATACACAAAACGGTGAGTTAGCAGAAGATCATGCTGGTTGTTGGCAGAGCCTGGGCTTGATCTCCAGGGCGTGTAAATTTGACTCTCACGATGGACTGCTGTGGAATTAAAAGCCCTCGCATCAGACCATCACCCCCACTTCATAGCCTTGTGTGTGGAGCTCAGGTCTTAACCTGTTTAGCATAAATTTCTTACCTGTTAAGTAGAGCTATCATTGTTAGGATCTCCTAGGATTGTGAAGACTCAGTGAGTTAAGATATGCAAAACACTTAGAGCAGAGCACGCAATTAAGTGCTCAAGGAAAGAGAAAGAAGGAGGAAAAAGCGTTTCCCCTTAGGGGGGGTCACTAA
This sequence comes from Canis lupus dingo, assembly GCF_003254725.2. Lineage (NCBI taxonomy): Eukaryota > Metazoa > Chordata > Mammalia > Carnivora > Canidae > Canis > Canis lupus. The sequence goes on along the minus strand of NC_064247.1, from coordinate 43,277,942 downwards.
CACTGAGTGGTCTAGTTAGTGGTTTGTAAATAGCTGCCAGCAACTTTTCTAAGAGTAGAGGTGGAAGAAAAAGGATCCACACTTAGGCAACTCTTCACTGCTTTCCATCTCTTTGAGACTTAAATGTTAGGAGACAGCCATTGTAAACTTTTGATAAAGGGAAATGTTGGGGACAAAACAAATAAATAGTTACCTGGGATTCTCCATTGCTCATCAAGAAGTGCCTGACCAATATATTTATACTTGGAGAGTACCTCTCTTCTAAGGAATTTAAGTGGCTTTTAAAATTAGAACCTTTCTAGCTCAAGGGGATTCTGAATTCTGTTAATCATTTAATGGCTATGTTTCCTCCTTTCCCTCAATCACCTTTTTCTTCCTTCTCCAGCTACACATTTCCCTCACAAACTGCTTTTTAAGATGCATTTCTACTGGTAAAACCCCTGAGTCCTTTTTTGTTTATTTTGAGAGAGAGGAAATGGTTAAGAATGAAAGTAAAAGAAAACAAATACTCAGGCCCCTTGGCTGCCTGCCAGGAAAAATGCCAAAATGTCAGAGGCCTTGCTGAAAGCGACCCAGCCACAAGCACCAGGGATTGGCCCACCACAAGATAATCTTCCAGCGGAATTTATACCAACAGCCTAAAAATTGGACAGCCTGAGGAACTTTTCCCCAAAATGGTCCTACAATCAGACTTGATAGTAAAATATCAGGGCTGTAAGCTCTCAAATCAGTCTCTAAACAAGAGCCTGGGATCTCAGGCTACATGCAAAGGATTTAGATATGTGAATACTTTAATCCATCTGACAGTCCATATAGTACAATGGTGAAGCACAGGCCCTGGTGCCAGAGAGACTTTTGTTTGGATCCTGGCCCACTACTTCCCACCTTGGCGATTTTTGAACAAATTGCTTATTCTCACCTAATTACTATGTCTTCATTTTTAATATTAAGAATAACACAAGATCCATCTGAGAGAGTTGTGGTAAGGATTAAATTAAACATCCTAACATGTTTAAGTACCTTGTTCAGTAAATGTTAATTACCACTACTAGTAGTTTTGCCAGCCCTCAACAATGACAGGAGAAAACTGACACCTCATACCAGGACTTCTAGGACAGAGGCTACGGGACCATGCCACTCTTGGTTGTTTTCATTATGTCTCTACATCAGTAAGTAACCCCAGAGGATTTGAGTGGTTCTAGTAACTGAACCATGAGTTTCCGGGGCAAAGGAAACCTAAAAGGGAGTAACTTGAATCAAGGACAAGTGATAGGCTGTCTTTTGTTTTTCATCTCTGCTACAAAATCTTGAGGCTGAGAGCTTCGAGATTTAGCAATGTAATCTGGAAAAGCTCAATATTTTTACTCAAATGAAGTGTAGCAAAAGCTCAAAAAGTAGTCTCCCAGGGGATCCCTGGGTGGCTCAGTGGTTTTGGTTTTTAGCGCCTGCCTTCGGCTCAGGGAATGATCCTGGAGTCCTGGGATTGAGTCCCGCATCAGGCTCCCTGCATGCAGCCTGCTTCTCCCCCTGTCTCTCTCTCTCTCTCTCTCTCTCTCTCTCTCTCTCTCTCTCTCTCTCTCATAAATAAAATCTTAAAAAAAAAAGTAGTCTCCCAGCAGTCCCTTACCCAACTCAAGATCAGAATCTTCCTTAATGTCATACTTCTTATAGGCACATGCTTAGAAGAGATTCTGAGCAAGACCCACTTTAATGTTAGAAAGACACCAAAAGACAGGGCCAATACCCTTGATAGGCCAATACCTGTCTTGTCCATCCACACTCAGTAATGAATGCCTACCAGCAGGATAGAGCTTGCAGGGAAGCCAGAGAGATGGAGCACCCAAGCAAAGAAATGATATGCTCCAAATAGAATAGCCCTGTGGCAGAATGTTGGGTTTTTTGTTTGTTTGTTGTTTTTTGGATTTTTTGGTTTTGTTTTTGTTTTTGTTTTTAAATAGGCTCCACGCTGAGTGTGGAACCCAACTTGGAGCTCGAACTCATGACCCTGAGATCAAGACCTGAGCTGAAATCAAGAATCCGATGCCTAACTGACCCAGCTACCCAAGTGTCCCAACAGAATGTATTTTTTTAGAGGTGAACACAACAATGTCTCATCACATGTGCTTTCTGCAATGTGATCTTGCAACTCCTTAATGAGAGGTGGAGTTTAAAGCATTTAAAGCCCCTGACTCTGGGCTGGTCTTGATGATTTGCTTGACACAATCTTGTCACTTGTGTTGCAAGTGGCAAAACACAAAAAAAGTCTTCCAAGGCTGTGTCATAAGAAGCATTTCAGCTTCGGCTTGGGTCTCTTGGACCACTCACTCTTAAAATACTCTCTCTGAGAAGCTCAGACCATACAGATAAGTCATGTGTGGGGACTCCAGGTGACAGACCCAGTGGATCTACCAGTCTAGAACCAGCATCAGCTGACAGCCTGTGAGTAAAGCATCTTGAACATCCCACCTAGTCAACTCTACAGATAATTGCAGCCTCAGCCAGGACCAGCACCGTAATTTGTAGGGCTCAATGCAAAATGAAAATCCTGGGCTTCCTGTTCAAAAGATGTTAAGAGATTCAAGACAGCAACAGCAGAGTGATGAACCAAGTGTGAGGCCCTTCTAAGCATGGGGCCCTGCATGACTGTGTAGGTCACATGCTATGAAATCTGCCCTCGCCATGTAGTAGACTCTGATTGCAACCATTTGAGGGACCCTAAGTGAGAACTTCCCAGCTGAACTTAGTCAACCCATATACCTATGAAACATAATGGGAAATTGTATTTTAATTGACTATGTCTTGGGGTGGTTTATTATGCAGCAAGGGAAAATTAGAACATTTTCACAAAACAGATGCAGGTAGTCCTAAACAGAAAAATGCTAAAGGCAGCAAGTCTGCCAAAGGACCCTCTGCTCAAATACAAATAGGTTGATTTTACACAATAAAACACAAATAATCCTAGCTCCAGGAGTAAGGCTTCCATGGGGTCAGAGATTTTTCTTATTTGAGCAGATCTTAGAAGAAGATGGCAGATATTATAGCTGCCTCAGAAATAGCTAAAAGAAGAGGCATTACCATTAAAAATAAAAGTCAAATATAAAGTTGTACTCTTCAATGAGATTTATTGGAGCAATGGAAGGAAATTAAAAGTGAGGAAGCAGAACCACTTTGGTTATCTCTTTAAGGTATGAGAGAGAATGAAAAATTTTCCTGGGGATGCATATAATAGCTTTATTTTCTAAAAAAAAAAAAAAAAGTAAAAAAGCTGGATTCTGCAAACTACAGTTGGTTCCTTCATCCTCAGGTAGATTCTAGAATGCCATTTTAAAGGAATACTTTGTGAATTACTAAAAGAGGAAAAATTGAACACTAAAATCCCATACCAATTCTTTAGGAACAAATGATGGTAGACACAGAGCTTGACATATAGTAGTAGGTAGCCAAAAAATATTTATCCCAGGAACTAATTTTATCTTTTTTGATGAAGTTATCACACACTTTGTAAAGAATTCAAGACATTTAGCAACACATTTCATGAATTCCTGGAAGCATAAAAGAGAGAAATGTGCGTCACAGGGTAGTGGAGTTAGGAGATTGTAATTGATTCAACAATCAATTACAAATGCTTTGTAAAAGTCAGAAGGAATAGACCACCTGGCCAATCTAGCGTAGGGGAAATAAAGCATGGACTTTGATGTCATTGTTCTGCCATTTGCTAGTGATAAGACCTTGGGCGAATTACATAACCTCACTCATTCTCAGTCTCCTTGCCTGACAACCTATGTGGGACAGGCATGAAGCAGTTAAACAGAAAACTCAAGTCAGTTGGCTACGTTCCGACCCCAGAGAACCAGAGCAGGTGGTTCCTCTGCCAGAGAGACAATTACAGTGAGAAGTGGGAAACAACCAAAGAGGAAAAGATTTTTGAGTAAGAGGAAAGTCTTCTGGGAGGTACTTGGCTCAGAAGACCGCCCTTTTATTCCAACAGACTTTAGATAAAGAGGTCCCTAACAGCCTGTCCTTCCACCATAGGTCTGAGAAGAGGCACTGACAGTCTAGCACATTTACAGGGATTTTTGACTTGAGAGAGTCATGGCTCCTGGTATTTGTGTCTGTTCTATAACTATTAGTTACAGAAACAAAACATATGAATAATATAAATTTAGCCACACAAATACATAATTCAGGGAAACACATATTTGAAAGACCCAATTTAGAACAGCTTGAGAGAGTAAAAGTTCTGTGCATATCAGCATTAAAAGATAAAAGCAAACAATCCAGGGATAGTCCAAGGGTCCTGACGCAAGGCCTGGGCCTCATGTTCAAATCTTTCCAGTGTAGACTTTCTATGTTATCTCCAAATAAAGTTATATATGTGGTTGTCCTGGAGATATACTTACATAATTGAAAGAAGGTCATGTTCATTATGCAATTTTGAACTTGTGTTTCATCACTAAACCATACCACCTATAGTGTGTGGTTAACTGACATTTTTAATAATATTAAGACATTTAGTATGACAATCTCCTAGTTTGTGCATGGCAAAAATATATTGTTTTTATCAAATGTTAACAAAACTGTTACTGAAAAACCACATGATGTAAGGATGATCACAATTTTTACAATCTTATTTTAGCATGTTTTATAAAACATGCCAAGATTCTCAAAAACCATGCATGACCTGTGGCTTTTTTCATTCTCATACCTCTACCAAGAGAAGGTAGAGGAAAGCCAGGTTCAGAATCATGACAGTGAAAGTAAATAATTCAGGCAGAACAGCATGGGCAGCACTCCTTGGCTGAATTTCTACAGAATCAGGGAGAGATGTCTTGCCAATGTTGGCCCTAGCTTTATGAGTTACCTACCATTTGTGTGTTTGGAGATGCTTTCTCTATGGATACTAGTTTTTACCCTTTAAAAAGAGGAAGATGGTGAACTTCATGTTCTCTAAGATATTTTCCTTCTTTAGCATCTTAATGCAGCTATTAACACCTGAGTCCAGAATGGTCATCCTCAATTCCTTATCTAAAACATTTGGAGCCAGAAGTTCTCAGAATTCAACATTTCAGATTTAAGAAACATAACATGTGCATATAAAGTATATTATATAACACTCTAGTGGATTACACAGCAGACCTCTAATCGTAATCAAACATTAATTCTGCAGCGAAATGTATGAATATTCATACTAAGTGGGAAATAAAGACTATAAATAGCCATATAACATGTGAGCTCAGTTCAGGTTTGCCACTAAATGAATTCGGGTCAGATTAGGTCTTGCCAGGAATGAGTTACAAAACAAAACAAAACACCAACTTTTGGCTTTTAGAACTTTTCAAAAGCTTTCAGAATTTTGCAGTTTCAAAGGATTTCTGAGTTACACAGTTAGTACCACTCTAGAGGTATGTCTGCATATCAAATGGAATTTATGCATATTTAAATATGTTTCAACAATATTTACCAAACTGCAAATTGTTCATGTAGAATATGCCTTGCCCTTTTCTTTTTCATCACTGCTTTTTTTTTTTATAAAATCCCAAGGTAAAAGAAGTCCTTGAAATATGGAAAAGGGAAAAAAAAGAAAAAAAATATGGAAAAGGGAAAGTAGTTGGCAATTGCAAAACTAGCTGGCAGTTGGAAAACTAAATTTCCATTTGCAAGGATACCACATTACTTTTAAATATCAAAACATCAGTGTTTTTTTGGTATATATTTTTTAAACCCGAAATTGAAGCATTTGTTTTTTGGGATAAGTCTAAAGAATTATACACTGCATTAAAATTCTAAGGCAAACAAAGGTGCATATTTTTTAAATGTTCTAATCACATCCCTCCCCTATTTAAAAACTCTTCAAAGGTTTATTAGCTTTGTTTTAAATTTCCATTTCTCAGGTTTTCAGACAGGTTGACACCTTATGTTTATTAGACATTTGTACTCCTCACACCACCAACCACAGCCATTTTTTTTCTTTTTTCTTTCTTTTTTTTTTTTTCTGAGAGGGTCCTTTTAGAGTGTTGGGTGAGGACAGGGAAGGTGGGTGGTGAGTGGAGAGGGTTGTACAGAAAGTGTGTAGCTTGGGCAGCCCCAGTGGCGCAGCGGTTTAGCACCGCCTGCAGCCTAGGGTGTGATCCTGGAGACCCTGGATCGAGTCCCACGTCAGGCTCTCTGCATGGAGCCTGCTTCTCCCTCTGCCTGTGTCTCTGCCTCTCTTTCTCTCTCTGTGTCTCTATGAATAAATAAATAAATAAATAAATAAATAAATAAATAAATAATCTTTAAAAAAAAGTGTGTAGCTTAGTGGTCAGGGAGTGGAGGAAGCAGGCATTAGGAGATGTGCTGCAGGAGAAAGTAGAAAGTGCAGGAAGGTGTCAGGTTCAGTTCAGGTCCTTGCCCTAGAGCCTAACCACCTGCCTTTCCTTAGTTCTTTGTTTATTTATTTATTTATTTATTTATTTATTTATTTATTTATGACACACAGAGAGAAGCAGAGACATAGGCAGAGGGAGAAGCAGGCTCCCGGCAGGGAGCCCTACCCTAGGATCATGACCTGAGCCAAGGCAGATGCTCAACCACTGAACTACCCAGGTACCCCCCTTTCCTTAGCTCTGCCTTCCCTTTTGTCTTCCAGAATAAGATCTATTTTCTCATAGCATGACTCTATAACACTCTTAGGACTTTATTTTAATCAGGCTTTTTTCTCCTACACATAAGCATTTTACCTTGAAAGAGTAAAGGCTGAAGGGTAGAGAATGCCTAGTTCTGGACCCTGGTCTTTCCACATGGAAGAACACCTGGGGACCAAATGTAGAAAGATAGTGAGGACCATATCTCAACCTAGTACAGAGATACCAATCTCATTTTACTCTGGTGTTGCAATCCCCACAATTTTGAATATTCATCATACTCAAGAACTGGAATTCATCATCGATCTCCTAGAAGAACCAGAAGAGATTCTACTAGGAAAATCCCAGTGGACTCCAGTCTCTTCCTGTCTTTACTAATCAACACAGATAAAAGAGCATGAGCTCTGAAATCAGACTAAGACACCTTGCAGTAGATATTTTTAGCCTCTTTGATCCTTAGTATATTTCCTCTATAAAATGCGGATTAAAAATACCTGCTCCCTATAAATTGGTATGTCGTAGAGATTAAGAATTCGCATACCTGATGCAGTAGTTATTCAAATTAAATGCTTAATAAATGCTATTTCCCTTTTTCTCTTTATAGGAACCTGTGGCCCCAGACAACTCATGGACAGGTTAGAGAAGGTAGACAAAGGATGGGAGAGATGTGGGCCCCTAGAATTCCAGGTCTTCTTGACCAGAACAGAAGAGAAAATTGATACATGTTGTTTGTTTGTTTTGTTTTTGTTTTGTTTTGTTTTGTTTTGTTTTGTTTTAGATATGAACAGTGTTGAAAGAGGAGAAACGGACAATTTACTAGCATCTATTTCCCCCAGTTTACCTGGTACTTTACACATATCCCTTGCCTCTGTCTCATTGCTATTCTCTTCACAACTCTTCTGACAGAAACATACCACAGCAATAGTGTCATCTGTGTGATCTTTCCTGAAAGCAGGAGGGTATGACGTCAATGGTTAGCAACCATGTTAGAATCAGATAGACTTCTTCCCAGTCTCAGGTATGCCTTTTTTGTGTGTGTGGCCATGGGCAAATCTCAGTCTCCATTTCATCATTAGTAAAATAGTAGAATCTTACCTAACTCCTTCAGTCTTTAATTTGCTCACAAATATTTTTTTCTGAGCACCCATCATGTGCCAGGTACTGTATTAGATATTGAGCATAGACAGTTAACAAAATAAGATCCTATTCTTATAGACTTCGTATTCTAAGGAGAGACATGGAGAATATACCAAGAACTATAAATACATCAGATGGAGTCTAGTCAGAATGTGGCTATAAAGAAAAATAAAGCCAGGTAAAATGACACGAGAGTGAGGGAGCAGGTTACCCTTTTATACAGAATAGTCTGAAAAGCCTCTGTAAGAAGGCACCCTTTCAATAGAGTCAAGAAAGTGAGAAAATAAAGTGTGTTCTAGGCCATTGTGAGATTTAAATGAGATAATGCTGATAAACTTAGCACATTATCTGAAATCCACTGGGCAATGTATCAATATTAACTGCTTATGTTATTAAAGAAGGTATTTCAATACAGTAAAGGCTACAAGTAGGTGAAAATCTTTCTAGTTTCACCTAACACACTCCTGAGGGACCCTTAACCATTGTGAAAGAGAGGGGTGATGGTTCATGGGACTTAATACACACATTTTATTGCTGGTAGCAAAATGCCAATTTTGCAAACAAAAGTATTTCTCTGGGAGTGTGATACTTTAATCCAGCAAAAAAGAGAGTAGGGTAAGAGAAACTCTTTAGGGTAGTCGTTAGATTCACATTCTCTGTAACAAATATTCCCAACTCTGAAGTTTGCATGTGTGCAAAAGTCTTCCACCTCATCAACAATAATAATGGCAACGATGACATTAATTATGCCATTTATTGGTTTGTAAAAGCTATTCTTTCAAAGACCTTAAGTGTTTTATGTACATGACCTAATTCATCGTCACAGCTTCCCCAAAAACAGGTCTAGGCCCATTTAATAGATGAAGAAACTGAACTATAAAGAAGTTAAGTCACTTCTTCAAGGTTAAACAATTACCTAGGCAACTCTGATCTAGATCCCAGACTTAAATTTCAAGTTAGATCCCTTTCTGCCTGACTCTTCATCTGTCTGGATGTCAGACATGATAAGGTGGGTACAGTGAAAGGAAGCCACAATGTCAGATGTCAAAGTGCCCACTCCCTGCTTATCACATAGTCAGTGATCAGCAAATGCTGGCTTTTTAAGAAAGGGCTTCTTTAGTGCTACCAAAATATTAACTGTCTAGCATACCTCTCTGCTCTCTGATAGCCACTCTTGCTTATATGTCAAGATGGTATCCAAAAATACAAATTTTGGTTGATGAGAGAGGCCTAGTTTAGAAATACTTATACACTTAAACACAGATATTTGGCTTTCCTCTGTGAAAGTCAACAGGAACACAGCAAGAGAACTCATTTTTGTTGATCACCCTGGGCTAGGCCTTTTACGTATGTTATGTGCTGTTTAATCCTCATGACAAACTTTTGCAGGAACTATAATTGATCACACTTGACAAATTAGAAAACAAAGTATCCAAAAAGTTAAGTAATTTATCTAGTGTCACATAGCTTATATATTGCAAAGCTGGGATTCAACCTCACATCTATTTGACATCCGAGTCTTAATATCTTCTATAAAGCCAAACTGCCAATTCGTAATATCTCACTCAAAGTGCCTACAGTCTGATGATCCAGCATGAGTCATTTATGACCCATTTCTCCCTTTACATGAAATATTAGCAAAAGAGTAAAATCAGCAGGTAAAATTTGAATAATATAATTTTGCTATTTTTAAACTTTCCTCTTAAAAGTTTAACAGGTCAGTATATGCAGCTAAAATTTGGAATTTTGAAAGTTCTTCCTGGGGCATCCCCAGTGGCTCAGCAGTTTAGCGCCGCCTTCAGCCCAGGGTGTGATCTTGGAGATTGGGATCTTGGAGATTGGGATGGAGTCCCACGTCAGGTTCCCTGCATGGAGCCTGCTTCTCCCTCTGCCTGTGTCTCTGCCTCTCTCTCTCTCTCTCTCTCTGTATCTCTATGAATGAATAAATAAAATCTTAAAAAAAAAAAGACTGACTGAAAGTTCTTCCTGGATTTTAATTATCTAGTCTATCCCTCTGCTCATAAGCATGAACAATTGGTAGCTTTCTAAACATTTCAGTGCACCTCTTTTTACTATGTCAGAGATACTCTGGATTTCATACATCTCTGGAGTGTATGAGGAAGGACTGATATCTGGACTTCAGTAACATCGAGACCTTTTCAGGTGACAGAGGTGATATCTTGTGGTAAAATGCTACAGACTTGGGAAGGAATTTCACTTATAATCTAATCATCCAAATCATTCAAACAGGTAGAGTGATGGCACCAGCAGATAAATTAGGTATGTACAATCTCTTAAGCAACTGTCAAAAAAGATATACAAAGAAATAAACACTACAGATAAACACAAATGGAATTCTCAAAAATATTCAGGAAGGCATTAAAAATGAAACAGAGAAATAAGACGGAATAAGGAGGATACAAAAATAAAATGGCGGGGATCCCTGGGTAGCTCAGCAGTTTAGCGCCTGCCTTTGGCCCAGGGTGTGATCCTGGAGTCCTGGGATCAAGTCCCTGCATGGAGCCTGCTTCTCCCTCTGCCTGTGTCTCTGCCTCTCTCTCTCTCTCTGTCTCTTTCTCTCTGTCTCTTATGAATAAATAAATAAAATCTTTTTTAAAAATAAAAATAAATAAAATGGCATACTTAAGCCTTCACATACCAATAACTAAATATAAATGGTCTAAATATATCAACTAAATGACAGAAACTGGCAGAGTGAATTAAAAAGTTAATTCAGGGAAGCCTGGGTGGCTTAGTGGTTTAGAGCCTGCTTTCGGCCCAGGGCATGATCCTGGAGTCCCAGGATCAAGTCCCACATTGGGCTCCCTACATGGAGCCTGCTTCTCCCTCTGCCTGTGTCTCTGCCTCTCTCTCTGTCTCTCATGAATAAATATATAAAATCTTTTTAAAAAGTTAATTCAGATGTGTTGTCTGTAAGAAACTTATTTCAAATATAATGATATATATATATAATGATATAGGCAAGTTGAAAGTGAAAGAATAGAAGAAGATACATCATACAAACATTGATCAGAAGAAAGCATGATTGGCCATATTAACATCAGAAAAAAAGTAGATTCCAATAAGAGGAAAATTAGCAAAGACAAGGATAATATATAATGATAAAAGGGACACTACACCAAGAGGAAATAGCAATTTTAATTATTCATGCACCAAACAACACAGTTGCAAAATATGTGAAGTAAAAATGGAAAAAAATGAAAGGAAAAATAAATTCACAATTATAGTTGGAAATTTTAATACACTTCTCTCAATAATTGATCAAATACTTAGACAAAAAACTAGCAAGGATATAGGAGAACTAAGTAAGGTTATCAACCAATAGGATGTGATGAATATGTACAGAATATTCCATATCATGACAAAGGAATGCAGATGCTTAAGTGACCATGGATCACATACCAAGATAGACCATATCCTATGATGATTGCCATAAAACAAACCTCCACAAAATTAAAAGAACTGAAATCATACAGAGTGTGTTCTCTAACTACAATGAAATCAAGTTAGAATAACAGACTACAGAAAAATCTCCAAGCACTAGGAAACATAACAAAATCCGTCAAAATAATCTGTAGGTTAAAAAGGAAGACTCAAGAGAAATGAAAAATTACACTGAAATAAATGACAATGCAACATATCAAAATTTGTGGGACACCACTAAAGCAGTTCTTGGAGGTACTCCTGTCCTCTGATTCCCTCAGTACTCTGCATGTTTCTTTAGCAAAACACAAAACTCTCTGATTTAAAACCATTCCTTCTATATCTTTCTTCTTCCTTGGATTGTGAATGGACAATATCTTATATTTCTATGCCAACATCTGACTTAGTGCTAAGTAAAAGTTGCTTGAGCAAATGAATGACTGGACTTCTAGAACTTCTAGCTGAATGGAATTGAGGCCAAACAATCTCTGTATGGGATCAGTCAGAAAGCGTATACATGGTTTGTGGGCCCTTACACAGTGCGGGCTGCTGCATCAACACAGTTCTGAGCAACTGCCTAGTTTGTCTACCAGGAAAGCCTCCTTGGATTTATAATTAACAAATGTGGCATTTGCCTATGAACAATGAAAGAAGAAAACATTCAACATACACAATTCCATATTTCTGCCCTCAGTAAAAGTAATTTTTTTATTAACTAAATCAGATTTGGCCCACTCTTTATCCCCCCACACTAACCACCCAACTTTCCTCACCTTTTCCTTTAATCTCTGTGAATAGAAGAACCATAAAGGTCATCTAGTCCAGCTTCCCTTTCCATGACTGAATACCCTGTAGTCAGTACAGGGGTGAGCTGCCAGTTTTTTTCACAATTGACTCAACTCAAATCTCTGAGAAGAACATCAGTGAGAACCAAAATGTAAGGCATAAGCTCTGTAACTGAGGAAATGACCTAAGAGAGAGTCTGTGAGAACCCTCCCCTTTCAAAACAAGTGTTTCAACTAAACACATAAAGACAGACTTATTCTGGAAAACCAGTTAAAGTCAAAAGTTGGGAAAATGTTCCAAAAGGTTGAGTGTACTAAAATCACTCAATAGTCTTACTGGTTCTCTTCCCAGAGAATTAACAATATGATACAATCCCTAACTATACATAGTCTTGATGAAAGAGTTCCAGGATTCTGTAGATAGGTGATGTGTTTAAATCTTTTTTTTTCTTTGTCTTACAATTGACAATGAAGTCAATTAGTTGACATATCCTATATGTTGTGTGGTTATAGTTCTCAATGAGAAAGAGTAAAGGGCCTTCTAAATTTATATGTCTCTTGTGGAGTTTGGTTAGTCTCAGTGTTTGATCTTATCCTGGTGAACTTGTAATTCAATTTATGAGCCTTTAAATGGGAGAACCCTTCCTGGAAATCTGGTGACTCTACCTAATTAATGCCACCACCTGGTAAACTCTCTAGATAGTCAACTAGCTTACATGCCCACGTCACGTCTTCAACCCAGGCCTTTCCATTCAGATGACAAAATCTTTTTTTTTTTTTCAAATTTAACCTGCATTTTATTTTTTTCTTTTTATTTATTTATTTTTTTAAATAATAAATTTATTTTTATTGGTGTTCAATTTGCCAACATACAGAATAACACCCAGTGCTCATCCCGTCAATTGCCCCCCTCAGTGCCCGTCACCCATTCACCCCCAACTCCTGCCCTCCTCCCCTTCCACCACCCCTAGATGAATGGATAAAGAAGATGTGGTCTATGTATACAATGGAATATTACTCAGCCATTAGAAATGACAAATACCCACCATTTGCTTCAACGTGGATGGAACTGGAGGGTATTATGCTGAGTGAAATAAGTCAATCGGAGAAGGACAAACATTATATGTTCTCATTCATTTGGGAAATATAAATAATAGTGAAACGGAATAGAAGGGAAGGGAGAATAAGTGGGTAGGAAATATCAGAAAGGGAGACAGAACAGATGACAAAATCTTAACAAAAGATCACAACTTGATTTCTGCTAGAGAGACAGGATTCAGTATTTATGGGTTGTTTTTTAATTTTTTTTTTTTTTTTTTATGATAGGCACACAGTGAGAGAGAGAGGCAGAGACAGAAGCAGGCTCCACGCACCGGGAGCCTGACATGGGATTCGATTCCGGGTCTCCAGGATCGCGCCCTGGGCCAAAGGCAGGCGCTAAACCGCTGCGCCATCCAGGGATCCCTATGGGTTGTTTTTTAAGCCTTTGCTAGGTGCCTTTAGAAATGCTAAAACTTGCTTTCTTTTCCTTTTCTTCTCCTTGATCCCTGTTCTATCCCTTGAGGCTATGATGAGAAAATTCAAGTTGGTTTAGTTAAACAGACATTAAAAACCTAAAATGGCAAAGTAAAATTAGATAAAATAACCAGATGGCAACAATATTATCTTATTTTTCCTCTTGTGATAATTAAGAAGAAAGAAGTGCAGCAATCATCACCCCCATTGAAAACCTCTCCAGAGGGGCAGTCCCAGGGAATGGAGTAGGAGGAGCCTCCCAGGATGTAGAGCTGCAAGTCAGCAGCAATTAGCCTCCCACTCTGAAGTCAGCAGGGCTGAGAGCTGACTGTGCCCTCACAGGCCTCATTCAAGGTGTCTAAGACTGGCGTTAGCACAGCCTGCTTAATAGCACGTGCTATCGGTCAGGATACTGGATTAAGAAGGGTAAGACCAGTGGGACTTGTTTGTCAAGGTCCTAAAATGGGAATTTTCTTGGTTATACACACAACAATAAGTATGAGCAACATTAATAGTGGCAAGAGTGATGAAGTCAAAAGCTTGAGTCTTCGTGTGCTGTAATTACTAGATGATGTACCCCAGAGTTGGCTGGCAGAGTTCATGTTTTGAACTTAGAAAGAGTCTACACCTCACCTTAGCTTTAAGATGTATGTTTGGCTCAAGTTACATTTTGCTGAAGTTGATATTGCATTAATTACAGAATGTTTATATCCTGAGAAGGTTATGGGTAAATTTATAGAAAATATGGATTCCAGAGCTAATAAATATGTTCCAAGAAGCTGCTTGGAGGTGATGACTGAAAACTTCAGATCCCTCAAATCGATGAGAGTTTTCTACATTTCAATTTTCTCCCTCTCTCCCTCCCAGCCTTTAATTCCTGTTGAAATGCTGAGATAGACTGAGTTTGGAATACTCAACAGCACATCTGGGAGGCTAAGTGTGGCCTCTGAACATTTGTTAACTGTGGCTCCTGGTGTAATAAGTGACACAAGATGACCACCAAGGCTTGGCAGACTAAGCATCTTCCCCAGCTCTCTTCCTCAGCTCTGGTGCCCTCTGTTAATTCCACGAGACACCGTCTTTTCATTCACCTGGCTGAAAGACTGGCTAATTTTCTTCACCTTCCTTTTTTCCCACCCTCATAGTGATTTTTTGCTTTGGACTCATTTTGTATCTGTCCCCTCCTCTCCATACCTACTCTCAGCATGCTTTACCTTTCCCGTGAATCATTGCAAGAGCCTCCAAACTAAAGGAGACATCAACTGCTAACAGTCATTATCTCTGGGGTAGAGATTGGGAAGCACTTTTACATTTTTAGCTATATGTTTAGATAGTTTTAAGACTTTTGGCTGGGACAAACTGCTTTTGTAATCAGAAAAAAACCTTTCTTTTCATTATTAAAAAAGGACATGGGGGAAGGAAATAGTCCTCAGAGTCCTCAGAGAGGCCCCTTCAGTGTGATGGTACAAGAGTGGGATAGGAACACTGGAAAACAAAATTTCTGTAAGTTTATTTCATGTAACATAACCCGGAACCAAACTCCAGTTCCTGTAGTAGCTAAAGCAGCACAACTGTCTTCTATAAATAATCAGAAACGCTCAGTCTGGATTCCTATACAATATCATCTGACAGACAAGATGGAAAAGGCATGTTAGTCAGAACTGAGAGAAAGAGAGGGGAGCAAAGGACTGGGGAAAATGAAGTCCTAAACATCTTATAATATAGATTAACTCTTAGATGGACTCTTTAGTGTTAGACTTACGTAATAGGAACTATATTTTTTCCAAGAGTCATTGCTTAGACTCACTGGTTTATGATTCCTGAGGAGAGCCAGCTTGCTTTCCTGACCTACCTCCCCTTTCACATAGCACAGGTGCTATTTATGGAACTGCCTGTCCCAGGAGTGAGCTGCCTATCCCAGAGGTCCAGCCCCAAGGAGGGCCTGCGTAGTTTGTGACACGTTTTCCTGAGGGTGGACAATTTTCAAGACTAGCCAACAGCTGCTACTAGTTTTTACTAAGAAAGGCCATCATTACAATGGAGAGGACAACACAAAAGACTTCTGGGGAACCAGGGTCTTCTGGCTTCCTCACTTCTGGTCCAACCCAGGCTGGACTGTAGCACATCAGCGCCCCATGAACCCAGAGCCTAAAGTCTGTGGTGAGGTGGGACTGGGGGCGGGGGGGGGGGGGAGGAGTGGAGATGCAGGCTGGCTATGCATCAGTCTCCTCTTGGTACATCTTCCCTGCAATTAGTGCTTATGGGGACTCTGAAACTAGGCCACAAGCTCGTGTTTTTGAGGTATCAAGAAGGTTCTAGACGCCTTTACCATGCCTTCACTAATGAGTACTTGCCTCAGCAAGAGCACATGAATTATATGTACAATGAGCACTGAATTAAGAAAACAAGACAGTCAACAAATGTCTGTTGAATGACTAGTAAAACATGGTAGTCAAAAGCACAGGCTCTGGAGCTGGGCTACCTGGGATTTAAGTTCCACTTATTTCACTGCGGGACCATTGTAAAGTTGAAGCTCTGTAGGTAAGAATGCATGGTTTCTAGTCCAGACTTTAATAACTGAATGTGCTAGGTCAAGTCTTTTCAATTCTCCAGGCCTCAGTTCTGTCATCTAGAAAGTGGGATAATTATACCCGCCTTGTCTACCTTATAGGGTGTCAGTGGGATCAAATGAGATAATGTCATAAAAGCCCTTTGTAAATTAGAATATACTATACAAATGCAAGCTATTATTACATTTAATTCTAGTTACTTGTGAATAATAAACTGGTGGAACCAACAATCCCATTGTCACCAACCTGAATCTTAAAGAGCAATTTCCCAATTCCACCCACTCTACCTGCTAGGCACTTCCACCTACCTCCTCCCATGGCTTTAGTCAAAGAAGAGAAAGAGAGTACCATTGTAATTTCCCTAATTAACTTTCTCAATCAGAACCCTATAAAAACAAATCAAAAAGAAAAAGGGAATGCATAGCAGAGTGTGTACTGTTTCTTTTAGGTCAGTTCTTTATTTATCCAGGGTTTTTGGTTCTCTTTCTCTGTTTCAGTGCTCTGACCCTGAAGTTACTTTCACACTGTTATTTGGGTGTACATCAGCAGGCTAGGTAGGGTTCTGTTCTCCTTTCTGCCACAGTTGGCCAGGTGAACATGTACAAGTTACCTTCCCCTCAATTTCTCCTGTCTGTACATTTAGGAGTTAAAGTAGATGACTCATTGATCCCTTCCAGTCCTGAGGGTCTATAATTCATCAGCTTCCCTGACTCCTCCACCCACTCCAGACAGCTGTCTTCAAACTTTTTGGTATTGGGCATGTGTGATTTATGCTGGCATGAAATTAAGAGCAAAACAAAAGGTCACAAACACAGCTATCACAGGAGGTACTTGCCAAGCTTCTCTTCAAATCCTCTTCCCATCCTCTCTTGCAGCTCTTCGCTGGAATGAGTTTTTTAAAAGGCCCATTTTAAAGAGGTAGGAGCCAGAATGGGAGTGGATTTGGAATGAGAAACTGGGTCAGCTCCTCCATTCCATTTATATTTTCTGCAATTTGGGCAAGTGAATTAGCTCCAGTCTCAATTTCTTCATCTTTAAAATGGGGCTAACACTTGTCTTATTTACTTGATAGGCCTATCGTTAGGAATAAAAGAAACTACTTAAAGTCAAAGTGCTTTGTTGTTATTGTTTACAATACAACAGAGGTTGATTCTGGCATCAGAGGGCATAACAGGGCTCTTAGATACAGGCAGACTGAAAACCAAAAATAGAATCACAATTGTACAGAGCCTAGAATAAAAGCATTACTAGCTGCCTACCCATCTCTCCTTTCTCCACAGCAGATTCTTCCCAGGACCTTTGTGTTGAGTTAGTTGCCACATGTTCCAATTTTCAGATGATTCAGGCTTACTTTCTTTAAAATGTCTCTGATGTCTAACACATAACTACCACTGTATTTAGAAACTTCTAAGCAGAGCCATGGAATTTGGAACTGCTTCCCGCAGCTGAGCTCCATAGGTGAAGACACAACTGACAGCCACTTCTCATTGCAGATCAACTTGATCCAATTGCACTGCCAGGGATGGGCCAAATATAGGCCAACAGCAGGGGCTCACATCAGCTAGGATAAGCCTACTCACACATGTGAGGAGAACTAGCTGGGAAAATTCACGTCACCACTTAGCCTAATTGCCCATAATGGGTTTAGGGCTGTCTACCTGGAGGAAGAGAGCAACTTGCAAAGTTCCGTGGACCTATTTTTCTCTTCTCACTCCACAGTCTCTCCCCTGGGTGATCTCATCCATTCTCATCCTTTTCCAAAGACTTCTAAATTCAACTGAGATATTTTACCTGAAGACTAAGCTACCATCTTTTAGCCAGTCATCTCACTTCGATATCCCACTTGTGCCTTAAACTCAACAGGCTGCAGGTTGACATCCTTGCCCACACATCCACAAACCAGCTTCTCCTCCCCTGGTGCTTCCCCTCCAGTGAGCCCAGTCCCAGAGAATGACATTCCATCCACTCAACTGTCTAAACAAACGGATGGCCCTTGACTTCTCCCTCTCAGCAGCCCATCTTTGATCAGCCTTAGAAGTTCTACTTCCTAAATATCTCTGGAGTTCATCTGCTTCTCTCCATCCCTGTTGCCACTCACCTAATTTAGTCTGTGATTATCTTTTGCATCATGTATTGCAAGAGCCTCCCAACTGGTTTTTCTTACTTCCATTCCTACCCCCCTTCTAATCCATATTCCACAACACAGATGTTCTAAGGTCGGCAAGTCTGATCATGCCACTTGTTCCTTTAGTTAAATGTTTAAATAGCTTCCCAGTGCTCTGAGAAGAAAACTCAAGTTCCTTGACACAACCTTCCAGGCACTGCGTGATCTGGCCCACTTCACATCCCCAGCCTCACCTCTTACCACTCCCTCTCTTTCATCCCTTGTTCTGGTCCAGTGGTTCTCAACCCAGGCTGCACATTAAAATCACCTTCTTTAAAACATTCTCGAGCTTGTAAAACATAGAGAAGGCTGGGCTCTCTCCAAGATCAATTAAGTCAGAACCTCTGACAGTGGAGTCCTACTTGGCTGTTCCTCAGGTCTGCAGAGCATCATGCCCTCTCTCATTTTTCTTTTTTAAAGATTTATTTATTAATGAGAAACACACAGAGAGAGAACACGAGAGCAGCAGAGGGAGAAGCAGGCTCCGTGCAGGGATCCCGACATGGGACTCGATCCTGGGTCTCCAGGATCAGGCCCTGGGCTAAAGGCGGTGCTAAACCGCTGAGCCACCCGGGATGCCCCCCTCTCTTCATTTTTCATCTTGTGCACATGCTCTTGGCTTTGCCTGGAAACATTCCTTTAACCTTGCTTCCCTTCCTGCCACCTGGATGACTCATTCATCCTCCAAGCCTTACCCGGGGCATCATATTATCTTCCAAGAAGACCTCTCCAAGCCTGGTGCTTTGAGTGAAATGTCCTTACCCATGTACTTCCAGATAGATCACCTAGTATGTTCCCTCTGGCAGTAGCACCTATCACACTGTATCATTCTCACTTGTACACTCCAACTTTAAGCTCCATAAAAGCGGAGACTAGGCCTGCTTTTCTCACCCTGTATCCCCAGGATCTGGCACAGTATCTGGCACATACCGTGTGCCCAGGGCATTTATGGAAATAATTGGTTCATGTTATAAAGTCACTCTGCTTATTCTAGACTTGCCAATCCCTTGTAGCAGGATGGTCAATTGTCATATCCATTTCTGCGTTCCTTTATTTAGTCACTTATAAATTCTTCTAGCAAATATTTGACAATCTGGTATGTGATCAGCATCAGTCATCCTAAAATAAATTGGACTTCCTCAAATAAAAAATTCTCCAAAACTGGGGCCTGAGATCTATCTGTGGAGAAGCTAGGGAAGGGTCTCACAGTTTCAGATTGTCTGGGCCACAGCACCACAGCCAGGAGACCCAGGCAGCTTCCTCTGTTTGCACTCACTCCATCCCTCTTCCGTATAGGACAGGAATTACTCACAATTGTTTCCAAGGATTGCCTCTCTGGATTCCCGAGACCTTGAATGAGAAAGATGAAAACATTGACAGGATTATAGTAAACCCTGAACTGATGACCCCAAAGGATTGAAACTGGCTTTTTAAGCATCTAATAAATAAAAACACCGGTGAACATCAATCTAACCCACCCTGGCCCAGGGGCCTTGTTGCCTTCCTCTAATGGCTCTAGAGGCCCACCTGTGGACACCAGACAGCCAGAGCCTGAATCGCATCAGCTGCTGGTGTGCAAGGTACCCATGGAGCCTGGAAAGCACCCAGCTCTTCTTCAGTTTGCACTGAGCTGTTTCTGTCCAGTCAAAACTCTGCATCACCACCAAGAAGACCAGGCAAAGTCCTCACTTTACCTCATATACATGAACCAAGGAGAGTAAAACTAACCAAATAGGAGTGAAAGGGGAGGAAGAGAAGAAAGGGCAGGAGGCAGAGGCCAAGAAGAAACTTTCATTGTAATAGTGGAAGAAATGAGACAGGCTACTATTGCTTGAACACTTTTTTTTTTAAGATTTTATTTATTTATTCATGAGAGACGCAGGGAGAGAGGCAGAGACACAGGCAGAGAGAGAAGCAGGCTCCATGCAGGGAGCCCGATGTGGGACTCGATCCCAGGACTCCAGGATCATGCCCTGGGCTGAAGGCAGGTGCTAAACTGCTTAGCCACCCAGGAATCCCATGCTTGAGCACTTTTAATGTGCCAGACATTGTGCTCGCCTAATCCTCACAAAAATTCTCAAATTTTGGTCACTAGTGTGACCACAACCTTATCTTCCCAGCCACAGTGACAAAAATCCACAGGGAGTCAAGTGAAGAGGTTGGGGATTTGGGAAGGGTTTGAGTAATTAGAATGCATGCTTTAGGGGAGGGAGGTAAAGGAAGCTTGGAAGATGTGGAGGCTCTCAAGACAACAGTGGTTCCAAGCAGGAAATGCTTGGGTAGGAGCCCTAGAACATGATGATGAAGGGCAGAGTATGGCTCTGCTGGTTTCTGGGTAGTGCAGAGAAGTGAGGAGAAGGAATCAGGTGTCATCCAGGTAGATGATAAAGTCACCAAGGATGGCAGCGAGGAAGAGAGAAGGGAGGTAAACAAACTTCAATTGCCCATTTATGAATAGATTTTGAGCTGAGCTCCGCTATGTGTCAGATAAGACTCTAGACTCTGTGGATACAATGGTGACCACGACAGCTAGGGCCTTGTATCATGGAGCTCATGTCTCTATAGGAGTGACAAACAACAACCAAGGAGCAAGTATACAAGAAAAATACCAGAAAGTGATTAAGTGCTGGCAAGTCATGACGTGGGTACAGATTTGGATTGGAATTGGGTAGTATAGGAAGGTCTCCTTGAGAAGGTGACATTTGAGAGGGATGTGAAAGGTAAGAAGGGGTCAGCCATGCAGAAATTAGGGGAAAGAGCATTTCAAACATGGAGAATAGCTGGCACGATGGCTCTAAGTGGGAATAAGCCTGGAGGAAGAAGAACAAGATCAGGGTAGCTGTTTGTTGTGGAATGAGGTCCCAGAGGTGGGTAAGTGCTGGATCATGTCCACAGTTTGCCATATAGATTTTAATCTAAGAACAGTGGGAAGGTGTGAAGGGTTTTGATTAGAAGGATGATCTAATGTGTGTGTGCGTGTGTATTTTAAAGTTAACTATGGAGCAGCAATGAAGTAGAGAGGGGAAATATGACCCCCAGCAGAAATAAATCATCTTTCACAGGAGGTTATTGGGTTGGATTTGGTTTCGTTTTCTCAGATCTTGAAGTAGAATGCATTTCTAAGGGTCAACTGCCAAGGTCAAGAGTAGTCTGAGAAGTCTGCTCCCTGTGGTTGTTTGTGAGGAAGTCAGAGAGGCACACCCCAAACCTCTTATTATAGAGGAGAGAGAGTGTACATTTTTCTATTCCACTGAAAAGCAGACAACAGAAGAAGAAATGCTATTATCTCTCCCTGCAGAGGATGTGCCACCCCCTGTCCTCTCTTGCAAGGTACCTGGAATCCCTTTCCCATATCTTTATCCTTCCAGTGGTTTAACAAAGTAAGCCCTGCCTAATTTCCTAAACTGATTTCAAGGGCTCTGGCTTGGGGAGTTCTCCTTCCTGTCATAGGAACCAGCTCACTGACTTGGTTTTCCTTTCCTGCCCCCCTGTCACTAAGGCCATGGAGCTAGGTGTCGCCTCCTTGGCAACTCCATGTTGCCCCTCCTTGGACTGCAAATTGTCTCTCTAAGGCTTCCGTTCCTCCTGCTGCTTTGGTGGTCCAAACTCCTCATTTTCACCAGCTGGGATGAAGGAGGGAGCCCCCACATTATCTTCACATCCCTGGAAGCATGCTGCCTTGGCTTCCAAAGCCTGGAGCAGTGGGCAGGCTATGCCTGTTCCCAGCCTGGATTCCATAGCTCACCTACCAAGAGGTTGTGGGCAGAGCCCCTATGAAGCTATGGATGAGTCAGTGAGGGAACTCACCTTTTCTGACTCTTCCAGCAGTTCTGGTTGCCATGACACTGCCCTGAAGGTCACCATACAAAAGTGGCTCATGCTGGGTAAGGACACACTATGTGCCTAGCTCTGCACTAAGATCTATACAGGCCCATCTCAAGAGATCCTCCTAATCTTCTGAAGAGATGTCTTCCTACATCTTTACCTCCATTTTTTTAGAGGAGGCTCTGAGGGGTTAAGGAACCAGCCTGTCAAAAGAAATTGAATGAGAGTCTAACCCAGGAGTCAAGCTCCAAAGAAGCCTCAAGGGGCTTAACCATGTCATGCTTACCACAGCCTTCACCTTTGATTCTTCCTCACCATTTCAATCTGAAGATACCCATCTGATGCAATTTACTTTCAGGTTCTCAATAACAAAAATCTCCCATCATAGACTCCACTATCCATTCTGAGATTCTTTCTCAACTTGGGCACTGGGAAGGGTGGAAGAGGTTCTAATTACTGATGTCAAATCCCAGGTTCCAAATTTCCCCCTAACAGCCTCATTTTCTTCCTTTTCTGTTTTTTATTTTTATTTTTACATTTTTTAAAATTTAAATTCAATTTGCCAACATATAGTATAACACGCAGTGCTCATCGCATCAAATGCCCTCCTCATTGGCCATCACCCAGTTACCCCATCCCCCACCCCCTCATTTTCTTATTCATTGCACTTTTAAGTGCACACATGAAAGTGTTACCAATGTTTGGAATTACAGATGTAATGTTGTCAGTACTTAATTGCTCTTTCCAGAATTTTTTTTTTGCATCAAACGTATTTATTTTACTATCAGGAAGGAAGAAAAAAAAGGAACGGTGGGAAATAATGATGAAATTGGAAAAAAAGGAAAAAAATTGTTGCAACTTTTGTTGTTTCTGACAATCCAGGCTATTAAATTCCCTGTGCAGAGGATTTCACTATAGGCATATAGACTATCCTTAGACTTGGGTTTTCACCCGGCTAAAGGCCACAACCTCATATCTGTAGTGCAAGGTCAGTGCCCTGGAACAGAGTTGGGGCTCAACAAAGATGGGTGGGTTGAATCAGATGTGGCCCACAATGCACATAGTATCAATACGTGGCTAGTTTGAGGTTAACAGTCCTATAGATTTATTCCCTATTGAGATGTGAGGTCGTTTTTAGTTAGACTCAGATTTTAGAGACTTGGGGAAAAAACTGATATCATAATTCAATGAGTTCCTGAAAAAATGCATAGAATTTTTTGGTCACATAGTCTTAGTTTTTTTGGTTCATTTGACATATTGCTATGCTAAATTTGAAAGCAAATGTCAAGCGTAATTATTATATATGTAGAAATTCACTTCCCAGGAATCTATATTCCTCATCTGGAAAATAAGGGGCTAAACCAGATGCTCCCTAAAGGGCTTTCTACTATTTGTGCTCTCTGGTTTATGTATTTCAGACATTATATATCCCTTTTTGTTTATTATAAACTGAAAAGAGTAAAAAATGATAATATCCAGCTTCCAGGTTCCCAATTATGTTATAGCTGATCTACAAATTAGATGGCTAAAGGATTATGTTACTTTGGACTAAATAAAAAGAATAGATTAACACTCTGAGAAGGTGCTTGGATTGTGGTCTTCTAGATAAATCCCATGTATAGGCATTAGCACAACTTCCCTGTGCTACAGGCAATAGGATTATTCCATGCCTTTTGAGCATATATATGAGAGAGAATTAAAATAAGGTATTAAACTGAAACCTACTATGGAATTCAAGTACTTCTAACTTTGTGTTTTTACCCAGAATGTGTGTGTAATTGTTTGGTTCTTTTTGTGTTTTCTTTTTCCTTTTTTTTTTTTTAAATGAGTAATCTATAAATAACAATGACTTAGTCCTCTTTTATTTTTAAAGTCATGCAATATTGCAAATAAACTCTCCAATGCTCAAGTGTGTGTGAGGTGATATTTAGTGACAGAACCATGTAATGGTTAAGAGCAGAAGTTTTCAATCTCTGTTTTGCCACTTAATTAGCTGTACAACCTTGAGCAAGTTACTTAACCGCGTGGACTCCTCATCTATGAAATGAGGATATGAAGAATTCTTTCCTCCCTCCCTCCTTCTTTTCTTTTCTTCCTTTCTTCCTTTCTTCCTTTCTTCCTTCCTTTCTTTCTTTCTTTCTTTCTTTCTTTCTTTCTTTCTTTCTTTCTTCTTTCTTTCTTTCTTTCTTTCTTCTTTCTTTCTTTTAACCAACAAATACTTTTTTGAGCACCTGCAATGTGCAACTCAAGGCTCTGGGAATAAATACAGCAGTGAGCAAGGACAAAGTCCCTTTTCTCATGTATGTAAGAGTTTAGTTGAATGAAACAAATAATAAATAAATATGGATGCCAGGTGGCAAATGCAATGAAACAAAGCAGAGTAAAGGATATGAAGGATGGAGGGAAGCTATTTAGAAGGGGTAGTCAAGGAAGGCTCCCCTGAGAAGGTAACACTTGAGCTGAAATATGAACTAAGTGGAGACAGCAGATTCCAGGTAGGGGAAACAGCAGATGTGACTACTCTAAGGAAGGTATGCTTTCAGTGAATGTTTGAGGAGGAGTAAGAAGATCAAGGTGGCTGGAACATGTAAAGCCTTTGGATTTTACTCTAAATGCATTGGGAAGCAGGGGGGTGGGGGCGGGGGGTGGCTTGTATAGAGCAGAAAAGAAATAGCATGATCTGGTCCATGTGGAAAAGGACCAACTTTCCAGATGTTTTAATATGTGGTTTGACTATGTGTCTAAAGATTTACTTCTCAAGCATGTGTTAAGATTGGCATGAGTTTATGAGGCAGCGGATATGAATTGCTTAGCGTCTGGAAGTGGACTGCACTTAAGAAGTAGCTCTTATTATTATGCTATTAGTCAAGTTGATAGACCATCACCAAGGTTCTGCACTGATGATGATAGAGCATCTGTCTGAGAGCCAAGGAAACAGGGAAAGAAAGCCATCATTTCCTAAGTACTTACTCTATGCTAGGCCTGTATGTATTTAGCTCAAGTACAATATAGAGCAAAGCAGCATGCTATAAGGGAGGGAAAAGAATGGCATCTGACCTTAAAACAGTTCCTCTAGTCTTTATGGTGCCCAGAACTAGTCATAACTCTGGGATAAGGTGACTATTAAAGTGTACATTTTAACTCGGAATGGTTACGTGGAGTGTTACCTGGAATGGTAACATTAGGTCCTATTCACCCCATTTTATCTTAATGTGATTTCATGGATCAGATTAACTTGCTAGCCACCCCAATGGCTCTGGAGTCTGAATGCCTGATCAAAATACAGCTCAATCACTTACAAGCTGTGTAACTTTGGGCAAGACACTTAACCCATCTGTGCCTCAGGTTTGCCATCTCAGAGACGATAGTGACAATTATGTCTCGGCATTTATGTGAGCTAAGAGAGATATTACATGCAAAAATGTTTTATCCAGTATAACTGTATTATTTGCACAGTTAAATTAATTAATGAGCCAATCAGAAGAGCTTCAAAGGGTGAACGCAAAGGACCAAAAATGTTATGGTGCTGCCCTAAGAAGTTCTGCAGGATGAACATTTCCAGGGGAGGGAACAGCTAGTAAAAAGATGCTAAAACATTTAAGAACTCTGACTTAAATCTTTGTAAGTTCTCACTGTGGAGACAGAAGATTAAAATGATCCAGCAAGTTTTGATCAATAAGCTGCAGGATGAAGGATGACAAAGAGCCAAATGATGAGTTGGGTCATATAAGGGGTTTTTTACAAAGCAGTAAGAAAAACAGATAAATATGGGAAAGGAATCAGAAAACTCATAGAGTAAGAAATGCAGCAGTGAGGAAAATGTCTATCAAATCAGCAAGGTTTAAAAAAAATAAAATGAATTCCATCGCAATTGAGGCAATAAAAAAGGGAGGCGCTTCCTCATATACTGCTGAAAGGAATGTAAATCAATAAAACCATTTGAGAAATCAATGTGGTGCATAGATCAAGCACTTTTAAAATGGCTATTCTCTTTGACTTAATTCTATTTCTAGATTGTTATATAACCATTTTTATAGTTTTCTAGGTTTCATTGATTTATTTGAAAAAAATTAATTTTAGAGGTGGGGTCTTCATAGAATTTATTATAGCAGACCCAAATTAGAAAGATGAAAATATCTTCAAAAAACTGGCATATTTTTGAAACCATTAAAAAGATATTTATATCCACATGAGGAAGAATGAAGTTGGACTCTTCTCTCAAACCATACACAAAAATTAACTCAAAATGGATCACAGACTGAGATGTTCAAGAACTAAAACTATAAACCTCTTAGAGGAAAACATAGGAGTAACCATGACCTTGGGTTAGGCAAAGCCTTCTTAGATATGATATCAAAAGCACAAACATCAAGAGAAAAAAATAGACAAATTGGACTTTATCAAAATTAAAAACGTTTGTGCTTCAAAGAACACTGTCAAAACAGTCAAAAGACAACCTAAAGGAATGGGAGTAAATATTTGCAAACCATTTATCTGATTAGGGACTTGTATCCTTCTGGAATATATATTTAAAAATTACAACTCCAAAATAAAAAGACAAATAACCTAATTAAAACATGGGCAAAGGTTCTGAATGGATATTTCACCAAAGCAGGTGTAAGAATGTCCAATAAGCATATGAGAACATGCTCAACATCATTAGCCACTAGGGAAATGCAAATCAAAACCATGATGAGATACCATTTTACACCTGCTGTAGTTGGTTATACTAAAAAAGACAGATATTAACAAAAATATGGAGAAATTAGAACCTTCATAATGCTGCTGGTGGGAATGTAAAATGGAGCGGCCATTTTGGAAGACAGTATTGCAGTTCCACAAAAAATTTCCCATGTGACCAGGAATTTCACATAGAATTCCACTCAGAAATAGAAACATATACTTGTACACAAATGGTTAAAGCAGCCTTATTCATAGTAGTTAAAAAATAGAACTGACACAAATGTCCATCAACTGACAAACAGATAAATAAAATGCCATGTATATAATGGAATATTATTTGGCAATAAAAAAGAATGAAGTATTGATACATGCTCTAACATGGTGAGCCTTGAAAAATTATGCTAAATGAAAGAAGCCAGTCATAAAAGACCTGTATTGTATAATTTGGTTTATATGAGATGTCTGAAATTGGCAAATGTATAGAGATAAGAGTAAATTAGTGGTTGCCTAGGGGTTGAGATAAGGTTGGGAATGGGGATTGACCACTAATGGACACAAGCTTGCTTTCTGGGATAACAAAAATGTTTTCAAGTTGATTATGGTGATGGTTGTACAGCTCTGTACACCAAAACCCATTGGATTGTATACTTTATTTTTTAATTTTTAAAAATATTTTATTTATTTATTCATAGAGACAGAGAGAGAGAGAGAGAGGCAGAGACACAGGCAGAGGGAGAAGCAGGCTCTATGCAGGGAGCCCAACATGGGACTCGATCCCGGGTCTCCAGGATCATGCCCTGGTCTGAAGGCAGTGCTAAACCGCTGAGCCACCTGGGCTGCCCAAATTGTATACTTTATTTTTTTAATGGGGAAAAGAAGAAAATTTTACTGAAATATAACATAGAAAAGTTAAGAAATCATGAGTGCATAGTTTGATAAATCTTCACAAACCAAGCATGCCATGTAATCAGCACGAAACAAGAAACAAGAGTCTCCATGCCCCCTTCCAATTATAACCTCCCCCAAAGCACAACTTCTAATATTATAGATCAATTTTTTCCTGTTTCTGTACATTGGATACATTGAATTAGAGAATATGTAGTCTTTGGGGGGATGGCTTCTTTTTTTTAATAATAAATTTATTTTTTATTGGTGTTCAATTTGCCAACATACAGAATAACACCCAGTGCTCATCCCGTCAATTGCCCCCCTCAGTACCCGTCACTCATTCACCCCCACCCCCCGCCCTCCTCCCCTTCCACCACCCCTAGTTCGTTTCCCAGAGTTAGGAGTCTTCATGTTCTGTCTCCCTTTCTGATATATCCTACCCATTTCTTCTCCCTTCCCTTCTCTTCCCTTTCACTATTATTTATATTCCCCAAATGAATTAGACCATATAATTTTTGTCCTTCTCCAATTGACTTATTTCACTCAGCATAATACCCTCCAGTTCCATCCACGTTGAAGCAAATGGTGGGTATTTGTCGTTTCTAATGGCTGAGGAATATTCCATTGTATACATAGACCACATCTTCTTTATCCATTCATCTTTCGATGGACACCGAGGCTCCTTCCACAGTTTGGCTATTGTGGACATTGCTGCTAGAAACATCGGGGTGCAGGTGTCCCGGCGTTTCATTGTATCTGTATCTTTGGGGTAAATCCCCAGCAGTGCAATTGCTGGGTTGTAGGACAGGTCTATTTTTAACTCTTTGAGGAACCTCCACACAGTTTTCTAGGGTGGCTGCACCATTTCACATTCCCACCAACAGTTTAAATGGGCAAATTATATGGTATGTGAATTGTGTCTTTATAAAGCTGTTAAAAATACATTTGTGTAAAGTATACACTAAGAGAAGAAATGTTCATAATATTAATGAATGATTTGGAACTGTGCATTGTGAATTATGAATATAATTATTTAGAAAGAAGATTAGAAGCTCTGACAAATTCTGGAAAGAGTGCCACTAAAGTGTTAATGAAGGCTGCTTTGGATGGTGAACTATGGTTGATGATTTTTTTCCCCTCTGATGAGCAGGACTTTTATAATAGGGGAAGCTTTTTTAATAAAAGAAATGAGGAGGCCTTATTTCCCAGACAGTCCTTGGGTGTAATCCTTACTCATTCTTACTCTCTGCTGAATAGAAAGCAACTGAAGAGAGCTTCAGCTGTCATTCTATAGAAAACAAAGTCTGACTGAGACCAAAAGTGTGTTTTCCGTGCTCTCTCCTACCTCCTGTTCTTCTACCCCACAGGCCCATAAAAGAAAATAATTCAGAAAATCCTGAACAAGTGAAACCCGGAAATGTCCTGGACTTATATCCGGCAGCCTCATGCCCTGGAGGTGAAGAGCAGACAACTGCTGTCCACGGCTTCTCACAGTGAGAGTGGAATGAGGGAGGCATGTGTTCCAGCTGGGGGCATGAGTTAGGGCCCATGCCAGGTACAAGGAGAAGTTCTGTTTTTCCTTGAGTGTACACTATATGCTTATCTCTACTGAGGAAACCAGCTTTTCCTTCTTACCTCCCAAGAGGAGGAGCCAGTGCTGGCTCACATCCCTGGACAGAGTTACACTTCCCAGCTGGCCCCTCTCCAGGCTAGCCAGTTGTCCATCTCTATCTTGGAGGAACAGCTTTAACAAAGTCCTTGGCCCTGTTTGGAAATCCCCTTCCCCTTGCTCTCCCAAACAAAATTAATTTGAAACGGTTGGGTTAATCTGAAACTTTTCCTCTGAGGAACACGTGTTCCTATGAGGGGGGAGAGTGTCCTGGAGACAGTCCTGGGGCTACTTGAAGTAGGTATCTACCTCCCCAATGCTGCAATCTACAGTGCATTCAGGGACATGCTCCTGGGTTGGAGAGAGGTCTGGGGGCCAGTTTCTGAGGAGTGGTTGAAGAGCCGGGGGCTGCTTAGCTTGGAAAAGAGAAAACTCAGGGAGATCCTGAGATTGCCTCAATGAGCTGTTAGCATAAGAAAAGCTTATTTTGGAATAATATCTCAGAGAAAAATTGGAACCAATGTGGAGAAGTTGCAAGGAGACAAATTGCCTTAATATTAGAAAGAACTTTTTAATAATGAGAACTTTCCAACGTGCTATGGGCTCTGTAATTGAGGATGTGATTTTTATCTGAGGAAGTCTGTGTAACAACTCTCTTTCAGGCATCATCAACTCGAGAGTGTAAAACTTTTTTCCAGCAGTTATGTGGTACTCATCATGTGCCAAGCACTATTCTAAATACTTTACATATATAATTCTCAGAATACTTACAGCATCTTTCTAAAATAAGTGTATTATTATCTTCAATTTATAGATGAGAAAAATAAGTCCTAGAGAGTGGTTCAGTAACTTGCCCAGGGCCATTCTGTGACTCAAACCCAAGTACTTTAGGTCAAACACTCATACTCTTAACTCTTATACTGAGGTTACATTTATATTAATACCCCCAAGATATGACCATATGCTCCTATATGTCAAAATATAGGATTTAGGCTCTCTCATCCAGAGGCACCCAGATCATTTCCAGGAGTTCTCATAGAGTGTCTACCTATATCTACAACCTAGTGGATAAGGTACATCACCTGTCATGCACTATGGTTTCCCTCTTGATGATGTCTCAGCTTCCAGTGCTATTCACACAGCCTTGCCAACTATACTAATTGTGAGACCACCAATTTCTATGCCAAGGGGGCTTCCTCACAATGTGCCTCAGTTCATAGGGCTCAAGGCCCATGTACTGCTGGGTTCTGAGAGCTATGGAGAATGGTCTTACATCTGTGCCTCAGTTTGTCATCTGAGTCCCCAAGAAACAATACTTTTGACTGGAGTCCTCTGTCTCGCAAACAAAATGTCCCTCTCAGCTACTGGCACTCATTTCCTTGGGTATAGAGTTTCAGAGACAGCCCAACAGTTGGAGTTGGGCCCTACAACTAACATTCATCTCTGTCACCTTTGCTTCTTTCTCAACTTTCTCCTGTCACCTGGACAGCCACAATAAATAAAACTCTCTATTATTATCCCAGCCGCAAAACACAGAGCCTCCATGCACCAGGTGAAGAAAGAGAACTTTGAAGAGATGTCACCTCACTTCTCTCCAGCCCTTGCTCAGCCAGAAAGGACCTGGGATACCTGAAAGCAGAAGCAGGAAGACTCTTCTCATGGGTGCTGAGGAAAAGGGTGCCAGATGAAGTTGGAGGCTGGAAAGAATGGTAAGATCCCATAAATTCTAAAATGTTACACTCCTAAGCCCCAAATAGTTTGAAAGAAATGGAATTGCTTCAGCTTGTTTCCTCAAATAGCTCCCCTTTGGGTTTGTTTAGGGAAGAATGAGTTGTGTTTCTAGGTAAAATTTTTACCAGTTTCTGGATTCTACTTCATGTAGGGAAGGTATAGAGTGAAGGAATTGGCTATTTAGTGTAGCTCATCTTTAGGCAAGAAAGAAGCTGGGACATGGAGGTCTGGGGTCGATTTACTGAGGGGGAGCAATTAATGGTTCTGTCTGATAAGGTATCTCCTTGAGGGAGAATTTCAGAGATGAGCTTCCTGTGCTTGTACCCAGTCTCTCTCATGTTCTTCAGGAGAGTAAACATGTCTCCATATTATCCAAGAGGTCTTCTCATTGTCCTTTATGGTCAATGTGAATTATGTGGGATATTTAGATTCTTTGAAGTTTCCATGAGAATATTTGGCTGACAAAGAGAAGTTAATAACAAGAGTAAGGTACATCTTACTGTGGATATGAAGAAAGGGTGTGATAGCCAGCCTCAAAATGGCCTCCTGGCAAGTATTCCTTGCCTCCTGGTGTTTATGTCTTGCATGGTGTCTCTCCCTGCATTGAATCCATGTTTGCCTGTACAACCAATAAAATATGGCAAAAGTGAGTGTGTGAATGTCTAGGCTGGGTCATGGCTTCCAGCTTGGTCTCCCGGATCGTTTGCTCTGGGAGAAGCCAGCTGTCCTTCATGTTGTGAAGGACACTGAAATAGCCAGTGGAGCAGCCTATACTGGGAAGGAACTGAGGCCTCCTGCCAAAGCCAGCACCCACTTGTCAGTCAAGTGAGTGAACTACCCTGCAAGATTCTCTAGCCCCAGTAGAGCCCTCAGATAACTGCAGACCCTGTTGACATCTTGACTATAACCTCATAAGAGATCCTGAACCAGAACTGCTCAAACTCCTCCTTACCTATAGAAACTGTGACAGGTATTGATGACTTAAGCCACTAAGTTTTGAGCTAATTTATAACACAGTAATTGATAACCCATGCAAAGAGCAAGTCTGATTATATATGAAGGGCTGTAGCATAAGCCCTGTGGGTTGGGCGTCTTTATGCATCATGTCCTTGGAAGGCTAGGGGATGGTTTCCTGGTCCTGTGGTAGGGGTTGGCAAACTAGGGCCCATGGGTCAAATCCATCCCTTCACAGGCCAAATCTGCCCACATGACTTGTCTACATATCATTTATGGCTGGTTTCTTGCTACAGTGACAGAAGTGAATGGTTGTGATACACTGGATGGTTCACAAAGCTGAAAATATTTACTACTTGGCTCTTCTTTAAAAAGATTTTTTATATACTAATTTGAGAGAGAGAGAGAGAGAGAGAGAGAGAGAGAGACTGCACGAGAGCACAAGCAGGGAGGAGGGTCAGAGGGACGGGGAGAGGCAGACTCCCAACGTGGGACTCAATCCCAGGACACTGGGATTGTGACCCAAGCCAAAGGCAGACACTTAACCATTTAACCAACTGAGCCACCCAGGTGCCCCTACTATTTAGCCCTTTATAGAAAAAACTTGCCGACCCCTGTCCTATAGGAACAGTGTGATGGTGAAATGTCTTTCTCACACACATACAGTTACACATACCCTCTCCACACAAGAGCCAGAAGTGCATACATGCTATTTCATCTGCCTGGAAATTAGCCTCTCTAATTTCCTCATCTGGCTAACTTCTACTCATCCTTCAAAACTTGGTTCAGATGCACCTCCTTGAATCCAACTTTGTGAAATGCCTCTCCTTCTTTGAGATTGGCTTATATATCACTTCCTTCTCTCAATCCCCGAAACTAAACAAATTCTAACAGCAGTGTTTCCATATCTCTTTTAGAACTCTAATCATCGCATGATGGGGATTTGTGTAGTGTCTTTCTCCCCCACTGGACTATAAGTTCTTCAAGGGCAAAAACTATTTTTATGAGAAACATACCTTTATTTACATATTCATCACAAATACTTATCAGATGCTTATTATTTGTCAGATAATTTCCCTACATTGGGATACATGGAGAAAAAAGACTGAGTCCTTGTCTTGAGGTTACTCTAGAAGAGAAGTGGAAAAGCAAACTGGCATTAAGATATGAGGTAGTGGAGATGTGTGCAAACTTCATTGTGAGCATATTTGCTGTAGCCATATAAACATCTGCAAAAAGAAATGGGTTTTCAACACTTTCATAGCATTTACCATGTCAGACACTGTACTAAGCACTTACATACATTACAATTTATTTAATCTTTATACAAAATGGCACAAGTACTGTAATTATTTCCATTCTACAGGACATAGAGACAAAGAGAGATCAGGTAACTTATCCAGGGTCATAGAGCTAAAAATGTCATGTGAATTTTGGAGCAATTATTTAGTTGAATAATCAATTCTAAATCTCAGAAACAATACAAGTATAAGAAATTGGGATAATGCTGTTCTTTTCTCCTTGAATACTAAGTGGATGGTTTCTATCAAGGTGGAAATTCCAGATCCAGATGACTCCAACTATGTTTGGCATTTTATTTCCAGGAATTGCCTTCTAGGAGATTCTACGCTTTTAATGATTGTGCAAGCCTGGTTTCCTCATTGAATTGCACCATTTGCCACTTTTTAAAGTCATCCCTAGTTATCAGTTTTACTTTCCTAGGGCTCTGTGGGGGAAGAACACATTCAACAGCCCCCAATAGTGTTCTTTTCTTGCTAAAGTCAGTAAGACTATGAATTGTCTACAGTTGAATGTGAGATAGAGCCCTGGTGCCTTCTCTCTGCCATCACTTGTCTCCAGCTGTGGTCTTAGTTGTGGATTAATTGGTTCAAACCTTGAGTGTCATACAATGGATTGGTTTAGAGATTTTGTGGCTAATGGTGCTGGTTCTAGCTTAAAGAAGATGATCGCCCCCTGTAGTATGAATCATTTAATTGCATTCTATTTTTTCTAGGAATGAAGACTCTGAAGCTTCAAAGCCCATCCCCTTTAAAAATAGATAATTAGGTATTCTGAGCCATTTGTCCACTCCATTCAGGCCAGTCATTTGTACTTGGTTCAGTCTTCCTGCACAAAGAGGTGGAGGCTTTGTGGTAAAGAGTGGAGATGGGGAGTGGGAGAAATTCCACTGAGGGCAGTGACAGGTGCTGAAAATGGCTATGTCCCTTACTCAATTGCTCAGCAATTCCCTTGAAAGAGAAAGGTACAAAGTGAAGTGGTGAGGAATGATGTCAAAGCAGAGGGGAGAGTGAAAGGCCAGTGTGTCCACTCATGGTTTGCAGCATATTCACTCTCTTTCAACAAGTCCTAATGGAACCAATTATGTACCAGACCTTGTTTACAATCCGGTCCTGGATTGTAAATGGCAAATAAGACAGATGTGATTTCTGCCCTTCTGGAGCAGTAAGGAATATCAGAAAGACATTAACAGTAAAATATAGTAATGGCAAATTATGGTAAGTGATGGTAGGAAGAGTGGGCTGTTACAGTGAATAATCGAGAGTAGGGGATGGGACAGGACTATTTATTTTGAATGGAATAATCAATGAAGGCCTCCTTGAGGATGTGAAGGATTGCACTTGAAGGATAATGAACATGAAGCATAAAGAAGCAAGGGGAGAATTCCAGGCAGAGGGAATGGATTGTGCAAAGGCTCTAAAGCCAAGGCCAGAGCAAGAAAACTGAAATAGCCAAGTTGCTCTTGGTGGGGGCCTTCGGTGCTTTCCTTTGTTCCATCCAAACATGTTCCTGGTGATAGCCTGAGAACACACTTTTCCACGATCTACAAGAATCTACACGATCATCTGAGGTCTCAGTCTTCACCTATGGCTCTGAGGCAGAGCAGCATTCATCAAGAAAAGGAGGCTGTTTATGGACATGGAGTCCTTTCTCTTCCATTTTAGAACAAGCAGACCTTGGTAAAGTTTAGTATTACAAATTACTTAGGTCCTCTGGGTTCAAATCTTGGCTCTGCCACTTGGAAACTGTAACAATAGCATGTTACTTAACTGCTCTGTGCCTCAGTGTCCTTATCTGTAAACTAACTGTGAAAAATATATGTACCTCATAGGATTGTTATGAGGATATAATTCGTTCATGTTAGCTAACTGCTTAGATCAGTACCTGGCACATAAACATTCAACAATCATGTTGTTATTATTATTACCATACTTAAACTGTTGTACCCTGCTGACAGTTCAGATGGAAGTGAATGTGTGTTGTATATTCCCCAGAGGCTGGTCTCCCAAAAATCAACTTATAGCCTTCTTATATAATTCAGTTCAGAAATCATTTTTGTACCAGGCACTGTATTGGACAGTTGACTGCATCATTTCCTTTGAGCCTTCCAACAATCTTAAGAAGCAGGTATTACTACCCTTATGTTATAGATGCAGGAACTCATGTTTAAACAGGTTAACTGGAGGATCCCTAGGTGGCTCAGTGGTTTAATGCCTGCCTTCGGCCCAGGGCGTAATCCTGGAGTTCTGGGATCAAGTCCCACATTGTGTTCCCTGCATGGAGCTTGCTTCTTCCTTTGCCTGTGTCTCTGCCTCTCTCTCTCTCTCTCTCTCTCTCTCTCTCTCCCCCTCTCTCTGTGTCTCTCATGAATAAATAAATTAAATTATAAATAAATAAATAAGTTAACTGACTTACCTAATACCACAAGCTAGTAGGGTTCCTAGGTCCACCACTGAGATCTGACTCAGTAGGCCTGGGTAAGTCTTTGGAATCTACATTACAAGTACTTGCCCCAACTTTCCCAGTTCTGATGAGGGTGACCTCTTTACTGTACTTGGGAAAAGTATGGCCTCCATGATCCCTGGCTACAAAGTCCATGAAGATGGGAAAGTCCATACATGCCAAGTACACAGTTTAATGATGGAAGCAGTTTGGTGCTGTTGATGTTTATTATAACAGAATGAACTAAGTTCATGGCACTGGTTCTTTGCTATAGTTACTGTCCAACAGGCACATTGGGGCTTAAAAATGTCCCCATAGTGTTTTGCATCATGTAACTTCAGTTCACAATTTCTCATGTACAGTTCCAAAATAATATCAAATAAAAATGCTCTGAAAACCAAAAGTCTTTAGGGTGGGGAAACTCATTTTGCAGTCTAACATGACTGCAAGTTTATTTGTGGATGTTATTCAAAACACTTGCTGTGAATATTTAGATACTGTGCTGCAAAATTATCAGTATGCTTGATTATGGGGTTGTATCAATGATCTATTGTCTCATAACATATTAACCCAAAACTTAATTGCTTAAAACAACAAACATTCATTTTCTCACAGTTTCTGTGGGTCAGGAATTCAGAAGAGGCTCTGCTGGGTAGTTTTGACTCATGGTCTTTCATGCAGTTGTGGTTAAGATGTTCTGGGGCTGCAGTCATCTGAAGGCTTTCCCAGGGCTGAGGGTTCCCTTGCAAGACGGCTCATTAATTTGGCTATTGGCAAGAGAAAGCACAATGCTTTTTACAACCCTGTCTTTGAAATATCCCACTGTCACTTCTGTTTTGTCCTGCTTCTTAAAAGAAAATCACCAAGATTAGCCCACACACAGGAAAAGGAGATTTAGATGTCACTTCTTGAAGAAATGACTATCAAAAAATGTGTGGACATATTTAAACCACCAAAGTGTTACCCATGTCTTCCTGGAAGTGTTCTGTTATATATAAGATATGAAGCAGTATTATCCTACAAAAGATATAGTAAAGATTACTAAACAATTATGGATTGCATCTGGTACTAGGAGTTTTGGATAAAGGATTATGTGTCTGTAGTATCATGATAAGCTTGCACTATGGTTTTTACCACTTTAAATAAAGAAACAGAATGTTTTGGAATATTTTCAAGCCTCAAGGAACCTGATGGATTATCCAGTAACTAGATTCTAACCTCATCTCCTTCACTCTACAGATGAATAATGTGAGATTCAGGGAGAAAAAAAAAAAGCTAAGAACATACATACCGTGTTTCAGACACTGCTAAGTACCTTAGATGTATCATTTTATTAAATTTTCCCAGGTCGGGGGGTGGGGTTGAATGGGTGACGGGCACTGAGGGGGGCACTTGACGGGATGAGCACTGGGTGTTATTCTGTATGTTGGTAAATTGAACACCAATAAAAAATAAATTTATTATAAAAAAATAGATTTTCCCAGCCTTACTGAAGAAGAAAATAAGTATCAGAAAGGTGAGTAGAATGTCTCAGATCAGAGAGCTAGTGTATTTTGGAGACAGGCTAAAAATCCATGTCTCCCAGCTGTCAACCAGAGCCCTGAACATGTAACACCCCCTCTTATGACTTGCTGGGTGTGAGAGCAGAGCTTAGAAACCATATCCCTGGAGGATAAAGTTGAAAGGTCTTCTGTCCACACACTCAGGGTTCTCGCTAGTCTGAGGATCTCACCAGCCTTCTGCTTCCCTAGCTAGTGTCCAACCTGAGATTTTTCCCCTGGGAGCCAGACAAGAACCCCAGAAGTTGCAGAAGCAATAGCTTTGCTGCTTGTTGCCTCATCTTCAAGGTGGGATTCTGAACTTCAAGCTAGGTGGGTGCTGCTGAGGTATGACCAGGCCTCATTCCCACTTTGAAATGCCTTCTGAGGGTATACATCTCAACTATACATCATGTTCACACTCTCATCTCTGAGATCTTCCCAAACAAAACCTCCTCCCTAGGGGCTATGGCTGGAGAAAGCCTTTCCAAGGGCTGTCAGCTTTAAACTCTACAAAGGATATGACATCATCAGGCATCTAAGGTCAAAAGTTGTAATAATGGGTTGTAGTAAGAAAATCAGTTAGGACTCTTAGTAACAGATGTCAGAGAATCCAACCTGAAATGACATAACCTAAGGGGAAATTAATTGAAAAGTTGAGATATAGCATTGATTTCAGGGGTGGTGTGATGCAGAAAATCAAATGCTCCGGAAGGACTGGTCTCTTTTTCAACCCACCCCACCCCACCCCACTCTGCCTACTCTGTTGTTGACCCCAATTGTCAGACTGTCTTTTGGGTCCTTGAGCCAATCACTATCCTAGGAGGATGAC
Organism: Canis lupus dingo; assembly: GCF_003254725.2. Classification (NCBI taxonomy): domain Eukaryota; kingdom Metazoa; phylum Chordata; class Mammalia; order Carnivora; family Canidae; genus Canis; species Canis lupus. The sequence goes on along the minus strand of NC_064247.1, from coordinate 43,239,903 downwards.
AGAGTTCTCATTGGCCAGACCTGGGTCACACTCCTGGATGGGTGACACTCCTGGATGGGAAAATTGGGAGAGTACAGACCAGCAAGTAAAAAAGTGGAGGCTCCACTGGAGGTAGAACAAAGGGATGTTGCGGGTAAATTTGAAAACACTTGAGCTCTTATGATGTGCCAGACTCTATGCTAAGCATCTCACATGCACAAATCTCATTTAATCTTTTTAAAAGATATTTGAGAAAGAGAGAAAGTGTGAGCAGAGGGAAGGAGCAGAGGTAGAGGGACAAGCAAACTCTCCACTGAGCAGAGGGTTCCATGCGGGGCTCCATCCCAGGACTCTGGGATCATGGCCTGAGCTGAAGGCAGATGCTTAGCTGACTATGCCACCCAGGTGTCCCTCATTTGATCTTTATAAACAACTCTGTATGATATGTATTAATATTACCTCCATATAATAGTTGAAAAAACTGAGTAAGAAACATGCTTAAGGTCACATAGCCAGTAAGTGATGGGGCCGAGTTTGAACTAGTTCTGATTCAAAAGCCATTCTTGTTCCATTTCCATGAAGCTCCTGTGATATCAGCTTCCTCTAAGTCATTTAGGCAGGGAACAGCATCTCCTCTTTATCATCTGGATCAAATAGTCATAAAATCTAGTTGATCCTACGTCCACCAGCTTTGAGCTATCTGTTCCCATCTTCTATTCCTAGTGCTACTGCCCTAAGGACTTGTTCAGTTCTCTGATAATGGATAATGAGAGTAGCTTATCCTTTTCTTGGAGAACACACATGTGAGGTCTGAGGGCCATTTTAACTTACAAATGCATATTTAAAAGTTAGAATCACATAAAATCTATGTCCTATGGTATTCTTTGAAAAATGGAAAAATTTGGTAACACTGAACCTGCAATCTTCATGGCAATAATGACTGAAATTGAGCAGCACTCTCTGGAGACAATTAGAAGGCATCTGTAGTTCAATTGGCCAAGCTCCTGTTGCTTTTTACCTCCAGACTTCCTCATTCAGGTAAGCTCCTTACCTGCTCTGTGTAAACATCTGAGTTTGCAATCTTAGTCCCTAGTCTCTCCCCATTTTTACCCTTCTTCCTTTGAGCACTAGGTTTATCTTCTTAAACCATGATCTGATTATCCCACTGTCATATTTGAAGACATTTAATAGTTCCACACTGCCTACAGGCCCACTACAAACTGGATCCCAAGTTACTTTTTTAGGCCTATGTCCTGTTGAACAAGTCTCCAAACACACACACACACACACACACACACACACACACACACACACACACAATTTCTGCCACACCCTTCTGGAAGGCTCCACATTCCCTCTCCCACTTGCTCAGGCCTTGTTCTTTGGGTCCTAAGTCCATTCTTAGTTTTCACTGTTCCTCTTCACATCTTCTCTTTGAGTTCTCACACAACTTTTAATGACCAGGTCAATACCTACCTCCTCCCAAAAAGCTTTCATCAACACTAACGTGCTCCTACTCCATACACCATTAGTAAGTTATTTTTGAGCACCTATTGTGAATGACATTTATTAAAATAGTAAGTACTCTTTATAATCAATCAGCTAAGTTCAGATTTATGGAACACTACTATGTTCCAGGCATTTTTCTAAGTGTCTTATGCTCACAACAGCTTTTTGATGTACATGCTGATCTTATTACCATCGTGCACTGAGGAATCTGACACACAGAAAATTCCAGTCATTTGCCCAGTTTCAGACAGATGGGAAGCAGTAGAGTCCAGCAGTAGAGCTGGAATCCAGGTAGTCAGGACCCAGACCCTGGGCACATTATCACCATCTGCGATATGTATTCAGCACATATTTTAAAGAAACTGCCATGTGCTAGGCATTGTAGGAGATGTTGCAAATATATAGATGAATAGCAGCACACTTGCTGCCCTCAAAGAACTCACAAGCTAGTAGAAGGAGACTGAGGTGGCCCAATAGGAGGAATGAGTATCACAGGTGCCCCATAGAAGTGTAGAAGGAGAACAGGGACAACATAGAGTTGTCCATGAGAATTTGGAAATCATGCACAAAAGGGAAGCCATGGCCATCTGAAAAGGTCAGGGAAGACTTTGTAGAGGAACTTTGAGTTGAGTCTTAAGAGGTGAGTTACACAAAAAAAGCCACATATTGTATTATTCCATTTTTATGAAATATTCAGAATTGACAAAACCACAGAGACAAAAAGCAGATTTCCAGGGCTTGGAGGAATGGGAGACTGATTACTTAATGGGCACAGGATTTCTTTTGATGATGATAAGAATATTCTGGAATTAGACTGTGGTGATGGTTGTAGAAAATTGTGAATATAATGGGAGTGATTGAGTCATACAGTTTTATTTTATTTTGTTTTAAAGATGTTTCAGAGAGAGAGAGAGAATGCACAAGCAGAGGGAGGAGCAGAGGAAGAAGGAGAAGCACAATCCTTGATGAATAAAGAGCCCTACACAGGCTCAATCCCAGGACCCACGATCATGACCCAAACTGAAGGAACACATTTAACTGATGCAACCAACCAGGCACTCTGAGTCATAGTTTAAAATGATTAAAAAAGTAAAATTTATGTTATGTAATTTTATCTCCAAAAAGAAGAGTTGATATCTATGAGGTACACTTAGTAGACCATGGGGTGGGAGTCAGTAAAGCCTGCATTAGTAGATGCAGAGAAAACATTTGACAAAATACAGCATCCATTCCTGATCAAAACTCTTCAGAGTGTAGGGATGGGAACACATCTCAATATTTTAAAAGCCATCTACAAAAAGCCCACAGCAAATATCATTCTCAATGGGGAAACACTGGGAGCCTTTCCCCTAAGATCAAGAACATGACAGGATGTCCACTTTCACTACTGCTATTCAATATAGTACTAGAAGTCCTAGCCTCAGCAATCAGGCAACAAAAGAAATAAAAGGCATTCAAATTGTCCAAGAAAAAAATCAAACTCTCCCTCTTTGCAGATGACATGATACTGTATATAGAAAACCCAAAAGACTACACCTCAAGATTGCTAGAACTCATACAGCAATTTGGCAGTGTGGCAGGATACAAAATCAATGCACAGAAATCAGTGGCAATTATATACACTGACAATGAGATTGAAGACAGAGAAATTAAGCAATCAATCCTTTTCCAATTGCACCCAAAACCTTAAGATACCTACGAATAAACCTAACCAAAAAGGCAAAGGATCTATACCCTAAAAACTACAGAACACTTCTGAAAGAAATTGAGGAAAACGTAACCTGATGGAAAACTTTCCATGCTCATGGATCTGAAAAATAACTAATGTGAAAATGTCTATCCTACCCAGGGCAATTTACACGTTCAATGCAATCCCTATCAAGATACTATGGACTTTCTTCATAGAGTTGGAACAAATAATCTTAAGATTTGTATGGAATCAAAAAAGACCCCAAATAGCCAGGAGAATATTAAAAAAGAAAACAAATCTCAGGGACATCACAATGCCAGATTTCAAGCCGTATTACAAAGCTGTGATAATCAAAACAGTATGGTACTGGCACAAAAACAGACACATAGATCAATGGAATGGAATAGAGAACCCAGAAATGACCCCTCAACTCTATGGTCAACTTTCATCAACAAAGCAGGAAGGAATATCCACTGGAGAAAGGACAGTCTATTTAATAAATTGTGCTGGGAAAATTGGACAGCCGTGTGCAGAAGAATGAAACTGCATCATTCTCTTACACCATATACAAAGATAAACTCAAAATGGTTGAAAGATCTAAATGTGATACAAGAATCCAAAGAATCTTAGAGGAAGAGACTTCTTTTAGACCTAAAGTCACTTCCAGCCTGAAAATGAAGGGGTGGAGAACCATTTACCATTCAAATGGTCCTAAATAGAAAGCTGGGGTTGCAATCCTCATGTCAGATCAATTAAAACCTAAATTGTAGTAAGAGATGAAGAGGGACACTCTATCATACTTAAAGTGTCTATCCTACCATAAGATCTAACAATTATGAATATTTGTGCCCCTCATGGGGGAGCCACCAAGTATATCAAGCAATTAGTAACCAAAGTAAAGTCATACTTAGATAATAATACACTAATAGTAGGAGACTTCAACATAGCACTCTCAGCCAATAACAGTACTTCTAAGCAGAACATCACCAAAGAAACAAGGGCCTTGAATGATACATCAGACTAAATATATTTCACAGATATATACAGAACATTCCATTTGAATGCAACTGAATCCACATTCTTCTCAAGTGCATATGGAACTTTCTCCAGAATAGATCACATCCTTGGTCACAACTCAGGTCTCAACTCCTACCAAAAGATTAGGATTACCCCTTGTATATTTTCAGAGTGCAATGCTTTGAAATTACAACTCAATCACAAGAAGAAATTTGGAAGAAACTCAAACACATGAAGGTTAAAGAGCATCCTACTAAAATGATGAATGGATCAACTAGGAAATTATAGAAGAATTTAAAGGATTCATGGAAACTAATGAAAATGAAGATACAATCATTCAAAATCTTTGGGATACAGCAAAAACAATCCTAAGAGGGAAATGCATCACATTACAAGCATGCCTCAAAAAATTGGGAAAAACCCAAATACTCGCACCTAAAGGAATGGAGAAAGATAACAAGTAAAACATACACCAGGCAGAAGAAGGGAGACAATAAAGACTAAAGCAGAAGTCAATGAAATAGAGACCAGAAGAACTGTAGAACAGATCAACAAAACCAGGAGTTGGTTCTCTGAAAGAGTTAATAAGATACATAAACCATTAGCCAGCCTTAGTAAAAAGAAAAAAAGAATCAAATTAATAAAATCACAAATGAAAAAGGAGATCACAACCAATACCAAGGAAATACAAACAATTTAAAAAACATATTATGAACAGCTATATGCCAACAAATTAGGCAATCTAGAAGAAATGGATATATTTCTGGAAAACCACAAACTACCAAAACTGGAACAGGAATAGAAAACCTGAACAGGCCAATAACCAGGGAGGAAATTGAAGCAGTCATCAAAAACCTCCCAAGACACAAAAGTCCAGGGCCAGACGGCTTCCCAGGGGAATCTATCAAATGTTTAAAGAAGAAATAATACCTATCCTACTAAAGCTGTTCCACAGGATAGAAAGGGATGGAATACCCCAAACTCGTTTATAAGGCCAGCATCGCCTTAATTCCAAAACCAAAGACCCCACCAAAAAGGAGAATTATAGACCAATATCCCTGACTCGGATCCAAAAATTCTCAACAAGATACTGGCCAATATGATCCAATGGTACATTAAGAAGATTATTCACCATGACCAAGTGAGATTTATCCCCGGGATGCAAGGGTGGGTCAATACGGGTAAAACAATCAATGTGATAGATAACATGAAGAATAGAAAAAACATGAACCATATGATCCTCTCAATAGACACAGAGAAAGCATTTAACAAAATACAGCATCCATTTCTGATCAAAACTCTTCAGAGTGTAGGGATAGAAGGAACATTCCTAAGCATCTTAAAAGCCATCTATGGAAAGCCCACAGCAAATATCATTCTCAATGGGGAAACACTGGGAACCTTTCCCCTAAGATCAAGAACATGACAGGGATGTCTACTCTCACCACTGCTATTCAACATAGTACTAGAAGTCCTAGCCTCAGCAATCAGGCAACAAAACGAAATAAAATGCATTCAAATTGGCAAAGAAGAAGTCAAACTCTCCCTCTTTGCAGATGACACTGTATATAGAACACCCAAAAGACTCCACCCCAAAATTGCTAGAACTCATACAGGAATTCAGCAGTGTGGCAGGATACAATGTCAATGCCCAGAAATCAGTGGCATTTCTATACACTAACAATGAGACTGAAGAAGAGAAGTGAAGGAGTCAATCCCATTTACAATTGCACTGAAAAGCATAAGATACCCAGGAATAAACCTAACCAAAGAGGTAAAGGCTCTATACCCTAAAAACTACAGAACACTTTTGAAAGAAATTGAGGAAGTCACAAAGACATGGAAAAACAGTCCATGCTCATGGATTAGAAGAATGAATATTGTGAAAATGTCTATGCTACCCAGGGCAATTGACACAGTTAATGTAATCCCTACCAAAATACCATGGCCTTTCTTCAGAGAGTTGGAACAAATAATCTTAAGATTTGCGTGGAATCAGAAAAGACCCCAAATAGCCAGGGGAATATTGAAAAAGAAAACCAGAGCCGGGGGCATCACAATGACGGATTTCAAGTTGTATTACAAAGCTGTGATCATCAAGACAGTGTGGTATTGGCATAAATTAGACACATAGATCAATGAAACAGAATAAAGAACTCAGAAATGGGCCCTCAACTCTATGGTCAACTAATATTTGACAAAGCAGGAAAGAATATCCACTGGAAAAAGGACAGTCTATTTAATAAATGGTGCTGGGAAAATTGGACAGCCACGTGCAGAGGAATGAAACTGCACCATTCTCTTACATCAGACACAAAGATAAACTCAAAATAGATGAAAGATTTAAATGTGAGATAAGAATCCTTCAAAATCCTAGAGGAGAGCACAGGCAACTGTGCTTTTTGAACTTGGCCACAGCAACTTCTTGCAAGATACATCTATGAAGGCAAGAGGAAACAAAAGCAAAAATGAACTATTGGGGCTTCATCAAGATAAAAAGCTTTTGCACAGCAAAAGGAGCAGTCAACAAAACTAAAAGACAACCTACAGAATGGGAGAAGACATTTGCAAATGACATAAAGATAGGGCTAGTATCCAAGATCTATAAAGAACTTATCAAATTCAACAGCAAAGAAACAAACAATCCAATCATGAAATGAGCAAAAGACATGAACAGAAATTTCACCAAAGAAGACATAGAGATGGCCAACAAGCACGTGAGAAAATGCTCCGCAACACTTGCCATCAGGGAGATACAAATCAAAATCACAATGAGATACCGCTCACATCAGTAAGAATGGTGAAAATTAACCAGACAAGAAATAACAAATGGTTGGAGAGGATGTGGAGAAGGGGTTACTCTCTTGCACTGCTGGTGGGAATGTGAACTGGTACAGCCACTCTGGAAAACAGTGTGGAGGTTCCTTAAAGAGTTAAAAATAGAGCTAGCCTATGGCCTAGTATTGCACTACTGGGTACTTACCCCAAGTTACAGATGTAGTGAAAAGCAGAGACACCTGCACCCCAATGTTATAGCAGCAATATCCACAATAGCCAAACTGTGGAAGGAGCCTTGGGGTCCATTGAAAGAAGAATGGATAAAGGAGATATGGTCTATATATACAATGGAATATTTTCAGTCACCAAAAAGGATGAATATCCACCATTTGCTTCAATGTGGATGGAACTGGAGGGTATTATGCTGAGTGAAGTAAGTCAATCAGAGGACAATCATCATATAGTTTCACTCATGGGGAATATAGAAATAGTGAAAGGGATTATAAGGGAAAGGAAGGAAAATAAGTGGAAAAAATTAGGGTGACAAAGCATGAGAGACTCCTAACTCTGGGGAATGAACAAACGGTAGTGGAAGGGGAGTCGGGAGGGGGGATGGAGTAACTGGGTGACAGGCACTGAAGAGGGCACTTGACAAGATGTCCACTATGTGTTCTACCATATGTTGGCAAATCGAACTTCAATTTAAAAAATGAAAATAAATAATTAAATATATAATAAATAAAATTTAATTTTTAAAAGTCATAAATAAATAAATAAAATTTTAAAAGCTTCCCCCACCCTTAAGTCTCATGTAATTGTGGGAAGTGGTTTAGTATCTTCTGCGATGTTTACATTTTATTTTTTTTTATTTTTTTTATTTATTTATGACAGTCACACAGAGAGAGAGAGAGAGAGGCAGAGACACAGGCAGAGGGAGAAGCAGGCTCCATGCACCGGGAGCCTGACGTGGGATTCGATCCCGGGTCTCCAGGATCGCGCCCTGGGCCAAAGGCAGGCGCCAAACCGCTGCGCCACCCAGGGATCCCTGATGTTTACATTTTAAAGACATGGGAAGACTTACATCTTGAAGAGATAGAGAAAGAATGTATGCTTCCTCTCTAATAGTTTTTTGGTATATTTGTCTATCGGAAATCGAAGGTAATTACTATTTTAAAATTTCCTACCTGTTTTTTTTTTTTTTTTAAGTGCAGGACAATTATGTTTTAAATGCACTGATTTTTCACCATATCTGTAAGCATCTTAAGATGTATAATGAAAATTTTGGGCTTGGCAAAAAGATAGATAAACTGTAAAATGTTTCTGGAACCACACCTCAGGTCCTATGATAACTTGATTTGTTAAATAGGGACAGCTGTTGCTAATTTCTCAAATAATTGGGTTGTAGCTTGAATATCAAATGAGTCGCCATCCAACTACATTTTCCTTAATTTTCTTCTTTATTTCAGGAAGAATATTAGCAATGAAAATGGAAATTAAAAGATGTCTACATTCTAGAGTTTAATGCAGAATGCTTTTGCAAAATTTTATACAGTGTTTAACAAAGACCTTCAAACACTATCTTTTCTGAATATACAATCAATCTTGGACCAATTTTTCTCAGGGAGAAAACCTTTATTACCACTTCTCTCAGTCCATGAAACATTAACCTCCGTCTTACCCATTTCCTAATCATTTATAGGAGCTCCTAGAAGAAATTCTGGTCATTTGTTTCCTCTGGAGGGTTTTTTGTTTTTTTTTTTTTCTTTTTTACTGCCCCCTGGTGGACATCTGGCTTGTCTGATAACTAATCATGGGAAGGATGGATACTACTTAGCAGCTGTTAAAAGTGACAATAGGCTCCAATTGAAATCTTTTATGCTGAACCCCACAAAATCATACCAAGACTTAATTATAGTTTGGCTGTCTCAGAAAAAAAAATTGGAAACTAGTCAGTCAGGAACCACCTGGTCAGATTACTTAGGTAATCTGCCTGAAGGACCCCTGGTATCCCCTGAAGGAAAGTAACCTTGCAATAACCAACCCACTTTTTAGCCAGCATAACTTCTTTCTTCCTGTTCTCTTCTGCCTATAAAAGTCTTTAATTTTGGACAGCTCCTTTGGAGTTCCTTTCTATCTGCTAGATTGGTTGCTGCTCAATTCAAATTAATTTTTGTTCAAATAAACTCTTAAAATGTTTAATATGCCCCAGTTTATCTCTTAACACAGCCAATCAAGATATTTTTGAGTGGGGTTGTAATTCATTTCTAATTTAATTTCTCTTAAATTTGGTAAGATTTTTGGAAAGTAGAAATAGAAGGGCTTTACAATTTTAAAGATCTGTTGCTATCCAGGAGACAGATAAATTCTTTGTGGTGATGGGTACAGGATATATCCTAAAGGACATTGCATAAGAAGACCTGAAGCTTACAGAGCCTGATTATAGAGTCCTGGAAAATAAGGTAAATTGTAAGGGACAAAATGAGCCTGACTGTCCTTCTCAGGTGATTCTGCTAAATTCAATCCTTGGCTTTGAGCATTTGCATGTCATCTATAGTTTGGCCCTAGAGATCAGACTGTGGTGCTCTCTGTAAATCTTTTAGGGAAAGGGAAATTTAAAAGGTGTCTTGGAAATATTGGCGGTGGGGGGGAGATGGAAGAATTTTTTTTAAATTTTTATTTATTTATGATAGTCACACACATAGAGAGAGAGAGAGAGGCAGAGACACAGGCAGAGGGAGAAGCAGGCTCCATGCACCGGGAGCCCGACGTGGGATTCGATCCCAGGTCTCCAGGATCGCACCCTGGGCCAAAGGTAGGCGCTAAACTGCTGCGCCACCCAGGTATCCCTGAATTTTAGTAACTAAGGGAAGTTGCTGAGGAATTGGGGCCAGATATTAAGAAGGGGAATTTGTGTCGGATATGGATTTCAGTATTTAATATGTTTATTTTCCATTCTTTCACCTTGTTAAGAGCATTCCTAGAGCTAGTGGTTATACTCTTTTGTATATACTTTTAAATTTTCTCTTTCCATAGGTACCAGTCGTTATACTCCTTTGTACATACTTTTAAATTTGGTCTTTCCATAGGTACCAGTCTTTCCATAGGTTTCCATTGTTTAGGATGAGAGCTCTCTATTTTTTTTTCAAATATAGATTTTCCAATTCAAAAGGTCAATCATTTGGCCATTGACAAATAGGATCTTATATTAATCTCAATGTTGACTCAAACCAAAATACCTTTTTTTTTACGGCTTAACCATGGACACAAGAGGCATCCCAAAAGAGGGTGCAAAAGATACAGTCCTCATAAGATACAGAAAGTTCACTCTCAGCCTAAGAAAGTGAAGACTTTTGTTGTCACAGGTGGTAAGAATTGTGTAGGAAGAATAGTGTCTACTGTTTTCTATGAGATCATAAGACACTTGTAGTCACAGACCCACTAATCTGTGATGCCAGGCAGGCATTACTAGAATGGAACATTTTCAGCACTGACAAGACTATGAAGGTTGAGATGGCAAAGACCCCTCATGGCAAATTCCACTGTGAACTGGCACAATTAGACAAAAAAAATGGTGCTTGTGACTCCACGTCTCAAAATCCCAGGCTATTTGAATGACCACCAGATGCACAACAGTGCATGCGCCTCCTGGCTAGTGGAAGTCAGAGAAAATATTCTCACTTGTCACAAAGCTAGGCTGTCAGGATGTAGAACAAGGTAAAAGGAAACCGCATCTGTTTTGTTTTTGTTTTGTTTGGTATACTTTCTTATTGGAGTTCGATTTGTCAATATATAGTATAACTTCCATTGCTCATCCCGTCAAGTGCTCCCCTCAGTGCCCATCACCCAGTCACCCCAAATCCTCACCCACCTCCCCTTCCACTACCCCTTGTTCATTTCCCAGATGTAGGAGTCTCATGTTTTGTCACCCTCTCTGATATTTCTCACTCATTTTCTCTCCTTACCCCTTTATTCCCCTTCACTATTTCTTATATTCCCCATATGAATGAAACCATATAATGTTTGTCCTTCTCTGATTGACTTACTTCACTCAGCATAATACCCTCCAGTTCCATCCACGTTGAAGCAAATGGTGAGTATTCGTTGTTTCTAATGGCGGAGTAATATTCCATTGTATACATAGACCACATCTTATTTATCCACTCATCTTTCATGGACACCGAGGCTCCTTCCACAGTTTGGCTATTGTGGACATTGCTGCTAGAAACATCGGGGTGCAGGTGTCCTGGCGTTTCACTGCTTCTGTATCTTTTGGGTAAATCTCCAGCAGTGCAATTGCTCGGTCGTAGGGCAGATCTATTTTTAACTTTTTGAGGAACCTCCACACAGTTTTCCAGAGTGGCTGCACCAGTTCCCATTTCCACCAACAGTGCAAGAGGGTTCCCCTTTCTCCACAGCCTCTCCAACATTTGTTGTTTCCTGCCTTGTTAATTTTCCCCATTCTCACTGGTGTGAGGTGGTATCTCATTGTGGTTTTGATTTGTATTTCCCTGATGGCAAGTGATGCGGAGCATTTTCTCATGTGCTTGTTGGCCATGTCGATGTCTTCCTCTGTGAGATTTCTGTTCATGTCTTTTGCCCATTTCATGACTGGATTGTTTGCTTCTTTGCTGTTAAGTTTAATAAGTTCTTTATAGATCTTGGATACTAGCCCTATCTCTGACATGTCATTTGCAAATGTCTTCTCCCATTCTGTAGGTTGTCTTTTAGTTTTGTTGACTGCTCCTTTTGCTGTGCAAAAGCTTTTTATCTTGATGAAGCCCCAGTAGTTCATTTTTGCTTTTGTTTCCCTTGCCTTCAGAGATGTATCTTGCAAGAAGTTGCTGTGGCCAAGTTCAAAAAGAATGTTGTCTATGTTCTCCTCGAGGATTTTCATGGATTCTTGTTTCACATTTAGATTTTTCATCCATTTTGAGTTTATCTTTCTCTCTGGTATAAGAAAATGGTGCAGTTTCATTCCTCTGCACGTGGTTGTCCAATTTTCCCAGCACCATTTATTAAATAGACTGTCCTTTTTCCAGTGTATTGTCTTTCCAGCTCTGCCGAATATTAGTTGACCATAGAGTTGAGGGCCCATTTCTGGGTTCTCTATTCTGTTCTATGGATTTCTGTATCTGTTTTAGTGCCAGTACCACACTGTCTTGATGATCACAGCTTTGTAGTACAACTTGGAATCCGGCATTGTGATGCCCCCGGCTCTGTTTTTCTTTTTCAATATTCCCCTGGCTGGCTATTCAGGGTCTTTTTTGATTCCACACAAATCTTAAGATTATTTGTTCTAACTCTCTGAAGAAAGGCCATGGTATTTTGATAAGGATTGCATTAACTGTGTAAATTGCCCTGGGTAACATAGACATTTTCACAATATTCATTCTTCTAATCCATGAGCATGGGCTATTTTTCGTCCTCTATTTCTTTCAAAAGTGTTCTGTAGTTTTTAGGGTATAGAGCCTTTACCTCTTTGGTTAGGTTTATTCCTAAGCCCATCTGGTTTTTACATAGCAGATTCAGAGCTAAGTTTGTCTATATGGACACTGTTTTGGTGACAAGCATGAATTCACCAGCATGTGGCCAGCTCAAACAAAAAGCTTATTATATATAGGAGTTATGCCTTCTAGCCTATAGTTTTCCTTCTTATGACAAAATGACACAAAAGACAGGGACAAAAAAAATTACCATCTTTGGGAGAAAGAAGATCAATAGAAATCAAGGGTATTTATAGTAAATCTTAACCAGAGTTGCTGTATACAAGGAACTAATATCTTCATACAAATATTTTCTCCTTCTAATTAAAATTTAGAAAAAGAAAATGAATTTCACCACTCTTGCTTCCATCAGACTCTTCAGACAGAGATCCAACATACTGACATGGTAAAAAATCTTACCTTTTGCCAGTTTCTGCCAGAGGTCCCAGGATCTTTCAGCTGTAGTGGCCCCATAATAAGCAATATTTATCCAGTGGAGACCCCCACTTTGATTATCAAAATCTTAGGGGCATAAAATTTTTCTTCCTTTCTAGGTTTTTGTGACTAGTCTAATAATTAAATTGACATGACATATTAATAGAAAATAGTTAGTTTGATATGCACAGAAGGCCCATTAAAAGAGAGAGAGAAAGACTCAAAGGAGTAGCCAAAGAAGGCAGCTTTTTGACCTTTTAGACAAGAAAATAATAAATTATGAAAAAATGACAAGGCAAAAAAGTTTGGCCTCGATGTAATAAATTTGTGGTGAAGTAACAAGCTTTGTTTATACAGCCTTCTGGGCCTTAGATTCCTTCTTTCTGGTAATAAGGATGACTTTTACCTTCGTGACACAGGGGAGACAGAGCAGTGCCTGGACTTGGGTCCCTTCAGCCTTACAAACCCAGCATTCCTTGATAACTAAAATCTGTGCCTCTTGAATAGCATTTCCTGCAAGAATGTGGAAGCAGGATGCTTACCCAAAGGACTTACTCAACTATGTAGACTCGTGAAGACCAACCAAACCAGTGTGTGCCAAGGTGAGCCCCAGTGTTGGCCTTTCATTGACTTTTTCCCTGTTGTAATACTTAAAATCACACTGTGTAGGGAGATTTAACATGCTACTGAGACATGTGATTCATGAAAAATAATATTCTGTGCCTGCATTCCCAATTTCTTGTATCTTTCTGCCCTTACATACTTGGAGGTCACTCCTTTCCCACCTTAGCCTCTTTAAAAACTCTCCCTGACCTTTGTTCAGGCACCCAACCTAAAGGACCTTTTCCGTTGTGCTGTTTCCCTTGTGCTCAAGCATAAGCCTTGCCTGGAACACCCATTTGGCCCCTAAGAAATTTCTACTGCTTGGAGAGCCCAAAGACCTAAGTTAGTAACACAGGGAAGGTACCTTTTACATGGGAGATTTATTTCCTGCTTTCAAGGGGACAAAGGAGAGTCAACATGTATTTATTTCACTGTTTCTTAAGTAACTTTAATTTAAAATAATCAGTTTGCCAAAAAAGGTATATTTTGGGGAGGCATAGTCTGATCCCTCTCAGGATAGAGGTTGCTGCTTACCGTTCTGGTTTTTGTGGCTCACAGAGGGCTAGACTCTGTGAAGCCATCTGGAAACTAAGCTAAGCAGGTCACAGACTCAGATATTATGACTACTCAAGGCAAAGTACTTAGATATTTAGAAATCCCAAATATGCATGGAGGTCTGAAGTGTCCCTTTTTCATACAGACAATGGTATCTATGTTACTATAGTAGATGAACACACTGCCATGAAAAGTCCAGGCTCTGCCTTTGGAAGATACAATTGCATTCCTGCCCCTCTCCCTCATTTCTAACAGAATTGGAAAGATACCTTCTTGTATATTGATAATATCTAAATAATAGTTCAGTAGCTAAGAGTGCCTTGGAGCACATGGTGACTTGCTCTAATACTGACTGACAAAATTCCTGCCTAAGAATGCTCTAGAAGCATCATGCAGGAGAATTTGGAAACGTAGGATTAAAGAAAAGGCAACTAATATTTACTGAAAGCCCTAATGTGTTGGGCACATGACTTATCACTTTAACATAGGTAGTCCATTGTCTCATAACAATGATTTCTGAACAGAGTTAACACACAAAAGACAGATGGTCAGAAAGGCAGAGTCAGTGTGAAAATGTAGGCTGCCTAGCTCCAAACCCTGTATTGGCTGGGACAGTCTGATTGATATTATAACACCACAAACAACATTGAAAACAGCTATGCCATCATTCATTGATTACTTACTTACACATTCATGTGCTTCCCTGAAAAACAATATTAGCAAAAAGAGTTAGGGGTCCCCCCCAAAAAAGATGAAACATAACTTTTGTGACACAAGAGAAGTCACTTCAGGCCCCCAGCTATTTCTTGTGATTTCTTCCCTAGTTGTCCAAGCACACTTCTTGCAGAACTTCCTAGGAGGCATCAGCATTACAAATAAATGCAAAAGCCTCAATAGTTAGATTTTTAAGGGAAAAAGGGAAATGCAAAAACTAACAATCTCTAGCCTCACCATATCAGAGATAAAAAATCAGTGCTTAAAAACTCCCACTGCAGTTTCAAAAGTAAACAAGGCCCTTCATTCCTTACT
Organism: Canis lupus dingo; assembly: GCF_003254725.2. NCBI lineage: Eukaryota > Metazoa > Chordata > Mammalia > Carnivora > Canidae > Canis > Canis lupus. The sequence continues at coordinate 43,224,825 of NC_064247.1, read as the reverse complement.
CAGAATAATGAGCCCAAGATCCCATCCAGTTTATACCAGTGTTCAGAGCATGCCCCTAGTCCCTTCCTTGTTGAACAGTTACCTCTCCTTCATTATAATGTTATAGTCTCTGTCCTAGAAGGAATACATGCTTCATTAACATAACATAGAATGCATCTATAGGCATGTTTTCCAAATGTGTTTGTTCAACCTTAGGCTTGACTTTGCAAGTGATGATAAATCTCTTTCTGAATATTTATCCTAACTCTAAATAAAAGAAACTGGGGGTCCCTGGGTGGCTCAGTGGTTTAGTGCCTGCCTTCAGCCCAGGGTGTGATCCTGGAGTCCCAGGATCGAGTCCCAGGATCGAGTCCCACATTGGGCTCCCTGCATGAAGCCTGCTTCTCCCTCTGCCTGTGTCTCTGCCTCTCTTTCTCTGTGTGTCTCTCATGAATAAATGAATAAAATCTTTAGAAATAACTAACTAACTAACTAACTAAATAAATCGATCTCACTAACCCCTGCACAGGCAGTCATAGCTTTGGAAGTTATTTCCCTCTCTCATGGTTTTTGCCCACCTTCCTAGTCTCATTGATTTCAGAAAGGCATTTTCTACCCTCAGGCACTGACAGGAGTGAACTCAGCTTTCAAGGATGTCTGCTCACAGGGCTAGATGGGCAATTGACCACAGTGACATGTTGGCCAGGGCAAGGAAAAATAAAAGCAGAAAAAAATTAAGATAAATCAATCATAACTGATAGTGACTGAAAAAACATGAACTGCTTCTAAGGAAGGGACATTTCAAAGAGGGATCTGTCAGATACTTTTCAAACATAAAGGAGGTTCCAGAGGAGAGTTCGCTATTCAACTTGCTGATTACTGGCTGGAATCCGAAATGTTACTGGGGCAAGTTTGTCTGTAGGTGAATTAGATGTCCAGAGTAGTCATAGTCATTTAATAGAATGTACTTATGAGTAGAGAGAGTAACATTTGATAACCAGAAAGGTGGTCTCAGGTCCCCTGGCATATTTTTTTTAAGGATTTTATTTATTTATTCATGAGAGACGCACACACACAGAGAGGCAGAGACATAGGCAGAGGGAGAAGCAGGCTCCATGCAGTGAACCCCATGCGGGACTCGATCCTGGGACTCCAGGATCATGCCCTGGGCCAAAGGCAGGCACTAAACCATTGAGCCACCCAGGCATCCCTCCCCGGCATATTCTAAAAACCTAGGAAGAAAGAAATATGCCAATGACTCAGGATGCTACTATAAAAACCACACAGTGCAGGACAACTAAGATTTTGCCTCCAAAAAGCAGTGACTTTCTGCTGAAAATCAACTATGCACCAAGGTCTGTGCAAGAAGGAACATGAAGGAGAGTGGCCACCTGAGCCGTCCCTAGATTTTGACAGCTCTGGGACACTAGCCAGCTGTGTGACTGAGGAAGACACTGGGAAAAATTACATTGCATTATGAAGACATCTGGTAATGCAGAAGGCAGGAGGGTAGATCTTTGTGGCTGCAGCATTCTCCTTACTAAGGAGTGAATAGTCACATCATCTCAGCTCTGTACCTCCATGGTCCAGTCTCCCTTTGTGCAGCACTCATTATACTAAGGACAAGTTTCCCCTGGCTGGACAGTGGCCCATTCAGTCAAGTGAGCAAACTAAAGATGAAGGATAATTTTTTCTTTAAAGGTATTTTACAAAGCAGAGTGAAGGGCATCATCCCAGCCTTTCTAGGGGATATGGGGACCGTCAGCCTTCCTTGGACAGCTTTCCTTCTAGAAGCAACATATTTTTCTAAGCTGCCTTTCTTCTGAAATTCTGTTGGGAGGGAATTACAGTACTGCTGGCTCCTTGATGCTGAACTGAGCTTTATTTCCCTGTTCATCTTAAATTCTTTATAGATTGAAGGCAGAGATTTGATCCTTTTCCCATAAGTTAACTCTCACAAAGAAAGAGTAGATAGGACAGCCCAAAGCCAGCTCATGATTAAATCAATAGGTTAAACAGCATCTCCATTCAAATCCTATCAGGTTTTATGTCATAGGTATATGTATAAGTTGATTCAAAGATAAACTCAAAATGGATGAGAGTTCTAAATGTGAGATAAGAATCCATCAAAATCCTGGAGGAGAACACAGGCAACACCCTTTTTCTTTTTTAAGATTCTATTTATTTATGAGCGACATGGGTGGGGGGGGTGCGGAGACACACAGAGGGAGAAGCAGGCTCCACGCAGGGAGCCTGACATGGGTCTCTATCCTGGGTCTCCAGGATCACACCCTGGGCTGCAGGCGGCGCCAAACCGCTGCGCCACCAGGGCTACCCAGGCAACACCCTTTTTGAACTTGGCCACAGCAACTTCTTGCAAGATACATCTATGAAGGCAAGAGAAACAAAAGCAAACATGAATTATTGGGACTTCATCAGATTAAAAGCTTCTGCACAGCAAAAGAAACAGTCAACAAAACTACAAAGACAACCTACAGAATGGGAGAAGATATTTGCAAATAACATGTCAGAGATAGGGCTAGTATCCAAGATCTATAAAGAACTTATTATTTTTTAAAAAGATTTATTTATTTATGTTAGACAGAGAGAGAGAGAGAGAGAGAGAGGCAGAGACACAGGAGGAGGGAGAAGCAGGCTCCATGCCGGGAGCCTGATGTGGGACTCGATCCCGAGACTCCAGGATCACGCCCTGGACCAAAGGCAGACGCTAAACCACTGAGCCACCCAGGGATCCCCTATAAAGAACTTATTAAACTCAACAGCAAAGAAACAAACAATCCAATCATGAAATGGGCAAAGACATGAACATAAATTTCACTAAAGAAGACATCGACATGGCCAACAAGCACATGAGAAAATGCCTCGCATCACTGGCCATCAGGGAAATACAAATCAAAACCACAATGAGATACCACCTCACACCAGTGAGAATGGGGAAAATTAACAAGACAGGAAACAACAAATATGGGAGAAGATGTGGAGAAAGGGGAACCGTCCTGCACTGTTGGTGGGAAATGGGAACTGGTGCAGCCACTCTGGAAAACTGTGTGGAGGTTCCTCAAAGAGTTAAAAGTACATCTGCCCTACGACCCAGCCATTGCACTGCTGGGGATTTACTCCAAAGATATTGATGCAGTGAAACAGCAGGGCACCTGCACCCCGATGTTTATAGTGGCAATGTCCACAATAGCCAAACTATGGAAGGAGCCTTGGTGTCCATCGAAAGATGAATGGATGAAGGAGATGTGGTCTATGTATACACTGGAATATCTCAGCCTTTAGAAACGACGAATACCATTTGCTTCAACGTGGATGGAACTGGAGGGTATTATGCTGAGTGAAATAAGTCAATAGGAGGAGGACAAACATTATGTGGTCTCATTCATTTGGGGAACATAAAACATAGTGAAAGGGATTAAAGGGGAAAGGAGAGAAAATGAGTGGGAAATATCAGTGAGGGCGACAGAACACGAGAGACACCTAACTCTGGGAAATGAACAAGGGGTAGTGGAAAGGGAGGTGGGTGGGGGTTTGGGGTGACTGGGTGACGGGCACTTGACAGGATGAGCACTGGGTGTTATAGTACATGTTGGCAAATCGAACTCCAATAAAAAAATACAAAACAACAACAACAACAGCAACAAAAAGAGAAACAAATAGCACCTCTATGAGGGCAGAAGATTTTGCCCCATAGCAGATGTTCAATAAATAGTTGTTGAATTGAAAAAAATTCTTATGAAAATGCAAAAAGATAAGAATAGCTTTTTTAAAAAGAGAAACATAGCTGAAAGGCTAATATAATCAAATATCAAGACCTATTACAAAGCTACTAATTAAGGTAGTGTGGTATTAAGGCAAAAAAAAAAGAAATAGTTAAGAATAGAGTCCAGAGATGGATCCAAACATATAGGATTTCTGGATCTGCATCTAAAGTGACACTGCAATGTCATATCCCGTGAAGCATGTCCTTTTTAATAAGTGACCCTTGGCCATGTGGACATGCAAATGGAAGAAAATGTGCTTGTGTGGAAGTATAAAGTAAAACAATTTTTTAAAGGGGCTTGCATGCAGACTGTGTAAACCAGCAACTCCTTTCCCAAATATATGATCAAGGGAAATGCAAACACACACTTTCCCACTGATTCTCAACATACTACTGGGTTTGTCTGTAGTCATCTTTCTCTTTGGAGCAATCCTGACAACCTTCGAGATCCCCAACCATATGGCTACCCCTTAAAATCCTTCCAAATTCCTTTATCTGTAACTTTGCCTTTATGTAGGATTCTTATTTTACTGAGCTTCTCCAAAGGCCTTTAGCTTACTCTGCCTTGTGTGGCAGTTACTTGAGATGTATGGATAAAGTACAGTTTTCTCATGGTGAATTTGATGGTGTCAACATTAAAAATGAAATAGCCACTTATTTCACAAGCAAAATGAGGTTATTCTAGAACAGAAGGGGAATTGCAATTTGAGATAAGCAAACTAAAAAAAAAAAAAAAAAAAAAAAAAAAAAAAAAAAAAAAAAAAAGAGATAAGCAAACTAACAAATTACAGGCAAATGTAAAGAGACAAAAAGGAAGGTCAGTTTTTATGAGGTTTTAGTAGGAAACTGGGAGGGTTGTTTTGAACAAAAGTTCATTGGGGGAAGAACAAGAGTTTGAAGTTGTGATGGTTTCTCATTGGTTTTAAGTGGTGATTAGTGCATTGTTGCTGGGGCATGGAGACATCTTTCTTCTTTTTCTTAAAAGCAGGAGATAGAAATTCTTGTATGAAAAATATCTTCCTTTGTTAAGATAATTCTTATCTTCCTTATTTCTACTGGTTATGCAGGCTGCAACAGTGGTACATGAATGACAGCTCATTTTTCAGAGCTTTTTTACCTCATTCAAATGGAGTGGTGTCACAGTGGGTGTTGGCATGGCTGGCCTGGCCATCCGGTTTATAGACAGGTGTTCATATTCCTTTTCACCTATAAGGTGCAAATGATTCTTCTACTACAACAATTCTTCTACTATAATATGGATGCTATTTCTGTAGTGGTCCTGGCCACCAACTGGACTCCTCAAGGATGGGAACTGTGGTTGACCAGCTTCTCTCCTCAGAGCTCCAAGCCACAGAGTGAGAGCTCACTATATGTTTATTGGGTAGCTATGAAATATGGGTTAGGAAAAAGAAAAGAAATATGGGTCAGAACTCCTATTCCTTTCTACCAATGGAGTATAGAGATTTGCCCCAAAGGACAATTACTAATGATAATTAAAAATTACTGCAGGATCAACTTAATAAGAAATAAAAATGTCACTGTCATGGGCAATTGCATGCATTTATACATTTGTGAGTGGGAAGTGGAAGATATACTAGATAACATTTGGCTAAAGATAAAGGAAGAGAATAACTGAATTGGAATCAAAGGGAGCAGAATTTGCCACTTCAAAATAGGCCTCTTTGGCAATAAGGATTATTTTAGGCCAAATATTTTTAAGGAACAGCAGACATAAGAAAAGCTCTGAGAACTGAGTAGACTTACCCTACTGTAACATGTCTTTAAGAGCCATTTACATTTATAAGGAAAATATCCATTTATAAGAGTATTTCCTTTTCTGTGCCAGAAAGAAAAAGATTAAAACTTTAGAAATTATCAATGGAGAAGGCAATAACGTAAATCTGCATGACAAACTGACCGTTGTTTACTGGATTTTGGTGATAGCCCTCCATGACTGGACTCTTCTCCTCCCCAACATCCTATTTTGTCTTTAGCTAGAGGTGTTATTTAAGATGATGGCTTGGGCCATTTGGGGGAGTAACTCAGTTTTCCTGAGTATCTCCCATGTACATAGGAGGTATACATGATATTAAACTTCTGTTTGTTTTTCTCCTGTGAATGTGCTTTAAATTTTTTAATTTATTTACTTTTAATTTTAATTTCAGTTTAGTTAACAGTTTCAGGTGTAAATATCACTAATCAACAATTCCATACATTACTCAGTGCTCACCAAGATAAGTATATTCTGAATCCCCATCACCTATTTCACCCATACCCCACCCACCCACCACCCTCTAGTGACCATCTAGAATTAAGAGTCAATTTTAGGGCACCTGTGTGGCTTATTCAGTTAAGCAGCTGACTCCTGGTTTGGGCTCAGATTATGATCTCAGGGTCCTGGGATTGAGACCTGTGTTGGGCTCTGCACTCAGTAGAGAGTCTGCTTGTGGATTCTCTCTCTCTGCCTATCCCTCTGTCCCTCACCCAGCATGTGATCACTCTCTCTCTCTCATTAAAAGAAGAAAGAAAGAAAGAAAGAAAGAAAGAAAGAAAGAAAGAAAGAAAGAAAGAAAGAAAGAAAGAAAGAAAGAAAGAAAGAAAGAAAGAAAGAAAGAAAGAAAGTAAGTTTTGGTTTATTTCTAAAAAAAGAGACAGGATAAAATTGTTTGTTTCCTAAATTCCACATATGAGTGAAATCATATAGTATTTATCTTTCTCTAATTGACTTGTTTCACTTAGCAATATACTCCCTGTATCCATCCATGTTGTTACAGATGACAAGATTTCATTCTTTTTTATGGCTAGATAATAATCCATTGAATATATATATAGCAAATCTTCTTTATCCATTCATCTATTGATGGACACTTAGGCTGCTTATATAATTTGATTATTGTAAATAATGCTGCAATAAACATAAGGGTGCATATATTTTTTCAAATTAATGTTTTCATAATCTTTGGGTAAATACCCAGTAGCTAAATTACTGGATCATAGTGTAGTTCTCTTTTAAATTTTTTGAGGAAATTCTATACTGTTTTGCAGTGGCTCCAGCAGTGTGCATTTCCAACAACAGTTCAAGAGGGTTCCTTTTTTTCCACATCCATACCAACACTTACTGTTTTTATTTTTTATTTTAGCCATTCTGAGAGGTGAGGGATGATATCTCGTTGGGGTTTTGATTTGCATTTCTCTGATGATTAGTGATGTTGAACAACCTTTGATGTGTATGTTGGCCACCTATCTGCATATCTTCTTTGAATAAATGGCTGTTAATCTCTTCTGCTCATTTTTTAATTGGATTATTTGGAGTTTTTGTGTTCACATGAATAAGTTCTTTATATATTTTGAATACTAACCCTTTATTGAATATACGATTTACAAATATCTCCTCCTATCCAGTAGGTTATATTTTAGTTTTGTTGATTGTTTCTGTTGCTTTGCAGAGGCTTTCTGTTTTGATGTAGTTTCAATAATTTATTTTTGCTTTTGTTTCCCTTGCTTCAGGAGGCATATCTAGAAAACAATTGCTATGGCTGAAGTCAGAGGAATTACTGTCTGTGCTCTAATCTAGGCTTTGCAAGGATTTAGGTCCTTAATCCATTTGGAGTTCACTTTTGTGTATGCTCTAAGAAAATAGTGCAGTCTTATTCTTGCATGTAGCTATCCAGTTATCCCAACAACATTTGCTGAAGAGACTGTCTTTTTCCCATTATATATTCTAGCCTCCTTTGTCAAAGAATAATTGGCCATATAATCGTCAGTTTTTTTTTCTGGACAGTCTATTCTGTTCCACTGACTGTGTGTCATTTTTGTGTCAGCACATATCATGTTGATTATTATAGCTTTGTAGTAAATCTTCTAATCTAGGACTGTGACACCTCCAGTTTTGTTTTGTTTTGTTTTTCGAGATTGCTTTGGCTTGTCAGCGTCTTTTGTGGTTTCATTCAGGGTCCTTTGTAGTTCCATATAAATTATAGTATTGTTTGTTCTTTAAAAAAAATGCTATTGGTAGGGATTGCATTAAATTGTAGATTACAATCGCATTAAATGTGTAGATTATTTTGCGTAGTATGAAAACTTTAAACGATATTTGTTTTTTCCATGAGCGTGGAATTTCTTTCCATTTGTTTGTGTTGTCTTCAACTTCCTTCATCAGTGGTTTATGGCATTCAGAGTACAAGTCTTTCAACTTCTTAGTTAAATTTATTTCCAGGTAATTTTTTATTGTTATTCCTAAGCTTTTTAATATTTGTGGTGCAATTGTGAATGGGATTGTTTTCTTAATTTCTCTTTCTGCTACTTCATTATTAGTGTATATAAATGTAACGGATTTCTGTATATTGATTCAGAATCCTGCAAATCTACTGAACTCGTTTATCAGTCCTAGTAGTTGGTTTTTATTTTTTTATTTGTGTGTGGGTGTGGAATCTTTAGGGTTTTCTATATATAGTCTCATGTCATCTCCAAATAGTGAAAGTTTTACTTCTCTCTTACCAATTTGGATGTCATTTGTTTCTTTTACTTGTCATATTGTTATAGCTAGGACTTCCAGTGTTATGTTGAATAAGAAAGGTGAATGGACTTCCTTGTCTTCTTTCTGATTCTAGGGGAAAGAAAAGCTTCCAGTTTTTCACCACTGAGTAAAATGTTAGCTATGCGGTTTTCATAGGTGGCCTTTATTATGTTGAGGTACATTCCCTCTAAATCTAATTTGTTGAGTGCTTTTATTATGAATGGATGTTAAACTTTGTCAAATGCTTTTTCTGCATTAACTGAAATGATCATGTAGTTTTTATCCTTTCTTTTTTTGATATCACAAATCAATATCACATTGATTGATCTGTGAATATTTAACTAGGCTTGCAACCCAGGAATAAATTCCACTTGATCATGCTGAATGATTTTTTTTTAAGACAATTTTTTTTAAATTTATTTTTTATTGGTGTTCAGTTTACCAACATACAGAATAAACCCCAGTGCCCATCACCCATTCACTCCCACTCCCCACCCTCCTCCCCTTCTACCACCCCTAGTTCGTTTCCCAGAGTTAGGAGTCTTTATGTTCTGTCTCCCTTTCTGATATTTCCCACACATTTCTTCTCCCTTCCCTTATATTCCCTTTCACTATTATTTATATTCCCCACATGAATGAGAACATAAAATGTTTGTCCTTCTCCGACTGACTTACTTCACTCAGCATAATACCCTCCAGTTCCATCCACGTTGAAGCAAATGGTGGGTATTTGTCATTTCTAATAGCTGAGTAATATTCCATTGTATACATAAACCACATCTTCTTTATCCACTCATCTTTCGATGGACACCGAGGCTCCTTCCACAGTTTGGCTATTGTGGCCATTGCTGCTAGAAACATCGGGGTGCAGGTGTCCCGGCGTTTCATTACATCTGTATCTTTGGGGTAAATCCCCAACAGTGCAATTGCTGGGTCGTAGGGCAGGTCTATTTTTAACTCTTTGAGGAACCTCCACACAGTTTTCCAGAGTGGCTGCACCAGTTCACATTCCCACCAACAGTGTAAGAGGGTTCCCTTTTTTCCGCATCCTCTCCAACATTTGTTGTTTCCTGCCTTGTTAATTTGTCCCATTCTCACTGGTGTGAGGTGGTATCTCATTGTGGTTTTGATTTGTATTTCCCTGATGGCAAGTGATGCAGAGCATTTTCTCATGTGCGTGTTAGCCATGTCGATGTCTTCCTCTGTGAGATTTCTCTTCATGTCTTTTGCCCATTTCATGATTGGATTGTTTGTTTCTTTGCTGTTGAGTTTAATAAGTTCTTTATAGATCTTGGAAACTAGCCCTTTATCTGATATGCTGGGAAAATTGGACGTCCACATGTAGAAGAATGAAACTAGACCACTCTCTTTCACCATACACAAAGATAAACTCAAAATGGATGAAAGATCTAAATGTGAGACAAGATTCCATCAAAATCCTAGAGGAGAACACAGGCAACACCCTTTTTGAACTCGGCCACAGTAACTTCTTGCAAGATACATCCACGAAGGCAAAAGAAACAAAAGCAAAAATGAACTATTGGGACTTCATCAAGGTGAGAAGCTTTTGCACAGCAAAGGATACAGTCAACAAAACTAAAAGACAACCTACAGAATGGGAGAAGATATTTGCAAGTGAATGATTTTTTTAACGTATTGTTGAATTCAGGGGCAGCCTGGGTGGCTCAGCGGTTTAGCGCCACCTTCCGCCCAGGGCCTGATCCTGGAGACCTGGGATAGAGTCCCATCCCACAGTTGGGCTCCCTGCGTGGACGTGGAGCCTGCTTCTCCCTCTGCCTGTGTTTCTGCCTCTCTCCACCACCCCCCCACCCCATCTCTCTATCGGTGTCTCTCATGAATAAATAAATAATGTCTTTTAAAAAATGTATTGTTGGATTCAGTTTGTTACATTTTTTTTTTTTAGTTTGTTACTATTTTATTGAGGATTTTTGCATCTATGTTCATCAGAGATATTGCCAAGTAGTTCTCTTTTTACTGTCTTTACCTGGTTTTGATATGCTGGCCTCAGATAATGAATTTCAAAGCTTTCCTTCCTCTTCTATTTTTTTTATACTTTGAGTAGAATAGGTAGTAACTCTTCTTTAAACATTTGGTAGAATTTACCTATGAAGCCATTTGGTTCTGGACTTTTGTTTTTTGGGAATTTTTTATTACTGATTCAACTTTATTTCTGATAGTCTGTTCAAATTTTTTTCTTCCTGATTCAGTTTTGTGAGGTCATATTTTCTATGATTTTTTCCATTTCTTCTAGATTGTCCAGTTTGTTGGCATATAATTTTTCATAGTAGTATAATACATTGGATTTCTGTGGTGTGAGTTGTTATCTCTCATCTTTCATTTCTGATTTTATTTAATTCCTTTCTCCTTTTCTTTCTTTTTTTATGGGTCTGGCAAATGCTTTATCAATTTTGTTGATCTTTTCACAGAATCAGCTCCTGGTTTCATTGATCTATTCTATTGCATTTTGGGTTTCGTTGTTGTTATTTTGTTTTTTAGGTTTCTACTTTCATTTATTTCTGCTCTAATCTTTACTTTTTTTAAAGATTTTATTTATTCATTTATGAGAGACACACAGAGAGAGGCAGGAAGAGGGAGAAACGGCTCCATGCAGGGAGCCTGACATGGGACTTGATCACCGGTCTCCAGGATCATACCCTGAGCCAGAGGCAGATGCTCAACCACTGAGCCACCCAGGCGTCCCTCTAATCTTTATTATTTCCTTCCTTCTACAGATTTTTTGTTTTGTTTATTTTCTTTCCTTTTTTAAATTAAGATTTTTTCTTTCTTTCTTTCAATTAAAATTGATTAGAGGAGAGAGAGGCAAAATGGCAGAAGAGTTGAGGTCCTTTTTTTGTCAGGTATCCTTAATTTAGCTAGACAACTATCAAACCATTCTGAAAACCTCTGAATTCAAGCTGAGATATAAGGAAAGAAAGGCTGGAACTTGAAAAATAGAAAGGTAACCACTTTCCAGAAGGTGGGAGTATGGAGAGGAGAGACAGAGTAGGTGTATCAGAGCATAAGTGGTGGGGGAGGGAAACTGTGTAAGTTGACTGTGGTGGGGAAAGTGCTACAACGCTGGAACTCAAAAGTGAGACCTTTAGAAATCTGCTCCTGGGAGCGACCTCCCTGCCTGAGAGGTGCTCAGTGGTGAAGCCAGGCAGAAATGGAGATGGGACAGTAAGATCTCGATGTTCCTGAGGCACAGAAAGAACAGGGGTGCATGTCTTCGCAGAATTTCCAAGCACTAAAATCGGGAAATGGGTTTAGGTCAGCAAGGCTGGGAGGAGGTGCTCAGCTTATTTTGCCATAAACCAGTAACCAAGGACCGCTCTCCATGTTGGATCCCTGTAAAGGGCTGGAACACGGCCATTCTCTGCCTTCCCCCAGGAGAGGCAGAACCGGTGCCTACTCGACCAGGTGGACACTCTCCCTGCCATGGCGCTGCAGCGCACAGAACCGGGGCTACCCTCCACTTCCTCCGGGGAGGGCAGAGTGGGTCATGCAGGCGCAGGCAAAGGCTCCCCCTGCTGGGACCTACGAATTGCACAACTCAGAGTTGCTCTGCCTTCCTCCTGGGAGGAGCTGAGTGAGTAGGCAACATGGGAGTCTGCAGTTTGGGACAAACTGTGATCCCTCAGCTTTGGGGCTGGAGATCCTGTAGGGCCATTTTTTTTTTTTTTTTTTTTTTTTTGCCCTTTAGACCAATTTATTTTATATCCACTTAAAATATCATCCAACAAAGGACAATGAAGTTTACAGCTGGGACAGGTATACATAACTCGAGGCATTTGCAGTCCATCGTGCCCACTGAATAACAACTTTGCTGCTGAAATTTCTTAAAACTTACCAAACTAAAACAAAAGGCTGAATGATACAAAAGGAGGAGCATTTCGGTGTAGTCTGTTCTGTCAATTGGCTTTTTAAAAAGAGGAGACACATCCTGTTTCCCCCAGACCAGTAAATAAGCAAGAGCTACATGCAGCAGTGTGAGTATTAAGACATTTCTCAAGTCTTCTCAAATGAGTCCAAAGTGGGGATGGGATAGGGGAGAAAATTGATAGAAAAACACTTGCTATAGACACCATAACAAACAATAAATTTAGATAATTTAAAATTAAAAAAAAGGCAAGAGGCAGCATTTCAGCAGCAAAGTGCTCAATAAAAAGTATATTGTAGAGGGTAATACACGAAAGTTGGGGTATGAAGAAGGAAGAAAAATGGGTCAGCAGGATGGGCGAGGGCCTCAGAGAAAATACGGCGTCGTCGTTCTGGGAGGAATAACACGTTCTGAATCTGGAACTGCCTGGACTAACTTTGGTTCTCTTGTATTTACATCTTTGAAGACCATGATCGAAGCGATATTTCCACAACGATAGCAGTAATTAGGAGCAGACCATACTGTTACCAGCTTCTCATCAAACATAAATTTATAGCCTTCGTGCACTTGTTGGTGTGCTCTGCAGATGAGTTTTAAGTTGTTGATATGAACAAACTCATTTGTGACCTTTGCGCCAAAAAGCCAACCTGCTCCTCCGGGACTGATTGCCCAAGTATCCACGTCTTCAGGATCTGACCAAACCAGATCACAAAAGGCTCCTTTATGAGGAATTTCCTGATTCCGTTCAATGGTTCGAATTTGATCCAGTGTTTTGATATCAGGAGATAAACCACCATGAACACACAAAATCTGCTCATCTATTAAAGCTGCTACTGTGAGCATGTCAAAAACTTTGGTACAGTATCTCCAGGCATTAGCATTTCCATATTTGGTTTGGCACTCATCATAAAATCCATACACCTGTGTTATCTGTCTACTTTCATGATTTCCTCGCAAAAGTGTGATACGATCAGGCCATTTAGCCTTTAGTGCAAGAAGGTAAGTGAAGGTCTCCAAACTATAGTAACCTCTGTCTACAAAATCACCCATAAATATGTAGTTTGTGTCAGGAACCTGACCTCCAGTTCTGAATAGTTCGCAAAGGTCATAAAACTGTCCGTGTATGTCTCCACACACTGTTACTGGTGTCGATACTGGCTGGACGTTTGACTCTTCTAAGAGGAGGTCACAAACATAGTCACGTAGCCGCTTCAGGTCGTTCTCCGGTAGGTACTTGCACAACCGCGCTATCTCCACATACTTGTCCAAGTCTAGGGGCGCCATTTTAGAAATAACAAGCCCCGACGGCGGCAGCGGCAGCGGCTGAGGCTCTAGTAGCCTGTAGGGCCATTTTTATTTTCACCTTCTAGAGCTGCGTGGGAAACCTTCAGGGAACAAAGCCTCACACAGAGAACATCTTATACTGAGCATGGCCCCCTGGAAAGGGGCAGTACAACACCACCCAGGCGCAGACACCTGAGAATCAGTGTAACAGGCCCCCTCCCCGCGGAGACCAGCTGGAAGAACAGGCGAACAGCAACTTTACTGATGAAACGGGACTGGAAAACTGGCAAGGGGAAAATAGCATATAGACCTTAAGGTTTTTTTCTTATGAATTATCTTTCAGTTTAAATTTTTCCATTTTTTTTCCTGTTTCAACTAGTTTCTTATTTTATCAACTCTTTGTTTTTAAATCTTTTCTTTAAATCTCATATTTTACAGTTACATGTCATAGATATATTCTTTATCTTTAGCTTCCTTTCGCTGTTTTCAATTTTATTTTTGTACATATAACATATAAGAGTTTTGCTTTCCTTTCCTTTCTTTTTTTTTTTTTTTTTTTTTTTTTGCTTTCTTTATAATTTTGGAATTTAGTGTCTTCTAACACATACACCAAAATTCACTCAAGATCAAGTGGATCACCCTATTTTGTCAGCTTTGTGAGATTATATTCTCTGTCTCCCCAACTCCCCCCTTTTTTTGCTTTTTTTTTTCTTTGATTTTCTGATTCCTGTCCTCTTTCGATTTGTCTAGTGTGTATTTTGCTTGGGTTGTGGTTGATATTTTTGACTCTGCTCACTTGTACAGCCATTCTGCACTGGAAAAATGACTAGAAGGAAGAATTCATAACGAAAGAAAGAACCAGAGGTAGGACTCTGCCACAGATGCAATGGATATGGATTTAAGTAAAATATCAGAGATGGAATTCAGGATAACAATTATAAAGTTACTAGATAGTCTTGAAAAAAGCATAAAAGACTCTAGAGAATCTCAGTTCAGAAATGACATCTAATGAGACCAAAATTAAAAATAATTTAACTGAGACCCAGTCTAAACTGGATGCTCTAACAGCTAGGGTAAGTGAAACAGAAGAGGGAATAAGTGACATAGAAGGCAAATTGATGCAAATGAAGGGAAACTGAGGAAAATAGAGAAAAATAACTAATAGCATGTGAGGAGAGGCTCCAAGAGGTAAGTAGTGGTTTGAAAGACACATCAGAATTATTGGAATTCCTGAAGACGACAGAGAGACAGAGACAGAGATAGAGAGACAGAGGGAGAGAGAGAGAAGGTATATTTGAGAACATCATAGGTGACAACTTCCCTAATGTGGGGAAGGAAACAGGCAATTGTATCCAAGAAGCAGAGAGGATATCTTCCAAAATCAATAAAAATAGGTCAAAACCCTAAGATATAATAGTGAAACTTGCAAATTTCAGAGCTAAAGAGAAACCTGAAAGTAGCTTGAGACAAGAGATTCTTCATATACAGAGGGAGAAATATTAGATTAACAGCAGACCTCTCCACAGAGACCTGAAGGCCAGAAAGGGCTGGCAGGATATATTCAGGGTCCTAAGTGAAAAAATATGCAGCCAAGAATACTTTATCCAGGAAGGCTGTCATTCAGAATGGAAAGAGAGATCAGGAGCTTCCAAGATAGGCAGAAACTGAAAGAATATGTGACCACCAAGCCAGCCCTGCAAGATATATTAAGGGAGGTACTGTAGGTAAATAGGGAGCCCATAGAAAGAGACAATCTGCAGAAACGAGGACTTACAGGTAATACAATGACACTAAATTCATATCTTTTAATAGTTATTCTGAACATGAATAGGCTAAATGCTCCAGTCAAAAGACACAGGGCATCAGATTCAATAAGAAAGCAAGTCCCAACTATATTCTGCCTACAAGAGACTCATTTTAGACCTACAAACACCTTTAGGCTGAAAATGAGGGGGTAGAGAACCACTTATCATGCTACTGGACCTCAAAAGAAAGCTGGTGTAGCAATCCTCATATCAGGTAAATTAGGTTTTAAACAAAGACTAGGGCAGCCCTGGTGGCTCAGTGGTTTAGTGCCACCTGCAGCCCAGGCCGTGATCCTGGGGACTCGGGATCAAGTCCCACGATGGGCTCCCTGCATGGAGCCTGCTTCTCCCTTTGCCTGTGTCTCTGCTTCTCCTCTGTGTCTCTCATGAATAAGTAAATAAAATCTTAAAAAAAAAAAAGACTATAGTAAGGGATGTAGAGGGACACTGATTATACTTAAAGGATCTATCCAACAAGAAGATCTAAAATCATAAATATTTATGCTAATTTGAGTAGCTGATTATATCAAGCAATTAGTAACCAAAGTAAAGAAGCACATAGATAATAATACATTAATATTAAGAAACTTCAAAACCCTACTAAACAGCAATGGAAAGATCATCTAATCAGAAGATCAACAAAGAAACAAGGGCTTTGAATGACACACTGGACTGTTGGATTTCACAGATATATATACAGAACATTCCATCCATCCTAATGCAACAGAATACACATTCTTCTCAACTGCACCTGGAAATTTCTCCAGAATAGACCACATATTGGGTTACAAACCAGGTCTCAACTGATAGCAATAATTGGGATTATTGCCTGCATATTTTCAGACCACAATGCTTTGAAATTTGAACTCAATCACAAGCAAAAATTCGGAAGGAATGTAAACACTTGGAAATTAAAGGGCATCATACTAAAGAATGAATGGGTCAACTAGGATATTAGAGAAGAATTGAAAAGATTCATACAAACTAAGGAAAATGAAAGCACAACTGTTCAAAACTTTTTGGAATACAGCAAAGGCAGTCCTAAGAGGGAAATATATTTCAATATACGCCTCTTTCAAAAAATTAGAGAAACCTCAAATACACAAGCTAACCTTATATCTAAACAATCTGGAGAAAGAACAGCAAATAAAGCCTACACCAAGCAGAAGAAGATAAATGACAAAGATTAGAGCAGAACTCAATGAAATAGAGACCAGAAGAACTGTAGAACAGATCAACAAAACCAGGAGCTGGTTCTTTGAAAGATTTAATAAGATAGATAAAACCCCAGCCAGACTTACCAGAAAGAAAAAGACCCAAAATAATAAAATCACGAATGAAAGAGGAGACATCATGACCAACACCAAAGAAATACAAACAATTTTAAGAATGTATTATGAGCAACTATATGTCAACAAATTAGGTGATCTGGAAGAAATGGATGCATTTCTGGAAACTTATAAACTACCAAAACAGAAACAGGAAGAAATAGAAAATCTGAATAGACCAATTACCAGTGAAAAAGTTGAGGCAGTCATCAAAAACCTCCAGAGAAACTAGAGTCCAGGACCAAATGGCTTCCCAGGGGAATTCTACCAGACATTTAAAGAAGAAATAATACCTAGTCTACAGAGGCTATTTCAAAAGATAGAAAGGAATGGAAAACTTTCAAACTCATTTTATGAGGCCAGCATTAATCCCTAAACCAGACAAAGATCCCATCAAAAAGGAGAATTATAGACCAATATCCCTGATGA
Organism: Canis lupus dingo; assembly: GCF_003254725.2. NCBI lineage: Eukaryota > Metazoa > Chordata > Mammalia > Carnivora > Canidae > Canis > Canis lupus. Next base: position 43,207,799 of record NC_064247.1, on the reverse strand, counting down.
ACATGGATGTCAAAATCCAACTGTGTATTAAAAGGATTATTCACTATGACTAAGTGGGATTTATTCCTGGGATGCAAAGGTGGTTCAATATTTGCAAGTCAATTAATGTGATAGATCACATTAATAAAAGAAAATACAAGAACCATAATATGATCTTTTCACTAGAGGTAGAAAAAGCATTTGAAAGCATACAAATTTGACCAAATATAAATTTGACAAAATACAAAATTCCTTGATTAAAACTCTTCAAAGGGTAGGGATGAGAGAATATACCTCAATATCATAAAAGCCATCTATGAAAAGCTCATAGCAAATATCACTTTCAATGGGGAAACACGGAGAGCCTTTCCCCTAAGATCAGAAACACGACAGGGATGTCCACTCTCACCACTGTTATTCAACATAGTCCTAGAAGTCCTAGCCTCAGCAATCAGACAACAAAAAGAAATAAAGGGCATTCAAATTGGCCAAGAGGGACTTCTGGGTGGCTCAGTAGTTGAGTGTCTGCTTTCAGCTTAGGACCTGATTCCAAGGTCCAGGATTGAGTCCTGCATCAGGGTCCTTGCGGGGAGCCTGCTTCTCTCTCTCTCTCTCTTTCTCTTTCTGTGTCTCTCATGAATAAATTAATAAAATCTTAAAAATAAATAAATAAATAAATTGGCCAAGAAGAAATCAAACCCTCATTCTTTGCATGTGGAAAACCCAAAAGATTCCACCTCAAGATTCCTAGAACTCATACAGCAATTCAGCGATGTGTGGCAGGATACAAAATCAACACACAGAAATAAGTTACATTTCTACACATTAACAAAAAGAAGACATAGAAATTGAGGAGTTGATACCATTTACAATTGCACCAGAAACCATAAGGATAGCTGGGAATAAACCTAACCAAGGAGGTAAAGGATCTGTCTTAAAAACTAGAGTACTTATGAAAGAAATAGAGGGAGCACAAAGAGATGGAAAAACATGCTCATGGATTGGAAGAAGAAATATTATGAAAATATCTCTGCTACCCAGACCAATATGTGCATTCAATGGAATCCCTTTCAAAATTTTTCACAGAGTTGGAACCAATAATTCTAAGATTTGTATGGAACCCGAAAAGTCCCTGAATAGCCCAAAGAATGTTGAGGAAAAAAGCAAAAAACAACCAATGCTGCGGTCATCACAATGTCTGACTTCAAGCTATATTACAACGCTATGATCAACATGACAGCATGTGACTGGAGCAAAAACAGATCAATGGAACAGAATAGAAAACCCAGAAATTGACCTTCAACTCTGTGGTCAACAAATCTTCAACAAAGTAGGAAAGAATATCCAGTGGAAAATAGACAGTCTCTTCAACAAGTGGTGTTGAGAAACTCAGACGGCCACATGCAGAAGAATGAAACTGGACATTCTTTTACACCATACGTAAAAATAAATTCAAAATGGATGAGAGACTTAAATATGAGACAGAAATCCATCAAAATTCTAAAGAAAAACACAACAACATTTTTTAACTTGGCCACAGCAACTTCTTGCAAGGCAAGTCTCTAAAGGCAAGGGAAACAAAAGCAAAAATGACTTATTGGGACTTCATCAAGATTAAAAGCTTCTGCATACAAAGGAAACAGTTAACGAAACTAAGAGACAACCTACAGAATGGGAGAAGATATTTACAAATGACATGTCAGATAAAGGCTAGTATCCAAGATCTATAAAGAACTTAACAAACTCAACAGCAAAGAAACAAACAACCCAGTAAAGAAATGGGCAGAAGACATGAAAGACATTTCTCCAGAGAAGACCTACAAATGGCCAACAAGCAAATGAAAAAATGCTCCATATTTCTTACCATCAGGGAAATACAAATCAAAACCACAATGAGATACCACCTCACACCAGTAAAGAAATGGGCAGAAGACATGAAAGACGTTTCTCCAGAGAAGACCTACAAATGGCCAACAAGCAAATGAAAAAATGCTCCATATTTCTTACCATCAGGGAAATACAAATCAAAACCACAATGAGATACCACCTCACACCAGTTAGAATGGCTAAAATTAACAAGACAGGAAACAACAAATGTTGGTGAAGATGTGGAGAAAAGAGAACCTTCTTTCACTGTTGGAAGGAATACAAGCTGGTACAGCCAATCTGGAAAACAGCATGGTGGTTCCTCAAAAAGTTAAAAATAGATCTGCCCTATGACCCAGCAATTGCACTACTGGATATTTACCCCATAAAAACAGATGTAGTGAAACAAAGGGGCACCTGCACCCCAATGTTCATAGCAGCAATGTCCACAATAGCTCAACTCTGCATGGCTATTAGACTTAGTTCAGCTTTTTTTCAGTATTTCTGTGGACCCCAACATCCAATATCTACCTACTTTTACTTGGAACAATAAACAATATACCTGGATATTCATACTTCATTGGTTCACTGAGGTATTTCTTATTCTCCCTTCATATTTCTCCCAAGTACTCCATCAAGATTTAATTACTCTCCAGTTCCCAGGGAAATTGACCCTTTTACAATATATAGATGATCTGTTGTCATGCTTCAATTACCAAAGAGTTATCCATAAAAGATTTCATTTATTTGCTACAACAGTTAGCTGGAAAAGGGCATAAAGTCTGTAAGGAAAAACTATAAGGCCTTAAAATACATTTTATTGCCTAGGTCATAATCTAAGTACTGAAGGAATTCAGCTATCTCCTAAAAGAATTAAGCTAACCTATGAGTTTTCTAGACTCATAACTAAGCTATAACTTCATGAATTTCTAGGCACGCCTGGTTACAGTAGAGTATGGGTTTCTAATTTTTCTCTATTAGCTTCCTCACTCTATGAATTTATTAAAATGGTAGTCCCTGAAAACTTTCCTTAGAAAGATAAACATAAGAAGGCTTTTATAAATCCTGAAACAAGTGCCCCCAAGAACTGCCTTTCTGAGGGCTCCCTGACTATTTCAAAACTTTTTCTTTATTTGTGCCTGAAAGAGATAACCCAGCCCAGGGAATGATCAAGAACATGCTAAGCATAGTAATATTATATATTATAAGACACAACTTGATTTAGTTGTTCATGCCTATCTGAGTTGTCCTATGGCTTTAAATTAAATGAATGATCAGGGATTTGGGAAATTCAAGATAGCTACTCAATTCTTCCTGTCTCCCTGGTCAAACTCTCGTTTTGGTTTTTACATCCCCTTGCCCACTGAGGTGCATTGATGATGACTAAAATTATAAATAGACACTGGTGAGGAAATACAATTACAAAAGTAGCTTACTACCAATATCTAACTTATCAAGCCCATACTCTTGGAAAACTATTTTTATTCCCAGAGGCCTCGGATTTCCTCCTTCTGAACCCTCTGAACACCTGCCACTTGACTTCAACTGCCACTTAGTATAGGTTATCAATGTGTTATTGTTATTGTATTATGTTTTCCAGATGAGTTGAAGCCTTTCCCACAAGGGTGATGCCCTCAACAGCAAAGAAACTGTTAAAAAATGTGCTTCCCCCTTGAGGCATACTTTGCCAATCTCCAGTGATCACTTTACTGGGCAAATCCTATGAGTCTTAACAAAAGTCTTGCAAACTTCTTGGAATTATCACTTTCCCTCTCATCTTCAATCATTAGGCAAGTTCAAAAGAACTAATGGGTTCCTTACACTTAAAACCTCTAAACTATTGGATTTCTCTGGCCTAAAGCATTGCCTTAGGTCTTGCTAACTGTTCACGGTACTCACTTTGGGAGACATAAACTTACTCCACAGAAGACAGCCACCAATAGACCAATGCCTATTGATATACAACTTTCTGTTGATCCCTTGTTATCCACATTAGTATGACTAGCTACTGTAAGTCTTTAATGACTGGTGCTCAAGCATATAATCAATAGGTTAAAGAAAATTTCCTGGATCCCAATTCAAAGGATCCTCTTGGTCACAGTTAAGAGCTTAGTGATTGTGTATTCTGGAAATATCTTCAAAAGAAAACAGCCCTTGGGATCCCTGGGTGGCGCAGTGGTTTGGTGCCTGCCTTTGGCCCAGGGCATGATCCTGGAGACCCGGGATCAAATCCCACGTCAGGCTCCCAGTGCATGGAGCCTGCTTCTCCCTCTGCCTATGTCTCTGCCTCTCTCTCTCTCTCTGTGTGTGTGACTATCATAAAAAAAATAAAAAAAATAAAATCTTAAAAAAAAAAAAAAAAGAAAACAGCCCTTAAGCTCCATTGGAATGGATTTTACCAAGTGCTCCTGACCATGACACTGATGCAAAACTAGAAGGCATTGAACCTTGGGTACACTTGCACAGCAAAAGAAGGCTCCATCTGGCAGCTGATTCTGTGCAGACACTGGAAACTTTCTAATCAAATAGATGAGGAAGAGAAGCAGCTGACATTAGGTAACTGCTTGTGCACTAGGTAATGTATTAAGATTTAATATTTCAACTAAACATAAATCCCTTTTCCCTTCTTCTCCCCCACTCCTTCCTTCTCTCTTCATCCTCCTTCTCCTCTCCTCCTCCTCCTCCTCCTCTTTCTTCTTCCCCTTATTTCTTTACTCTGGAATTGGCCTGGAAAGACAATGCTGTCATCCATATCTCCCAGGCTAAGGGGATAACCCTTCATATTCATGTTTTTGAATCATCAAAGATTCTAATTTATCTATGATCCTAGAGACATTCTGATCCTCCTTTTGACCAATTTCTCTTCTATTTCTAATATCATCATAAACTACAATTAACCCCCCTTAGAAGTCTCTTATTAAGTTCAGCTTTTATGGTCAGAACATCTAGTGCTTTGTTTTTACAGTTCTCTGATTATAACTCTACATATCTAATTAAAAACAATTATCTACATAATCTTAGTACATTTGCACCCCCACAGTCCCATGATTATCTGTATCAGATTTGGCCTCACTCATCAAGAGATCTCTCCGGCAGCACCCAAATTTGAAAGGCATTTAAAATAATTCTTTATTTCAAGCTTTAATATTCTTTTCCCGTATGCCCTTTACTCTGACTGACCATGACTTGAATGGGTATATACAATTCCTGTGAATGAATTTATTAACAATATCACCCTAATAATGGGAATGGTCTATGCCCTATAGAGTTTATCTTTGTAGCGGTAATTATCATTTTCCTTCATTCTATGAATACCTACATAGCTGGTGCACATATGGACAATACTTCTTAGGCTATTTAACTGTGCCCCTAATTTTCCACAAATGAACTAAGACATCCCATTGGTTGATACTCTCAATTTACATTGTTGAATTAGAAAGGACCTACCACCAGACTTTGCTTTGTTCTTCAAGACAATCAGTCTTTTTTGTCTGCAGAGGATTGTTAAAAGAGAGAAGTATCTGTAGACAGAGGTGGTGACTTCAGGCATATTGGACCTCTAACCTGCCTCTGTCTGGTCTATGTCTTTAAAGCCACAACGGTTAATTTCAGAGATGTAAGTTAATTACTCATCCCATAGAAAAGCAGCCATGGGAAATGAATTAAGGACAATGAGCTCAATGTTGTGTCAGAAACAATTTTTGACACACTATAACAGGCAAGTCCAGTTAGCATCTTCTTTCCAAATACTACAATTACCTACCAAGAGGGAAAAGCCTTGCCACAGAATAAATCGCCTCCTGGAAAACAATTTCACACTAGAATAAACAGAGGATAGATAAAATAATAAATGCTTTGCATTGTTTAGTTTTTAACCCAGAAGGCGATATATTAAAAAATAACAAATTAATTTCAGCAATGACTGAAACATATCCTCTTTAGCAAAATCAGAAGAAAAGGTCTAGAAATGAAAGAAATTCCAAAATGATAAATATCTAATGTCAGGCTTTCATTCAACCACAGGCTTTTGACAAATATTGCCAACTTTGTTACATCTGAGTGAACAGTGGAAAGAGAAAAGATACAGAGGAACACTAGGAAAAAAAAAGGTAGCTACAGTAGGAGATTATAAAACAAATAAGCAAAATATACAAATGTACAGATATTTTCAATGAATAATTTTTCTGAAAGATTGTTAGGTCCTGGTTTTAACATCCTGGTTTTAACATCAAGGTGTTAAGGTTTCAGTGAGAAATAAAAACAAAAGGCAGGAAGTCATTCTCATTTTGCAAGACAAACCTGGGTTATTTTCCTCATGGTATGCTCAGTGGATGGGCTTACTAAACAATACTGATATTAATGGGTTCAGGTATCTGTAGGGAAAATACTTCCACTCTAAGGAAATTGGACGTTAATGCTTTTAGACCCACATTGCAAAGGGGGAAATACTAAGGTCTTTGACTTCTGAAATTCTGAGACCAAATCTGTATTTGATAGACTTGCTCCTGGGCACTGAGGAGTTGTGACAACAAAATAAGGTATAGTGTGAAGTGCCAAATCATATTCTGGACAATGGAGGTTTCATAATAAACCAGAATGGCTTTGCTCTCTGTTGAAGATAACAGATAAGATGTTTACTGAAGTAGATAGAACACCTGATCTAGGATCCCCCCCCCCTTTTTTTTTTAAAGATTTAATTTATTTATTCATGAGAGACAGAGAGACAGAGAGGCAGAGACACAGGCAGAGGGAGAAGCAGGCTCCACGCAGGGAGCCGGACACGGACACGGGACCCAATCCAGGGACCCCAGGACCACACTCCAGGCCAAAGGCAGGCGTTAAACTACTGAGCCATCCAGGAATCCCCCTGGGTTGTTTAATGCCTTAAATTCTGTGTTTGCATGGAAAAAAGCAACAAAGGGCCATATTCCACTTAGATGTTGTATAGCAAACCAAATCTAATACTTAATAGCCTCCCTCAAACAACAATCATTTTACTGCTCATATTTTTGTGTCAGGAACTGGAACATGGCACAGCAGAGATAGCATGACTCTCCTCTGTGACGCCTGGGGCAACAGGTAAAATGGTTGAAAAAGCTGGTAATGCCTGGGGCAACTTAACTGGCACCATCTGATCCTAGCTGCTGGCTTGTCTTGTTTCTTGATTAGGAAACAAGTGGGATTGGAATGTGCAAAAAGGCTTCTCCACTCATCTGTTTTTCCAGCTAGCTGAGCTGTTACGGGAGGTAAATACTTTACTCTTCTGTGTACTGTTGGATGATCTATTACTTAAACTGACATGAAACAGATTGACAGGAAAAAATAGTAATTTCATATGTATATGGGAGCCATATATAGACATGGGAGGTTCAAAGTGAGTCATGTAATTGAGGCTCATATGTCATCTTGTGCTAAGGAGAAGGAGGTAGGGAAAAAAGAGAAAAAAGACAATCTATAGAAAGATGGAAAGAGCAAATGTTTGGTAAACAAATGTTTGTCCTGATATACAGAGACAATGGTATAGGGAGGAAGTTGAACAAAAAGATCTTGCCAAGCTCCATCCAGCTTACCATACCATAGGGCAGGCAGCTCCAAGATGGCCAACTTTGACATTAATGTTAATTTAAGTTTAAAGAACTCTGAACCCTGTAGATTTGATGTGGGAAACAAAGGCAGAAGAAAAATTATTGAATTTCCTTACTACTTATGGCCCATTGACAAGTCCTTGAAATGGGCAGAGTGACATTCCTCCAGGAACTCAACTGCCTCAATATTAATACTTTGCTAAGGGCAAAAGGCAATCCTAGCCACCACCACCCATCCGGTGAGTCTACTTTAACATATAAACATTCCTTTAGAAATTTCCTTTATCTCTAAACCCCCCAAGATAAATGTTGGCAATCATCACCCCTGCATATGGCCCACCAGTATGCATCTGAAGGGTCTCATGACTCAGGTTTTATTAGATGGTAATAAATGACCTTTCCCAACAACAGCTGGCCCCCTCAAGGTCCTGGAAACCTTGCTTCCAAAATTCCTTAAAGACTTACATATCCCTAACCCCCTCCCAACTTGAAAGTATATAGTGGGCCACTCCTCACGACTCCAGTGCAGCTCTTTCTGCCCAGGGGTCCTTTCCCCATGCTTTAATAAAACCACATTTTTGCACCAAAGACACGTCGAGAATTCTTCCTTGGCCATTGATTTCAAACCCTAATGTCTTTCCTACATCAGATTCATTTAAAGCACTTTATCTCCCCATCAACAGCCTGATTGTAAGGAAGAGAGCTATTAATAGAATTTCCACTTTACCTAGGAAAGTTATCTACATAATAGGGCAAACTTTGTTTTCCAAGCATCTCCTTTAAGCTTCCTGCTAGTGGTGTTTCTTTCATTTGTATCATCAGAGCCGTTCTCCTTAGTTCAAACAATCATCATGTTGCTTATATCTGGAATTCCTGTGTCTGTATGGTTGTCCATATGTATGTGATTAAGTTTGATTTTCTCCTATTAACTTGTCTTACATCAATTTGATTCCTAGTCTAGCTAAAAGGACCTTGAAAGGTAGAGGAATTCTTCCCCAACAATATACTCCATAATCTGTAGTTATTTCCATTGATAGCTCTCTTTCTAGACCTAGCCTCTATCTAAATTCTTTTAGGCGGTTAAGTGGGAGATAAAAACAAAACAAAAACCCTCTTCCTGAGTCTTTTGGTACTTAATTGCCTTCAGCTCAAAATAATCTGTATGCCAAAGTGGCACAATTTTGGGACACTTGCTCTGAACTCCTTTAGCTGAAACAGATAGGACTTGCCAGGCATCATTCTCTCTCTACAGGTATCCCCATGTACCTATGCTGGGCTTCTTAATAGGTGTGTCAGGGCAGTTCAGCAAGCATTCTAACAGGAAGTAGAAGCTGCCATTCTTTTAAGGCTTATGGCTGGAAACTTGCCCAGAGCAATGTCTACCACATTGTATTGGGCTAACTAGTCAAACAGTCCGCTCAGATTCAAGGGAAGAAGAATAAGATTTCATCTCTTAGTTGGAGAAGTAGCAAAGAATTTGTAGCTATCTTTCATCTGCCACAGGTCACAAGATATTGGTGAGGAAATCAGAGGACTAGGTTGGGCATCTTCCTGATTTTGCCAACAATATAACTGTCCAAACGAGTTTACTGACAATTGTCACAAAACAGCACAGTGCATTTTTCTCAGGTGATAAGTGAAGAGAGAGAGAACGCACTTCCTTGGCTGATTTTCAAGGAGGCAAGAATCAGAGGAACAGCCGCTGTGTTGAGAATCCAGGGCCTCTGAGATGGAGCAGAATATAAGACCAAGTAGCCCAGTCTGTTTTTCTGAAGAAACGCTCACCAGTTACCCTCACCTAATTATTCTCCACCACCATCCTTAGAAAGGAAAATTGTACAAGCAGCTAAATTTAGGACAATTGACAATAAAATTACTTTAAACTTATATACCTTTTATAGTCCTTAAAATAATAAATTCACTTGTATTTATGCAGTTAATGAGGATATTTCACATTTAAGGAAACTGAAACTCCAAGATAATGAAAGTCTTGTTCATATCAGAGACTAAAGTTTGCCCTCCCAGCCAAGATGAGAATTCTGGCTCAGACAGAGAGAGAACCCAGTGTTCTTCTGTGTCAGAGCCCTCTATAAACTCAACGTTCCTATCCTTCTTCTCAACTCTGTCCTAATCTAGGTCTGTGCTAGTTCCAGTGTGTTAGTACAGTGTCCCCTTTGCAGCCTGCAATTTGCCAGTTTCTGAATTAGTTCCAGGGGTTTTGCTTCACTCATATTCTTTCCTCTTTTGAGACAGTCCTTTCTATCAATCTGACCCGGTAGTCACTAAGAGCAGGAGAACCATTTATAATTTTAATTGTCTCTCTTTATGATTTTAAGGTATTTGAGTAAAGTCAGTGTTCTTCAGTTGCCCCTACGTTATCAGTGATTTTGGATAAGAGACTCAAGAAATTATTACTGTCAGGTTTAATCGGATCCGTATTGAAATGGAATAGAGAGGCCAGGCAAAAGCTGGTCGAAACAGGCTTTTAATGGGACGCGCCCTCGGGCGAGGTTCCGCGGCCCGCAGGGGAGGGAGATAGCGGGGAAGTCGCGGGCCAGGGAAGTCGTGCCCAGGCAAACCGTGGGGGGTCTATAAAGAGTTTTCTGGCGGATCCCTGGGTGGCTCCGCGGTTTAGTGCCTGCTTTTGGCCCAGGGCGTGGTCCTAGAGTCCTGGGATCGAGTCCCACATCGGGCTCCCGGCATGGAGCCTGCTTCTCCCTCTGCCTGTGTCCCTGCCTCTGTGTGTGTGTGTGTGTGTCCCATGAATAAATAAATAAATAATATTAAAAAAAAGTTTTTGGCGGGAAGATGGGGGCAGGGCAGCATTCCGATTAGGGCAAGGATTATAGGTCTTTGAGGGCTAAGTTCGAGTAGGGCAGCAAGGCGGCGTTATTGGGAGGTTGCTGGCCTGGGGTCGGCTCTTTTGAGCTCCCCAGTCCCACCAGCCCAATAATTACTTCCTGCAATTGACTGTGTTCGTGGGACTTATGTACCCATCAACTTGACGATAAGTATTTTATGTTACTTTCTTTAGTATAGCTCTATCTACACCTCTATCCAGAAATCAATAATTTTTTATGGATTTCAAGGTAAATTTTAGACATCAGTAGGCTTTTTTCCCCAAACTTCTATTTATATATCATTAATATTCGTTCAATTTTTTACTTTTTATTTTTACATCTTTAGAACATACAATAAAATATAAAATCTTTAGTGTACAATTAAATAAGTTTTAACAAATGCATGCATCACTGTAATCCAAGTCTTTATCAAGATATAGACTATCCAGGGGCACCTGCGTGGCTCAATGGTTGGGCATCTGCCTTTGGCTCAGGTCATGGTCCCGGGGTTCCAGGATCAAGTCCCGCATCCGGCTCCCAGGAGGGAGCCTGCTTCTCCCTCTGCCTATGAGTCTCTCTGTCTCTCATGAATAAATAAATAAAATTTTGTTTTTTATAGATTTTACTTATTTATTCATGAGAGACACAGAGAGAAGGCAGAGACTCATAGGCAGAGGGAGAAGCAGGCTCCCTGCTGGGAGCCCAATGTGGGACTTGTGTGTGCCTGCACATGCACCTATGTCTCCAAGTTTCTCTCTTCTTATAAGGATACCAGACACCACGCGTTGCATTTGCCACCCCCCCACCCCCGGTATGGAAGAAAACTTGATTAAATCTACAAAGACCCTATTTTCAAATAAGATTACATTCACAGGGCAGCCCTGGTGGCTCAGCGATTTAGTGCTGCCTTCAGCCCAGGGCCTGATCCTGGAGTCCTGGGATCGAGTCCCACGTCGGGCTCCCTGCATGGAGCCTGCTTCTCCCTCTGCCTGTGTCTCTGCCTCTCTCTCTGTCCCTCTGTGTGTGTGTGTGTCTTCATTAATTAATAAATAAATAAATCTTAAAAAAAAAGACTACATTCACAGTTACCTTATGTTAGGACTTCAACGTGTTTTGGGGGAACACAGTTCAACTCAGTACACCCTAGAAAGGTACTTGGTGTGCCTTTTCAGTCAATTCCCACACCCTTACCTCAGAGGAAATCACTATTTTGATTAATTCGCTATTAATTGTGATTGTTTCTAGAATTTCATGTAAGTGAAATATAATACATTCACTTTTATGTAAAGATTCTTTCAGTCAGATGGTTTTTGAATCTCATTCATTATACTATGTGCCTCATTGGTTCATTCTATTTTTACTGCTAAATATTATTCCATTGTATAGATTTACCACAATGAGTTCATCCATTATTTTTTTTTTTTTTTGGTGAATACCTAGGTTGTTTCTACTTTAGAGTGTCTTATGAATAAAGCTGCTATGAACTCTGCTCAAGTCTCTTGGTATTTATATATATATATATATATATATATATATATATATATATAATTTCTTTTGAATAAATAAAGGAAAAATTAATGTCAATTATCTCTCCTCCAAATATATTATTTCCTTTATTTTGTCACATTTCTCACTATGTTCTGAAGATATCACATTATTTTTCTCCTACATTCTGTTGATATAATGAATTATAACATTTACTTTTTAATTGTTAAATCAACTTTGTATTGCCACTTGCTAAGTAGAATAAACATTACTTAGCCATAATGTATGATACTTCTGGTGTATTGTTAGATTTGATTTCTTAATATTTTGTTAAGAGTTTTTCATGCATGTTTTTTTTTTTTTTTTTCATGTTTTTTTTTCATGCATGTTTTAAGAAATGTTAGTAATAACTTTCTTCTTTCCCCTTTTTCCTCCTTCTCCTCCTCTTCATCTCCTCCCCTCTTCCTCCTCTTCTTCCTTCTCCTCCTTTCTTCCCTTCTTGTTTCCCTTTTCTTCTTCCTCCTCCTCCCTCTTCTTTCTCTTTTTTTTCTTTTGGTCTTTGTCAAGTTTTATTATTATGTTTATGATAATCCCCTAAAATGAGTTTAATAGTTTTCTACTTTCTCTATGATTTTAAGGTATTTGGGTAAAGTCAGTGCTATTTGTTTCTTGCACGTGTTGGTCACCATTATATGCATTTAGTTCTTATAGATATGCTGTAATGTAAATGTCTTATAGTGAGGAATCTGAAGCTTTCTTTATTTATTTTAAAAGATTTTCTTTATTTGTTCATGAAAGACACACAGAGAGAGGCAGAGACATAGGCAGAGGGAGAAGCAGACTCCCTGTGGGGAGCCCTACATGGGACTTGATCCCAGGACCCTGGGATCATGCCCTGAGCTGAAGGCAGATGCTTAACTGCTGAGCCACCCTGGTGTCCCAGAATCTGAACCTTTCAAGTGCTGGAAATTGTGTCTAGTGTCCTAAGACACTTGTGTCAGAATGAACTTTGAGGGCTGTATGACTCAAAGCCCTAGTCTTTTTATTTTGTGTCCCCACTAGAACATGGTGGACTCTTCAGTCTCGTTGACTGCCTGAGGCCAAATCTAGTCAAGTATATCCCTTCCTTGGCTGAGGGTATAAACCACTAGATTCTTTTCTGATAGGCCTAAGTGTTTCTTTATAAATAGGGAAATGATCTCTTATCAGAACCAAAAGGATCTTATTGTCTAGGGAGAATCTTATAGAAACAAATAGATCTATTTTATTAATAGTGAAATGCATGAAGCCTCTTACATAGGAAGAGCAAATAGTTCTGCTTGTTCATGTACTTCTCCCAGCCTCTAGGTGGGAAACTGTTTTGGTGCCCTCTCTGGTGGGTTCCTCGGGGAAGGAGACTGTTGTTGAGTCTTGGAAAAGGGGCCCCGAGGAGACCAGTTGAAAACATCAGCCTCACAGCTCCACTTGAGGATCTGAGAGGATACATATTTCCTTACATCATGAGCTGGGCTGAGACCACCTAGGCACTATCAGGTGAAGTTTCATCACAGAGGAAAAGTGGTGAAGCATCCTATGCTCTGAGCATCCCACCAGCTTCCATCAGTCAATTATGCCACTTCCACCTCAGTTTTATGTAAGTAATTTTAAACTCAAAACAATAGATTTAGAATATGCTAATTTGTAATTTTTTTAAAAAGATTTTATGTATTTATTCATGAGAGACCGAGAGAGAGAGAGAGAGAGAGAGGCAAAGACACAGACAGAGGAGAAGCAGGCTCCATGCAGGGAGCCTGACATGGGACTCAATCCCGGGTCTCCAGGATCAAGCCCTGGGCTGAAGGCAGGCTCAAACCACTTAGCTACCCAGGAATCCCCACTAATTTGTAATTTATGTTCTTTTGTATACTATGTTTACCTCTCCACTATGTAGGAGATAAGTATTTTACATTGTAAATGAAGAGAACAAGATTTCAATAGGAATTTTACAATTGTTTACGAGAATAGACGTTTCATCCTGTTACCTAGTCACCTTTAGAAGTATATATGCATCCATTTCAGGATGGATTCAGGTGTCCCTCAGTGTATAGTGGGAAGGAGAGAAATCAGAGCCTGGAGCTCAATGAGGGCACAGTGTCCAAGTACTTATATTTGGCTTTGGAAGGAGCAAGACAACTTCTTCCTAGCAGATTAGCTTTCCTGCAGTGATTAACTAATTCAAATATTAGAAGGAGCATCTACCAACCTTGTGAGGATAGGAAGAAATGGGCTACACCTAGATTATTTAAGAATTTCTCCAAAATAAAAACTTAAAAAAAACATTCCCTGGAAGTGTAGAAATACATAGATAATTTTCTACAAATAGGAAGTGGCTGAGACTTTTTAGACAAATTTTGGATTTTACTGTTTTCTACCTGCTTCCAAGGATTCAGAATGTAAGCTGAGAGATTTCTCCTTTGCCAGAGCCAGAAGAATATTAGCTCCTAAAGAAAGACAAGGGAAATTGGCAATATGTCTCTGGAGAGCCATTCCAACTTAGACTGTGTCAAGTGAGATATACTTATATGGACACCTGTTCTGGGCTTCGCTGGACTCACCATAAACTCTTAAGGCTTACCAGGTCTTGTTCTAATTTGCTTATACAGGAAGTAGGTGGATACAGAATCTGTGGTATGTGTTTACTCAGGAGGCAAACTGTCAAACCATGTAGTTTTGACTTTTGAATTAAAAAAAACCTGTACTCGGAGGAGGGGCAAGATGGCGGAAGAGTAGGTCCCCAAATCACCTGTCCCCACCAAATTACCTAGATAACCTTCAAATCATCCTGAAAATCTACGAATTCGGCCTGAGATTTAAAGAGAGACCAGCTGGAATGCTACAGTGAGAAGAGTTCGCGCTTCTATCAAGGTAGGAAGACGGGGAAAAAGAAGTAAAGAAACAAAGGCCTCCAAGGGGGAGGGGCCCCGCGAGGAGCCGGGCTAAGGCCGGGGCGAGTGTCCCCAGGACAGGAGAGCCCCGACCCGGAGGAGCAGGAGCTGCACCAACCTTCCCGGGCAGAAAGTCCTCGCAGAGAGTTAGAGCAGGACTCCAGGAGGGCGGGGATGCCCTCAGGCTCCCTGGGACAGTAACAGAGCAACTGTGCACCCAGGAGAGTGCGCCGAGCTCCCTAAGGGCTGCAGCGCGGGCGGCGGGACCCGGAGCAGCTCGGAGGGGCTCGGGCGGCTCCGTGGAGGGGACTGCGGGGCGGGAGCAGCTCAGCGGCAGCTCTGGCAGAGGAAGAGGCTCCGTGCGGAGGGGGCTGCGCCACCGGGAGCGCAAATCCAACAGCGCAGGCCCGGGAGTACTGGGTGCCGGGGACACAGCCCAGGATCCGGCCTCCACCCAGGACAGGCAGAGGCCGGAAGGGCCCAGGACAGCAAGGACGCTCCTGCTCCAAGCTGAGCAGATCACCGGCCCCGCCCCCCGGAGCATCCAGGCCCTGCAGACGGAGAGCTCTGTAGTTATTGCAGGAGCTGACTCCAGGGCTCCAGAGCTGGCCGCCGCCACTGGGGTTGTTCCTCCTGGGGCCTCACAGGATAAACAACCCCCATTGAGCCTCACAGTGGCCTCACAGGATAAACAGCTTAAATATCTTTCACTGAGCCCTGCACCAGCAGGGAGCTGAGCAGCTCCCCCAAGTGCTAACACCTGAAAATCAGCACAACAGGCCCCTCCCCAGAAGACCAGCTAGACGGACAAGTTCCAGGGGAAGTCAAGGGACTTAAAGTATACAGAATCAGAAGATACTCCCCCGTGTTTTCTTTTTTTCCTTTTTTTTCTTTTTGATTTCTGTTTCCTTCCCCCACCCTTTTTTCCCTTTCTTTCTTTTTCTTTTTCTTTTTCTTCTCCTCTTTTTCTTTTTTTACCCCTTTTTTCTTTTTCTCTTTTCTTTCCTTCTTTCTCTCCTCTCTTTTTCTCCTTTTCCCAATACAAACAAGCATAAAGAACTCAAGAGACTTCATGACAGCAGAATGTAGATCTAATCAGGCAGAAATTAAAAATCAATCGAATGAGATGCAATCCAAACTAGAAGTCCTAACGACGAGGGTTAATGACGTGGAAGAACGAGTGAGTGACATAGAAGACAAGTTGATGGCAAAGAGGGAAACTGAGGAAAAAAGGGACAAAAAATTAAAAGACCATGAAGATACATTAAGGGAAATAAACGACAGTCTGAGGAAGAAAACCTACGTTTAATTGGGGTTCCCAAGGGTGCCGAAAGGGCCAGAGGGCCAGAATATGTATATGAACAAATCATAGCTGAAAACTTTCCTAATCTGGGAAAGGAAACAGGCATTCAGATCCAGGAAATAGAGAGATCCCCCCCTAAAATCAATAAAAACCTTTCAACACCTCGACATCTAATAGTTAAGCTTGCAAATTCCAAAGATAAAGAGAAGATCCTTAAAGCAGCAAGAGACAAGAAATCCCTGACTTTTATGGGGAAGAGTATTAGGGTAACAGCAGACCTCTCCACAGAGACCTGGCAGGCCAGAAAGGGCTGGCAGGATATATTCAGGGTCCTAAATGAGAAGAACATGCAACCAAGAATACTTTATCCAGCAAGGCTCTCATTCAAAATGGAAGGAGAGATAAAGAGCTTCCAAGACAGGCAGGAACGGAAATAATATGTGACCTCCAAACCAGCTCTGCAAGAAATTTTAAGGGGGACTCTTAAAATTCCCCTTTAAGAAGAAGTCCAGTGGGACAATCCACAAAAACAAGGACTGAATAGATATCATGATGACACTAAACTCATATCTTTCAATAGTAACTCTGAAAGTGAACGGGCTTAATGACCCCATCAAAAGGCGCAGGGTTTCAGACTGGATAAAAAAGCAGGACCCATCTATTTACTGTCTACAAGAGACTCATTTTAGACAGAAGGACACCTACAGCCTGAAAATAAAAGGTTGGAGAACCATTTACCATTCAAATGGCCATCAAAAGAAAGCAGGGGTAGCCATCCTTATATCAGATAAACTAAAATTTACCCTGAAGACTGTAGTGAGAGATGAAGAGGGACACAATATCATACTTAAAGGATCTATCCAACAAGAGGACTTAACAATCCTCAATATATATGCCCCGAATGTGGGAGCTGCCAAATATATCAATCAATTAATAACCAAAGTGAAGACATACTTAGATAATAATACACTTATACTTGGTGACTTCAATCTAGCTCTTTCTATACTCAATAGGTCTTCTAAGCACAACATCTCCAAAGAAACGAGAGCCTTAAATGATACACTGGACCAGATGGATTTCACAGATATCTACAGAACTTTACATCCAAACTCAACTGAATACACATTCTTCTCGAGTGCACATGGAACTTTCTCCAGAATAGACCACATACTGGGTCACAAATCGGGTCTGAACCAATACAAAAAGATTGGGATCGTCCCCTGCATATTCTCAGACCATAATGCCTTGAAATTAGAACTAAATCACAACAAGAAGTTTGGAAGTTTTCAAACACGTGGAGGTTAAGGACCATCCTGCTAAAAGATAAAAGGGTCAACCAGGAAATTAAGGAAGAATTAAAAAGATTCATGGAAACTAATGAGAATGAAGATGCAACCGTTCAAAATCTTTGGGATGCAGCAAAAGCAGTCCTAAGGGGAAAATACATCGCCATACAAGCATCCATTCAAAAACTGGAAAGAACTCAAATACAAAAGCTAACCTTACACATAAAGGAGCTAGAGAAAAAACAGCAGATAGATCCTACGCCCAGCAGAAGAAGAGAGTTTATAAAGATTCGAGCAGAACTCAACGAAATCGAGACCAGAAGAACTGTGGAACAGATCAACAAAACCAGGAGTTGATTCTTTGAAAGAATTAATAAGATAGATAAACCATTAGCCAACCTTATTCAAAAGAAGAGAGAGAAGACTGAAATTAATAAAATCATGAATGAGAAAGGAGAGATCACCACCAACACCAAGGAAATACAAACGACTTTAAAAACATATTATGAACAGCTATACGCCAATAAATTAGGCAATCTAGAAGTAATGGATGCATTCTTGGAAAGCCACAAACTACCAAAACTGGAACAGGAAGAAATAGAAAACGTGAACAGGCAATAACCAGGGAGGAAATTGAAGCAGTCATCAAAAACCTCCCAAGACACAAGAGTCCAGGGCCAGATGGCTTCCCAGGGGAATTCTATCAAACGTTTAAAGAAGAAACCATACCTATTCTACTAAAGCTGTTTGGAAAGATAGAAAGAGATGGAGTACTTCCAAATTCGTTCTATGAGGCCAGCATCACCTTAATTCCAAAACCAGACAAAGACCCCACCAAAATGGAGAATTACAGACCAATATCCCTGATGAACATGGATGTAAAAATTCTCAACAAGATAATAGCCAATAGGATCCAACAGTACCTTAAGAAAATTACTCACCATGACCAAGTAGGATTTATCCCCGGGACACAAGGCTGGTTCAACACTCGTAAAACAATCAATGTGATTCATCATATCAGCAAGAGAAAAACCAAGAACCATATGATCCTCTCATTAGATGCAGAGAAAACATTTGACAAAATACAGCATCCATTCCTGATCAAAACTCTTCAGAGCGTAGGGATAGAGGGAACATTCCTCAACATCTTAAAAGCCATCTACGAAAAGCCCACAGCAGATATCGTTCTCAGTGCGGAAGCACTGGGAGCCTTTCCCCTAAGATCAGGAACAAGACAGGGATGTCCACCTCACCACTGCTATTCAACATAGTACTGGAAGACCTAGCCTCAGCAATCAGACAACAAAAAGACATTAAAGGCATTCAATTTGGCAAAGAAGAAGTCAAATTCTCCCTCTTCGCCGATGACATGATACTCTACATAGAAAACCCAAAAGCCTCTACCCCAAGATTGCTAGAACTCATACAGCAATTTGGCAGCATGGCAGAATACAAAATTAATGCCCAGAAATCAGTGGCATTTCTATACACTAACAATGAGACTGAAGAAAGAGAAATTTGGAGTCAATCCTATTTACAATTGCACCCAAAAGCATAAGATACCTAGGAATAAACCTAACCAAAGAGGTAAATGATCTATATCCTAAAAATTATAGAACACTTCTGAAAGAAATTGAGGAAGACACAAAGAGATGGAAAAATATTCCATGCTCATGGATTGGCAGAATTAATATTGTGAAAAATCAATGTTACCCAGGGCAATTTACATGTTTAATTCAATCCCTATCAAAATACCATGGACTTTCTTCAGAGAGTTAGAACAAATTATTTTAAGATTTGTGTGGAATCAGAAAAGACCCCGAATAGCCAGGGCAATTTTAAAAAAGAAAACCATATCTGGGGGCATCACAATGCCAGATTTCAGGTTGTACTACAAAGCTGTGGTCATCAAGACAGTGTGGTACTGGCACAAAAACAGACACATAGATCAATGGAACAGAATAGAGAACCCAGAAGTGGACCCTGAACTTTATGGTCAACTAATATTCGATAAAGGAGGAAAGACTATCCATTGGAAGGAAGACAGTCTCTTCAATAAATGGTGCTGGGAAAAGTGGACATCCACATGCAGAAGAATGAAACTAGACCATTCTCTTACACCAGACACAAAGATAAACTCAAAATGGATGAAAGATCTAAATGTGAGACAAGATTCCATGAAAATCCTAGAGGAGAACACAGGCAACACCCTTTTTGAACTCAGCCACAGTAACTTCTTGCAAGATACATCCACAAAGGCAAAAGAAACAAAAGCAAAAATGAATTATTGGGACTTCATCCAGATAAGAAGCTTTTGCACAGCAAAGGATACAGTCAACAAAACTAAAAGACAACCTACAGAATGGGAGAAGATATTTGCAAATGACGTATCAGATAAAGGGCTAGTATCCAAGATCTATAAAGAACTTATTAAACTCAACACCAAAGAAACAAACAATCCAATCATGAAATGGGCAAAAGACAAGAACAGAAATCTCCCAGAGGAAGACATCGACATGGCCAACACGCACATGAGAAAATGCTCTGCATCACTTGCCATCAGGGAAATACAAATCAAAACCACAATGAGATACCACCTCACACCAGTGAGAATGGGGAAAATTAACAAGGCAGGAAACCACAAATGTTGGAGAGGATGTGGAGAAAAGGGAACCCTCTTGCACTGTTGGTGGGAATGTGAACTGGTGCAGCCACTCTGGAAAACTGTGTGCAGGTTCCTCAAAGAGTTAAAAATAGACCTGCCCTACGACCCAGCAATTGTACTGTTTGGGATTTACCCCAAAGATACGGATGCAATGAAACGCCGGGACACCTGCACCCCGATGTTTCTAGCAGCAATGTCCACAATAGCCAAACTGTGGAAGGAGCCTCGGTGTCCATCGAAAGATGAATGGATAAAGAAGATGTGGTTTATGTATACAATGGAATATTCCTCAGCCATTAGAACTGATAAATACCCACCATTTGCTTCAACGTGGATGGAACTGGAGGGTATTATGCTGAGTTAAATAAGTCAATTGGAGAAGGACAAACCTTATATGGTCTCATTCATTTGGGGAATATAAATAATAGTGAAAGAGAATATAAGGGAAGGGAGAAGAAATGTGTGGGAAATATCAGAAAGGGAGACGGAACATGAAGACTCCTAACTCTGGGAAATGAACGAGGTGTGGTGGAAGGGGAGGAGGGCGGGGGTGAATGGGTGATGGGCACTGAGGGGGGCACTTGACGGATGAGCACTGGGTGTTATTCTGTATGTTGGCAAATTGAGCACCAATAAAAAATAAATATATTATTAAAAAAATCAAATAAATAAAATAAACCTGTACTCTTGTAGCAGGATTGGAGAAAGCTTGTTTTTGAGAAGGGAGATTTAAGTCATTTCCCTGTTTTCATATAAATGTCTAACCAGAGTCATAGGAGGTGTCCTTGTTTTAGTTTTTTTTTTTGTTTTTTTTTTTTTTAATTTTATACAAAAATTCACCATGGGATGTAACTCAGAACAAACACATCATTATCAGGGGGTAGATCTTAAGAAACTTGTGGTGTTTTGTGCTCAATATTCATCCTTTTCTAAACAAATGAGATCTAATTTTGCATCTAAATCAGTCATTATCAGCTTCTCTGGTACTCCTACTACTTGGCTAAATTAAAACACAGCTTTCCTCAGACCTCAGTGTCCTGCAGACTCTCCGGGAAGGTGTGTGAGGGAAGACTTCATTTAGACAGAATAAAATGCACCCGAGCTCCCTACCAAGACTGCTGGCTGATATTAGTTAAATTAGACTGCATGTTGTAGTCTTGATGTGTGTGCGTGTGTGTGTGTGTGTGTGTGTGAGAGAGAGAGAGAGAGAGAGAGAATATGACATTTCTGTCCTTTGATTCTAGGCTAGAAATGGAAACGTGTTCAGTTTTCACCAAGGTTTGGTGGCCCCCTGTGGAGACCAGGCTTTTGGACTCAGCCCATAGACCTGCCTCCTTCCTTCCATTTTCTGCTTCTTCTTTGGTTATTTATTACCTTCTCTGAGCTTTTCCTGTCAGCTTTTAAGTATATTTTACCATTTTATATGAGATTATGAGATTCTAAGGCTGAAATTTTTCTCTTTACCTCTCCACAAATAACATATCTTATCCACCTCTGTCTGTACCCAACATTCATTTACATTTTATTCTCCCCATTTTGCACCTTCACCATTGAGTTTGTATGGGCACGGCATAACACCTCAGTATAGAACTGGACTGATGCATCTACAATGTCAGAATTAGAAGGAGGAACTCAGATATAATGGTGCACTCCATGCCATAGATCTCTTTGCCAAAATAATGTCTGTAATACTGTCTTTCCCAAGATCCAAGATTTTATACCTTATTCGGTATAAAATAAGGTGTAAAATTCATATGGTATGTATGTATGTATGGGGACTTACATATATATGTATATATATTTTTTTGTTCCCAGTTCCTGTCACTGACTTCCTGAACACTTGGAATCTCCAAAGTGATAATAATGTATTTTGTGTGCCGATGAGATGGGGGTTTGTAGTTAAGAGGGAGGGAGCAGATAGCTTTTGTTTGGAGGCTATTTGCCAGGAGGGGAGAGAAGCTGGAGACTGGGTCAATCATTAAATGGCCAATGATCTAATAAATCATGCTTATGTAACAAAACATTAATAAAAACCCCAAACATCAGTGTTTGGAGAACCCTGGGCTGGTGAGAGGTTGGAATGCCTGGAGAGGGTGTGGAATTTTGATGGCCCCTTCTCCCACCCCATACCTTACCTTGTGTATTTCTTCCATTTGGCTGTTTCTGAGTCATATCCTTTATAATATACTAGGAAATGTAAGTAAATGTTTCCTTGAGTTCTCCAAATTATTATAACAAATGATTAAACCTGAGAGGGGTAGTAGGAACTCCTAATTTCTTAGCCAAGTCAGACAGAAATGTAGGTGACCTGAACATCCCATTTGTGGCTGGCATCTGAAATGAAGGCAGTCTAATGAGACTTTGCCCTTAAACCTGTAAATGTAGTGCTAACCTTGGTTAGTCTGTGTCAGATAAAGATTGAACTGCGGGACACTCAGTTGGTATCAGAGAACTGATTGGCATGTAAAAATTATACATTTTGTGTAAGAACTGGTATCAGTAAAAAGACCATCACAGTGAGGTAGGGCTAGTGCTAGAACCAGGGTTTCTGGGGTTTTCTCTCCATCTCTTCCCTCTTCAGAAGCACTCCTTTTCAGGTAATAGAGTGGTAGGAGAAAGCAGGAGGACCACACTATCTGTTCAGGATCAGGGCTGATAGGAAGCCTAAGACAGAGAAGAACAGCCATTCCATTGACCAAGTTACTTAAAGGAGACAACAGGGTGGAACTCACAATGGACTCACACATAGATATGCTGCCTTCTTGTACCTCCTCTCACACAAACCTTTACTTTTCTGGATGATAAAATAAAACTCATCTGCTCTGATAGTATCTGAGAAATAATAGAAAGGAAGTTTATCCACCATTGATAGATTAGTCACTTGGAGTACTCAGATTTGAAATGCTCTAATTTCTATTTTATCTAAGAACAGCTTTTAACAAACCTCTCCTTGAGTTTTCTTAAACTGAGTGTACTGAGAGGTTATAGCCAACCTCCCCAGACTCCAGGAGGCCAAGAATAAACACTTTGTACTTTTGCTGATTAAGGGCTTCAGGTCCATCCTTCTGAAGAGCTCTTACTCTGCCCAGGTGCAAAGATTTTACCTCACATTTTTTTCTTTAGCCCATTTCATCCTCTGGATTGCCCCAGTGTAGTGCTCAATATGTTTCCTGCTGGATGGCTTTTTGGCCTGACCGTACTCTCTCTCTTTAGTACCCTTCAGACCTTGTCTCCTTCAAATACTCCAGTCTATGCACATTTGTTTTGCTTCTGTTGTTACTATCTCAGAGAGATGCCAGCCTGCTCCAGTTCTAGCTTGAGAACTCTAAACCTGTAACAGTATCAGGTGCCGGCATCACTCTTTGGTGGCCTTAGCAGCACTAAATCTGGGATGTCTTTATCTTATGGGAAGGAAAAATGGATGGGCCAGAGCCCAGGAGAAAGGACACATCAAAGGCAATGGGAAAAAAATGTGCTGAGACTCTCAAATCATGTTGATGCAGATCCTTCCCTATCTCTTATAGCCTCTTTCATTCAGCCTTCCCAAGCCCTGAAAAAATGATGTACAGCAGAGAAGAACTACTCTCTCAGTTCTCAATTACCCTGGGTTTAATTCCAGGAGTCACCCAGTTCATAAATCCAATCATTTTGCCAGAGCAACAAGTACTATCACATGAGGTCAACATCCCTGCTTACATATCCATTTATTTGCTTTCTATAATTGAATTTAAAAATTTATTAATTCCCTCTCTATCTCCCTAGGATTCACAAGACCAGCTTGAGACGATAGTTGTTGGTTTTCCCATCTATTAGGGTATCTCTGTCTCTTGGGACCCTGACGTGAGAAAGGCATTTGCATCAATGTCTATTGTGAGTCCAGCATCTCCCCAAGGGGCAGAGGTAATGAGGAGAGCATTTGGAGGAGAGAGGCAATGTCCAGACTCAGTGTAAAGAAGTACTGCCAACATGCAACTTCCATTAATTTTAAGGAATGCAGTTATATAATTGCCTCAGCAAATGCTCCCTGGGTTGGAGGTGTTTTAGCATACTGTGCTCTCTGCCTGGGCTCATGGACACAGTTCAGTGAGGCTAGAGTCAGAGAAGAGATTTCTCTTTACTTATTTGGTGGCCTCCAGAGAAAGCTGCTGCTGTCCCCAGGAATTCCATTTTCTTTTGTAGCTGCTAAAATCCACTTTAGTCCTAATGATAATTCAATCTTTTTTTTTTAAGATTTTATTTATTTATTCATGAGAGACACAGAAAGAGAGAGAGGCAGAGACACAGGCAGAGGGAGAAGCAGGCTCCACGCAGGGAGCCCGATGTGGGACTCAGTCCTGGGACTCCAGAATCAGGCTCTGAGCCAAAGGCAGAGAGGCAGAGGCTTAACTGCTGAGCCACCCAGACGTCCCTCAATCTTGAAAATACACAGGAAGTGTTTTATGATCTGCCAGTGAGTAACTTTTGTTAATACAATGCATTCGTTAAAGAAAACAAATGAATAAAGGAACTAATAAACACACTAGAAACTCTCCATTTATCTCATTTAATCATCATAATATGTCTATGATGTATACATCATAAATCCTCACTTCACACTCTAAAATAGAGGTTTCTGCAGAAATATTCAGAGAGGTTAAATAATTTACTTGCAATCACACAGCTAATGGTAAAACAGTGCTAAGATTTGAACTCATATATTTTTAACTCTGACAGTTATTTTTCTTTCCACACTCTGGCATGTATGATTACTTACATATGCAGCTGAATGGTATATTAATTTTGTATCGTTACCTTCATATGATTATTTCTGCACTCTCACCCCTTATTTGAAGGATAATGAGGCCCTGTCATGTTTATGGTCCCATGGCCTGGGATTTGTCTTAAAGTAAAGACCAAAAGCAGTCTAAGGTTAGGAATCATTTCTATCAGTGGTTAGAGCCCATGTCCATCACAGAGAAGATGCTAAATGTTCAGGAGAAGAAATGGGGGGAGGAGTTGGAAGAGTAAAGAGAGAAGAGGAGATATGTGCCAGGACTGAGGCTGGAAAGAGGGATGTGAAGGAGTGATGGCCTCATTCCCGACTTTCTGGCAGTACCCGGCAGTTGACAAGATATGTAAGGAAAGTAAGGAAAGGGCAATCTCGTGTCTTTCTGCATCAGGGTTCCTACCCAGTCTGACAAAGAACCCAGGTTCTTTGTCACATGACAAAGGCACATGAATCACAGACCTGAGGAAGGCACAAGGTCTGAAAAGTCAGCAATCTCTGCAGAGACCTATGAAAACTGATGACTGGCACATGAGCTATTGAATATCCTATGAACCTAGTGGGAGGAAGCTCATAGTCAAAATTAGGGTGTTTGGTGGAAACAAAGCAATAAAGAAACTCTTGCCCAGCTGAGTACATACTTTATCACTACCATATTGATTCAACACTGGCACTCTGTATTAGCCTAGCATCACACTGCATTGTTCACAGAGCACTTTGACATTACTCTAATTGATCTCCTTTATTAGACCTCAAAGATTAAGGGGCTTGCCTAATTTGGGACTCTGATGTTCTTTTTCCACATCTAGTGCCTTTTATAGTATTCTGGATGAATGGGGACACCACTGTCTGTGTTTTTTCTAATGAGGAGATGTGTCTAGATCAGAGAGGCAGTGTGAGCCAGCAGTAGTATATGGATTTTACACCTTTCAGGATGTGATTATGTGACTGACAGATAATGGATATCTGGCTGTGTTCACTGTTCATCTAAACCCTGCAAAGGGATTTCTGGAAAACTAGAAATCACATTTACTATGGTGTTAATGAAATTGGCATGCCAGATGATTATTTGCAAAGATGAAGCATTGCAATCTCTATACACAGATGTATTTTCCAGAAGCTATAGGAAGCATAAAAATGACTGACTTTGTTCTACAGGGACTATAGTGTCTGTTAATTTTTTCAGTGTAAAATAATATTAAATGAATTAATATATTACAGTGCTTAGCACTGTACCTGACACATTGTAAACACTGAATAAATATTGGTTATGATTTTTACTGTCTTACTCTCCAACCCTGAGTTCTCTCTATGCTTTCTTATCCATGCCTAGCCCCTAGAGCATCCTTCTTAGAGTTCTCTAGCTGACAAAACCTACTTATATAAAAATAAATATAATATCTAGGATTTACGGAATGTCTACCATATCCCAGGTACTATTTAATTGTCTTAGAAAATCAACTTATTATTGCAATTGTTATCCTTAATTTACAGATGAACAAATTGAATAACAACAAGGTAAAATCACTGTCTCTAGTCTATATAGTAGAGAAACACCTAGGAGGTGTTACTTTCTTTCTTTCTTTCTTTCTTTTTTTTTTAAGATTATTTGAGAGAAAGAGAGTGCATAGACATGCTTGGAAGTGGAGAGAGAGGGAGAAGGAAAAAGAGAATCTCAAGCAGACTCCCCACTGAGTGTGGTGCCTGATGCCAGGGCTCGGTCACACCACTCTGAGATCCTGACCTGAGCTGAAACCAGGAGTCAGATGCTTAACCAACTGAGCCATCCAGGCACCTGAGATGTTACTTTCTACATATTACTTTCCAAACCCATGTTAGTTATTCTTTCTTTAAATTTCTGAGATACAGTAGTTTGAAGTTTTTAGTAGTTTTATATTTTACATATTTAACCCAAAGCATCCTCTTTTCTCACTATTATAGCACATGAGTATATAATGCAAATGATTTATTGATTATCTCCTCCCTCCAAGGGGCAAGCACCAATGGCTGCCTTAATAATATCTCCCTTGTACCTGGCATAGTGTTTTTCCTTTAAGAATAAATATATAAAACATTTACAGGGTAAGGTCTCTGGATTTTCAATAAATTTCCCCAGAGGATTTGGATCTACACCAAAAGTTGAGACATTAATAATTTGCCCCCAAGTCACACTTCTTTTGACTGGAAGATATGAAAATTGAACCAGATCTTTCTCTCTCTAAATCTTCTAATATTCTCATTAAAACACAGAGTCTCTCATGGCACCTTCCCAAGGGATTTATAGTTGGTTGAAAGATAAATACAAATCAACCCTTTGCTAGATCTTTAGTCCCAAAGGCTGCAGCTGGCTGTCATTTTGCTTGACAAAAGTTTTAATCTATAAAGCTTATCTTGGAATACTACACATGAGCTGCACATTAGGTACACCTGTCTTCCTAACCCACAAGTTAGCTTTCCTACAAAGACTTCATTGAGTGATATTAACAAATGATCTTTTGGGCTGCAGTTTTCCCACATGCAAAATGAAATGATTGACCAGGTGATATTGCAGCTCTGATGGGCTATATAATGTTTACTGCAGGACACTCAATTCTTGGAAACTCAAGAAGGTGATGGAATGGCACTGCAGTCTCTGTTATAGAGTTAAGTCTCTGGAAGCTTTGGTTGCTTGTATTTGCCACTCTATGCCCCAGGTTACATCACTTTTGTATTGCTTAATATTTGTGGATTTTTGTTTTCAGCTGAATCAAGGGCATCATTGTTGGAAACATCTTGATTATCATGTATCTGTTATTACTAGTGTTCAAAAATAATTGCAATTGACAATAATTAAGGAAAAATAATAGCCATGAGAAATGTTGAAAATTCAGATTCCTGAAAAGTAGGAAAATTCAATAAAGATATTTAAATTCTGTGGGATAGTATCCTCAGATTAACCATCAAGGATTTTCTAGAGACAAGAACTTTATATCATTGAAGATGCACTCTTTGCACTCTTCTACAAATATAAACAAAGGACACCATCCCTATAAAGACCATATCCAATATCTAAGGCAAGAGTAGGACTTATAAATGCAAAAAACACAAATATCATGAGGAAAAATGATTGGCTGTTGAATTGGGCTTGCCAGTGTATTGGTTGAAGTGGAGTTTATTGCTGATTCAACCTCAGTTCGTTTCTGGTTTTCTAGGAATTGTGTTGACTATCAGGTCCATTAAGATGACTAAAAATAGCACAGATTGCAAAGTGTTTCAAAATTTTATTCAAGCTGTTATCTTACTAATTTTTGTCACTTTTCTGAAAAGTATTCAAATTCCTTTGTTTGGAGTTCTTACCTCTTGTTATCTTAAAAATTCTCATACACTCCAGGTGAGCAAGCATGTATGAATTTTCTAAAAGACCAGGAAAAAATGCTTACATTGACAAGTCAGACATAACTTGTTATAATAATGATAACAATTGGAAGGGAGCTCAGAAATGACTCATTTGTGGGAGAGGGTTTTCACATATGATGCCTTCAGAGCCCATACTCTCAGTCAACATGTACATTTTAGCCTTCCCTTGATTTCAAGGGTTGCAACTTTCTCCGCTCAAAGTGATGTTGACTGACACAGTATTTGCTTCAATTTCATAGATTGCCTAAAGGCTAGAAGAACAAAATTGAGGATTTTATAGAGAACCCCACTGATTTTTAGGAAGCAAAAACAACAACAAAAAAAAAACTCATCTTCCTTCTTGCTCCCCTTCCAAGAAGAAGAGGAACAAAGGGTAATGGCTGCTCCATGTGGGATGCGTTTAGATATCAAAACTTGCCCTCTTTGGGTGCAGGAAAGAAGTCATTGCCAGAGGTGAGATTCTCCATATCCCTTTTAAATTTAAATAAGGGAATATTTTAGCATTTTAAATAGTAAGCATTTTAGGGAAAAAATAAATACATTGCCAAGACTTAGCCCCAGGAGAGATTAGGGATTTGGATCTTCAGGGCCACTCTCATAGTCATTAGAACTCTGTCCTCAGTCACTTCCCAAATAGATTATAAAACATTCAGTAGGCATGGGCTTTATTCTAGTCTCTGCCACTAACTTACCAAATAACTGGGATGTGTTCTTATTTGTGAAATGGAGTGACTGTTATATGGCAGTTTTCATATGCCCTAGAAAGAGATGTGGATTAACTCGCCTCTACTCGAATTTGTGCAGGCTTATGACTACTTTAAGCAACAAAATGTGGTAGAAATGATGCTATTAAAAAAAAGAAAAATGATGCTATATAACTTCTGAGCCTAGGTCAGAAGAGATCATGATGTTTATACCTAATTTTCTTTTTTAAAAAATATTTTGTTTATTCATGAGACAGAGAGAGAGAGAGAGAGGCAGAGACATAGGCAGAGGGAGAAGCAGGCTCCATGCAGGGAGCCTGATGCGGGACTTGATCCCAGGACCTCGGGATCACACACTGGACTGAAGGCAGGAGCTAAACCGCTGAGCCACCCTGGTGTCTCTATACCTAATTTTCTTTAGTTACCAGCTATCATGTAAGAATTTAGACTACAAAAAATTTACAGTGTTGAATAGGTCACATGCAAGTGCTCTGGTTAACAGCTCAAGCCCACCTCCCAGCCAAAAACTTCCATTAACAGCCAGCCATGTGAGGGAGACCTCTTGTAACTACAGCCAAGTTGAATGTTAAAATGATTGTAGCACCAGATGACATTTAATATCAGCTGTATGAGAGACCTAAAACAGTAACAGCTCAGCCGAACTCTCCAAATTTCTGACCCACAAAACTGTGAGCAGAGTAACATGGTTGTTTTAAACTGATGATGTATAGGGTAATTGTAATGCAACAATATTAACTGGAAAAAAGTTAGTAACTGTAGCAAAAGTGGGTATCTGGAGTTAGAGGGTTGCCATATCTGAAACTGAAGATATGTGGTTTTAGCCCAGGCAGTGGATGAAATGTTAGAAGGATTTAACAGAAGCCTATAGACTTTGACAAAGATGCTGGTGAGGGCTTCAGAAATATAAACTAAATAAAAATGTTATTGAAACTACAGGAAAGGGGAATCTTGTTGTGTAGTAGTGGAAAGTTTAACAAATATGCCTGTGGTAATGTGGAAAGTAAAAATGTACTTAATAAGCTATTGGATCTAGACAAAAAAATTGCCAGGAAGAATTCAAAAATAGTAAATTGATTAGCTATACACGATAAAGCACAGATAGAGAGATATGAGCTATGAAGTACAATATGAAGGAATAATTCATTTAAAACAAAATTTAGAGGAAATCTAGGAACCAGGATTAGTTGAAAATCCTGGTTAGTAGTAGAAATTAGTAGAAAATAAAATATCCCATTCTCAGTTAGTTGCAACAAAAGATTTCAAAGTAAGAAAGGTCCTAAAGGGCAAAGACCTAATCCAGACTGTACTAGGGAAATATCTGGGGGTAAAGATGAAGCTAGGTATTTTACAGAAAATGTAATGGAAGAGGAAAGATGCCTCTGTTCTTTTTACTGCCACAGTGAAGAATTACAGGAGAAATGAAAGTAAGGCAGAGCAGTTTTCATTTTAAAGATTTTATTTATTTATGCATGTGTGTGTCTCACATGCAGACACACACAGAGAGAGACAGAGACACAGGCAGAAGGAGAAGCAGGCTCCATGCAGGGAGCCCAACACGGGACTCGATCCTGAGTCTCCAGGATCACACCCTGGGCTGAAGGCAGCACTAAACTGTTGAGCCACCTGGGCTGCCCAAAACAGAGCAGTTTTATTAAAGTGTACACCAAGGGAGGAGCAGGCCAGTGAAGCGAGACAAAGGCCCTGGAAACTCAAGGTTTATATTAATTTTTTTCTTTTGGGTGGGTCCTAGGGTTACAACATTTGAGTGACAGGCCTGAATTACATAATAATTAGCCAACTGTGCATATCCTTTCCCAAGATGTATCCAAAATACCTGCAGGGGATATGAAACCACAACATTATTTCTGTTCTAGACATACAGGTCAAATAAGAACAAGTTGATGCTTTCTGCGCAAGTGCAACAAGTGCAACAAACTTAACTCTTCCCCTGCCCGGATATATTGTAACTACAGACCTACTGCTAGATAAGAGGGATGGGGTGGTCCCTTGGCAGCCCTAGGTTGGGGTTCACCCTTAGGACTTCTGAGGTCCATCTTCCTGTCAATCACGCCCAGCTTCCCGCCTAATAGGTAAGTGACTGTAAAACCCTTTAAGATTTGACTTATTTTAAGGTGTGGCTTTATAAGCTCCGTCACACAAATGAAAGACCTTTCAGAATCTTAAAAATACTGTCTCATAGCAGCTTCACAAGGGACCCAAGGCAGATAAGGGCTGATCTCAAATATGGTTGAATGTTGATTTTGTTTAATGGAGTATAATATACTTGATACTTAGGAATTCACAAACTTTAAAAAACATTGTATCAGCTTGTCCTGAAAGGAACAAATACAGGAAGTTTTATGCTTGGCTAATATTCAGGCATGATGAAGACGAAAAGAAAGGAAAACTTTAGATAGTCTTAAGCAGCATTTAGGACATTGCAATCAATGTCTTGTGAGACTAAAGAGAAGAGAATAAGGGGTTGTGACTCTGGTTGCAGCTGTCACTCCCTGGGTCCAACCGGGGGTGCTTTTTTCTAAATTATAATTTGTGAACAAACAGACTCTTTTTTTTTTTTTTAAGAGTTTATTTATTTATTCATGAGAGACACACACAGAGAGAGGCAGAGACATGGGCAGAGGGAGAAGCAGGCTCCATGCAGGGAGCCCGATGTGGGACTCAATCCCAGGACTCCAGGATGATGCCCTGAGCTGAAGGCAGGCATTTTAACTGCTCAGCCACCAGGCGTCCCCAAACAGACTCTTTTAACCCTAGTTTCAGAAGTATGCCAGTTAAGGTTAGCCAGCTATTGCTTTTTCATCAGCACACTGTGTCAATTCTTGAGATGAGTATTCTAATGACCAACTTGAGTATGGATTTGTCAGTTTCTACTTCCAATTTATTTAATTTTTGATTCAGATATTTTAAAACTATCTTATTGGGACAGCCTTGGTGGCTCAGCGGTTTAGCGCCACCGTCAGCCCAGGGCGTGATCTTGGAGACCCGGAATCCAGTCCCAAGTCCGGCTCCCTGCATGGAGCCTGCTTCTCCCTCTGCCTGTGTCTCTGCCTCTCTCTCTCTCTGTGTCTCTCATGAATAAATAAATAAAATCTTTAAAAAAAATAAAACTATCTTATGGGTTTCTACGTATTTTTGATTGCTATTTCTTCCTGATAAATTAATACTTTTATCATTCTGAAGTATCCCTCTGCATTTCTGGTGAAACATTTTATCTTGAAATCTACTTTGCTATCAGTGAAGTTCTAATAATTTATTTATTTTTATGATTGGTGTCTTATTGTATATTTTCCTTTTTTATGTCAGTTTATGTGCTTG
The DNA here is from genome assembly GCF_003254725.2 of Canis lupus dingo. Classification (NCBI taxonomy): domain Eukaryota; kingdom Metazoa; phylum Chordata; class Mammalia; order Carnivora; family Canidae; genus Canis; species Canis lupus. The sequence goes on along the minus strand of NC_064247.1, from coordinate 43,175,644 downwards.
TATTTAAAGAGTAGCTAGTATGCTGTTGTTGTTTCTGCTATTAACTCACTCTAACAATCTGTCTTTTGAGTAGAGTGGTTAAGCCCATTTTTTCAATATGATCACAAAAAATGTTGAATGCAACACTAATGCCTTGCTATTTATTTTATATTTGGACGGTTTCTTTTTTTTTATAAATTTATTTTTTATTGGTGCTCAATTTGCCAACATACAGAATAACACCCAGTGCTCATCCTGTCAAGTGCTCCCCTCAGTGCCCATCACCCATTCACCCCCACTCCCCGCCCTCCTCCCCTTCCACCACCCCTAGTTCATTTCCCAGAGTTAGGAGTCTTCATGTCCTGTCTCCCTTTCTGCTATTTCCCACCCATTTCTTCTCCCTTCCCTTCTATTCCCTTTCACTATTATTTATATTCCCCAAATGAATGAGAACTACAATGTTTGTCCTTCTCCGATTGACTTATTTCACTCAGCATAATACCCTCCAGTTCCATCCACGTTGAAGCAAATGGTGGGTATTTGTCATTTCTAATGGCTGAGTAACATTCCATTGTATACATAGACCACATCTTCTTTATCCATTCATCTTTCGATGGACACCGAGGCTCCTACCACAGTTTGGCTATTGTGGACATTGCTGCTAGAAACATCGGGGTGCAGGTGTCCCGGCGTTTCACTGCATCTGTATCTTTGGGGTAAATCCCCAGCAGCGCAATTGCTGGGTCGTAGGGCAGGTCTATTTTTAACTCTTTGAGGAACCTGCACACAGTTTTCCAGAGTGGCTGCACCACTTCACATTCCCACCAACAGTGCAAGAGGGTTCCCTTTTCTCCGCATCCTCTCCAATATTTGTGGTTTCCTGCCTTGTTAATAATTTTCCCCATTCTTACTGGTGTGAGGTGGTATCTCATTGTGGTTTTGATTTGTATTTCCCTGATGGCAAGTGATGCGGAGCATTTTCTCATGTGCTTGTTGGCCATGTCTATGTCTTCCTCTGGGAGATTTCTGTTCATGTCTTTTGCCCATTTCATGATTGGATTGTTTGCTTCTTTGGTGTTGAGTTTAATAAGTTCTTTATAGATCTTGGATACTAGCCCTTTATCTGATACGTCATTTGCAAATATCTTCTCCCATTCTGTAGGTTGTCTTTTAGTTTTGTTGACTGTATCCCTTGCTGTGCAGAAGCTTCTTATCTTGATGAAGTCCCAATAGTTCATTTTTGCTTTTCTTTTGCCTTCGTGGATGTATCTTGCAAGAAGTTACTGTGGCCGAGTTCAAAAAGGGTGTTGCCTGTGTTCTCCTCTAGGATTTTGATGGAATCTTGTCTCACATTTAGATCTTGCATCCATTTTGAGTTTATCTTTGTGTATGGTGCAAGAGAGTGGTCTAGTTTCATTCTGCATGTGGATGATTTGGACGGTTTCTTATTCCCCTTTTCACCTTCTCTGTCTTTTGGATTCATTAATTGCTTTTATTCCCTCTATTTACACTTTAGCTGTATTAGCTCTTTCAGCAGCTATACGAATTTCAATGTATATCATTAACTAGTTACAGTCCACTCCAATTAATGCTACACCAGTTCACATGTATCATAATTGCACTGCAATAGTATAATTTCATTCACCACCTTCTGTGCTTGATGCTATTATTGCCTTATATTTTATTTCCTCGTATACTAAAAATCCTACGTTATAATTGCTTTCAACAAAGATTTTAATTTATAAGATTGATTTTACATTTCTTTACATATTTACTCTTTCTTATGCTTATCAATTCTGTTTAAAATTTGGGGCTTCCATTTGGGATAATTTCCCTTTACTATTTCTTTTAGTGATGGTCCATTGAAATTTGTTCCATTTTTGTTATATGACAATATTTTTATTTTGCCTTTATTTGTAAAGAATTTTTTGAGTATAGAATTCTAGATTAACAAATTTATTTTTTTTTCAGTACTTCGAAGATATTTTATTGTCTTTGGGCATGTGATATTTCTTTCTTTTTTTTTTTTTTTTGGCATGTGATATTTCTAATTAGAAGTCAGTCATCATTCTTATTGTTATGCTACTTAACAGAAAGTCTTTTTCCCCCAGCTATCAATATATTATCTTCAGCAAATCAGCTATGCTGTGTCTACATGTGACTTTCTTTGCTTGAAGTTTCCTGAGTTTGTTGTATCTTTTCAAACATTTCTTAACTCTATCTCTCCCCTTCTTCTGGGACTTTAATTACACATGATGGGCCCATTTGATGTTTTTCCTTGAGGCATTGTTCTTTTATAATTATTTTTTATTCCTCCAGGCATTTCAATTTAGACAATTTATATTGGAAGGTTTAAGCTTACTGATCCTTTCTTTTGTTTGTCAAGTTTGCTGTTAAGCTCTCCTAGTTAATTACTAATTTTGACACAGTGTTTTTAAGTTTTAGAACTTCAATGAGGAAGAAGTTGTACTTCTGAGTGGTACTTGGAAGATGCAAGGCTCTTTCCACACTCCATTAAAAGTCTATTTCTGCTATCAGAAAGATTGCAGTTTAGCTGACTAGAAAAAAACTTAGAGAAAAATAAAATTAATACTGTTTTAAAAGCCAAAAGCTAGTTAAAAACACAACAAAATGAAACAGAAAACTCAGCAGCTTATTTGAAACAAATGATTCAAAACCATTCAATTCAGCATTTATGTGGAGGTGGCATATAACAAGCCCTGCCCTCACTTACCCTTGAGACTGTAAGTGAAATTTAACTTCAGAAATGAGGATTTCACTGAGATTTGATGTGTCCTAGAGGAGCAGAATCTTAACTTCTGAACATACCCATGCACACAAATGTCTCATTCCTCACTGGTGACAGGAAAAGCCATCCATGATGTAGCTCATGATCTTTACAATCTAACCCCCACCTGCTCCAGACTATTGGCTTTACACACTCCCATATCAGTATGGGTGGGATTTAAAGGCAGAGATAGAAGTATAGAGATGAAAGGACACAAGCTTTGTCTGTCTGCTTTCCATGTTTATGACCTGCCCTTCTCATAGAGTGGAACCATTACCCTTCAAGGCTTCTCTTCAAAGGCCAATTTGGTTAGGAGAGAAGGATCATTTCAAAGCATGGCAAACATAGAGGTCTGCTGCTAGAGCCCATCTTTGCAGAAGGGTTTGCTGCTGTATTGTGTAGGAGTGGAAATCTTCTTTCCTGCTAGGTAGGTTCTTTGGATGGCCTAATAATTAAATGGACAGCAAAGGGAGAAAAAAATTAATTTCATACCAATTAAACATATGAGACTCAAAGAAGTACCCAAAGCAGACAATTTTTATACCTTCTAGACAAGAAATAAATTTTTAAAGAATTGAAAAGCCAAAGGGGCTTGGGCTTGGGGTAATAAATTGGTAAAGAAGCAACAAGCTTTATTTATACAGACTTCTTGGCTCTAAAGTCCCTATCTCTGGTGGCAAGGATACTGGCATAGGAATGGTATCTTTCAGAGTAGAAATTTATTTCCTGATTTCAGGGGGACAAAAGAGGGTACCAATATCTTTCTTGAACCAGACCGTTTTGTAAGCAATTTTAATTCAAAATGATCAACATACCAAAGTGGTATATTTTGGGATGGCATATTTTGTTCTACTTTAACAGCCGTGAGTACTTCCGGCTGCCAGTAACAGCAAACCCAGCCATCTGTGACCGAAACAGCAAAGGCACTTGTGATATCAAATAATAATCAGAATTTTGAAAGCAGAGTAGTTCCTAATTTGATCAGCAACTAAATTTTGACATTTACAGTTTCTTGCAGTGAGTTTAATCAGTAGACAGTCTCCAGATGTTAGCCCCTTCAGTGTCTCCATCATTTTCAGATAGATACCTTGTCTGATGGCAGGACCTTCCCAGACAGCTGTGCCTGGTGACTGAGTGAGGGGAAGGGATAAAAGTTGGGTCATTTTAGATTAATAATGGAAACTCTGATGAACAATACCTACTCCAGAGATCTAGATTTGTTAGGGCTTTGTTGTACATCTATTGCAGTTCAACGTCTTCCTTTTTCTTTTCCTACTTCATGTCCCTTTCCTTCCCTGAAGCTGATTTCCAATAAACACATTGTATCTCAAAATCCATCTCAGAATATGTTTCTATAAATTTCTTTTTTTTTTTTTATATATCTGGCTCACTCATCATCCTGTTAGCAACAGAGACCCCATACAGCAGATTAACACAACTTTAGGCGTATTTGATTTATGTTTCATTTTTTAATCTTTTTTTTTTAAGATTTTATTTATTCATGATAGAGAGAGAGAGAGAGACAGAGACACAGGCAGAGGGAGAAGCAGGCTCCATGCAGAGAGCCTGACGCGGCACTCGATCCCGGGACTCCAGCATCGCGCCCTGGGCCAAAGGCAGGCGCCAAACCACTGAGCCACCCAGGGATTCCCCCATTTTCTAATCTAATCAGAAGAAAAAAGATAAACACTTTGTATTCACATGAGGTCAACAATGATACACATTTATAGTTTTGTGTCAGGGCTCTCTTGCCTCGTGTGAAAAAATCTGGACGATATAGACATTCTGTATCTGAAGCATGCACTTTATAGGGTGGGAGATAAGCCCTATAGAAATTCGGGAGCATCTGCTATTCCTGTAGGGATCAAGAAATCAGGATCATTCCAGGATACACTCTCTAAAGTAAAAGACAAATTATTGCATTGTGCACATTCTACAAAGAATAAGGAAGCACAACAGCTAGTGTGTCTCTTCTGGAAGTAGCATACTCTGCACCTAACCATATTTTCCTGGCCTATATACAGATGACACAAAAAGCTGACAGCTTCAAGTCTGCACTCAAAGTCTGCCTTCAAGTTCAAGGGCAGAAATAGGCTTTGTTCCAGGTCCAAGCTTTAGTGCAAACTGTCTAACCATTTGCACATAGGTAATCTGGCAGATCCTATGTTATCAGAGATATCACAGGTGAGAAAATATGCTTTATGGAGTCTACAGGAACCTTCAGTGAGAATCTCACAATAAAGTGAGTCTTGGGACTCTGTAACAAGGCCGTGTCATCTGTAGTAGAGAATTAATGCTATTGGAAAACAACTCCCATACTGCTAGATTCTGGTAGATATGGAACTCATAACATGGAACACCCTCATGTCTCCTCTTTATAGGAATTCAGGAAGGAGGGACAGAGGGCAGTGTCAGAGGAGAGGGGCTTTCGTGTGTGTCAAAGACATCCTTCCCCCACCTTACTATGTTGCCACGGGCCAACTTAAGCTTTCAGTGATTTGCCTCTACTGTTCTGACTACCCTCTTCTTTCACCTCTGTGCCCTTTCCCAAGCTTGCAGCTCACGTGTTCTTGGGCACTGCTTGTGAAAAGTGTGTGCTGAGAACAGTTAATGTGTGAATAGTTACAGCAACACTATCCTGTAACTCTTCCACAGGTGGCCCTGGGAAAGAATACCAGGCTGGCTCTTTGGGAACACATCTATGAAGTGATATAACTCCTTCTCCTGGGTGCCTCCTTCCACACTTCCTTCCGTAGCTCAGTTGTCTCAGTTGTCTCTGGGTGGTCTGCCTGAGAACCAGCTCTTGCCATCTCTTTCTCAGTCTCTCTCTCTCTCTGGGGAATCTGAGGTCCATCAGGACCTCAGGATGTGACTTCCTCCCATGGCCATGTTTGCTCTGTCATCACCACTGCATTCATGACAGAAGCTTCCTGCTAAGGCACACTTGCTCCCTTTATGCACACAGTTAATAAGCAGTGTTGGAGAGCAAGGAGCTACCTGAAGAGGTCCTTCTCTGAGAAGGTGTGTTCCAGCAAGGAGAAGGAGTCATCCAAGGCTTTTGTGGATACATGGAGGGCAATGGCTTGTGGAGCTTGCATAATATGTCAGCAGACAAACCAGAGGAAAGCTATCTAGCTTTTTCAGGATCATGTGGTCATAGTAATCATAAACAAATATAAAGTGTTGAAAACTTGCTTTTTTCCAGGCTTTTTGCAAATACTATCTCAGTATTCCTCTAGAAAATCTCCCAGGGACTCCAAATCCAGATAAAGGCCCCTTCTGTGATCCCTAAGCCTTCTGGACTTCCTCTGACACATGTACTGTAGGATTCAAATTATCTGTATACTTGTCTATATCCTCTCTCTGGACTCAAAATTATGAAGGTAGAAGCAGGATCTGTTTTTTGCTTTGTCATGTTTCCAAGCCTCCAGAAAAATGCCTGTTACACAGCACTGCCAGTTAATAATTATTTTATGTTGAATCTCACAACGTTATGACATAGGTGGCATTTAGATCTAGTACATAGATGTATTTGTTTGTGTTGAGGTGAAATTCATACAACATAGGATCAGTAATTTTATTTTATTTTATTCCTTTTATTTGTTATTTTGCTTTTATTGAAGTTTGATTTGCCAACAAATAGTACAACACCCAGTGCACAGCCCATCAAGTGCCCTCTTCAGTGCCCATCATCCAGTTACCCCAACTCTCCAGCCACCTCCCCTTCCGCAACCCTTTGTTCTGTTCCCAAAGTTAGGAGTCTCATGTTTTGTCACCCTCTCTAATTATTCACACTCGTTTTCTCTCCTTTCCCTTATAATCCCTTTCACTATTTCTTCTATTCCTTGATGAATGAAACCATATGATGATTATTGTCCTTCTCTGATTGACTTACTTCATTCAGCATAATACCCCCCATTTCCATCCATGGCAGAGCAAATGGTGGGTATTCGTAATTTCAAATATTCAAATGGAGTAATATTCCATTGTATATATAGACCACCTCTTCTTTATCCATTCATCTGTCAAAGAACATCAAGGCTCCTCCCACAGATTGGCTATTGTGGACATTGCTGCTATAAATATTGGGGTGCAAGTGTCTTGGTCTTTCACTGCATCTGTGTCTTTGGGGTAAATCCCAAGCAGTGCAATTGCTGGATCATAGGGTAGCTCTAATTTTAACTCTTTGAGGAGCCTCCACACAGTTTTCCAGAGTAGCTGCACCAGTTCCCATTCCCACCAACAGTGCAAGACAGTTCCCCTTTTTCCACATCCTCTGCAACATTTGTTGTTTCCTGTCTTGTTAATTTTCACCATTTTCACGGGTCTGAGGTGATATCTCATTGTGGTTTTGATTTGTGTTTCCCTACTTATTTTTTTATTTGCCATTTGTATGGCAAATGATGTGGAGCATTTTCTCCTGTGTTTATTGGTCATATGTATGTCTTCTTTGGTGAAATTTCTGTTCATGTCTTTGCCCATTTCTTTTTTTTTTAAATTTCTTTTTATTGGAGTTCAATTTGCCAACATATAGCATAACACCCAGTGCTCATCCCATCAAGTGCCCCCCTCAGTGCCCGTCACTCAGTCAACCCAACCCCCGCCCACCTCCCTTTCCACCACCTCTTGTTCGTTTCCCAGAGTTAGGAGTCTCATTTTCTGTCACCCTCTCTGATATTTCCCACTCATTTTCTCTCCATTTCTTTTTTTTTTAAGATTTTATTTATTTATTCATGAGAGAGAGGCAGAGACATAGGCAGAGCAAGAAGCAGGCTCCCTGCAGGAAGCCCAATGTGGGACTCGATCCGGGGACTCCAGGATCACGCCCTGAGCCAAAGGCAGACATTCAACTGCTGAGCCACCCAGGCATCCCTCTTTTGCCCATTTCTGATTGGATTGTTCATTTCATTGCTGTTGAGTTTAATAAGTTCTTTATAGATCTTGGATACTAGTCCTTTATCTGATATGTCATTTGCAAATATCCTCTCCCATTCTGTAGGTTGTCTTTTAGTTTTGCTGACTGTTTCTTTTGCTGTGCAGAAGCTTCTTATCTTGATGAAGTTCCAATAGTTAATTTTTGCTTTTGTTTCCCTTGCCTTCATAGATGTATCTTGCAAGAAGTTGCTGTGACCAAGTTCAAAAAGGGTGTTGCCTGTGTTCTCCTCTAGGATTTTGATGGAATCTTGTCTCACATCTGGATCTTTCATCCATTTTGAGTTTCTCTTTGTGTCTGGTGTGAGAGAATGGTCAAGTTTCATTCCTCTGCACGTGTCTGTCCAATTTTCCCAGCACCATTTATTGAAGAGACTGTCCTTTTTCCAGTGGATAGTCTTTCCTGCTTTGTGGAATATTAGTTGACCATACAGTAGAGCCCATTTCTGGGTTCTCTGTTCTGTTCCATTGATCTATGTGTCTGTTTTTGTTCCAGTACCACACTGTCTTGATGATCACAGCTTTGTAGTACAACTTGAAATCCAGGATTGGGGATCCCTGGGTGGCGCAGCGGTTTGGCGCCTGCCTTTGGCCCAGGGCGCGATCCTGGAGACCCGGGATCGAATCCCACATCAGAGTCCCAGTGCATGGAGCCTGCTTCTCCCTTTGCCCGTGTCTCTGCCTCTCTCTCTCTCTCTCTCTCTCTGTGACTATCATAAATAAATAAAAGTTAAAAAAAAAAAAAAGAAATCCAGGATTGTGATGCCCCTGACTCTGGTTTTCTTTTTAACATTCCGCTGGCTATTCGAGGTCTTTACTAATTCCATACAAATCTTAAGATAATTTGTTCCAACTCTGTGAAGAAAGTCCATGGTATTTTGATAGGGATTGCACTGAATGTGTAAATTGCCCTGGGTAACATTGACATTTTCACAATATTAATTCTGCCAATCCATGAGCATGGAATACTTTTCCATCTCTTTGTGTCTTCCTCAATTTCTTTCAGAAGTGTTCTGTAGTTTTTAGGGTATAGATCCTTTACCTCTTTGGTTAGGTTTATTCCTAGGTATCTTATGCTTTTGGGTGCAATTGTAAATGGGATTGACTCCTTAATTTCTCTTTCTTCAGTCTCATTGTTAGTGTATAGAAATGCCACTGACTTCTGGGCATTGATTTTGTATCCTGCCACATTGTCGAATTGCTGTATGAGTTCTAGCAATCGGGGTGGAGTCTTTAGGTTTTCTACGTACAGTATCATGTCATCTGCAAAGAGGAAGAGTTTGACTTCTTCTTTGCCAATTTGAATGCCTTTTATTTCTTTTTGTTGTCTGATTACTGAGGCTAGACAACAACCTAGTATTATGTTGAATAGCAGTGGTGAGGTGGACATCCCTGTCCTGTTACTGATCTTAGGGGAGAGGCTCTCAGTGTTTCCCCATTGAGAATGATATTTGCTGTGGGCTTTTCATGGGTGGCTTTTAAGATATTGAGGAAAGTTCCCCTATCCCTACACTCTGAAGAGTTTTGATCAGGAATGGATGCTGTATTTTGTCAAATGTTTTCTCTCCATCTATTGAGAGGATCCTATGGTTCTTGTTTTTTCTCTTGTTGATATGATCTATCACTTTGATTGTTTTATGAGTGTTGAACCAGCCTTGCATCCCCGGGATAAATCTCACTTGGTCATGATGAATAATCTTCGTAATGTCCTGTTGGATCCTATTGGCTAGTATCTTGTTGAGAATTTTTGCATCTGTGTTCATCAGGAATATTGGTCTATAATTCTTTTTGGTGGGGTCTTTGTCTGGTTTTGGAATTAAGGTGGTGCTGGCCCCATAAAACAAGTTTGGAAGTATTCCATCTCTTTCTATCCTTCAGACAGCTGTAGTAGAATAGGTATTACTTCTTCTTTAAACTTTTGATAGAATTCCCCTGGGAACCCACCTGGCCATGGACTTTTGTGTCTTGGGAGGTTTTTGATGACTGCTTCAATTTCTTCCCTGGTTATTGGTCTGTTCAGGTTTCCTATTTCTTCTGGTTCCAGTTTTGGTAGTTTGTGGTTTTCTAGAAATGCATCCATTATGCTGCTCATAATACATTTTTAAAATCGTTTGTATTTCCTTGGTATTGGTTGTGATCTCTCCTCTTTCATTCATGATTTTATTAATTTTAGTCTTTTCTGTTTTCTTTTTAATAAGATGGGCTAATGGTTTATCTATCTTATTAATTCTTTCAAAGAACTAACTCCTGGTTTTGTTTATCTGTTGTACAGTTCTTCTGGTCACTATTTCACTGAGTTCTGCTCGAATCTTTATTATCTCTCTTCTTCTGCTTGGTGTAGGTTTTATTTGCTGGACTTTCTCCAGCTCCTTTAGGTGCAAGGTTAGCTTGTATATTTGAGGGTTTTTTCCCAATTTTTTGAGGGAGTCTTGTATTGCAATGTATTTCCCTCTTAGCACTGCTTTTGCTGTATCCCAAAGACTTTGAACAGTTGTAGCTTCATTTTCATTAGTTTCCATGAATCGTTTTAATTCTTTTCTAATTTCCTGGTTGACCCATTCATCTTTTAGTAGGATGCTCTTTAACCTCCACGTGTTTGAGTTTCTTCCCAATACCTTCTTATGATTGAGTGCTAGTTTCAAAGCATTATGGTCTGAAACTATGCAGGGGACAATACCAATCTTTTGGCATTGGTTGAGGCCTGCTTTGTGAACCAGTATGTGGTCTATTCTGGAGAAAGTTCCATATGTACTTGAGAAGAATGTGTATTCAGTTGCGTTTGGATGGAAAGTTCTGTAAATATCTGTTAAATCCATCTGGTCCAGTGTATCCTTTAAAACCCTTATTTCTTTGGAGATGTTGTGCTTAGAAGTTTTGTCATTTGTAGAAAGTGCTGTGTAGAGCAGCCCGGGTGGCTCAGTGGTTTAGCACCGCCTTCAGCCCAGGGCCTGATCCTGGAGACCTGGAATGGAGATCCACGTCGGGCTCCTTGCATGGAGCCTGCTTCTCCCTCTGCCTGTGTCTCTGCCTCTCTTTTTCTGTGTCTCTCATGAATAAATAAATAATCTTAAAAAAAAGAGAAAGTGCCGTGTAGAAGTGTCCTACTATTAATGTATTATTATCTAAGTATGATTTTACTTTTGTTATTAATTGATTGATCTACTTGGCACCTCCCACATTAGGTCCATAAATATTCATGATTGTTAGGTCTTCTTATTGGAAACACCCTTTAAGTATGATATAGTGTTCCTCTTCTTCTCTTACTACAGTCTTTGGGATAAACTTTAATTTATCTGATATGAGGATTGCTACCCCAGCTTTCTGTTGAGGACTATTTGAATGGTAAATGGTTCTCCACCCTTTCATTTTCAGGCTGGAAGCGTCCTTAGCTCTAAAATGAGTCTCTTGTAGACAGTATATAGATGGGTCTTGGTTTTTTGTCCAGTCCAAAACCCTGCGTCTTTTGATGGGATCATTTAACCCATTCACATTCAGAGTAAGTTTTGAAATACACCAATTTAGTGTCATCGTAATACCTATTCAATCCCTGTTTTTGTGGATTATTTCTTTGGGCTTCCTCTTTCTTTTACAGGGTCCCTCTTAAAATTTCTTGCAGAGCTGGTTTGGTGGTTACATATTCTTTCATTTTCTGCCTATCTTGAAAGTTCTTTATCTCTCCTTCTATTCTGAATGACAGCCTTGCTGGATAAAGTATTCTTAGCTGCATGTTCTTCTCATTTAGGACCCTGAATATATCCTGCCAGCTCTTCTGGCCTGCCACGTCTCTGTAGAGAAGTCTTCTGTTAATCTAATATTTCTCCCTATAACTTAAGAATCTTGTCTCTCGCTGCTTTAAGAGTTTTCTGTTTATCTTTGGAATTTGCAAGTTTCACTATTAAATGTCAAGGTGTGGAATGGTTTTTATTGATTGGGTGGGGGGACCCTCCCTATCTTCTAGATCTGAATGCCTGTTTCCCTCCTCAAATTAGGGAAGTTCTACAGTTCTACAGAGCTATGATTAGTTCAAATATTTTTTATGGCCCTCTGTCCCTCTCAGGGCTCTCTGGAATCCCAATATCCGTAGATTCTTCCTTCTGAGTCTATCATTTATTTCCCTTAACCTTTCTCACGGTCTTTTGTTCTTTTCTTTTTTCCTCATCTTTCTTCCTTGCCATCAACTTGTCTTCTATGTCACTCACTCTATCTTCCACCTCATTAACTCTTGTCATTAGGACCTCCAGTTTGGATTGCATCTCATTTAATTGATTTTTAATTTTGGCCTTTTTAGATCTAAATTTTGCAGTCATGAAGTCTCTTGAATCTTGTTGATAAGGATTTCTAAAGATTTAGTTATCCATTTCTTCCTGTTACAGAGAGGAAGAAACCCTTACAAATGGTGGTTTACCTCATAAATATAAATATCTTTTACAAAAAAGTAACTTCTACTCAGTTTTCTACTCAGTAGCTTCTTCTGTTTCTGCTCTTTCTTGAAAATAATCAGTTCAGGATAATCCTTATATCAGAGAGACATGGTGCCAGTGGAGCATGTGACTCTTAATGTTGGTTTCCTGAGTTTGATCCTCATGTTGGGTGTGGAGCCTATGAAAGAAAGAAAGAACGAAGTAAAGAGAAGAAAAGAAAAAGAAAAAGAAAAAGAAAAAAAAAGAAAAAGAGGCATGTTTTGAGGTGGCATTTTCTGGCTCCCCTTCAATTGTATCAAAGATTCATATCAATCTAACACAAACTCCCAAAAAAATAGCACAGGAAAGAACACTGACCAATATTACCTTGAGACTTATAAAAATAAACACAAATCAAGGAAAGAAAGAACACACTTCAAAAAAGAAATAAGTGAAATTAGAAACTATTTTGAGCTAAAGAAAAATGAAAATCATCAAACTTGTGAGATTGAGCTAAAACAGTATTTACAGAGAAATTGATAGCACTAAAGAACTACATTAGAAAAAAAAGAAAGGACTAAAATCAATGACCTTAATTTTTGATTTAAGAAAATATCTTAAAATATTTTAAAAGAACAAGTTAAACACAAAGTTTAAAAGAAATAACTCAATGTTTCATGATGGTTCACAAAAGACTCAAGTTATTTTAGCCACGTAAAATTATAATAATGAGATCATACTTAAAGTAGACAAGAAAATTTGGAAATCTGAACAATTTTCAAACTCCTTTTGTTTTTAATTGTAAATTCATTCCATTTATTGTTACATGTGACAGCATTTTACTTTCCTATTTGAAAGGATAAGGAATATTTACAAGTAAAATACATAGATTTAATTATTTTAGAAATAATAAATGAATAATCTGTGGTAATCCCATTTGGTTGAACTCACTAGAGTAAAGAGAAAGAAGAAAAACTATAGATGGAATTACCCACAAGGCAGGGTCAGTCTAATATTAGCCTTTCCTTATAGATTAGCCATCTTTAGAGTTATTCATTTGAGGTTTCATCCTCTAGATAATGGTTTATAAATGGAAAATTTGAGTATCTTCATTTTTGTTTTAAAAATTGGTGGGAGGGCATATTTTCCTTCTAGGTATTTATACATAAATATTGAGGCTGGCTAAATTAAAGTTCAATTATCTAATTGGATACAGATGTTAAAAATAAAGAAGTATGTATTTACATGGGAAGTTATCTCTAAGCTATTTTTCCAAGTATAAAAAGAAAGATGCAAATCAATGTCTATAACATGTTTTATTTTTAAACAAGGGGCATATATTTGTATATATAGACTATTTCTGAAAGGGCATATGAGAAATTGGTAACAGTAGTTTGTCAATTTTTTCATTTTCCCTTTCTCTGGTATTTCCACAAGAATGAGTTATTACAATAAAATGTAGTTAAAAATAAACATAGCTGTCTATAGAGAGAGAAAAGGGAAATGTAATGAGATTCTAACATTGGGGAATCTTTATAGGCACAAGTTGCCTTCTATAATTCTTGCAAATTTTCAGTAATTTGAAATTATTTCAAAATAAAAAGATAACAAAAAAACAACTAATTCCATAAATAGTTCTTTTAAATTCCAAATTTGGCCTATACAATTCTATACACCCAGCCTAATTCATGTACATGACCCATGTACTAGCTGGTACAATGACATAATTGCTCTGAGCCTTGGTTTCCTCACTCCAAAAATCAGAATGATTTTTATAGGGTTGTGTTTTATACATACTGAACGTCAGTATATATTATTATATCCTCTCTTCTCTATTTCTTTCAACATGCCCTTATTTAGATAAAATAGTATGAGAAGGCAAAGAAGCCAATGCATTTTGTGGTTCTATAAACAGGGGGCAAGAAATATAGTTGAAGCAGAGGTTGTCATTTTTGGCATTACAAACATAAAGACTATCTCTGTATTCAGTCACTTCCTTCTTCTTGTACTTCAAGACTTTAAAAACATACCTTTTTCTGTCAAGAAGCAGTTTCACATATTATAAAAAAAATTCTTGGCTCTGAAAATTTTAAACCTAGGTTTAGAAATAATAATTCTGAGGTAACTTATCTTCTTTAAATGTATACAAATTTTAATGTCATGAGTTTTGTTTTGTTTTGTTTGTCTTTAACAGGTTGTCCAGCTCTAGTGAGAAGTAAACCAAAGGACAAGAATTTGCCCTGCAGTAGATTCAACTTCAACCACACAAATGTGGACTTTAGGAGTTTGGTAGAGATTAAGTTTAGATTTAAGAATTAACAAATGGGTGAAACAAGTCACCAACTATGGTTAATGTTATGTGTCAACTTGACTGGGTCATGGGGTGTCCAGATATTTAGTTAAACATTATTTTTATGTGAGTTTGTGAAAGTGTTTCTAGATGAGATTAGCATTAGAATCAGTAGACTGAGTAAGGCAGATTTCCTTCCACAATGTGGCTAGGTATCCTCTATTTCATTGAAGTCCTGAATGAAATAAAAGGTATAAGAAGAGAGAATTCAGTCTCTGCCTAATTGGATGAGCTGGAACATCAGTCTTCTCATGTGTTAGGACTGAAACTGAAACGATTGGCCCTCCTGATCCTCAGGCCATAGTGTTCACACTGGAATTACATCACCAGCAATCCTAGGTCTCCAGATGACACATGGCAGATCATGAGACTTCTCAGCCTACACAAATGCATGAGCCAATTGCTTATCAATATTCTCTTTATATCTATCTACCTATCTTTAAGTATCTAAGCATCTGTCTGTCTTATTATTTCTTTTCTCTGGTGAACTCTAATATATCATGTTCTGTCAAATTTTATGGTAAATGATTAATTTTGTCCAATTCACTTTATTGAACACAATCATTTTTTATAAATTTATTTTTTATTGGTGTTCAATTTGCCAACATATAGAATAACACCCAGTGCTCATCCCATCAAGTGCCCCCCTCAGTGCCTATCACCCAGTCACCCCCACCCCCCACCCACCTCCCTTTCTACCACCCCTAGTTTGTTTCCCAGAGTTAGGAGTCTCTCGTGTTCTGTCTCCCTTTATTGAACACGATCTTTTCCAATTTGGACCATTCGTCATTTCTTGCCAGAGTTATTATAACACCCTCTTAGATGTCTCCTGACTTTGGTTTCACCTCCCTCAACTCCTTCTTTCACCACAACTACCATTATAATCTTCATAAAATAAAATTATTTCTCTGATTGAAGAAAACAAAACAATAAAACAAATTACAAAAGCAATTTGATCTATGTATTGAGCTTTTTCTTGGCTCCCCAGTGCCTTGAGAATCACTTTGAAAATTCTGAGAGCATGCAGAGCTTTCAAAACCTAGGCTATTTCTATTCCTTCATCCCTAGGTTTTCCACCCAACATTGCTTCTTTCACTTTTATCACTCTCTTCCTTATTTTACACTTACTCTTCATTTATCTTCAAATCAAAGTCACCTCTCACTTTTTCTTCCCCCTGCCTGAAATGCCTTCCTTCATTCTCCACCAAGTGAATTCCAACTCATCTTGAAGATGAGCTCAACTGTTCCTCTTGCATGAAGCTTTCCCTAACATCCCTGCAGATGTCCCATCCATGTTCCTAAAGAGTAATTTTTATCCCTCTTTCAAATCACTTATTGCAGGGCTGGACAATGTATTGTTTATGGGACTATCTTTCCCACTGAACTTCAAAAGCCTCAGTGACAGGTTGAATTAATCTGTGCTCCTGGCCTACACTACTACATCCTTGGTTTCTTCTTTTCTTTTTCAAAATTTTATTTATTTATTTATTTATTTATTTATTTATTTATTTATTTAGAGAGAGAGAGAGAGAGCATGAGGAGGGGAGGGGCAGAGGGAAAAGCAGACTCCCCGTTGTGCAGGGAGCCAGATGTGGGACTGGATCCCAGGACCACAAGATCATGAGCTAAGCTGAAAGGAGACAACTGACTGAATCACCCAGGTGCTTTTTCTTTACTGGGTACCTGCCATGTACAGAGTCCTGGGTTCTGGGGACACAGGTTTGACTATGACAGCAAAGATCTTTCCCTCATGGAATTCACTAACTGGAGGAAAGCAATACCATCAAACAACAATGTGTGTGTGTGTGGGGGGGGGGGCGGTGACAGAAGGAGAGAGAGAGAGAATTTCAAGGAGTGGTAATTGTAATGTTTATAGCAGCAATCTCCACAACAGCCAAACTGTGGAAGAAGCCTCAATGTCCATCAACAGATGAATGGATAAAGAAGATATGGTCTATATATACACTGGAATATTACTCAGCCATCAGAAAGGATGAATAGCCACCATTTGCTTCAATGTGGATGGAACTGGAGGATATTAGGCTGAGTGAAGTAAGTCAATCGGAGAAGGAGAATCATTATATGGTTTCACTCATACAGGGAATATAAGAAATAGTGAAAGGGATAATAGGGGAAAGGAGGGAAAATGAGTGGGAAAATTAGAGAGGGTGACAAAACATGAGAGACTCCTATATCTGGGAAATGAACAAGGGGTATGGAAGGGAAGAAAAGTGAGGGGATGAGAAGACTGGTGACGGGCACTGAGGGAGGCACTTGACAGGATGAGCACTGGGTGTTATATGTTGGCAAATCGAAATTCAGTAAAAAGATATATATATATATAATAAAATAAAAACAAACTAAAACATTGTGGTGGCATAAAAAACTTGTGTCTGGGGCTATAATCAAGAGGAAACCTCTGAGGATGTGACACTGAGCACAGACATGAGTGAGGCAAAGGAGCCAGCCAGGTGAAGACCTAGGGAAGCAAAACTTTAGGCAGAGTGAACCTCAAGTAAAAAGGCACTGTTTAAGAGAATCACTTTCCTCATAAGGTAAAGGGAAACAATCATACAACGCTATGTCAGCTGTGTTGTTGTTTTTAATCCTAATCCTAGATCAACTGCCATAAAAGTATTCTGAGTAAAAGGCTGACATGATTAAATTAGTTTTTTGAAAAAGATCTCTTTGCCTAAGATGAGGACAGTGAAACCAGCATGTGCCAGTTTCCATCCTGGGCTTCTCAAACACCAAAGTGAGGCCAGCACCAAACTTCCAACTTTAATGAATCACGACTAGATTAGCACAAAATTATCAAAGCACTCAAAGCAAATGCTATTGTGCAATGGAGCTTCTATGGAGATTTGTAAGGACAAGCGAGACTGGCAGCGACTGGGACTCTGCTGAGGAGGGAGCCCTCTAGTGGGTAGAAGTGATAGTGCAGTTTTGCTGAGGCAGCAGGGTGGGGCAGGAGGACTTGGGCTTGTAGCTGCTAGATGATGTGCCTGGGGTCCCACTTTCTCATCTTTGTCATAAAGAGTGTATGCTGAATCAGTGTGATTCCCAAATAGGTGTCCATGGACAGGGGCTGATCCAGGGATATAGAGTCATCTGGGGAGTTACTGGCAAATACAGACTTGCTTACCCTACTCCAGAAGATGAGGATTTAGTAGAGAGGCACTGGTGCAGGAATCTGCATTTACATGAACATTCCTGAAGATTTTCTGTAAGGTTAAATTTTGGGAGCACTGCACTAGGAGACTCTAAGGTCCCTTCATGCTCTAATAGCCTGACATAGAGTTGTCTTCAGAGATAACGTGGGGTGATTTCTGAGTGTGCTTCATCCAAAATGGCAGCCCAACATTAACTTTTAGGATGGAGGGATTGATTCCTGGAGGAGTTCTAGTTTTCAGATGAGGCAAACAGGCCCAGAGAAGAAACATGATTTGCCCAAGATTACACACCAGGAAGTAACAATTCTAGAAATAGTACCAGTTTCCTGACCTCCTGGTATTTAAGACATTGCAGGTAGAATATCCATTCCTGTTCCTGACATCTAGCAAATTCCCACTTCTTGGTCGTCATCTTCCCCCCAATTCCTACTCTGGCCTACTCTTTCTTTCACATGGAGACCCATTAGGTTTTGGACACTATACTTTGTTTTAAGAAGACTCAACTTTGACTCCATTAATATGAAGTTGAGCCATCCCTCCCAGTACATACAGAGAGGAGGGTAAGGTCAGGGGAGGCTGTAGGAAGGACCTCAGTGCTTCTTGAGTGTTGAAGATAAAATAAATGGCAGGCCATGAAGAGTGTGGCTGACTGGCTCATAGCACACTCATATCCATGCCTCAAGGAGAAGCAGAACCCAGAATTCCTCATTCCACACTGTCCCTCCTGCCCCCTCTCCAAATACCCAACTTTCTTACAGGGATGATATCATATTGTCGGAGAAGACCAGGACCTGAAATCATTTTGACTGGGGCAGGGAGTGGGGTGGAGGAAGGAAGGAGTAGATGCACTAATTTAACTAAAAGCCTCAAGGGAGTCTCTGTTTCAGGTTCCTCCCACCTCATCCACCATCCACCTACTGACCTTCTTCCTTCACCATCCACGCTTCTTTGCTCTTCCAGGGCTTTTGGGATCATCTAGTGCATATTTTCTTCAGAGCAGACCTCACTGACATAGTACAAGCCTTGGTCACTTGATCTTTGCTGGGCTCAGCCTCTTAGGGCTGCTTGCCCTACTCTAGGCCTGGGATGAAGTTTGGAGTCTGCCTTGAGGTCTACTCGAAATCCCCACGGCTGCAGCTCAGGACAGTGGCCTCTGGTTCTGGCTTAGGGTGGTAGAAAGCAGCAAGCTCCCCTGCCTGGTCACTGCTTTGATGAATATTTAGTTCAGGGCCTACCCTGGGACCTCAGTCCAACCTCACCATACACCCTGCACCCCAGTCCTGGAAACTCCCAGGCTCTCCCTCTTCCAACCACCAGAGGCCGTTAGGCTAAAAGACTCCACTTTTCTCAACTTCACCACCACTCCAGATCCTCCCTGGACAGCTCAGAGGAAAGATCGCTTCATAAACTCTTAAAAACATTTTGGAAACTAGCAGCTTAATCATTATATTATTCAATCAGAAGTGTTTTGGGAAAGAAAAAATGAAGTATATCTTCATTTTAAGTACATCTGTTGTTTTCAGACGCTATTATTTGTCAGTGAATCATCAATTTTATTTTTTTGTGTGGCTAAGACTATTTGTTCTAACTAAGGATCATGCATGCAGCTAAACTAATGTGCCTTTTGTGTAAAATGGAAATTTCAGTCCTGCTAAGTGTCATGATCCTAAGTGTGGTGGGTGAGTAATCTCCCCAGATGTTATGAGATACATCTGGGGGGAGTAGGATTGTGAGACAGTGGGATCAGAGCTGTCCTTGCAGGAACACTATAGCCCACAAGGGCAACCAAGGCATTATATGCATAAGTCCAGCCATCCCATGTGTAAATCCTCCCGTTCTGCCCAGTGCCACATTGATTGACCACCAGAGCAGACTAACTGCAGACAGAGAACCCTGGCAGCTCATGGTCCTACTGCTCCTGGCTCAGGCTGGCCCAAAGAAAATGTAGGACCACTGTGACAGGTTCGTCAGATGCTGGCCCAGGTGGGAAGCCTGAGTTGTGGGAAACAAGGGCCAGGAAAGAGACAGTTCCTAAAACTGGGATTCCTCCCTGAGGCCTATTTCCCCAGAGAGATCTCTCCTCAATCAGTGGGCTCACCTCCCAGGTTCCAAGGCACAAACAGAGGGGTGGGGTGGGCTTAAGGGGGCAGGAAGGAAAGGGGAGTTACCAGCATTTCTTAAAAGCCACCACTTTGGGAGATAAGTAATGAGACAGAATCACATCAGATGAATTGAGAGAGAAGGTGAGTTGCCAACTGAGGGTTTATGGCTTTGTGGCTACATCAAGTACAAATGGGGAGGAAATAAAAACTGAAATAGATTTGTCCTTTACACAAGGTTACTATGAAACTTAATTTTTCATATAAATGGACTGGCCCTGGTCTGTCCCCTCTCGAACTCAAGGTTTCTTTATGACTTTTACAGTTCCTTTTCCCTAAGTGACTGCCTACTTCTCAGGGCTGTGAGCTGACACCTACCCACCCCATCCCTTTCAAACCCCCTCCAAGCCATTTCCTCCTCTTTGGAATTCATCCTAAGGCCCTTACTCTTTAATCTTAGTGTAAGCAGCCTTGTTAATCAAATATTTTTTTACTTGCTAATTACTCACCCTTTTCAGACAGTCCAGGACATTCACTGGCACAAGAGTTCAGTAAAGTAAGGAACCCGTTAGAGCAAAAGGCAAGTTCTAAAATTTGCAGTGATTTGGCAAAGGTTTATATTTTAGTTCAAAAGAATTTCCACCATTTGCAAAGGTGTGTGTGTGTATGTGTGTGTGTGTGCGTGAGAGAGAGAGAGAGAGAAAGAGAGAGGGAGAGAAAAAGAGAATGAGAGAGAGAGAGAGAGAGAGAGGACAGAAACAGAGATTCTATCCTTGGGTAATAAAAGCCCAAGTGGCATGACCCTGAGCAAATAGCTCATTCATACAGTGGAAATATTGAGAGTAATACTATTCTCATAGGGTTGTTATGAAGATGGCAGTAAACAAGTAAACATTGTGTGTACAATTTCTAACCGAATGCCTTGCACTTAATTTTGCATATTTTTTCTTTTTCTGTTTTTTTTTTTTTTTTTTTTTTTCAGAGCTGGGAGTTGGGGGAACTTGTTAGGGACATAAAATAAGTCTGAGTTAAGATTGTGCAGTTCTAACTGCTTATCTGTAGTCTAGTTGTAAACAAGGTACAGAAGATATGGTAAGTGTCAACCAATAGCTACTCTGTTTTTTATCCATCCTCCAGGTCCAAGGGAAGGGGGTGAGATGAGCTGTCATTATGTGGGGCTAGGCCAACTGGGTGCTGTGTAAGGGAGAGCTGGCATGGACTCTGAAAGCCTGAATATCCAGGAAGGAGAGATAGATAGAACAGGCTCAGCTCCAGGAGGAGCTAGTGCTGCTGAAACAAAACATGTCTGAGAGCAGTGGAGTGTGCTGAAGGTGGAAAGCAAGCTTTTGGTTTCTAGAGGAGGCACTGAAAGCCATGCTGGGGACTTCAGGCAGAAACAAGATTGTGGGCTGTAGGAGCTGAGTGCAGTGTTGAGCCTGGGCATACTCTTCATTAGACACCATCATCTTGCAGTCAGTGCAGACTCCACTCATTCCTTCCATGCTCCCCTCATCAGACAGGACTGGTCTCTCAGAAGTCCTGGACTTATATTGACCCATTCCCCTAGAGGAAAGCTTTAAAAGAAAATTATATTACTACTGTGGTTTCCCTCATTTTTTAGTTAAATGTTTCTGAGCAAAACTCAAGATTAGCAAAGCAAACACCTTTGTCTTCTTGGCATCTTTGGGAAGAAATGCACTTTATTTTGGCTGCTGTTCTAAGTTATTGCTGTATTTTAGGGTTCTTCTGGATCCCTGACCATAGAAGTGACTTAATCTGGGCAGAACAGCCCCTTCCTCACTGGCTGCTGAGAAGCCTCCGTGGCTGGAATTCCAATTAATCCGTGGCTAGGGCTGCAGTTGACAGGGATTCATGTTCATCGTGCTGTGACATAAGCTAAACATGGCCCTCTTAGCCTCCCTGCCAGGCCTGTAATGCCCTGTGTTACCTCTACCCTCCTAATGTCCTCATACTCTCCTGCCCTGAGTGAATCTCTACACCTATGCTTGGAGGGGGCCTTCGTAAATATTTGAGGAATCTGAAAACGCAATTTTGTATGCCCAGAATAGGAGTAAGTGGGTAACTCACTTTCTCTGTTCCTTCAAGGGTCTGGTATGAATGTGTGCATGTTTGTATGTGTACACAGGTATGTTTCTCTGTGTAAATGTATATGCGTGTGTGAATATGTGTCTATGTGCATGCATATGTGTTTATGCATATGTGAATGTGTGTATGTCCATGCATCACTTCTTCTAGACTATTTATTTATTTATTTATTTATCCTCTTTAAATGTCGCCGTGATTTGATCCTATTTGGTCCACCCACCTTCCATCCAGTCCCCACCCCTGAAATGACACAGGGATGAGACTACTGAACCTAAGTTCACATTCTCACAGATTTTTCAGTGTACATGCCCTTGTATCTTATCCAGTTTTTACTCTTGTGTACGGATCTTACCCAAGATTAACCAAGCTTCATTCTGAGTGGACAGTCCCCAGAAGACTACTTATACTTCTGACATGAATTGCAAGTTTTGAGAGGTTCCCAAAACCACCTTTAATTTCGATAATTTGCTAGAAGGACTCATGGAACTCAGTGAAAATGGCTATACTCACAGACTCAGTTTAATATTTTTAAAGATTAATTTTTTAAAAATAGTATTTATTTGTGATAAACAGAGAGAGAGAGAGGCAGAGGGAGAAGCAGGCTCCATGCAGGGAGCCCGATGTGGGACTCAATCCCGGGACTCCAGGATCATGCCCTGGGCCGAAGGCAGGCACTGAACCGCTAAGCCACTCAGGGATCCCCCCATTTTTTTTATTTTAAAGAGGAGGAAAGGGAAAAGGGAGAGGGAGAGAGAAAATCTTAAGCAGACTCCTTGCTGAGTGTGGGGCATGATGCAGGGCTTGTTCTTACAACTCTGAGATCATGACCTTAGCCAAAACCAAGAGTTAGATGCTTAACTGACTGAGCCACTCAGGCATCCCTTTCAGACACAATTTATTGCAGGGTTAGGGTTTAAATTAGACGTAACCAAGGGAAGAGCCATATAAGGTATGTATAGGAGTAGTTCCAGTCTTTTTCTCTCCCTGTGGAATCTTGGCTAGCAAGCCAAGCCTTGTATGGCCAAGATGCATAACAACATGCACAGTATGGTGATGACCAGGAAAATTCACCAGAGCCTTTATGTTCAGGGTTTTGTTGGGGCTCAGCCACATGCTGCCTAAGTGGACGACTTTTAGGCTTTTGTCCTCCCAGAGGTCAGGTTGACACCATTAGTCTTTAGTTCCTCTGAATGGGGACACAAATACCATGTGCCCAAATCATAATCATGCTGTGTGAACAGTCCCATCACAAATCACATTGCTAGACTGTCAGTGGCCAAAGCTCTCAGATAAACACAATGTCCTATCAAGCAGGACAATCCAGGGACCTGAGATCACCTCCCACTGGCTGAGAACAAAGGCCAGACTTCTCTTTGGGTAAAGTTAATTCTCTACACATACCCCTGCCAACAGTCCCTGTCTTTGAAATTTGAGGATTGGGAGGAGTAAACAGCATCTCTTCAAACCGCTGGGTGACTGAATGTTGTCCTTAGGGCTGAGTGGTCCCTCCTAGCCAACCAGGAGGACTCTGGTCCTCTCTGCATGGAATTTATGCTATGACATAACAATCTTGGTTCTAAAAAGAGCCCTGGACATCTCAATACTTGCTTGTTTGGGGACCACAGAATTATCAAGCATGAAGCAGCTTACCCCCTAAGAACCTTCTGCTACCTCCAAGAAATAGATATGCAGGACCAGGGAAGATAGTGGCAGCCTAGGAGGACTGCAGGCTTACCTTGACTCATGTATACAACTAGATAACTATCAAATCATCCTAAATACCTCAGAAATAGACCTGAAGACTAGCAGAACAAACTCCACAACTAAAAGGTAGAGAAGAGGCCACATTGAAGAAGGTATGAAGGGGGGAGACATCATTTAGGAGAGAAAAGGATCATGACTGTTGCAGTGGAGTGGGAGCTGTGGTCACAGAAAGGGTAGAGAGGCAGACTAGCACAGAGGGAGGAAGATGAATCCTCATAGCAATTATCTTGGAAAGCAAGAGGGGCCCAATTTTGAGAGTTCTTGTAACCAGCAGGATTTAAAGCCTAGAGTTTTAAAGGTCAATGGATTTGGCTCCAGGAGACTGCAGAGGCATTGGTGCTAATCTTGGAAAGAAGGCAAGGCAAACTGTTTGCAGACATATAGTGTGGAAATAGCAATCAAAAGAATGCCTAGGGCACACAGTAGGGAGGTTATTTGCTCTTCTTGAAGCATGTCCCAGAGAGGTAGCATTCACAGAGAAACCCTTCCAGGAACAAAGGAACTTACCAGAACCTTTTCCCTCACCTGCCCTTTAGTATTAACACAGAGCCACCTGTGGCAACCAGCACAGTGCCAAAACTACTACCTAATTTTCTTACACTAAGTCCCACCCTACCAGGCTCTGGGGGAATCGTCCTTCCTAGTGACATTCTCCTCAGTCCCAGGACAGTGGGTACCTCTTTCAGAAGACTAGGCCTAACCCTTGACAGCAACACATCTCCAACCTTGGAGTTCTTGTTCATGAAGTTATTTCCCTAAGAATATAAGTAGCTGACTTTCCTAACACACAGAAGCAGGCATAGACTTAGACAAAATGAGAAGAAAGCGGAATTTGTCCCAAATGAAAGAACAGAACAAGTCCATAGCCAGAGAACTAAATGAAACAGATATAAGTACGATGCCTGATAGATAATTTAAAGTAATGATCATAAAGATTCTCACTGGTCTTAAAAGAGTAAAGTACATGAATGAGACTCTTAACAGGGGGATAAGGAATAACATAGCAGAGATACAGAGCTTAACAAACAACAGAAGAAATATGCTTGATGGATTACATAGCAGGCTGGAAGAAGCAGAGGAACAAATTAATGACTTGGAAAACTGAATAATGGAAAGCAATCAAATTGAACAAAAGAAACAAAGAAAATTATGCAAAACAAGGATAGACTTAGGGACTCAGTAATTCCACCAAACATAATAACATTCACATTATAGAAGTTCCAGAAGAAGAGAGAGAAAAGGGAGCAGAAAATTTATTTGAAGAACTAATAGCTAAAAGCTTTCCTTATCTGGAGAAGGAAACAGATATCTAGATCCAAGAAGCACAGAGGACTACCAACAAAATGAATAAAAGCAGATCCACACCAAGACACATTACAATAAAAATGGCAAAATATAGTGATTAAAGAAAAAAATTCAAAAGCGGGAAGACAAGACGGTAACATAAGGCTATCAGGGGATTTTTTTTTTTTTTTCAGAAACGTTTCAAGTCAGAAGGAGTGGCATGATATATTTTAAAGTGCTGAATGGGAAAGGTCTGCAGCCAAAATTACTATCCAGCAAAACTACTATTCAGAATAGGAGAGATAAAGTGTTTCCCAGAACAAAAATCAAAGGACTTCATGACTCCTAAACCAGTCATGCAAGAAATATTAAAGAGAACTCTGGGTGGAAAAGAAAGAACAAAAACGACAGTATGAAGATCTGAAACACAGAAGCAGTAAAAATGAATATTTTTGTAAAATATCAGCTGAGGAACTCACAAAATAAAAGGATGTAAAATATGACAAGATATAACTAAAACATGGAGAGGAGTAAAGAATTGGTTGATGACCATCAATTTTTTAAAAAGATTTTATTTATTTATTTATTTATTTATTTGGGACAGAAAGAGAGAGAATGTGCATGAATGGGGAGAGGGGCAGAGAGAGGGAGAAGCAGACTGCCTGATGAGCAGAGAACCTTATGAAGGGCTCAATCCCAGGATCCTGAGATCATGACCTGAGCTGAAGGCAGGCAGACGTTTAACCAACTGAGCCACCCAGGTGCCCCTGATGATCATCAATTTAATATCCACTGCTATATTTAGTTGTTAAATACAAACCTAATGGTAATCATAAATCAAAAGAGAGTAATAGATATGCAAAAAATAATGAGAAAGAAACCCAAGTAAAGAAAGCCAGAAAAATGGAAGTAGATCAAAAGAAGAAAGGATTAGAGAACAATAAAACAATTATGAAACAACTAAGTGGAAATAAATACATTTCTATCAATAATTGCTTTGAATATAAGTGAGTTAGATGCTCCACTCACAAGACATAAGGTGACAGAATGGGTTTAAAAAAAAACAAGATCCATCTATATGCTGCCTACAAGACTCATTTTAGACCAAAAGACACTTGCAGATTGAAAGTGAGGGGATGGAGAAATATCTATCATGCAAATTGGTGTCAAAAGAAAGCCAGAGTACCACTACTTATATTAGACAAAATAGACTTTATAACAAAGTCTATAATAGGAAACAAAGAAGAGCACTATATAATAATAAAGGGGACAATCCAACCAGAAGATATAACAGTTATAAATGTATATGCATCCCAAATGAGAGCACCCAAATACATAAAACAATTCATAACAAACATAAAGAAATAAATTGACAATAATATAGTAATAGGGAATTATATCACCTCATTTACATGGATGGACAGATCATTTAAACAGTAAGTCAACAAACTTACAATGATCTATAGAGACAACTGGAACAAATGGATTTAACTAACTCAGAATATTCCATCCTAAGACAACAGAATACATTCTTTTTAAGAGTACACAGATCAACCTCCAGAATAGATCAGATATTAGGCCACAAAGCCAGCTCTAAGAAATTCAAGAAGCTCAAAGTCACATTATGCATCTTTTCTGACCACAGTGCTATATGAAACTAGAAGTCAACCACATGAAAAATTCTGCACAAGACAACGAATACCTGGAGGTTAAATAAGATGCTACTAAACAGTGAATGGGTCAACCAGAAAATAAAAGAAGAAATTTATAAAGTACTAGAAACAAGTGAAAATGAAAACATTACAGTCCAAAACCTTTGGGATGCAGCAAAAGTGCTCCTAAGAGGGACAAAGATAGCAATACAAGCCTCCATCAGAAAGCAAGAAGAATTTCAAGTGAATAACCTAACCTTTCATTTAAGAGACCTGGGAAAAGAGCAATAAATGAAAACTAAAACAAGCAGAAGGAAGGAAATAATAAAGAGTATAGCAGAAATAAATGGTATAAAAACTAAAACAAAATAACAAAGCCCAAAACAAAGCACACAGAACACACACATACACACAATAGAACAGATCAATGAAACCAGCAGCTTATTCATTGAAAAAATTAATATAATTGATAAACCTCTAGCTGGATTTATCAAGAATAAATAAAGGACTCATATAACTAAAACTACAAATGAGAGAGGAGGAATAACAACTAACACCATAGAAATATAAAGGATTATAAGAGAACATTATGAAAAACTATATGCCAATAGGACAACCAAGAAGAAATGGATAACATGACACTATATATTGAAAACCCAGAAAACTCCAAAAATGAACAAACAAAAAACGTTAGAACTATTAAATGAATTCAGTAAAGTCACAGGATACATAATTGATGCATAGAATTCTGTTGCACTTCTGTACATCAGTAATAAAGCAACAGAAAGAGAAACTAAGAAATTAATAACAAAATTTAGAATTAAACAAAAAATAAGATACTTAATAATAAACCTAAGTAAACAGCTGTAAGACCTGTACTCTGAAAACAATGATGAAAGAAATTGAAGATGACACAAAGAAATGGAAAGATATTCCATGCTCATGGATTGGAAGAATATTAAGTGTCTTTACTAGTCAAAGCAACCTACACATTTAATATAATCCTATCAAAATGCCACCAGCATTTCTCACAAAGCTAAAACAAACAATCCTAAACTTTGTATGGAACCACAAAAGACCCCAAATAGCCAAAGCAACCTTGAAAAAGAAAAGCAAAGTAGGAAGCTTCCCATTTCTAGATTTCAAGTTATATTACAAAACTGTTGTGATGAAAACGCTATGGTACTGGCAGGAAAATAGACACATAGATCAATAGAACAAAATAGACATCCCAGAAATGAACCCACAACTATATGGTCAATTAATCTTTGACAAAGCAGGAAAGAATATCCAGTGGGAAAAAGATAGTCTCTTCAGTAAATGGTGTTGGGAAAACTGGATAGACACATGCCAAAGAATGAAATTTCTAGTTTTTCAATTTACTTTTGTGTATGGATAAATTCCTAGAAACATATAACCTGCCAAAACTGAAGCATAAAGAAATAGAAAATTTGAATAGAACAATTCCCAGCAAAGCTGTTGAGTTAGTAATAAAAAAATTCACAAAAAACAAAAACCCAGGACCAGATGGCTTCATGAGTGAATTCTACCAAACATTTAAAGAAGTGGTAAAGTCTAGAAAGAGTATTATGCTAAGCAAAATAAGTCAAAGAGAGACAAATACCATACGATTTCACTCATTTGTGTTAAGATATGAAAACAATGATCAAAGGGGAAAGAGAGAGAAAGAGTGACAGATGAGCTAAAAGGTGATGGGAATTAATCCTTGCATTAAGGAGTGCACTTGCGGTTGTATGGAAGTATGGAATCACTAAATTGTGCACTTGAAACTAATATTACACTATAAGTTAACTAAAATTAAAGTTAAACATCAAAAATTAAAAAAAAAAAAGGGGGCAAGATACCAGAAGAAGGGTCCTCAACTCATCTGGTCCCGCCAACTTACTTAGATAACTTCCAAACATCCAGAACACCTATGAATTTGACCTGAGATTTAAAGAGACAACAGCTGGAACGCTGCGTAGAGAAGGGTTTTGCTTCTAACGAGGTAGGAAGGCAGAAAAAATTAAATTAAAAAGAATCAAGTCGGGGAGGGGCCCCGCGAGGAGCTGGGCTAAGTCCGGGCGGCGAGAGCCTTGGGGACGGGAAAGCTCGGCCCGGCAGAAGCGGGACCTTTAAAAATCCACACTGGATTCTTCCCAACAGAAAAGTGCTCAGCGGGGAAACCGGCCAGGATCGCCGGAGGGACAGTGAAGCCTTCGGTCTCCTGGGGTCACTCGGAGGGAAGTGGGCCCCGGGCGAGAGTGCCCCTCCCCCACAGGCCGATCTCCGTAAAAGGCTAGAGCGCGGACTCGGCGGGGCCTGGGCGGAGCCGGGCGGATTCCAGCGGCGCAGGCCTGGATCCCAGGGCACCAGGGGACACAGCTCACAAGCCTGAGCTCCCTCCAGGACAGGCGGAGGCGGGGAGGACACAGGACAGCGAGAAATCTCCTGCCGCTGGGCGCCCCGGAGCTGTGCAGGCCAGCCACCAACCCCCCCAAGCCCAGGCGAGTGCGGACTGGGAGCTGCGCAGTTACTGCAGGAGCTGACGCCAGGGCTGGAGTGCTGGCCGACGCCAGTGTTGTTCCTCCTGGTGTCACTGTGAGCCTGGGAGCGGCGGGACCACCAGGGAACACGGGCCTCCAGGGGTAAGCAGCTCCCACTGAGTCGTGCACCTGGCGGGACCAGGGCAGCTCCCCCAGGTACACACACCTGAGAGTGAGCACAGCAGGCCCCTCCCGCAGAAGACCAGCTGGAAGACAGGGGAAGAGCAAGTTCTTGATCGAGCAGCGCTGGAAAGCTCCACGGGAAGTTGAGGGATTTATAGTATACAGAACTAAAGGGTTCCCCTCCTTTTTTTCACCCTTTTCCAGTACAACTTGTTTTTATAATAGACTAAAAATTTCCAATTTTTTTCTCTTTTCCCACCTTAACTACAATATTTTACTACCTCTTCATTTTTAAGTTTCTTCCTTTTTGACTTTCATATTTCTACAATTACATGTCTGAGATATATTTCCCACTTCTAGATTCCCTGCAACATACTAAATTTAATTTTGGGAGATATACGAGATATGTTTTTTTGTTTTGTCTTTTTTGTTTTCTCTGTCTCATTTTGTTCTACAATGGCAGAAGTTAATACCTTCTAAAACATGACCAGTGTGCACCCAGAAGCAAGTGGTATACCGTGCTGGTTCATTCTTTGAGATTATATTCTCTATTCCTTCCCATTCTGCCCCACTCGTTTATCTCATTTATGTTTTGGTGGTCAGTGTTGGGGCTCTCTAAAAGTATTGCTCATTAATGTAAATTTGGGAGTGAGCATCTTTTAACATACAGAACTTAATACACTCAGAACCAAGAGGATCACCCTCTAGGACCCCTCAGGTAGACTACATTCTCCCTCCACAATAGCTTCTTCACCACCACATTCTCCCAGTCCCCCACTTTTTTTCTTCTCTTTTTCTCCTCTTTGTTTTTATCTCTTCTTTTATTTTTTCTTCTTCTTTGGGATTCTTGGCCTTTTATTTTTTACTACTTTTTTTTTAAATTTGTTTTTCAAAAAACAAATTTTGTTTTATTTTCTTCTGATCTTTGTTTTCATTTTCTGGCCTCTGACCTCATCAGAATCATCTAGGGTGAAATTTACTTAGGTCGTGGTTGATATTCTTGACTCAGCCTGCTCATACAGCCACTCTGCACTGAGCAAAATGACTAGAAGGAAGAACTCACCACAATAGAAAGAATCAGAAACAGTACCCTCTGCCACAGAGTCATAGAATATGGATTACAATTCAATGTCAGAAAGCCAATTCAGAAGCACAATTATAAAGCTACTGGTGGCTCTGGAAAAAAAACAAAGGATCAGGAGACTTCCTTACTGCAGAATTTAGATCTAATCAGGCTGAAATTAAAATTCAATTAAATGAGATGCAGTCTAAACTGGATGTC
Organism: Canis lupus dingo; assembly: GCF_003254725.2. NCBI lineage: Eukaryota > Metazoa > Chordata > Mammalia > Carnivora > Canidae > Canis > Canis lupus. The sequence continues at coordinate 43,145,166 of NC_064247.1, read as the reverse complement.
CTAACAATGAGGGTTACTGAGATGGAAGAAAGAATGAGTGACATAGAAGACAAATTGATGGCAAGTAAGGAAGCTGAGGAAAGAAAGAGAAAAACAATGAAATGATCATGAGGAAAGGCTAAAGGAAATAAATGATAGCCTAGAAGGAAAAATCTACGGATAATTGGGGTTGCAGAAAATGCCGAGAGGGACAGAGAGCCATAAAGCATATTTGAACAAATCATAGCTTAGAACTTCCTTAACTGGGCGGGGGGGAGGAACAGGCATTCAGATCCAGGAGATAGAGAGGTCCCCCCTCAAAATCAATAAAAGCCGTTCAACACCTTGACATTTAATAGTGAAACTCACAAATTCCAAAGATAAAGAGAAAATTCTGAAAGCAGCAAGAGACAAGATTCTTAACTTACATGGGGAGAAATATCAGATTAACAGCAGACCTCTCCACAGAGACCTGGCAGGCCAGAAAGGGCTGGCAGGATATATTCAGGGTCTTAAATGAGAAGAACATGCAGCTAAGAATACTTTATCCAGCAAGGCTGCCACTCAGAGTAGAAGGAGAGATAAAGAGCTTCCAAGATAGGCAGAAACTGAAAGACTATATGACCACCAAACCAACTCTGCAAAAATTTTTAAGAGGGACCTTGTGAAAGAAAGAGGAAGCCCAAAGAAATAATCCACAAAAGCAGGGACTGAATAGGTATTACGATGACACTAAATTCATATATTTCTATAGTTACTCTGAATGTGAATGGGTTAAATGATCCCATCAAAAGATGCAGGTTTCAGACAGGATAAAAAAGCAAGACCCATCTATTTGCTGTCTACAAGAGACTCATTTTAGAGCTAAGGACACTTCCAGCCTGAAAATGAAAGGATGAAGAACCATTTACCATTCAAATGGTCCTCAAAAGAAAGCTGGGGTAGCAATCCTCATATCAGATAAATTAAAGTTTATCCCAAAGACTGCAGTAAGGGATGAAGAGGGACACTATATCATACTTAAAGGGCCTATCCAACAAGAAGACCTAACAATCATGAATATTTATGTCCCTAATGTGGGAGCTGCCAAGTATATCCAGAAAGAATAAGATAATATTACGGATTAATAAGAAAATCCGTAGCCTTATTAAAAGGAAAACTCTCAAATGAATAAAATCATGAATGAAAGAGAAGAGATCACAACCAATACCAAGGAAATACAATTTTAAAAATGTATTATGAGCAACGCTAAATAAGCAATAAATTAGGCAATCTAGAAGATATGGATGCATTTCTGGAAAATCACAAATTACTAAAACTGGAACAGGAAGAAATAGAAAATCTGAGTAGGCCAACATCCAGAGAGGAAATTGAAGTAGTCATCAAAAACCTTCCAAGACAAAAAGTCCATGGCCAGATGGCTTCCCAGGGGAATTCTATCAAACGTTTAAAGAAAAAATGACACCGAATCTACTAAAGCTGTTCCTAAAGATGAAAAGAGATGGAATACTTCCAAACTCATTTATGAGGCCAGCATCACCTTGAATCCAAAACCAAAGACCCACCAAAGAGGAGAATTATAGACCAATATCCCTGATGAACACAGATGCAAAAATTCTCACCAAGATACTAGCCATAGGATCCAATAGTATATTAAGAAGATTATTCACCATGACCAAGTGGGATTTTTTTCCCTAGGATGCAAGGGTGGTTCAACACTTGTAAAATAATCAGTGTGATAGATCACATCAAGAAGAGAAAAAAACAAGAACAATATGACCCTCTCAATAGATGGAGAGAAAGCATTTGACAAAATACAGCAGCCATTCCTGATCAAAACTCTTAAGACTGTAGGGATAGAGGGAACATTCCTCAGCATCTTAAAAGCCATCCACAAAAAACCTACAGCAAATATCATTCTCAATCCGGATACACTGAGAGCCTTTCCCCTAAGATCAGTAACACGACAGGATGGCCACTCTCACCACTGTTTTTCAACAAAGTACTAGAAGTCCTAGTCTCAGCACTAAGACAACAAAAAGAAATAAAAGACATTCACATTGATCAAGAAAAACTCAAACTCTCCCTCTTTGCAGATGACATGATACTGTACATAGAAAACCCAATAGACTCCACCCCAGGATTGCTAGAACTCATACAGCAATTTGGCAAGGTGGCAGGATACAAAATCAGTGCCCAGAAATTAGTGACATTTCTATACACTAACAATGAGACTGAAGAAAGAGAAATTCAGGAGTCAGTCCCATTTACTACAGAACACTACAGAACACTTCTGAAAGAAATTGAGGAAGACACAAAGAGATGGAAAAATACTCCATGCTCATGGATTGGCAGAATTAATATTGTGAAAATGTCTATGCTACCCAGGGCAATTTACACATTCAATGCAATCCCTATCAAAATACCATGGACTTTCTTCAGAGACTTGGAACAAATCATCTTAAGATTTGTATGCAATCAGAAAAGGCCCTGAATAGCCAGGGGAATATTGAAAAAGAAAACCAGAGTCAGGGGCATCACAATGCCGGATTTCAAGTTGGACTACAAAGCTGTGATCATCAAGACCGTGTGGTACTGGCACAAAAACAGACACAGAGATCAATGGAACAGAATAGAGAACCCAGAATGGGCCCTAAACTCTATGATCAACTAATATTCAACAAAGC